>NW_027361692.1:13972500-15172500 GCF_039654945.1 Dendrobates tinctorius
ACTAGCTTTCAATTTGTGTCTATGCAAGTGATGGTCCATAGCGAGCATGAACCTTCAGAACCAAGAGGTTAAGGAGACACGTGTAGGAATTAGTCTTCAAAATTTGTCCTCAAAAAAAAAAAAAAAAAAAAGGAAATCGCAAAAGGCCCTTTTACATTTAGCGATGCACCAGCAATCCGACCCGGTCAGGATCGCTGGTGCATCGCTAAATGATCGCTAGTGTCACACAGGCAGACCTCACAGCGATGCAGCACCGACGCAGCGCACGATACTCACCTTTCACACACAGCGATCCTGACGTCCTCCCGCCCGCCTCCACGCGTCGCTCGTCTCACACAGCAGGAAGCCCCAGCAGGAAGCTGACGACGAGAAATGGATTCGGACATTCTCGCGCGATCAGCGATGGACAGCGGGGGAGCCGGTCGGAGGTAAGTATCACACATAGCGATATCGCTATAACGTCACAAAATCAGTGACGTTTTAGCGATATTGCTAGCGATATCGCTATGTGTAAAACCCCCTAAAGTTCAAAGCCGAAGAGGCAAAGTGAATGGATGGAACTAAAGTCATGGAATCTTGTTACAAAGCTCATCATTATCAACTTCTTACACTTTGTAGAGACAATATAAAGACCTTTCCTGGAAGATCTGCATATAAAGTGTATTAGTGAAGAAAAAGGGAACACTGCACGAGTAGAGCACATCTTATGGGCACTGAAACAGTACTATATAAATGAATGGCTATTTTTATGACCCCCTCCACACCCGCAATCATTTGTTACTAGCATCCCAATGGTTAATCTCCAATTCCTCCTCCATGCACTCTGTGCTGTTGCACTATCAGTACCCTCGGTGGGCAGAGTTAGACGCCATGATGCAAGGAGTGCTCTACAAAACACCGCATTACAGCCCATTTACTACGTACAGAAAAGTAGGTGCAGCACTACTCGGTTCCCAAACAGCTTCTTTTTAGATCAGGGCATTCGCCCCCAGTTATGCTAACTTGTATATGGGGGCCTTTGAGTCAGTCCTCATCGCGCAGTCCCCTCTTGCAGCGGGTAAGATATCCCTTTACCGCCGCTTCATTGATGATCTCTTTCTTATTTGGACTGGTTCCGAATCAGAGGCCCTAGATTTTGTCCACTCTCTTAATAACAGCAGAGGCCATCTCCCCAAGTGGATTTCAAACATCCCCCACGGACAGTACTGGAGGATAAGGAAAAACTGCACAAAAGACAGTGATTTTCTTAGTGAAGCTGTTATTTTGAAAAATCGTTTTAAGAACAAAGGGTATCCCAAAGAATTGGTCTCTGATGCATTTACAAAAGCCAGAGCTCTTACACAAAAAGATTGCATTGAGCGTATTAAAAATAGGAAAAATAGGCTTGATGATTCCCCTGATGTTACTAAATGGAGTTTTATCTCCACTTTTAATCAATCGCATAGGGTGGTACGCAACCTTTGGAAAAAAAATATTGGTTCATTGTAAGGCAAATCCAGTTTTATCAATGCACATTCCTGCACAACCAAGAACCATTTTTAGAAAAAAATCGTACCCTTTGCAACCTTGTTGCCCCCAGCAACACAACTCGTAGACCCATAACTTCTTCTCATCCCCGGACAATTCCCAATCCAGGCTGCTTTTCATGTAAAACAGCCAAATGTTTATGCTGTATGTCCATTAATAATGGAACATTAGTTTTTCGGTCACACACCACGGGTTCAAGTTTCACTATCAATTGCCGTGTGAACTGTCAGTCCTGTTATGTTGTATACCTGAATGCGGTTGCGGGCTGCAATAGGTTGGGAGAACAATACAGACTATGCATGCGAGGATGACCAAACACCGCCAGAATATCCGTAATGGATATCTAATGCATAGTCTGTCGAAACATTTCCTTGTAGCACATAAGGACTTAAGTTCTTTAAAACTCACTATAATTGATCAGATACCAGCAGAGACTCCCGACCGTTATGCGACTTTAATAAGAAGAGAGAGCTACTGGATTTTTAAACTCGACACTTTAGCACCTGAGGGGTTAAATCTTATTGAAAAAGTCATTTAACTATACCCCTTTAGTATATTTTAATATATTTTATTCAGTATTTTCATATATTGTCTTATATATTTCCCTTCATTTTATTGTTGTAATTGTGTTTTATATTATGCCCGTGTAATTGCTCTTTTCCTCCTTTAATTTTAATTATGCCTCCTACTCAAGTGTCCCTAATGATTGCACCTTAATTGTGATTGGCTGCCAGCCCTTTTTATGCTCCCTCTCCCCCACTTCCTGTACTTGCCACCTGATGAAGACGGAGGTTATCTGTTGAAACGCGTAGTGGACCTTAAGAAGAAAACCTTTCAAGCTTCTCCCTTTCCTTTGCGCTCCCCTGCGATCGGGTTACCCTGCTTCCCATGTTTATATCCTCTCTAGAGGCACCCGACAGGAGCAGCATCGGATTACTATTACCAGCGCCCTGAGACCTGTCAGCCTGGCGCTCCACATATCTGTCTCACTCTGACTATTTCATCTTTTTAGATCAGGGCAGAGGCAAGGACGAGAGAAGAAGCAAGATGCTGCCTATGGCAGTTTCACGTCCTCGATTCCTGGAATAAGAAGCAGTTTTGGAAGTGAGGAGTGCCGTGAGTTCTCATCAGTACAGGAGGACCTTGTTATGTAGCATCCATTATCACAGAGCACCACTCTGTTACAGTGTCTGTGATTGCCTAGCCTGACATTTGGATGAAATATGGAGTAGTGCCAGCTTGTATTATGTCTATTGGGAATGTCACCACCTGCTCCTATATCCATGTTCCAGGAGATGTCCTATTCACTTCAATTGACCAGCAGAGTGGTGTCTTGGCCACAAGCTCTAAACTATGCATTCAAGGCAAGAAACACACAGAAATGAAAAATATACTAAGAGATCTAAAAAGAATCCATCAGAAAATGACTTTCCATACATTGTGAGACAGCAATGACAAAGCACAGCTCAGCATCTTGCCCATGACCACATTTCATACAGTCAGACATCGAAAATGTAACACCAAGATAGAAATGTCATGGAGTTATAGAAATCACAGGCTGGATAGGCATTGTCGGCATTTCGAAAACGGTATCCACTTTTTCATAACTTACATAACATCATTCAGACTTGAGTCCAAGTGTCACATGCAGATATACACACACCTATGTGCTTACATATGCCATCAATGAATTTACTAATAGTTGGCCACGATGAATGCAGGTGGGTACATAAGTCATCAATATATGCTGCTGGCAGCTCCCTATGCAATTGTCGACCAACGTCACTCAATATCATCTGGGATGTTGTCATGTTCAGAGACACTGCAGGCCATGGTAGGACGTTTAGGCCACAAAGTAGTTGCTTGTGTCACTGTGAGCAGCCTGCAAGGCCAAAAAGTGCTACCTTGGCCTGTAGCATATCTGGACTTGTCTCCCATAAAGAAATTTGAGACATCGGGTGGCAATTTCAAAGAAAGCTGCCAGCAGAGGATCTTGACGATTTGCATTCATATAGAAATATAATTGTCTAATTCTGTCTGTCTGTAATGGAAATCCCACCTCGCTGATTGGTCACGGCAGTTAGGCCGCGACCAATCAGTGACAGTTGCTTAGTCGTCTTCGCCACACGACCGCATTGCTTATTGTACAGGCACATTACAGCCATTAAAGACATCACTGCTGCATTGCTCATTACACAGGCACAGTCCTTTACATATTCTGGAGTACAGTACATTAGGTAATTAGGTAACAGTAGAACAGTGACTGCAGCTCTGGGTGTAACTTGCGTACAATACATTAGGTGACAGCAGAAAAGTGAATGCAGCTCTGAGTGTAACTGAAGTACAATACATTAGGTAAGATCTGAACAGTGACTGCAGCTCTGGCTGTAACAGAAGTATAATACATTAGGTAAAAGCAGAAGTGACTGCAGCTCTGGCTGTAACAGGAGTATAATACATTAGGTAAGAGCAGAACAGTGACTGCAGATCTGGGTGTAACTGGACTACAATACATTAGGTAAAAGCAGAACAGTGACTGCAGCTCTTGGAGTAAATGGAGTACAATACATTAGATAACAGCATAACAGTGACTGCAGATCTGGGTGTAACAGCAGAACGGTGACTGCAGCTCTGGGTGTAATTGGAGTACACTACATTAGGTAACAGCAGAACAGTGACTGCAGCTCTGGGTGTAACAGGAGTACATTAGATAAAAGCAGAACAGTGACTGCAGATCTGGGTGTAATTGGAGTACACTACATTAGGTAACAGCAGAACAGTGACTGCAGCTCTGGGTGTAACAGGAGTACATTAGATAAAAGCAGAACAGTGACTGCAGATCTGGGTGTAACTGGAGTACAATACATTAGGTAACAGCAGAACAGTGACTGCAGCTCTGGGTGTAACAGGAGTACATTAGATAAAAGCAGAACAGTGACAGCAGATCTGGGTGTAAATGGAGTACAATACATTAGATGACAGCAGAACAGTGACTGCAGCTCTGGGTGTAACAGGAGTACATTAGATAACAGCAGAACAGTGACTGCAGATCTGGGTGTAACTGGAGTACACTACATTAGGTAGCAGCAGAACAGTGACTGCAGCTCTGGGTGTAACAGGAGTACATTAGGTAACAGCAGAACAGTGACTGCAGCTCTGGGAGTAACTGGAGTACAATACATTAGATAACAGCAGAACAGTGACTGCAGATCTGGGTGTAACAGCAGAACGGTGACTGCAGCTCTGGGTGTAACTGGAGTACACTACATTAGGTAACAGCAGAACAGTGACTGCAGATCTGGGTGTAACTGGAGTACAATACATTAGGTAACAGCAGAACAGTGACTTAAGCTCTGGGTGTAACAGGAGTACATTAGGTAACAGCTGAACAGTGACTGCAGATCTGGGTGTAACTGGACTACAATACATTAGATAAAAGCAGAACAGTGACTGCCGCTCTGGGATTAACTGGAGTACAATGTAGATAACAGCAGAACAGTGACTGCAGCTCTGGCTGTAACTGGAGTACAATACATTAGGTAACAGCAGCACAGTGACAGCAGCTCCAGGTGTAACAGGAGTATAATACACTAGATCGTGGCCCGATTCTATCGCATCGGGTATTCTAGAGTCTCTGTTAAAATAAAAAATAGTTATAGACTCACCTTCTGACAACCCCTGGACTCTGTCCCTCCTCTCGGTCCCAGTAATGCTTAGCGAGAAGTGCCGGAGATGACGTCACTCTCGCTATTGCGCGACGTCATCAGCGATGTTTCGCGCTAAGCATTACTGGGACCGGAAGATGCCGGGAGCGTGGTGAGAGGAGAGAAAGAGTCCAGGGGCTGTCGGGAGGCGAGTCTATCACCATTTTTTATTTTAACAGAAACTCTAGAATACCCGATGGGATAGAATCGGGCCACCATCTAGTATAGAAATAATCTTCTATAGCTTATCTTTTCTTCAAAGTACCTTGCGTAAAGCAAGTTTCTGGAACTGCCGTACAAGCAGAACAAGATGGCTGCTATTAAATTATAAGAATAAGGCCTCATTCAGACGTCAGCATTTCTCGTACGTAAAAACATGGATTGCTGTTCTCTAGTGTTTTGAATCAGAGTTTCATCAGGGTTTGGTTAGTGTCAATTTTTATCATGAGGGATGACTTGTATCAAAAATTGACATGTCGGAATCTTTAGAACATTGCTGTGAATATTTGGATTTCAGAACATAAATAAGCACTTCTAGCATTGCCTCAAATACCAAATTTCTCTTTTTATTGCTCTCTTCTTAACATTTAAGCTGAAAAAAAAAAGAAAAAAAAAAAAGAAGGAAAACATATCTAATTAGAGCAGAGCGCTAAACATATTCCCCGGCCACCCTGATTAAAAGCTCAAACCCAGACTGTAGACGGCTTCTCTGCTACAGATAACATGTTCTCAACATTACAACTGGGAGAACCTGACTTACACCGCAACAGACATCAGCTTTCATTATTTTCATTTATTAAGCCAGAGCCTGTCAAATTACTGGAGTTTAGAAGTCAGCAAGACCACTCCAAGAAACAATTTACCAGTAGTTTTGTTTTTTTAGTGGCCAGGTAATAGGAAACTCCATCAAAAGAAATCAACAGAAAAAAGGCCGAAAGCAATTTGGGGCCTTGTCGTACTGCAAAGCATTCAGGTCCGCCTAAAAAAAACCGCTATTTTTTTGCAATATTTTTTGTTTAATTACGAACGGAAAGTCTTTGTAACTTCTGCAGCTTCTATGCATCACAATACATTGCAGGCTGCAGAATGGCATTTATATTTGCTCTGATCGTAAATCAGCCTAGAAGATTGTTCAATAGAGGATGGAGACAGAAGTTGGGCAGAAATTCTGACAGATCTGCTTGTGGAGAGCATCGTGATAGTGAGATTATCGGTCAGCTAGTCTAAAGGTACCGTCACACTTGGCGACACCAGCGATCCCGACAATGATGCGACCTGGTAGGGATCGCTGGTGCGTCGCTACGAGGTCGCTGTTGAGATGTCAAACAGTCAGATCTCAACAGTGACGCAGCAGCGATCCAGAACAATACGACGGTCGTTGGGACCCTGTCTCTCAGACCTGTTATATTGAGGTCATTCGTCGTTGTCTCTGTCAAACACAGCAATGCATGCTGGCCAGTGGGACACCAGCGATCAAAAAAAATGGCCCAGGACATTCGAGCACGATCAGCGACATAGCGGCAGGAGCCTGATAGCCACTATGTGTCACATGTAGGGAGATCGCAGGCGATAATCGCTATGTGAGACGGGGGCTTAAGAATATAAGATCTAACTCCTGGCATCCACACCAATCTGCTGATTAAAGGGGCAGTGGCAGCTTATCTTATGTTTACAAAGGACGGCACCATCTATGTTGTAGTCGTGTGCTTAATCCATTTCACTAAAATGGAACTGAACAGCAAAGAGCTGTAAATAAGTGGAGGGGCGGTTATGTAATGAAGAAGATGTAATAATTTCAACTAGCAATTGTGCTGCCATTAGTTTCTCTTTCTTAAAGCGGTTGTTCACTACTTTATCATTGATAGGATAGGTCATCAATGTGTGATGCAGGCAAGGTCTGACATCCGGCACCCCCGCCACTATTGGTAGACCGAGCAGCTCCGTGATTGAGAATTATAATCAAACTCAATGGCTGATTGCCAAATATAATTGGAGTCATTTGCACAGGAAAGGATGCAGTCAATTCCCCTCATCTTCCAAACAAATGACAACTGATGAATCCGCATGCCACCTTATATATGGCAAATAAACTTGACATAAAAAGAGTCAAAGGATGTCAAAAGGAATCTTCAGGGGGTATACAGTTGCATTGCAATTTGTAATCCACTAGTTTGCTGTGGTCTAGTAAGAATTTGTAAATTGGGTTACAAAAATCTGGATGTAGCCCCAGATTAAACATTAGTCAGCATAATATCTAGTGCAAAAAAACCCACCTAGCTTTAAAGGGAATCTGTCACCCCAGGGACGTATAGGACCTAATAATATGGGCATACAGGCAATAGAAATGTTACACTAGTCCCCCCACATTCCAGAGCCATAACTGATGCTGATGGCAGAGGGGTAGTATTATAAAGACAGGAGGCAGGGATTTTTTTCCCAGACACCGCACACCCCGATGCCTGGAAGTAATCAATAGCATAAGAAAAGAATGTAACATTTCTCAGCAACAAGAACATTAATAAGAGGCATACAGGTAGGACTAGTGTAACTTTTCCATCACCTGTATGCCCATATTAATAGGTCATATACATCCCGGAGGGTGACAGATTCCCTTTAATGTATGTCTGGTATTAAAAGGGAGACTGCCCCTCCAGCTCCTTGTAGGGTACATAGACCTAGCAAAAATCTTTGCACCTAGTTTCCCCCCCCCATCTCAATATGCCCTTTTGGCTTCTGTAGAGACTGACAACTCTATCGATGAAGAAGAGATCAGAAACAGGTAGGCAAGACGGAGCGCTTAACTGATTGGCCATGTCAAGGGTGTGCAAAGCTCCTTACTAGTACAACTGACTAAAGAAGGATTTCTGGCAAATGCAGCTGTGGACACCAATAGTAAACACCTTAAGGGAAATACGGTTTCTGATTAAAAAAAAAAAAAAAAAAAAAAAGCTTAAAAGCCATCTTCCACCAGTCTCAAGGTGTACCACAATCGGGATGGTCCTAACCTTTAGTATTTAGCACAGGTAAGGGTGTGGCCTCCCTTTCTTTGAGCAGGACATAACGCTTATATAGCTATCCAATTCCTGGGTATCTATTCGAGACCTGGTCCTGCTCTGCCCTTATTCACAGTGACGTCACTTTGGTAAGATTTTAATACTAGAGGTTAGGAACAGCCCGACTGTGGTACACCTCGACGCCGGTGGGATGGCTTTAATGCTTTTTTAATTAAATAAATGTTTTTTTTATCAAGTACTTTACATTATTTATATATGCACTATTGCTTTTACTTACAGCAGGGTATATGTTCATTTTGTTTCAGTCTTGGGTTTATTCCTGGCTAAAGGGTCTAACAGTAGGGTGAGTAACCTAATTTTAGGCCTCTCTAATTCCCCACATCTTACCATTTTTTTCCTCATCTTTCTTCCTTCTAGTCTGTCTATGGGATTCTTCTACATTATTCTTTCTTTACCTTGTCTTTCCATTATTTTTGTCTATTACTGTCAGTAATTAACTTGAATCTATTGGGAGCCCGGAGATCCCCGACCCTCCTCCTTAGTTCCACTTTCACCATGTAGCTCCCCAATGTGGCCAACTTGTAAAAGGAGCTGTTCATTTGATCATTTCCCATCATTCACATGAGTAAAAAAACAACAGCCATACAGGTAAAGAACAAAAACAGGAAAAAAAAAAAAAAAAAAACACAAATTGATGCAACTAGAAGCATTGTTAGGACTGAATTCCATGACCAAAAGATTGTCCCTTAATAAATATCCATCTCTATATCACATGAAAAGATGACACTTCTATGGGACCCAACATGCTTGGCCGCCCTGCTCCTGTGTGACAATATTACACAGCTCCCTAGTAATTAGGTAAGCGGCGCCCCCTGCAGGATGTAACACCATTGCATGTCACCATACAGCTGCGATATGCAGCAGCTCTCCACTCTGACTTACAGACAGCAGTCGTCTCAGGCCGACATCCCATCCCCCTCATTACAGGACCACTCTAACCATGACCTGATAGATTTTTTTTCAATAAGTAGCCAAATTGCCTTTCGTACATGAAATAAAACTTTGTGCACGCTTCAGCTGCCCTTTTCCCACCGTGAAAATTACCGACTCCTATTAATTTAGCTCATTACGTTAAACACTTTATTGTATTAGCCGACTGTACAGAGATAAGACATTTTCCTATCAGTGGAAATCTCCCTACATTGTATGAGGCACGCCACTATGAGATATAGTAATAGACTCATTAATATCTTCTCCCATCTCTCCTCAATTAGATATGCGTTTATAGAACTTCTCTGCTTTTGCTGGTCCCTGTAATGTAGAGCTCAGACGCCATCTGTTCTCTGCCTAGATTACGATAAAAAGCTCATTTATATGTATTTAAAGACTATTAATAAATAACTGCATTAAATACATGAATGTATGGATATTGTGTCACATTCTTAAGACTCCTCATATGTACTTGGCATTCAATGCCAGTTATAACAATAAGGCTGAGTTCACACGTGGCTTTTTTTCGCGTTTCCGCGGCGGTTTTAACCGCGCGATTTTGCCGCGAAAAATAAGCATCCCATGCATTCCTATGGGATTCCGCAATGCTGTGCTAATGCTGCGGTTTTTACCGCGGCGGAATCGCTTCGCGGTAAAAAACGCAGCATGCTCATTAATTTGCGGAATCGCGGCGATCCCGCACCCATAGGAATGCATTGTTCCGCTTACTTCCCACATGTGGCTGTGCACACCATGAGAAAAGTAAGCAGAACAATTGCGGATGGTACCCACGGTCCGGAGGAGAGGAGACTGTCCTCCAGGCTTTGGGTACCATATCCCTGTAAAAAAATAGAATTTAAAATAAAAAATATTGTTATTCTCACCTTCCGGCGTCCCGCGCAGCATTCCCGCCTCTCTCCACGCTCCCGTTCCCAGTAATCCTTTGCGAAAATGCCCGCGATGGCGTCCGTTTTCGCGGTCATCGCGAATGACCGTGAGACATCGCGATCCCGCGAGAACGGACGTCATCGCGGGCATTTTCGCAAAGAATTACTGGGAACGGATGCGCGGGACGTCGGAAGGTAAGAATAACACTATTTTTTTTTTTTTTTTTTTTTTTTTTTACATTCTATCTTTTACTACTGATGCTGCATAGGCGGCCTCAGTAGTAAAAAGTTGGTCACACTCGTCAAACACTATGTTTGACGAGTGTGACCAACATGTCAATCAGTTCTCCAAGCGATGCTACAGATCGCTTGGAAAACGCTAGCATTTTGCAAGCTAAACACGCTTGCAAAATGCTAGTTTTTCGGCGGAAAAATCGCGGGAATTTAAAATGCGATTTTCCCGCGGAATGGAATTCCGGAATTCTCGCGGTAATTTCCGCGAGAGTTCCGGTACGTGTGCACATAGCCTTATACTTATTTACTTGGGGGAAAAAAAAATCAGATTAATGAAGCACAAGCTTGGCCTGCCAACACCTACAGTTTGGAATTAAAGGGAATCTCTGTCAGCAGGTTTTTGATATTCCATCTGAGAGCAGCATGATGTAGGGTCAGAGACCCTGATTCCATGATTCCAACGATGTATCATTTACTTGGCTGCTTTCTGTATTTTTGAAAAAATCCCTGTTTTCTCTGCTGCTGATGTAGCAGTTCTCTTGAATGCTGAGCTCTGTATAACCCCGCCCACACCACTGTGGCCGAAGGCAGCCAATCAGCAGTGGAGGCGGAGTTACACACAGCTCATGATTATGGTGGGCTACATGGCAGCAGATTTACTAGTCCTCTAGTGATAATCTCCTGATGCTAAAGCACTGATTTTATTGAAACAAGTTGTCAGTTTTCTGCCTATGAATAAAGAAAGCTGCAAAATCAGTTGTGTGGGCCTAGTTGTATAGAGCTCAGCATTCAGAAAACTGCAAGATCTACAGGATATAGAACATTGATTTTATCAAAACTTCAGCAAGTAGACAAGTGACATTTCTGGAATCAGGGTTTCTAACCCTATACCATGATGCTCTCAAATTTCAATTGCTGACAGATTCCCTTTAAATGGCTGATTCTTGCGTTGTGCAAGTAGATGGGCCTCGCTACAGATATGCTTGGTATAGGATTACTCTCCTCTCTCTGTACAGAATGGCTCGATTGACCATGTAGTCCATTGTATTTGGAAGTTGGGAAAGCTAGCAGTTTGTCAAAAGGACATCTGTCATGAACTCATTTTCTGCTCCACCAGTTGAGAGTTCCCCTTCCGTTCTCGCTCTGGTGGTGACAGGAGGTAGTGCGGTTGGTTTAAGTGGTAGTGATCTGCCACCTGATGAGGAAGATAATGATTGGATCTCTGGAGTATCAGACTGTATATAAGACTGCCGATGCCCTATCCGGGTGCTGGTGATTCAGTCTGCTTCTCAGGTCCTTGACTTCAGCTCTCTTCCAGTCTTCTCAAGTTAAGTTGTTTTTTGCTATTGTTCATACTTGCGCTTGTTGGTCAATTCAGTTTTTTGTATAATCAGCCTGCCCCTGCTGGGGCTATGCTGAAATCCCACTCCTATTAATCAGTATTTTCCAATCTGCTTTTTGTCCCTTATTAGATTGGCCTCTTTTTTGCCCTGTCTCAGAATATTTCAGAGTGCTGATATAGGTTTAGAAGTCTAGTGACTTCAGGGTTAATTTAGCTATCAGAAGTGTTGGACAATATTTTTGTAGGTTTTTTTTGGCAGATTGCAGACGGTGTCTTTCCTTTTCTGTCCTTTTTAGTTAGCCGGGCCCCATCGTTTGCTCAGCCTATTTTCCTGCCTTTGTATGTATTTTCATCTTGTTTCACCGTCAATACACGTGGGGGCTGTCTTTCCTTTGGGGTCTGCTCTGGGGCAGTTAGTTTTCCTCTTTTCCTGCTTTAGGCTTATGTAGTTCTCCGGTTGTGACGAGGCGTCTAGGACCAACGAAGGAACGCTCCACAACTGCTGCTAGTTGTGCGGGCAAGTTCAGGGATCTGCAATCTGCATAGTTACCAACCTCTCTGGTTTTCTGAGACTTAGCTTGTTGTCTTTTTCCTCGGTTTCCCATTCATAACAGACATCTTTACCGGCAACAGCACCAAGGCATGTTATTACAAGGCTAATCACAACCATGGAAAACAAAAA
Organism: Dendrobates tinctorius; assembly: GCF_039654945.1. Lineage (NCBI taxonomy): Eukaryota > Metazoa > Chordata > Amphibia > Anura > Dendrobatidae > Dendrobates > Dendrobates tinctorius. Next base: position 13,984,881 of record NW_027361692.1, read on the forward strand.
GCAAAAAACACAAATATCCTGAACTAAAAAGTAAAAAATATACTGCAAATAATGCATAAAGGTAATAATAATAATAAGGGTATTTAGAAAACATAATTTTGATCAAAAAATGTACAAGCCATCCCGCCACGTCACGGCAACCCTTGTGGGACAGTCCCTACTCTAGTATTTAAAACCTTTTCACTTGCCAAGTGGCGTGAATGTGAACAAGGGTCGAGCGGCTGAACCACTAGTAACAGCTTGGGCCAGACTGGATGGCTTTCCCAGCTCAGAAAGAGGGCGGTCACACCCATATATGCACTGAATGCACAATGAAATGAATAAAAAAACAAATCTGAACTGAGAAAAGTAAGTTAATGTGTATGCACAATGTAAGTGCATATTAACACATGACCATTAACCAGAGAAAACAAAAAGCAAAAAACACAAATATCCTGAACTAAAAAGTAAAAAATATACCGCAAATAATGCATAAAGGTAATAATAATAATAAGGGTATTTAGTAAACATAATTTTGATGAAAAAAATGTACATGCTTGTACATTTTTTTGATCAAAATTATGTTTACTAAATACCCTTATTATTATTACCTTTATGCATTATTTGCAGTATATTTTTTACTTTTTAGTTCAGGATATTTGTGTTTTTTGCTTTTTGTTTTCTCTGGTTAATGGTCCACCAGTGTAGGGATCTCCTTACTCGAGGGGACAGCCGTATCTACTGTCCAGTGAACGCTGTTCTCTGTCCCAGGCTGCCAGGACCGCCTGCTGTAGGTCCCGAGTATGGAACTGGCTCTGTTTTACGCAGGGTATGCAGGATCTCATCAGCCCCAGAATTTTCATTGCATCTCTGATGGAGGTTCGGTTTCTTGAAAATACTGTAGACAAATCTTTTCCCTTATGCTGGTCAATTTTACTTCTGGTAGGTAGGACATTCTTGCGCTGGAATCTAGCATGACCCCCAAGAACTTTATTCTTGGTTTGGGAACTAAGTCTGACTTTTCCCAGTTTATAATTCACCCGAGCTCCTGCAGCGTGGAGATTACGGACTGACAGTCGATTCTGAACTGCTCTATTGACTCTGCTACTACCAAGAAGTCGTCTAGATAGGGGATCACCGTGATATATCTCTTCCTTAGGTAGGCTACTACCACTATCTTAAGCTTGGTGAAGATCCTGGGGGCTGATGCCAGGCCAAAGGGGAGGCAACGGAATTGATAATGATGCATCCTGCCTTCTCTTTTTACCGCAAACTTTAGGTATTTTTGATGGTCTGGATGAATTGGAACATGGTAATATGCACTCTTTAAGTCTAAAGTGCACATTACCATGTCTTTGCCTAATAGGGGTATTGTGGATCTTATGGACGCCATCTTGAATTTTTTGTACCTCAACCATTTGTTCAAGGGCCTGAGATTTATTATCGTCCTTGATTCCCCCAATTGTTTTTTTTTTTTAATTAAGAGGCTTGAGTAGTGACCCCTGCCCTCTTGAATGATTGCTGCCATCTTTAGGAGGTCCTGAATATCTGACCATATGAGGGAGGCTGAAGATATAGGGGAACTGGTTATGAGGAACCTTTCTGGTGGGCGGCCTTCGAACTCTATCCTGTACCCCTGGACAATAAACTGAAGAATCCACAGACTCGTGGAAATCTTTTGCCAAATCTCCAGGAACCTGGTTAGCCGTGCCCCCACTCTGATGGCATCATTTTTTCAGAGAGCATGATCCTGAGCCTGAGAAGATAGAATCTCTATTTCTTCCTCTGTCTTCTCCCCCCTTGGGATAGCTCCATCTTCCCGACTTCCCTTTCCCCCTATAGTCTGACCTCTGGCTATAACCGGGCCTCCGAAAGGGCTGGTGTTTTTTAAGTTTTTTCCTCGGGAAAACCTATTTTCTCATCAGACGTCTTCTCTAGAATTTCGTCTAAGACAGGTCCGAATACCTGTTCCCCTGAGAAAGGGATGGACTAGAGCTTGTTCTTTGATTGTGTGTCACCTGACCAGCTCTTTAGCCAAATGGCTCTTCAAGCTGCGTTGGACACATTTATTTCTGGCTGCGAACCGCACTGATTCCGCGGATGCATCAGCCAGGAATCCCGTAGCTTATTTCAACAGGGGAAGAGATTTTAGAATTGATTCCCTAGGGGTCTTGGATGTCAAATGCTCCTCTAAGTCATCTACCCATAGGTGCATGGAACGCGCTACCGATGTCGCTGCGATATTTGCACGTATTATGGCTGCAGAGGATTCCCATGTTTTTTTCAGGAGTCCCTCGGCTTTCCGGTCCATAGGCTCCTTCAAGTTAGAGGAGTCTTCGAAAGGAATAGCCGTTCTCTTAGAGACCTTCGCCACCGGGATGTCTCTCTTAGGGACCTCTTCCCATATCTTGACCTCCTCAGTGTCAAATGGTAGTCGTAGTTTAAAGTCTCTGAGGATCGTGAGTCTCTTTTCTACCTCCTCCCATTCTTCTAGAATCATGGACGGAATATGAGGGTTTACCGGAAAAACCATAGATGTCTGTGAACGCAGCCCCCCAAACATCTCATCCTGTACGGAAAGGGTTTTAGGAGGCTCCTCTATCTGCATGGTGTCCCTTATTGCACCGAGGAGTTCCTCTGTGTCAGCTGAGGAAAACAAATATCTTTTTCCCCTCTCTGGAGGATCCATATTTGACCCTCCTTCCTCTGGGTCAGATTCGGAAAGGTCCCCCTTGGAAGATGTATCCGACTCTCTGTCTCTTCCGGGGTCCCTGGACGTCTGCCTGGATGGCCTGGGGGTATACGAGCCCTGCCACTGAAGCCTGCACCTCCTGCCTTATGATGGATCTAATGTTTGTCATAAGGGCCGCCTGTTCTTCCTCTACGATCTGGCTCGTGCATGCTTTACAGAGGGGTTTCTCTACCAAGTATGACATTTTTTTTACTGCAGATAGGGCACTTTTTACTTTTCCCCGGCTTCTTGTCATTTTTTTTTTACTGCCGTCAAGGTGGATGCTCCCCCCTAGAAAACACAACGTATATGCCCTGTGGTTTCTAGCGTTTGTCCTGACCTATGTGGGGATCTGGCTCTCCGAGCTCATTTCTGTTCTGCTTGCATCATCCATGCTGGGACCAGGGAGACCCTGTGTCTGAGCTCGCCCTGGATCCCCGTTACCTCCTATATCCTGCCGATGCTCATTCCATCTTGACACTGTGTTGCCGGCCTCACTCCGGAAGCTCACCCTCCCCCCGGGGGGAGTGACGCTGCCCCTGACCTGGAAGTAAAGCGTGACGCGGCCAGAAGCCGGTGCTGGTCATAGAATCGTAGAGTTGGAAGGGACCTCCTGGGCCATCTGGACAAACCCCCTGCTCAAAGCAGGATTCGCTAAATCATCCCAGTCAGATGTCTGTCCAGCCTCTGCTTGAAGCCTTCCATTGAAGGAGAACTCACCACTTCTCGTTGCAGCCTGTTCCACTCATTGATCACTCTGTCAAAAAGTTTTTTCTAATATCTAATCTGTGTCTCCTCCCATTCAGTTTCATCCCATTGCTTCTAGTCTTTCCTTGTGCAAATAAGAATAAAGATGATCCTTCTACAATGTGACAGCCCTTTAGATATTTGTAGACAGCTATTAAGTCTCCTCTCAGTCTTCTCTTTTGCAAACTAAACATTCCCAAATCCTGCAACCTTTCCTCATAAGACAGGGTTTGCAGACCGGTCACCATTCTGGTCGCTCTTTTCTGAACTTGCTCCAGTTTGTTGATGTCTTTTTTAAAATGTGGTGCCCAAAACTGGACACAATATTCCAGATGAGGTCTGACCAAAGAGGAGTAGAGAGAAATAATGACTTCACGTGATCTAGACTGTATGCTTCTGTTAATACATCCTAGAATTGCATTTGCCTTTTTTGCTGCTGCATCACACTGTTGACTCATATTCAGTCTGTGATCTATTAGTATACCCAAGTCTTTTTCACATGTGCTGTTGATTAACCCTATTCCTCCCATTCTGTATATGCTTTTTTCATTTTTATTGCCCAGATGTAGTACTTTGCATTTTTCCCTGTTAAAAACCATTCTGTTAGTTGCTGCCCACTGCTCCAGTTTATTTATATCTTTTTGAATCCTCTCTCTTCTCTAGTATTAGCTATCCCACCTAGCTTTGTGTCATCAGCAAATTTAATCAGTTTACCCTCAATTCCTTCATCTAAATCGTTGATAAATATGTTGAACAATACAGGGTCCAGGACAGAGCCCTGTGGTACCCCACTTGAGACATTCTTCCAACTGGATGTGCAGCCATTTACGACCACTCTTTGGGTCCGATCACTAAGCCAGTTATGAATCCACCTAACAGTTGCCTAGTCCATTCCATACTTAGTCATTTTTTCAATAAGGATTGTATGAGATACTTTGTCAAATGCTTTGCGGAAGTCAAGATATACTATATCTACAGCATTTCCTTGATCCACCCAATCAGTGATTCCGTCATAGAAGGAAATTAAGTTAGTCTGACATGACTTATTAGTTACAAACCCATGCTGACTCTGTTTAATCACTTCATTTTAATCCAGGTACTGACATACATGTTGTTTAATAATTTGTTCAAAGATCTTTCCTGGTATAGAAGTCAGACTCACCGACCTATAGTTGCCTGGGTCCACCTTCTTCCCCTTTTTGAAGATAGGAACAACATTTGCTCTTCTCCAGTCTTCTGGGACTTCTCCTGTTCTCCAAGAATTTTCAAAGATTATGGAGAGGGGTTCAAAAATTTCTTCTGCGATCTCCTTCAGTACTCTGGGGTGTAATTCATCTGGTCATGCTGGGACGCCCCTGGTAACGCCGCTTCCTCCGGGACCCGCTTGATGGACCCTGCCGCCGGTGCTCACAGAGGCGGACCCGGACCTGGAGGCGTCCGGGGCAAACGTGCTAGGTCGAGAGCCCCCGTCAGAGGGAAGCGACCCCTTCCTCAGGAGCAGCGCTGCATTGAGGTATGCTGAGGGACCCTCTGGTCGGGTGTCGGGTGTCAGCTGCAGACTCGCCGGGGTGGGAAGGGTAAGGCTGAGCCCCCCGTTCCTCACCATCTGCTTGGAGCGGCCGGTGGTTCTCTCGTCGATCCTATCCACAGTGGGACAGGAAAAACACTGACTGGTGGTGGGTGGGGGTCCTTTTAACTCTCGTTGTTTCCTGTCCCACTGAGGGTAAGAAGGACGTCCTCCATGGTGCTGTCAGGTGGATGACCTGGAAAGCTTCCTTACCTGGGAAAAAGACATCCCAAAGTGGAAGAAAGCTCAGCAGAGTCTAGTTTCAGCTTTTCTTCTACCATAATGAACAGAAAGCATAAGGACTCAATTCATTACATTTTTTTCAGCTTTCTCACTGTTAAATGCATAGCAATTCAGCAATGTCAATGAAAATTTAATTAAGATGGATTCCCATTTCCAAGATCAAAAGAAAAGAAAAATTACAAGACCAAAGGGGTTTTTATGATGGATCAGCTCATAGTCATACATGCTGGACCGACTAATAGAAACACAGAAAGCTCAAAAACATCCAATACGTAGCCTAATTCAATCACTGACAATGCAGAGCGCAATCCATAACCCAGAGGATAGAGGTTACCAAGTACCTGACCCCTTAAACATTCCCAGGAAATTTTTTATCCAATTATCCTTTCTAAATATGTATATGATGGAGTGTAGGTACATTAAAATACTTACCAAAAGAAGATCTTCCCGTTTCCAACGTTGCGTGAACACGCCTCATTGCTTGCTGACAGGAGACTCGTGCTACTGCCAGCTATGTAAGCCTAGGGAGACTCCGAACAAGGGTACGTAGGCTTATGAAAACTGCTTCCGACCCACATACACCTCTGGATCACTAGGTATTCCAATGCACTTACTCTACATCACAAATATTTAGAAAGGATTATGGGATAACATTTTTGCTTAGAACACTTTAACCCCTGACTGCCATTGGACAGGATAGTACATCCAATGGCAGTACCCCCCCTTTGATGTGGGCTCGCAACAAAGCTGGGACATGTCAGATGTTTTAAAACAGCTGACATGCCCGCAATAGTCGCGGGTGGAATCGCGATCCACCCGCACCCATTAACTAGTTAAATGCTGCTGTCAAACTGACAGCGGCATTTAACTGCGCTTCCGGCCATTGGACCGGAAATACGCGCACGGGGTCGGGGGTCATCGGTTCATCAGCATAACAACCAGAGGTCTCCTGGAGGCCTCTATTGTTGTTGATGCTGGATTGTTATGAGCGCCACCCGGTGGTCGGCACTCATAGCAATGCTGTAATTCTGCTACATAACCCTCCGACAGGAACAATGGATCTGACAGGCGCAGCTCTTCTACTTTCATTTCTCACTTCTCACCAGATTTTCAGGAAACCCCCTCCCTCTAGATAGTCTCCTGGCTCTAGCTGCTGTGTGAAACCTGATACCACAGTTGGTCTGCAGAGCTTCAGGGAGGAAGATATAGCTGTGCTGGCTTCTCAAGCACATTGGTCCCGAACACATCACACTTTATAAGGTTGGTATATAATGTTTTTAGTCATTATTATTGTTTATTTAGCTTGTTTTATGAATGGATAGAGAAAGGTTTGTGGATATTTCATATAAATAAGGCAGATTTTCTTACAAATGAAAGTAATTCTCAGGAGTTTTGAAATTTGTGTATATCAAAGTTATTACTTTTATGTTGAGTAAATGGGTTTGTTTTGCACCTGATAATGTGTAGTCTCTTTTATTACATCCCTATGAAGGTCTCTGATCACATTTAGATCACTGAAATTGAGAAAATTAGATATTCAGGCATTTTTTCTAGCCTGCGCTTGACAGGCACATTGTTCCATTACGAGTTAGTGCGAATATTGTTCCTGACGGAGCGATCTGAGCATCACCTGTATATAACAGAACCAATCAAGTTTTGGCAGCTTCTAGTCTCCCAAGGAGGCTAACGAAGCATGTCAAAACTTAAAGAAAAATAGTTTTAAAATATAAAAGATATATAAAAGAAATATAAAAAAGTTTTAATCACCCCCTTTAGCCCCATTCAAAATAAAAAAAATAAAATAAAAAACATTTGGTATCGCCGCGTTCAGAATCACCCGATCTATCAATAAAAAAAAAGGATTAACCCGATCGCTAAACGGCGTAGCGAGAAAAAAAAAAAAAAAGCCAGAATTACTTTTTTTTGTCGCCGTGACATTGCATTAAAATGCAATAACGGGCGATCAAAAGAAAGTATCCGCACAAAAGTGGTATGATATGTCAGCTCAGCGCGCAAAAAAATAAGCCCTCACCCAACTCGAGATCACGAAAAATGGAGACGCTACGGGTCTCGGAAAATTGCGCAATTTTTTTTAAGCACACTTTTTTTTTTTCACCACTTCAGATAAAAAAGAACCTAGACATATTTGGTGAACTTGTAATGACCTGGAGAATCATAATGGCAGGTCAGTAACCTAGCAAAAAAGCCAAAGTGTGGGATTGCATTTTTTTTTTTTTGCAATTCCACTGCACTTGGAGTTTTTTTTACTGTATTAGAGTACATGACATGATAAAACCAATGATGTCGTTCAAACATACAACTTGTGCTGCAAAAAATAAGCCCTCACATGGCTAAACCAAAAAAGAGCTCCGGTCATGAAGGGGTTAATGGATTTTCCCCCTCCCCTTCTACCAAGAGTCATAACAGTTATTTTGCAAACACGAAGGCTTGAGTTTTTTTGCTTGATAAGTTGTTGCTCAGAAGGCAACCGTTCATTTTACTAAATGGACTGACAATGGAAGTATTTTCTAAGTGTCATGAAATGGTGAAAAAAAATCTGATTCAGCAATCAATTCCTCAGTGGAATTTTTAGTTTTTTATGGTATTCATTGGGCTTAAAAATGATGGGGCAAAAATGATTTCCCAGGTCAGTACAATTTCCAAACTTGCAGAGTTATTTTTTTATTATTATATATTTTTTATTTATTTATTTTTTTTTTTAAATTGGTGGCAAATATTTTGGAAATTTACAAAAAAGAAATTTAAATACCATATTACATTGGATTTGTGCTTCCATTTTCTGAGATTTAGCTTTTGTTCCCGCCCCCATTTTAACTCCTTAATGATTGGAGCTTTTTCAGTTTTGCCTTTTCATTTTTCGCTCCCCTTTTTCCCCCCAGAGCTTTAACTTTTTTAGTTTTTCCATCAATATGGCCACGTGAGGGTGAGTGCACACAGTGCGGATTCACCTGCGGCTTTTTCCGCACGGATTTGCAGGTAAAACCGCAGGTAAAGTGACCTGCAGTCTTCCTGCGGTTTTGCCAGCGGTTTTCCCCTGCGGTTTGACACCTGGACAATGGAACAGGTGGCAAACCGCTGCAGAATCCGCAGAAAGAATTGACATGCTGCGGATTTGAAAAAAAAAAGTGCACTGCGGATTTGAAATCCCGTTGGCTAACATGGTACTGTACATTGCTTGCGGATCTGCTGCGGATCCGCAGGGCCAAATCCGCTGCGGATCCGCAGCGTGTGCACACACCCTGAGGATTTGTTTTTTGCAGGACGAGTTGTACTTTTGAACGATCCCATTGGTTTTACCATGTCGTGTAACAGAAAACAGGAAAAGAATTCCAAGTCCAGGGAAATTCCAAAAAAAGTGCAATCCCACACTTGTTTTTGTTTGGCTTTTTTGCTGCCATTATGATTCTCCAGGTCATTACGAGTTCATAGACACCAAACATGTCTAGATTCTTTTTTATCTAAGTGGTGAAAAAAAAATTCCAAACTTTGCATTAAAAAAATTGCGTCTTTTTCCGAGACCCGTAGCATCTCCATTTTTCAGGATCTTTGGTTGGGTGAGAGCTTATTTTTTGCGCGCCGAGCTGACGTTTTTAATGATACCACTTTTGTGCAGATAAGATCTTTTAATCGCCCGTTATTGCATTTTAATGCAATGTCGCGGCAACCAAAAAAACGTAATTGCCGTTTTGACTTTTTTTTCTCGCTATGCCGCTTAGTTATTGGGTTAAATTTTTTTATTGATATATCGGGCGAATCTGAACGTGGCGATGCCAAATATATGTATGTTTGATTTTTTTATTGGTTTATTTTGTATGGGGTGATTTGAACTTATGTTTCTTATTTTTTCATATTTTTTTAAATTTTTTTTTTTTTTTTTTTTTTTTTTACACTTTTGGCATGCTTCATTAGCCTCCATGGGAGGTTAGAAGCTGCCACAATTCGATCACCTCTGCTACATAGAGGCTATGCTTAGATCGCCTCTATGTAGCAGAATGACAGCATTGCTATGAGCGCCAACCACAGGGTTCTGCTAACAGCAATCTGGCATCAACAACCATAGAGGTCTCAAGGAGACCTCTGGTTTTCATGTCGACGAACCAATGACCCCCGATCACGTGACGAGGTCACCGGTGAGCGCATTTCCGGCCGCATGGCTGGGAGAGATGGTTAAATGCCGTTGTCAGCGTTTGACAGCGGCATTTAACTAGTTAATAGGCGTGGGTAGATCACGATTTCGCCCGCGACTATTGCGTGCACATGCCAGCCATTCAAAACAGCTGACATGTCCTAGCTTTGGGGGTGGGCTCACCGCCGGAGCCTACGTCAAAGTGGGGTTGCTGCCATCGGACGTACTATTCCGTCCGATGGCAGTAAGGGCTTAAGCTGACAATTTAATTGATATGCTATTGGAGTACATACCACATTTTTGGCTACTTATTGCATTTTGGAAGAATTGGCAGCGACTGAAAAATACCAGTTTTTGAGTTTCCATTTGTATTCCCCTGAATTAGCATTCACTGTACGAGATAAAAAATATTTGACACATGCATAGACATTAAATTTGTTAATTGTTGATATTTTGTACATTTCGACATTTGGTTTGGGGAAAAAAAAGGGGTGCAATTTTCTTTTATAATATTCAAATACTGTACATATTTTAAAATAGTCGTCTTATACAGAACTATGCGCTCCTCACTGCTGCTAGCAGCGCCAGCTACGCGTCTACAGCATCGGAGAAGTGCAGGGACTATCCTGCAGGATCCAGCCAGTGTTAGGCCACGTTCACACAGTCAGTATTTGATCAGTATTCTGGGTGATAAATCCAGAAGTGGTGATGTGTTTATACTTTTCCTCTGATTGTTCCTCTCCAGATTTTGGCTTACAAATACTGAGGTAAAATACTGACCAAATACTGAACATGTGAACGTGGCCTTAATAAAAATCCTGAGGTAAAATACTGACCAAATACTGAATGTGAGAACGTGGCCTTAATAAAAATCCTGAGGTAAAATACTGACCAAATACTGAACATGTGAACATGGCCTTAACAAAAATCCTGAGGTAAAATACTGACCAAATACTGAACGTGAGAACGTGGCCTAAAAGTTGCACTTGCAAGCTCTATGGCAAACCGCTCCTTGCCTAGGGAACTAGCCACCTGAGACAGCGAAAGTGGCTGATCACCTAGACAAGGAGAAAAACTATAGGGAGAAAAATCCTTCAGTTCTAAAAAAAAAAAAAAAGGAAAATTGTAAAGTTGCATTTTGCAATCTTTCCCAATTAAAAAGTGGAGACTGACCCACCAAAGGGAATTGTTTGACCAGATTTGGAATGGCAAAAGCCCGCTTTATTCTATTATATTACATTCTTGCTTGCAAATAGCAGCCCTACTTTTTACTGCATAGGAAGGTGTAGCCTACAAAAGGCGCTCTCTTATATACAGAGATACAATACAAAAAAATCATAAAAGCAAACTAGACTAACAATGGAAAATGGCAGCCCATTAGTGATGTATCCCGTCGCAGGCCTATACACTGGAACAAGTCACAGCCTTTAGATTGATGTGCATCATGAAATCCGCCAGATATACTATCCATAGCAAGCATGGTGCATAGCAGACAAAGCAAACAAGATATGAACGGAGCCCTACTTTGTAAAAAAAAAAAAAAGCCGAAACTTTGCTTTATATATAAAGAAAATATTAATATAGATATATCCCTTTACTGTATTGGGAAAGCGCAGGATTTTCCTTTCTTAATCACAGAACACACCGTGCAGCTAAACAAGTCGATTAGAGCAGGTCTCAGGAGCGACATGGAAATATAGGTAACCTTCTGATCCTGATGACTGGCAGTGAACTTTAGCTAATTGATGTGGGAATTGGGCCCTGCCCGTAATCAGCTGCTGCACAATGCCCATGCTGCCAAAATGAACTTGTTAAAGAAACTAAAAGTCAAATATAATTGAGATGGAAAAGAAGATGGTAACAACGGCAAATAGCTGGTGTATATGCAATATTCATGCACAGGAAGGCGATGCTGCACAGTAGGGAACAATCTGAATATACCTGGATCTATGCCATACAGAGCGTGTTAAAGGGAAGCAGCAGTCATTAGATTTATGCTGCCCGAATCAAGGGCAGAATGATCAGAGCTTGGCTGTGCAACTGGAGACATGCATGGTGTACTCCGAAACGTTGCAGTTCTTCCTGACCGCTGCAATTGCCAGACAGGTCTGCCTGCCAAATGTACACATGGGAGAGAATCAAATGGAACTGTCAGTAGAGAAAGACAGGGAACTACACCAATCGGGTCTCTCCTAGTGATTAGCGAACATGCTCGGATAAGGCGCTGACCTTGCGCACTCGTATGCTAATCGGGGATCTTCGGCATACTCGAAAAATATGTCCCAGTCCCCGTGCCTGCATGTCTCGCAGATGTTCAACACCTGCAACTCATGCAGTGATTACTTATGGTCCCCAGCTTTTCAAGCTATGTTCTTGTTCTAAAAAGAGGTGCTTCAAAGTAAAATATGCCTGTTAGCAATTACCAGCAAGGCTCGGATTTATGCTACACGTGGTGCAGGAACCATGAAACCGGTGACAGGTTCTATTTAAGTCTATTCTAGGTGTCCGATTCCTCCTGACCCTTCTTATCTCTTTGACAACAATGTGATGTCATATGTCAAAACAAAACAGAAGACTTTACATGATGTTGATCCAGGCAAAAATGTAAATTTACATATGGAGGACCCCTAAGCTCAGTATAATATTACTAGGACTCCTAGCTGCTTCACCACCACCAAAGACAATGGCAGGGTTACAATGGGGAAATGTTAGTGAGTAGTCAATGTTTCCATATTCTGAATTGGAGGTTTTATAGTTACATGGTGAAAATTATATATATTGCAGAAACATGAATAGTGCACTGCCTGTTAATAAACAATAGAAAAAAGAAATACAGGGCCTAATTTCTCCCTTACAAAAAGAAAATCACAGCTACGGTACACGGAGATTATGACGGACAGCTGCCACACAACCAAAGTTTTCTAGGTATTGATGCCACATCGCAGCACAATACAAGCGAGACAGGTCGCATTGCATCCCAGAAGGTACTGCGACAGTGACAAGTCACAAGAACTCCCAGGTGATGGACTTCTTGCAGTACTCTGTTTCACAATGAGACCCAGCTTAAAGGGAGGCACCATGTACATAATGGAGTGTTACAATCAGTGCAGGGAAGTATTGGAGAACAGGCTATTTCTATACAAATACATATACACATTGTGCACAATTTTTAGACGAGTTTTATGGAGAATTTCTAACTCAAGACTGTATAAACTTGAATGCTTATTGTATGAAGCAGATCATGTGATAGGTCTTTGTGTAACGAGGTAGTATGTGGCCTAAGGAGATCATTAATATTTTGAAGGTGTGCAGAACTACTAGGCAGCTTGTTTTCCACAGGCAAAATGGGCCCAAAAACAGATTTAGCTGACCGAAACATCAAAAATTCTTAACATTTTCCAAAGCGATGCAGAACTCTTGAAATTGTGGAGATTTTGGAGCATGACCAAATAACCATGAAAAATTTTGCTGGAGATGCTCAACAGGGTAATATAAAAAAAGAAAAAAAAAAAAAAAAAAGATGCACATTACCAGCCAAAAATTTGAGAAGGATCACATATGAAGCAACCAAGAACCCATTGCTCTCCAGTGCTGGCATATTCCGGAACTGCTTCCTCCTTGGAGACCCAGAAGTAAAAGATGTCCAGTACATAGAGACACGGCCGAGGTGAGGAGGGCTGACGCTCGACCACCAGTGAAAAAGACAGATGGGTAGAAATATCTGAAGACAAATTAGTCAAAGGTTTTAAGGACTGATGACAGGTGACTCTTGACCGACCAGATGGATGGACCAGTGGTTGGATCAGTAACGGGTACAAACCTCCACCTCCGGGTATCACTGATCGTGCTCGATCGGCCTGGGCCATTTTTTGATCGCTGGTCTCCCGCTGGCCAGCACGCATCGCTGCGTGTGGCAGCGAGAGACTGGCGATCCGCGACACTGGATTCTAATGTAAACATCGGGTATCCAGGAGCCGCGCGATAAACATCGGGTATCCAGGAGCTTTCTCGCTGGTCCTGATCGCTGGAGGGGCTGTGTGACAGCTCACCAACGATCAGCCTAACGATGTCCCAGCGATCCCATCCACGTGGGATCATTGGTGGGATCGCTGGACATCGTTATGTATAACAGGGGCTTTAGACTCAGATGCCATCAAAGTGGAAGTGGAAAACTGCAATGGGCTGGTATTATTAAAGTGGACATAGTTGGAACTTTTCAGGTTGAAGGGGGAATCCACTCCCAAGCCTACTGCCAGTATTTTAGAAGACACTTTAATGTAGTGTTACAGGAAAAAGAAAAGCATGATATTCAAAAGCATCAAAGTACTTCCCTGCCAGTAAAGGCCTTGTAGATGAATGAATAATGATGTGGTCCTTCCTGACCTCACCTACACACTACCAAATGGTGATCACTTCTTTAACAGGAAATTTCCAGGGCAGGAAAACAGTGCTCCTCTGACCAGTGTCTGGGAGACCAAGGTTGGTGCTGTCCAAAAAATGAATGACAAAAGATTAAGAAACAGACTCCATGGGTGAAAAGTGTCTGAATGCTATGGAAAAGAAGGGGGAATATATTGGTCACTGATATTCGTTTTGACATGTCAGAAATGTATTTTGTACATTGAGTTGTTTGGTTATTCTCACTTCAACAGATGAAAACAAACAATGGAGATGGAAAGTTACATTTTTTTATCTAGTTGCAAAATTCTGCACACGGATATTCTCCAAAGACAGACAAAACCTCACTTATTATTTTTAGAATATTCAGGATTAGTAACCTTTTAGATTGACTGACAGCACTGGAGTTGTTCAATATGAAAAATGAATTAAAAATACAAGTTGTTTACTGATTGTGCACACAGGATACTAGATTTGTGTCGCTCAGTTTGCAGCTAAATATTATTCCCACCACAGTCTGGTAAATGTGTTATTTTACTCGTTTACTAATAGCCACGTATGATAATAGACAAGTATCTAACAGGCGTTGTTCAGAGTTGTGCTGGTTACATATCTGCTCCCATTACTGAATCTTAGACTGCCACCTAGTGGAGAAAATACAGTTTACGCTTAGCGTAGCTTCTTCAGAATCTTGTAGCTTCAAGAGGATCTGTGCCTAAATGTCACTATATGAACTATATACATAATTAACCAGATTTTATAGACCTCATAAGTATTGTGAAACAACCTCCTGATTTTAAGTGAGCATTTTAAAGCATGGACTGATACAATGGATATTTTAATCAGTGGATTATACAGGTATTTGGACATGAATTTACATAGTAAATATGTCAGCCTCACCAGGTCTGAGAGTTCAATTTAATGTAGGTAGTAAATATTGTGAAATACCCACTTTAACCCCTTCCTAACTTAAGACCTAATAGTAGCCTGTGCCACACACGGTGGATACCAGCTGAGCTACACAACTAGTGTCCGACTAACAGTGACCTGAGCTTGCTCCAATTTCTACTTTTTTAAACTCTTAAAGGGAACCTGTCACCCTCCCTGGGAGTTTTTAAGTAAAAGCGCCACCTTCAGCAGCACTAAGGCTGCATTCTGTGAAGGTGGCTCTTCTGTTTCTGATCCCCAGGAACGCCAAAATTTTAACTTTTATAACTAGGTCCTCATACCTGTAATGCGTATCATAGGATGGTGTGTCCCCTGTATCAGCCCCCTCCCCGCCGTCAATCATGCCCACCCTGCGCCGCCTCTTCCTGCCTTCCTGTCGCCATTACATGGCACAGCGCAGGCGCCCGCCGGTAACAGTTCTCGGGAATGCGCTGTGCGCGCTGCCCGGGAACTGACATCAGGCGATCGCGCCTGCGCGTTTTGCAGGCTCCAGATTCCTAGCCCCGAAGTGTGAATACATCATAACACACTGCGAGGCGGGATCTGGCGCCTGCGCGATCGCCTGATGTCAGTTCCCGGGCAGCGCACACAGCGCATTCCCGATAGCGGTTACCAGCGGGTGCCTGCGCTGTGCCATGTAACGGCGACAGCAAGGCAGGAGGAGTCTGTGTAGGGCGGGCATGATTGACGGCGGGGAGGCGGCTGATACAGGGGGACACACCATACCTATGGGACGCATTACAGGTATGGAGACCTATTTATAAAAGTTAATATTTCGGCATTCCGGGGGATCAGAAACAGAGGAGCCACCTTCACAGAGTGCAGCCTTAGTGCGACTGAAGGTGGCTCTTTAACTGAAAAACGCCCTGGGGGGGTGACAGGTTCCCTTTAAGCTATGCTCACACGTCACACTTTTGCGGCATTTTTTTTCTGCAGGCAAAACCTGCTCTCTTGGCAGTAAAGATGCTTACCAAAAACAGGTTTTGCTGCGGTTTGTGTCTCCTGTGCATGCTGATAAGAAGTTTAGTGTCTCCCCACCCCAAAAAGGGAAAAAAAAAAAAAAAAACTGCCTTAGGTCTTAGCACCAAAACCTGATAGCTGCATTTTTTTGCACTTACTCATGGCTTTATGTGGGTGAAAAACACTGCACAAACTCTGAAAGTAGTGAAACGTTGCAGTTTGCAAAACACACCAGTTTTCCAATTTAGCCAGGAAAAAAAAAAAAAAAAATCGTGAGCATGAGATTTCAGAAATGTCACAGCCTTTTTATATCACCAGTAACACCTATGTCCACACGTTGCATTTTTGCTGCGTTCATACAAATTTTCAGCAGCATTTTCAACAACCACCAAGTCTGAGATTTCAGAAATATCATGCACACACACACACATTGTTTTTTCTGTCTTTAGTATTTTGTGCAATACCTTGTTTTTTTGCAAATGGCAACATGTCACTTTTAGCGTTTTACTGCGTATTTGCAGCGTTTTTTCACCCATAGGAAACAATGGGCAAGTGCAAAAAATGCAGGTATCAGGTTTTGCAGCAAAAACCTTAAGGAAGTTGCATCATGATCTTTGGGGGGCACTAAACTATCAGCATGCGTCAGGCACAACTAAAACGCATTGAAAAAAATCGTAGCAAAACCGCAATGTGTGAACATAGCCTTAAGATGCTACTGGTCAATCTTGACAGCGTCATTTAAGGGACAGGAGTTTATTCGTAAGCCAAGCAGCATGTTCGCAGGAGCCGATGTCAGAGTGATATTCTCTATATACTGCAGTACTGCATTATACAGAACAAGCCGTGAAATGATGGCAGGTTCTATTCCCTTAGACTGAAAGTGAAAAAATTGAAATAAAAAATATCACATTACAGTACAAATAGCAAATTTTCTGGTAACTAAATAAGAGACAAGACCTTGTGGCAAAAAATATGACTGACACGTCAAACAATGCAGAGCATCAAACATTTGTAGATAGCTGAAAGAGTTAGGGTACCGTTACACCTAGCGATGCACCAGCGATCCCGACCAGCGATATGACGCGGTTAGGATCGTTGGTACATCGCTAGGTGGTCGCTAGTGAGCTGCCACACAGGCAGATCTCACCAGCGACATCGCTGGGGACGGGGGTCGCTACTTACCTGTCACACTAGGCGATCCTGCGTCCTCCCGCCCGGCTCCACGCATCGCTCGTCGTCACAGCAGGAAGCGCCGCAGGAAGTGGCCGACGAGGAATGGTCCAGGAGATTCTCGCGCGATCAGCGATTATCAGCGGGGGAGCCGGTCGGAGGTATCAAATGCAGCGATATTGCTAGCAATATCGCTGCAACGTCACAAAATCGGTGACTTTACAGCGATATTGCTAGCAATATTGCAGTGTGTAACAGGGGCTTTACAGCCTTCCAATTAAAACAGGAAATATTATTGTTCAAAGGACTGATCGACATCTTCTTTATCAAGGTACAACCCAAGCAGAAGCTTGCTGCATGTCTGAGATACTTACCCATAAAAGAATGCTTCTGGGGCACATAGAGCAACGTTATGTCTACAAGAAAGTCCAGTAATACCATCGGCTTCCACAAGAGGGCAGAAGAGAACTGTAGAATATACTACACTAATAGCCACCATGTAGATGTGAATACCATCACTAGCGCTGGGGTCATACACATCCGTAGCACTAATGCTATTTCTTTCAACTGCCATCAAAACACATGATAAAATGTCAGCCGTAATAAGAGACCAGAGAAAAATGAATATTGACTTGTACATTGCACAAATGGTTCATATTGGCTCCGTCTTACACAAGAAACAAACTACATCTTCAGTACCCATATCAGATACCAGTACCCCAATGGCTACAGACTTATGTCCAGGGCTGTGGAGTCGGTAAGCCAAACCTGCGACTCCGACTCCTCAATTTCCCTTACACCGACTCCAACTCCCACATGTATTGCTTATATTTAAGTGAAAAATGTATTGTTGTACAATGTGAACATCAGACATTTAATCATTTTTATGATACAATAATCAAGATATTTAGATAGAACATAATATATATTTATTGGAATACAACTTTAGAACACAAAAAACTGTAATAAATTGTTAACATGTAATACACTATGTAATATCGATTACTATATATATATATATATATATATATATATATATATATATATCACTATGTAATAAACTATAAGTGGCAAAAAACAGTTTTCAACAAAAACATTAAATAACATTTGTGCAGTCTATGAATTTGTTCTAAGAAATAGAATTGCCTCCATCAGATCCTCCTTCATAGATGACCTCAAATCTGACCTAATAATTTTAAGGCTAGAGAACAACCTCTCTACACTAACTTGGGTTGGAGGCAAAGCCGTAACCACATGGGCAACATCTCTAGGAATTTCTGGGTATAAAGGAATTGCCTCGTGCACAGTCAGTTTTGATGAACGGTTGAATTTTTCTATTTCTTTGAGAACAAGTGAAACATTTTGCTGAAATATGGTCATTCTGCTTGCTATAGGAGATGGAGTGAAATCTTTTTCCTTGCGGCAACGCTTTGCCTGCTCCATGTCATCCAAATACTTGTCAAAGTCAAACTCCTCATCTGATGAGGATGAAGATATGGCAGCAGTAGCACTGTCAGGACCCCAGTCCTCTTGCGCCTGGCAGTCCTCCTGTAGGCCACTCATCCTAACTGCTACCTCAGTCAGAGCTTCTTTTCCTTTAGTAAACTGTTGATCATCAAGCAATATACGATGACTTGGGTCCACATAAACAGCTGCCAGAAAAATTTTATTTTCCAATAGCTGTGTCTCTCTCCGTTTCATTGAAGCAGAAATGCCATCTGCAATTAAACAGCAAAATAGCAAATTCTTCCACTCCCTCATGAAAATGCCAGGAGTTAAATCCTCAGCTTGTAATTTTTTAGTCACAGTAAATGGGTGATGAAGCAATTCCTTCAATTCAGCCACCTGTGTCCATTGACCTTCATTTAGGGTTACCTGAGGGTTCGCCATATCTATAAGAAACGGTTTTAGTTGATCAACAATTGCCCCTTTCCCAGCACGTCTCTTCAAGATGGAATCAATTTTAGGGGTTCTGGCGGCAATAGCCAATTTCCTCACTTTTCCAATCAGATTTCCAGCATGTCCCTCTTGCAGACAATCTCTTATTGCCAACTGCAGCGTGTGCACAACACAGCGCATGTGATGAATAGGAAAGTGTTTTGAAGCAGCTTCAACAAGATCATCTATTTCTACAGTATAATTTTGCTGTTCTTCTGTAGTAATATCTGTTTGTTCCTCAGTTACATGAATAGCACTGTGGCCTTCCATCTCAAACATACTGAATCCTAAATGTTCCTCTAGCTGTTGTTCATTACTCTCATTCATCAGTGTAATTGTACTTCTGTTTGAAGCATTGTCCGTTACAATAGAAAGAACCTGTTCTTTTTTGAGTTTGTAATCTTGCAGAACTTTTTACACTAAGGCCTGGAGAAACTGTCTGCTGTGATGATCTTTAGTATCTTTTACTGCCAGCGTGTTGGTAACAATTTCTTTGTTGTCACAAATATATTGAACATTGATGGCAAAATAGTTGACTCTGTGACGTGTGCAGGCATCCATTTTAAGAAACATGAAGCATCTTTTGAGTCTTTTTAAGCTGTAAAAGCTGGTCGTGCAAATAGTGATAATGGTACACCGTCCTTCACAACAAGCTGGAGGAGCTGTCTTTTAGACATATCTGCTGTCATTCTTACAGTAACTTTGTCACTTACAAAATATCTTGTTAATGATGTTTGAGACGCTCTTTCCTCCTCCTTTGCCTGGCAGGAAGTGTTAGTCTGTGTGCTACCCAACTTTCATTCTTTTTGGTACAGATAAGCTATGGAGACAGATATGGATAAATGGATAGATAGAGCAGATTTCTAATCTGCTTTTGATATTGAAAACATTATCTATGAGCTCAAAAACCTTTCAGGTGATGCGGTTTTTTAAAAATCTGATCGGCTTTTGCAGCTGAAAAATGTATCATCAAAAACGCAGCAAAAATGCTGTGTGTGAATGTAGCCTTAGATCAGGAATAGAACAGCCATTTATAGGACCTTTCATAACTTTCCCAAATTCATATGAAAAAATATTCAGCACATTCTGCATTGAACTACTGTACCCAATTTATTATATATTTTAGGAGTCGGTCCATTTTATACCGACTCCACCAAAATGAGCACCGACTCCACAGCCCTGCTTATGTCTGATATTTGGAGCATCTAACTTCGGTATTCAGTAGCTTTTTGTGATCTGTGAGGTAAAAACTGCTGACCACCCGTACGGTGCTAGAATGGTTAGTGAGATAGGACGTCACAGAGACAACACAAGTTGGTTCCATACCCTTTCCATACTCTATGGAGGAGCAGCCCCAAACTCTGCAGCAGTAAGTCCTCTAGGAAAGGCCAACCACACTGAATTCAGCTCACCACGCAGGTGAATCTCCATGGCGTTGGCTGCTTGTAGGTAACTCATTCAGTCTCGACTTTCACACAGTCCCTGGCAGAGTCGAACCAAAAAACTGCTCAGACAGAAGTCATGACCAGGCCTCTAAGATTGTGATTCAATCCTAAATTATAGTACGGCACTAGTAAAACTCCGCTACAATAGCTCTCGATGGCGATATAAGGTGTGCTTGGAGGACATATATTCTTTTATGTCTGGAAACAAGATTACTTGATACTGACTCATGACCGTACCTTCTTGGACGGTATTACGGTATTTCATGTTGAGGAGATAGCAGCTGTGCTCGGGTGTGCACAGGTTAGCCACTGTTGGTCAGGATGAGAGGGAAGTCAGACATCTGTGTATGGACAGCCTCATACAGATCTAAAACGATGTGAAGCTTGGGTCAGGAGTAGAGATGAGCAAATTTGTTCGGATTTTGGCCCCGAATCAGATTTTGACATATTCAAGCCGTTTTCCAATACTATTCGTACCGAATGTATGTCTTATGATTGGTTCCAAACATATTCCGTAATTTCTACTCCCATTGAGTCTAGTGACGTTCGGCTGTGTTCGAAGAAAATTGCAAAAACAATATTCGATTCCGATCGTATTCAGAACCGAATCCGAAAAAATTCACTCGTTTCTAGTCAGGAGATTTTCCCCCAATATATTCCTCTACAATAAAAATAATCTCTTCTGGAAAACCTGGACTGTAACCAATTTGGTCTCCATCTTTTATTAACACCTAATTCAGATGTCGTGTATCACAGTCCGAGTACGCAGGGACTGGCCATAGGTTTTCGGAAACTAAATAGGTATATAAGAGGCGCTGAATTTTTAGACAGGACACATGGATGTCAGAATTAAGCCTAAGCCTGCATTCATACATTTGGGTGTTGTATGTTGTCACTATCTGAAAGAATTGGACCGATTTTATTCTTAGGTGTCATACTAGTTTTTTCCCCCACAGTACAGATGTATTTTTTTCAAAGCTAATAAGACCCCTGGAAGGTCATTTACTTTCATTCAGATTTATCAGTAAGCAGCAGGTTCGTGAGATATGGACACAAACTGGAAGCCTTCTGATTGGCATCAGACTTTTGGATCCCCATAGACATTAATAAATAATTCTGATCCAGAAACACAGAGCAGAATAGAACCTGACTAGAGTCTTCAGATCTCGCGCTAGGATCCATGATTTTAACGGATGTGTGACTACATCTATTCTACTCTATGGGTCCAAGTGCTGTCAGATAAAAAATTAAAACATTTCACTCTGTATGAATACAGCCTGAGGCTGGTTTCACGTGTTGAGCATTCCAGGTCCAAGTATGGACCAGCTGTGGGCCTCCTGATCCGAACTCAACAGCTTTAGATATGCTTAGGAGTAGAGGTCGCTATAACGCCTGTGAAGTGCAGCAAGCTATGTGCATCTGAGAGCGCAGAACAAGCCAACGCCGGATGCAGTAGTGTGCTGGAGGTGGAAAGAGGCACCAATGGGGGATATAGTGGATGGAATTGTAGAGACCTGGTCCAGACTGGGTATGTCGCTTTAAGTAACCCTGGTCCATGAGTAGCTTTTGTACACCTCAACTCACCCCTAAGTTATCCTTCTACTGTTATATGGTTTAAATGAATCCATTACTCACTAATCTCATATATTCGTGATTTATATATTATTCTCACAATGTTAAGTCTGACACAAGATTTGAGAGTTATCCTATTGATCAGCGACCCTGTCACCAAGGCTCAATGGTAGGAGCTACCTTCAGTCTCTGTGGAGACAAGACAGGGTTCTGGAAGGTTCCCTGAGGAGTCTGGTTCAAACCTGGAGGTTCATCATGACTTACAGCCAGGCCTAATGCCTTGGATCTTCCTCTGACTTTTATAGCCAAGATGTCTAAAGGCTTTTAACCCTTTTTACCCTGGATCCCCACTGTCCAGTTTAAGGCGTGCTTCTCCAGCATTAGGTCGCACTAATTGTGTACAGAAGAACCTATTGCTCTGCGTGTTGAGGAAATCGAGGGTCCCCCGCCTGACCACAAATTATCCATTATTTACTTCAAGTATGTTTCTGCATGTACCGTGACCAGCTGAGAAAATGAATACGGGATTTCAGGTCTGTACATATTGCCATATATTCCCTCTTCTGCCTTTATGCACCAAGAGACTTTGAACTCTCTTATAATGATCTGCAAGTACTGCTAATAACTAATACAGGTTCTTAAAGCTCTAGATCCTCAATTCTGTGTCAGAATCCAATCCTGAACTGTATTGGCCATGGATTCCCCACGTGAACTGTAAACTACTATTTCCATGTTATATCTCCCCGTTCTGCTGAAATAAAGCAGCTGTTATCCCCGAGACCTGTTGTCTGTGGTTATTCAATCGGCTGTGGACACTGCGTGGGGGGTGGATAACAGTGAACGGAATGGCCCCATACCAGGGCTGTTGCAGGATGATACTGTGAGGCCTAAGTATTTACTACACTGTGCTGGGGACTCTAGAAGTGATCATACTATTACAGTCTGGGAGGTGGAAGGAGGCACCAATGGGGGAGATAGTGGATGGGATGATACTGTGGGACCTAAGTAAATACTACACTGTGCTGGGGACTATAGAAGCGAATGTTATTATACTCTGGGAGGTGGAAGGAAGCTATAAATGCAAATATGGACTCCTCCTCGGATAAAAATAGGCAATCAAAATAGATAAACTTATGTCAAACCCTTCCACGCCCTGAGATAAGTATATACAGTGTCCTTGTCTAAAGTCAAATCACATAGTGCCCATGTTTTCCATTACAATGGTTAATGAGGTCTGAAGAAACCGCAGACAATTGATAAGTAAGCAGACAGCAGACTGGGTTTAAATAATTAATCCCCAAGGGTTCTAGTAACATTTGCAAATTCCTGGTCTTGTGGCCTTTGCTGCACATATTGCTTATATTAAAGATCAGTATTCTGTAATGGAGTTCCAAAGTCACCTTTCACAGGATTTTAAGAAAGCATAACAAATGCCTATGAGCCAACCACCTACTAATTTGTCAGCAGAGAAAAGTACTAAATTTTTACAAAATAATAATAAATCTTTGTGGCAAAACACTGCCCCCTCCTATACTGGTTAAATGAGATGTTTAGGTCTTCTTTATTGAAAGACGATTGGTTGTGTGGACAGGCACCTTTCCTCGTTCACTTGTCAGTTGAGGACACATCTGGACACTTAAGGGATGTTCCCATCTCCAAGATCCTATCCCAATATGGTAGTAGGTGCAATAATAATAATATTAGCAAATACCTAGAAATGAAAAACGTAGTATAGTTCTTCTGATTGGATACCTAGATACCCATTTGGATACCATGCAGTAGCTTAGGTATCCATGGCTATGACAACTGACTTACTATAGGAGTGGTTTTAACCATGAATAACAAGCCAACAACAGAGAAGTGTTTGGCACCAATGCGCCGCCTTTACCTCAAAACTATCATATGAGGCTGACCACACTAAATCATGAACGCTATTAAGCCTCCAAAAACACCGCTGTAGGTGCTCAATCCGTGTGAAAAAAACATGCAGGCAATCTACAATGACCGAAAAAATGATAGATGGCACTCACCAATGCGGTTTCAACTTGCTTTATTGAACGCTGTGCGGCTCAGGCACGGGAGACATGTGCAAGGTACGGACTACAGCAGGACCCGTTGAAGCGCGAAACAGCTGTAGTCCGTGTCTTGCACGTGTCTCCCGTGCCTGAGCCGCACAGCGTTCAATAAAGCAAGTTGAAACCGCATTGGTGAGTGCCATCTATCATTTTCTTCGATCATTGTGTTTTAACCATGAATACCTAGGCTACTGCAATGCCCTACAGGTGGGGTAAGCGACAGTGAATCAGTATTACTATACTAACTAACTTTCTAATAGGAGATATTTGGCATTACAGTATTATTACACCCAACACATA
Organism: Dendrobates tinctorius; assembly: GCF_039654945.1. NCBI lineage: Eukaryota > Metazoa > Chordata > Amphibia > Anura > Dendrobatidae > Dendrobates > Dendrobates tinctorius. Next base: position 14,009,101 of record NW_027361692.1, read on the forward strand.
ATGGGATAGGATCTTGGAGATGGGAATACCTCTTTAAATGGTCATCTACAACGTAAAGAGAAACTTGAACATCTTGTTGGCCAGGTGACGTACATGGAAAACCCCTTCCACTTCCCTCTTCTGTTTCCCTAAGTATTTGCACCCCCCCCTTCTCCTAATGTATTATGTCTGTTGTGACCTGAGATTTTCTCTACACAAACTGTTATTACTAAAGACTGTCTACATTGATTGAGTATATGATGTTAAATAAGCTCAGATGCATGGCTACATATAACATTATGAATTGGTCAGCAGTTCTTTATTATCTAATTTGCCATTTCTAATTTGCAATAAAACTTACTGAACCATAAATGATAATTTACCATTCTGTTCCATCAGCCTCCTGAAGAACCTTTATCGAGAGGGGGAAACACGATGAGGTGCAATTTGCGGGTGGATAAGCACACTATACACCCACTGGTGCTGCACTGTCAGGGTATAACACGACCCAAAGGATGGTCGGTCAGCTAATGGCACAACACACAACGGAGATGGGATGGGTGAGAGGAAGGCCCTACCAATAGGGAATGAGGGATGGTCACCACCTGAGATCCAATCTGAGCCTGTCCCTGCACTCACTTAATGCCCTATGCGGGTCCTCCCCCCCCCCCCCGCTGCCAACAGGAAACCATGTCCCTCTCTGTCACCTAAACTGCCCTGGCTAGTGCACTGGCCTAGGCACTACAGATAGGGCCCTCATTCCTCTTGGTATCTGTTATGATCTATGTGATTATTGTTGTGCTGTAATATCTATTGTCTGTACAAATCCCCTCTGAAATGTAAAGTGCTGCGGAATATGTTGGCGCTATAGAAATAAAAATTATTATTATTATAACCCACAGGGGCTAGTGACAAACAAGTAAGGGACAGGGAAAAAACAACTTCGCTTATGGACACCGCTGCTAAACTCCACACCGCTGATAACAGCAGCAATTGAACTCCCAACATCAGACGTGGCTAACACCAAAGAGCTGCTCCTGCTAGGCTGGTCCCCAGAAAGGAACTGTATCACCAACAGTCAGCTGATGGATCAGGTGACCTTTTAAAAGGATGGTTGGAGTGGTCACCACCTGCACCAGCAGCACTGCAGTAACACCAGATTGCCAGCAGGGTAAAAACTGACATTAAACCCCCCGATGGTCCAAAAGGAAAAAAGTTTTAAACCGAGTAACCAGAGCTAGCACAAATCCAAAAATGGATCGTGACATGCAATTTGGCTCACATTCTGATTGGTTTGTTTTTCTACCACATTATCATCAGTGGGCACAAACATCAGGAGATCCATATATCAGACCTTAAAAAACAGTTTATTGATGGGGGTACCAGCAGTAATTTACCAGTAGAGTACTAACCCCCACATATAGGCTGAAACACTTTTAGAGGAAAATCCAGTTGTGTAGATTATATATATATATATATATATATATATATATATATATATATATATATATATATATATATACACACATACACACACACACATATATATATATATACACACACACACACACACAGTATAAATAAAATATATTTGGACACATATTGCATAATCCTGATGATTCAATTTTTATGCCTGGAATGCATATGATACGCGAGACCCGTTTTGATAAATACACACTTATATCATTAGGGTCTTGTTAGGACTCCTAGTCATCCACCGGTGAGGGGGGCGCCATTTATATTACAATAAGGGTGCCAACCTCCAGTCAGGCAGGATAAATTTAGGCCATTAATAGAGCGACAGTATTATATTGGTGCATGAAAGAATGCTTTAGCCCTCTTTTTGCTATATTATGTTTTGGTGTATGGTATTTTTAATATTTGATTAATAAAATAGATTTATATAAAAAAATTAATGACTCATTCATGTTTTTACGCACAAGAAAACTCACTGACGGACGAATGAGGCCTAAGTGAGAAACTGTAAATGTCTGGAAATAGAAATGTTTGCATGCACGTTGGTAATAGTAATAGTAGCAAGTCTCTCCTGAGTTCCAGAAATTAACAGATGTAATCCTGCTTGTAGATATTAACCTTTACAGCTGGTTTCACACACAGGCAGAGGGTCTTCTGGTTCTAAGGAGACTATGGTCCATTGGACTGCAAATTACGGATGTGTTACATTGGCCTAATGGGGAGATCTGTCTCCAAAAAAATATCCAGGATCATTGCAACAATTGGAGAACTGTCATTTTAAATTTCTGCCAAGATGACACTAAATCCGGATAACTGCTGGTTTTATGAAAAAAGTGCTGAGAGTTAAGCATAGGAATTTAAGAAGTAGACTGGCCAACGACGGGCATTAGACAAGTGTGGATTGACTACACAAGCCAATTTTCAGTCATTTAGATGTTAAGAGAGGCGGAACACACATCGATGCTCATTGAACGATCGATTGTGCTGTGTGAATAGCATAGCATTGCTCTCGGCAGCGCATGCCATGTTTACAAAAGATGATGTGCTGCCGAGAATGGTGACTTTTAAGCAAACCTAATCGGTCACCCAACAAACTAGAACTTTGTTCATTTGCCAAGTGATTGGCAGCCTGTTTAGACAGGCTGATAATTGGGAGCAAGCATTCCTAGAAACATTTCTTCAGGACTTTCCAATATATATGCATGCTTACTTAATGGAGTTCACTTCTGTACTTCCACCAAGGATTAGACTATTAGGAAGCATCTAGCGTAAAAATATTTTTCCTTCCTTTTAGCACAGTCATTAGAAAGCATAAATACATGCAAAAGTATGGCTCTGCCTATCGGTTAGAGTGGTCGTCACATGACCACATGTAGGTGATTTGCATACATGCTTGCTAGCGCCAAATCCACTTCTCTTAAGGTTGAGAAAAGCAGATGAGAAGCTAGCCGGCACATAACTGCAAGTAGGCGAATCGCCTACATGTGACGACTGTGCAAACCGGTAAGCAGAACCAAATTATGCACTGATAGGAGTCACCAAGCTGAAGTGCTTGGCAAAAATGCGTACTGGGCTGGACAACCCCTTTAAGAACTCAGCTAAGATTACCAACAGTGGGTTAAAAAGCAACCGTTTTAGGTTAATATCCACTTTTCAACAAGTACTGGATCCTATGGAAAGATCAGTACACGTGCAACACTGTTCCAGGCGAGCATGTAAGAAGTCGCTTAGAAGATTTTTGCTGCATCATTCAATTTTGCAGAAACCACATGGCCATTAGCCATAAGCAATCGAATCTGATGAAAAAGGTCGCCACTACGTGTTCTAGAACCTAACCCCATCTGTAGTAAGACATCTGTGAAAAAGACTGGTTGCAAGTCTCCTGGCCTGAATTTGGAGGTCTGCAGTTCAATAGCCATTCGGTGCATGATGGTCTGTGTCACACAGTCATCCCAATGAGGCTTCAGGCCAAGTGCAGATGAGTGCCGAACTGTACGGACCAGACATGTCCTCATAGTGAAAGAGTGTAGGAGATGCCTGGTATCTACATTCGCTAGTCTGATCTGGAAATCAGACCACACTAGGGCATGCTGCCATCATTTCCCACGCAAAACTGGGGTCCACATGGAAAATTCACATATACACTCTCATGGTCCAACAGTGGTCTGTGTGCCGTCACAGCCTGTTGCACACACAGACCACCCATAGTGTACATACATTATCTATCGGCCTATCTAAACAGCATGTAAATAGACTTTTGGATACAAGTATATAGATCCCCACGTCACATAATGAACTGTAGTCTTGATGCTGTAACACAGTAATCCGGGAACACACACATTATTTACACATCACCACAAAGTGATAACTGAGGAGGCAAGATCCTGTAATAAACTACAGCGCGAGAAGGAAAGGTTGCCAATAGCCAGGTAGGGGTCACAGTGGAGGGCAGCAGCTAAATGCTACATCAAGGAGGGTGGGGAAACTGGAATAAGCCATATGTATGAATCGGAGCTCATGGGATTTACAGTTCACATAGAGAACATCAATTGATAAATAATTTACACACACAAGTACAGTAATTAGTTCACCATCCATATACCACGTCTCCTTTTTTTTTTTTTCAAATAATCCACTTTAGCAAAACTTTAACTGTTGTCGGAGCCCTCATCATAACTCAGAGCATATTGCCGTGCGGCCTAGAGTCAGTGGAGTCATTTTGCTTTATTAAAGCAAACGTGCAGCGACACTAAAACCACCACGTAGATACATGCTACAGTGCATCGGATCTGTTAGACACCACTTCCCTTACAAATACAGAAAACACAAAACTGAGCTGGCTATAGGCTGTGATGCTTTTAACCCCTGCGTGACCAGGCAAATTTTTTAAATTCTGACCAATGTCACTTTATGTGGTTATAACTCTGGAAGGCTTCAACAAATCCCAGTGATTTTGAGAATGTTTTTTTCGTGGCACACTATAATTTATGATAATAGTAAATTTAGATTGATATGTTTTGTGATTATAAAAAAAAATCAGAAACTTGACAACAAAAGTGTAAAAAAAAAAAAAGTGCAATTTTCAAACTTTGAATAAATATCCCTTTAATCCAGATAATCATACCACAGAAAAACATTAATAAATAACACTTCCCACATGTCTGCTTTACATCAGCACCATTTTTAAACCGCTAATTGATTTTGTTAGCCTTTTAGGAGGTTTAGAAATGTAGCAGTAATTTTTCATTTTTTCAAGGAAATTTACAAAATGTATTTTTGAGGGACCTATCCAGGTTTGAAGTGACTTTAGGGGTGCTATATATTGGAAAACCCCAAACGTGATACCATTTTAAAAACTGCACCCCCTGACATATTGAAAACTGCTGTCAGGTAGTTTATTAACTCTTCAGGTGATTTTCAGGAATTAATGCAACGTGGTATAGCCGGAATGAAAAAGTGTTTGTTTACCACCTAAATGTCGCTAACTTCTGAATTGACCGCTATGTCCGGGAGACTCTAAGGCCGCCATTTGGCCATGAACTGCTATGGCAAACCTCAGGACCAAACAATCATGATCTCGGTGTGTCAATTAGATTAAGGCTCAAGCCCCCACAATCTATTAACCATTTATTTGATGTAGTCACTTTTGACAGTGGCAACTAAGGGGTTAAACAGATAATGGACGGTGCCAATATCGATCATTTGTGATACAGCAAGTTGTCAGATATAGTGGACAGCCAACAGCTGCTGGATTGTCACCTGTATGGGGATGATATTCTCTTATATCTCACGTCAGTAAAAATACGTATTGGCTGTTATGAAGGGGTTAATCTAGCAGAACTTTCTCCTCCAGTTTTGGCTAACATGGTATAAGTGTAATATGGAGCTTTTACATATAGTGAAGGAAATATGTATTTGATCCCTTGCTGATTTTGTAAGTTTGCCCACTGACAGACATGAACAGACTATAATTTTAAGGGTAGGTTTAACATTGAGAGATTGAGAGATAGACTATCAAAAATAAAATCCAGAAAATCACATTGTGTAAATTATATAAATATATTTGCATTTTACAGTGAGAAATAAGTATTTGGTCCTTCTGGCAAGCAAGACTTAATACTTGGTGGCAAAACCTTTGTTGGCAAGCACAGCAGTAAAACGTTTTTCGTTTTTGTAGTTGAGGTGGTTTGCGCATGTCAGGAGGCATTTTGGTCCACGCCTCTTTGCAGATCATCTCTAAATCATTAAGATTTTGAGGCGATCGCTTGGTAACTCAGAGCTTCAGCTCCCTCCATAAGTTTTCTATGGGATTAAGGTCTGGAGACTGGCTAGATCACTCCATTACCTTAATGTGCTTCTTTTTGAGTCACTCCTTTGTAGCCTTGGCTGTATGTGTTGGGTCATTGTCTTGCTAGAAGACCCAGCCACGACCCATTTTTAATGTCCTGGCGAAAGGATGGAGGTTGTCACTCAGGATTTTACCGTACATGGCCACATCCATTCTCCCACTGATGCAGTAAAGTAGTCATGTGCCCTTAGCAGAGAAACACCTCCAAAACATAGTGTTTCCACCTCCATGCTTGACAGTAGGGACGGTGTTCTTTGGGTCATAGGCAGCATTTCTCTTTCTCCATACACAGTGAGGTGAGTTAATGCAAACTTACAAAATCAGCAAGGGATCAAATACTTATTTCCTTCACTGTAGGGCTGCATATTCAGCCAACGATCTGCGTTAATGCACCTGAACATTTCTTAGGGCTTCTGAATCAACACTGGAGGCAAGTACACCGCGTAATAAAGACCTTTACTGACCACTCTAATAAAGAAAGCTCTATAAAACCCTTGTACTGAAGGCTGAAAGATATCCTGACAAACCGGTTGAGCACACTTCTGGGAAGCAGCTACCGAGCGGTAATGTACATTCCACGTATCACACGTGGAAAATATGTAGCAAGTGATCATACTGTTCTCTATAGTAAATTATATACTCAAATTAACATTTCTATTTTTATAGAGCAATAAATGGCTCTATAAATCTGTAAGAATCCTTTTCATCGAGTCTCTACCTGTATGCTCAGTATTATAAAAAGCAGTCTAATAATACACATCACCAAAATGGCTCTGTTTTTAAGAAAAAGCCATTTAGGAACACGGGAAAAGAGCAGGATGGGGACTACTATGAAGATCTATTCCCTGTATTTACTAGGGTGATGGGGCTGTCAGCCCAATACATGTGACCTTCATGTCATCGGGATCTCAAAAGATGCTATTGCCCAAGGCGGCATCTTCATTTGGCTTAGGAGATGGCTATACCAAGTTCAGTCTCACAGGTTTCCCTCATTATATAACATAATGGAGAGATGATCATGTATCAAATTCTGAGTAACTAAAAGAGGAACTCTCTCAGTAATGTCCCCTCCAAACCCTAATTTACTTCTGCATGGCAATATCACGTCTTGGGTGGGCATTCTGCATGCTTTCATAGCAGACCACCACAGCTTTGACTTTATTAAACATACCGACTGAACTGCAGTCTATCAGGGAGAAATCACGAATAAAAGCGGGAAGTAGTAATGTAGAGGCATTCAGCAAAGGCGAAAAGTCAACCTTTAACTAGATCTTTCAATTTGAGAGGAGTACCTGAGCGGTCGGTGGCCAACCCAACTCCTATACTGTGGCTGCCTCAGCTGTGAAGTGAGAACGCCCTCTGGTGTGGACTTTTCACAGCTGTAGGTGAAGCCCAGCGTCATTCTATTCTACTCCAGCGCTATGGGCTAGCTGCAATTTCCCATTACCACCTGTAATACTGATCAGAATGCAGCAGCAGCTATAACAACTGCTCCGCTCAGATCACTGTAGGTACTGGTAAAGCAGTGCCAGGCAGCAACGCTACAGGGATTTCATCTAGTGAGGTGTACTCACCGCTAGATGAAGTCAGCCCTGGTGCCCAGAACATTGCTTGCCGCTCATTACTGCAATCTGAGAGGAGCAGTCACAACAACATATCTGCTCAGATCAGTGTAATTACTGGTGAGCATGGGTTGAGACAGCAGGACATCATCCAGCTGTGAGTACACATCCCCGCTACAGCACTGGTGCCCCCTGACCTCTGCTCACTGGTAATGTGATCGGAGTGCTCCAAGTACATGAATGCTCCACTCAGATAACAGCAGTGGTCCGCGGAGCCGTGTATCTAGTCCTATAGTGTGATACATGGCTCTGCGGACTGTATCTAATTTTATGTGTGATACAATCATCATGTATGATGCAGTCAGCACAGCCATGTATCTACTCCTTTGTGTTAATACTGACTGATGAACTGTGTAATTACCACAATTATAGGACTGCTCACTGCAGGTCTCTGTAAAGACCAGTGAGCAGTGTCAACTCACAGATTCGGCGCTGCCAGCAGTCATAGATGACAATGTCCAATGCGATCCTAAACAAAGACCCAGACAGGTTTTAGAAGTTGAATAGCTAGAAAACCTATTTATACTGGTTTGTACGATCCACAAAAACAACAAAGTCTTGATACTGGATGCCGTTGTATGTTCTTGGACTAGACTAACCATATCTGATCAATTTTCTGGCAGCCAATTACACAGACCAAATTAGAGTAGACTGACAATGGCTGGACTAGATAGAATTAGTACTATATCTGAACCGCAACCTAAGGCGTCATTCATAAAATTACAGCGCTTATCCAATCCGCTATAATGTTAATCACCAACAGCACACGGATGCCAATGATTAGTGGTTCTTTTAAGGACCCATAGGCTTGCTTGGGTAAGTCTAAAAATAACATGTATATTTTTCTTTTTTTTAGTAGACTGTCTGTAAAAATATGACACGGACATATGAACAGGTCCATAGATTATAATAAGTGTAGCACAGTATACAGACACATACCTGTCAGACAGAGGCCGGCCAAAAGAATGATGTATTTGTCAGCAGCAGGCTAGGTGCATGCACACTAGTTACTTCCTATTTCTGGGTAGCTTGTGCTTAGTTACAATGTTGCTGAAGCACATGGCCTATATACTGATTTTTTTTAACAACATTAAAGAAGCTCTTCCATGAAGTTTTTTTCTTCATTACATCTGTGTTCTATGCTCTGTGTGGGAGTCAGACATCTCTTTTACAATGTAAGTTTACGGTACTTCATTCTTATGCTCCATAGATAGTAAAAGGTACACATGCAAAAGGAGTAACCAGTCACGGCACACACAAGTCATGCCAATAAATATAAAGTAATGTGCCGAAATATATACACTGAGTTCTTATGGAGAAGATTCAGAACATTGGTAGTTATAAGCCTACAGAAAAAAAAAAACATACACCAAGAACTACTATTACGTATGTATTAAAAAGTAACAATTCATTAAAGAAACTTTTATTTATTCTTTCTAAAATACATAATTGTTCTTATACTATAAAAGCCATGTCTGGGTTATGCAGAGCACAATGTGAGGAGGAGCCTGAAGAGCTGTGATGTCACTGAAGAGGAGCGGAACGGCGCGGGACACTGGAGAAGGCAGCAGTGAGTGAGAAGAGGAGAATGACACTGGATCCCAGAGAAGGCAGCGGTGAGTGAGAAGAGGAGAATGACACTGGATCCCGGAGAAGGCAGCGGTGAGTGAGAAGAGGAGAATGACACTGGATCCCAGAGAAGGCAGCGGTGAGTGAGAAGAATGACACTGGATCCCAGAGAAGGCAGCGGTGAGTGAGAAGAATGACACTGGATCCCAGAGAAGGCAGCGGTGAGTGAGAAGAGGAGAATGACACTGGATCCCGGAGAAGGCAGCGGTGAGTGAGAAGAGGAGAATGACACTGGATCCCAGAGAAGGCAGCGGTGAGTGAGAAGAATGACACTGGATCCCAGAGAAGGCAGCGGTGAGTGAGAAGAGGAGAATGACACTGGATCCCAGAGAAGGCAGCGGTGAGTGAGAAGAGGAGAATGACACTGGATCCCGGAGAAGGCAGCGGTGAGTGAGAAGAGGAGAATGACACTGGATCCCAGAGAAGGCAGCGGTGAGTGAGAAGAGGAGAATGACACTGGATCCCAGAGAAGGCAGCGGTGAGTGAGAAGAGGAGAATGACACTGGATCCCGGAGAAGGCAGCGGTGAGTGAGAAGAGGAGAATGACACTGGATCCCAGAGAAGGCAGCGGTGAGTGAGAAGAATGACACTGGATCCCAGAGAAGGCAGCGGTGAGTGAGAAGAATGACACTGGATCCCAGAGAAGGCAGCGGTGAGTGAGAAGAGGAGAATGACACTGGATCCCGGAGAAGGCAGCGGTGAGTGAGAAGAGGAGAATGACACTGGATCCCAGAGAAGGCAGCGGTGAGTGAGAAGAATGACACTGGATCCCAGAGAAGGCAGCGGTGAGTGAGAAGAGGAGAATGACACTGGATCCCAGAGAAGGCAGCGGTGAGTGAGAAGAGGAGAATGACACTGGATCCCGGAGAAGGCAGCGGTGAGTGAGAAGAGGAGAATGACACTGGATCCCAGAGAAGGCAGCGGTGAGTGAGAAGAATGACACTGGATCCCAGAGAAGGCAGCGGTGAGTGAGAAGAGGAGAATGACACTGGATCCCAGAGAAGGCAGCGGTGAGTGAGAAGAGGAGAATGACACTGGATCCCAGAGAAGGCAGCGGTGAGTGAGAAGAGGAGAATGACACTGGATCCCAGAGAAGGCAGCGGTGAGTGAGAAGAATGACACTGGATCCCAGAGAAGGCAGCGGTGAGTGAGAAGAATGACACTGGATCCCAGAGAAGGCAGCGGTGAGTGAGAAGAGGAGAATGACACTGGATCCCAGAGAAGGCAGCGGTGAGTGAGAAGAGGAGAATGACACTGGATCCCAGAGAAGGCAGCGGTGAGTGAGAAGAATGACACTGGATCCCAGAGAAGGCAGCGGTGAGTGAGAAGAGGAGAATGACACTGGATCCCAGAGAAGGCAGCAATGAGTGAGAAGAGGAGAATGACACTGGATCCCAGAGAAGGCAGCGGTGAGTGAGAAGAATGACACTGGATGCCAGAGAAGGCAGCGGTGAGTGAGAAGAGGAGAATGACACTGGATCCCAGAGAAGGCAGCAATGAGTGAGAAGAGGAGAATGACACTGGATCCCAGAGAAGGCAGCAATGAGTGAGAAGAGGAGAATGACACTGGATCCCAGAGAAGGCAGCGGTGAGTGAGAAGAATGACACTGGATCCCAGAGAAGGCAGCGGTGAGTGAGAAGAGGAGAATGACACTGGATCCCGGAGAAGGCAGCGGTGAGTGAGAAGAGGAGAATGACACTGGATCCCAGAGAAGGCAGCAGTGAGTGAGAAGAGGAGAATGACACTGGATCCCAGAGAAGGCAGCGGTGAGTGAGAAGAGGAGAATGACACTGGATCCCGGAGAAGGCAGCGGTGAGTGAGAAGAGGAGAATGACACTGGATCCCAGAGAAGGCAGCGGTGAGTGAGAAGAATGACACTGGATCCCAGAGAAGGCAGCGGTGAGTGAGAAGAATGACACTGGATCCCAGAGAAGGCAGCGGTGAGTGAGAAGAATGACACTGGATCCCAGAGAAGGCAGCAATGAGTGAGAAGAGGAGAATGACACTGGATCCCAGAGAAGGCAGCGGTGAGTGAGAAGAATGACACTGGATGCCAGAGAAGGCAGCGGTGAGTGAGAAGAGGAGAATGACACTGGATCCCAGAGAAGGCAGCAATGAGTGAGAAGAGGAGAATGACACTGGATCCCAGAGAAGGCAGCAATGAGTGAGAAGAGGAGAATGACACTGGATCCCAGAGAAGGCAGCGGTGAGTGAGAAGAATGACACTGGATCCCAGAGAAGGCAGCGGTGAGTGAGAAGAGGAGAATGACACTGGATCCCGGAGAAGGCAGCGGTGAGTGAGAAGAGGAGAATGACACTGGATCCCAGAGAAGGCAGCAGTGAGTGAGAAGAGGAGAATGACACTGGATCCCAGAGAAGGCAGCAGTGAGTGAGAAGAGGAGAATGACACTGGATCCCAGAGAAGGCAGCGGTGAGTGAGAAGAATGACACTGGATCCCAGAGAAGGCAGCGGTGAGTGAGAAGAGGAGAATGACACTGGATCCCAGAGAAGGCAGCGGTGAGTGAGAAGAGGAGAATGACACTGGATCCCAGAGAAGGCAGCGGTGAGTGAGAAGAATGACACTGGATCCCAGAGAAGGCAGCGGTGAGTGAGAAGAATGACACTGGATCCCAGAGAAGGCAGCGGTGAGTGAGAAGAGGAGAATGACACTGGATCCCGGAGAAGGCAGCGGTGAGTGAGAAGAGGAGAATGACACTGGATCCCAGAGAAGGCAGCGGTGAGTGAGAAGAGGAGAATGACACTGGATCCCGGAGAAGGCAGCGGTGAGTGAGAAGAGGAGAATGACACTGGATCCCAGAGAAGGCAGCGGTGAGTGAGAAGAATGACACTGGATCCCAGAGAAGGCAGCGGTGAGTGAGAAGAGGAGAATGACACTGGATCCCAGAGAAGGCAGCAATGAGTGAGAAGAGGAGAATGACACTGGATCCCAGAGAAGGCAGCGGTGAGTGAGAAGAATGACACTGGATCCCAGAGAAGGCAGCGGTGAGTGAGAAGAGGAGAATGACACTGGATCCCAGAGAAGGCAGCAATGAGTGAGAAGAGGAGAATGACACTGGATCCCAGAGAAGGCAGCGGTGAGTGAGAAGAATGACACTGGATCCCAGAGAAGGCAGCGGTGAGTGAGAAGAGGAGAATGACACTGGATCCCAGAGAAGGCAGCAATGAGTGAGAAGAGGAGAATGACACTGGATCCCAGAGAAGGCAGCGGTGAGTGAGAAGAGGAGAATGACACTGGATCCCAGAGAAGGCAGCGGTGAGTGAGAAGAGGAGAATGACACTGGATCCCATAGGAGGCAGCGGTGAGAAGAGGAGCAGAGCGGTGCTGGACACCGAAGAAGGCAGCAGTAAGTGAAAAGAGAAGCAAAGCGGCACAGGACACTGGAGAAGGCAGCGGTAAGTAAGAAGAGGAGCAGAACGGCACAGGACACTGGAGAAGGCAGCGGTAAGTAAGAAGAGGAGCAGAACGGCACAGGACACTGGAGAAGGCAGCGGCAAGTGAGAAAAGAAGCAAAATGGTGCTGGACATCAGAGAAGGCAGTGGTAAGTGAGAAGAGGAAGAGAACGGCGCTTGCCACCAGACAATGCAGCGGTGAGTAAAGGAGGGAAATGGCGCTGGATCCCAAAGGAGCGGAATGGCACTGGACATTGAGAGAAGAGGTAGGCGAAAATATTTATACCCTCTACATGCACATATACACAGACAGCGTCGGACTGGCCCACCGGGGAACCGGAGGATTCTCCGGTGGGCCCTGGCATCTGGTGGGCCCTGGCACCTGCTGGCATACAGGGCCAGCAGTTGCCTAGGGCCCCGCTGCTCCAGGGGCCCCCAGCCAGTGGTGTGTCGCACACCATGCAGCTGCTATGGGGGCCCCTGCCAGCGGAGCAGCAGCAGGAGGCAGGAGCCCCTGTCCCCGCTGCTAAAGAGAAATGAATATTCACTGCGAAGCAGTGAATCTCATTTCAGGTCTCCACCCCCAGAGGCCCCGCCCCCAGCCCAGTAAGCCGCTCTGCATCAGGGCCGGCGCCGCCCTCAGTCCTCTCTGCTCCTGGCTCACAGCCAGTGCGGGATGACGTCACTACATCGCGCACCCGCTGTGTGTCTGGCAGAGGGGGCAGCTCCTGACACTGAAGCCGGGATCAGCGTGGGAGCGAGGAGGAGAGGTGAGTATTGTGTTTTGTTTTTTTTTTATATCTCTCGCTCTCTCTATATGTCTCTCTCTATCTATCTATCTATCTCTATTTCTCTCTCTATCTCTCTTATATCTATCTATCTTTCTATCTCTATCTATTATCTATATCTATCTATCTCTATATCTATCTCTATCTATTATCTATATCTATCTCTATCGCTCTATCTTTATATCTATCTTTCTATCTCTACATCTATCTCTATATCTATCTATCTCTATATCTTTCTATATATATCTCTATATCTATCTATTATGTCTATCTATCTCTATATCTACCTATCTTACTCTATCTATCTCTATATCTATTATCTCTATATTTATTATCTATCTAGCTACCATCTATATCTATCTATCTTTATCTATATATATCTCTATCTAATATCTATATCTATCTATCTCTATACCTATCTATCTATTTATCTATCCGTTATCTTTCTCTATATCTTTTCTCTGTATCTATCTATCTCTATATCTATCGCTATCTATCGCTCTATCTCTATATCTATCTTTATATCTATATATCTATCTCTATCTATCTCTATATCTGTCTCTATTTCTCTCTATATCTATCTCTATATGTCTATATCTATATCTATTTCTCTCTAGTCTCTATATCTCTCTCTATATCTATCTATCTATTTATCTCTCTCTCTATATATCTATCTATCTTTATCTATTTATCTCTATATCTTTTCTCTGTATCCATCTCTCTCTATATCTATATCTAGCTATCTCTATATATATATCTATTATCTCTATATCTATATCTCTCTATATCTCTCTCTATATCTATCTATTTATCTCTATCTCTATATCTATCTCTCTGTATATCTATCTATCTTTCTATCTCTATATCTATCTATCTTTCTCTATCTATTATCTATATCTATCTCTATCTATCGCTCTCTCTCTATATCTATCTTTCTATCTCTACATCTATCTCTATATCTATCTATATCTATCTAGCTATCTCTATTATCTATATCTACCTATCTCTATATCTATCTGTTATCTCTATATTTATTATCTATCTTTATCTATCTCTATCTATTATCTATATCTATCTCTATCTATTTATCTATCTCTGTATCTATCTCTCTCTATCTACCGCTCTCTCTATCTCTATCTATCTTTATATCTATATCTATCTATCTCTATATCTATTATCTCTATATCTATCTACCTATCTATCTCTATATCTATCTCTATATATATATATATATCTGTTTCTCTCTATATCCATCTCTATATCTCTCTCTATAGCTATCTATATATTATCTCTATATCTATCTATCTCTATATCTATCTATCTATCTATCTGTTATCTCTATATCCATATCTATCTCTATATCCATATCTATCTATCTCTATATCTATCTTTCTATCTAACACTATATCTCTATATCTATCTCTATATCTCTATCTATCAATCTCTATCTCTATCTCTCTCTCTTTATCTATCTATCTATTGATCTATCCATCTATCTCTATATCTATCTCTATATCTATCTATTATATCTATCTATTATCTCTATCTATCCATCTAGCTATCTAGCTATCTCTATCTATCTCTATATCTATCTATCTATCTCTATACATATCTCTATATCTAGCTATTATCTCTATATCTATCTCTATATCTATCTTTCTATATCTATCTGTCTCTATATCTATCTCTATATCTATCTATCTCTATATCTATTTTTATTTATAGCCATCTATCTATATATATTTATCTCTATATCTACCTATATATGTCTATATTATTATTATTATATCTGTATATCTCTATCTATTATCTATATCTATATATATATCTATCTATCTCTATATCTATCTCTATATCTATCTATCTATCCATTATCTATTTTCTATCTATCTCTATATCTATCTACCTACCTATCTATCTATATTTCTTTCTATATCTATCTTTATATCTATCTCTATCTATCTCTATCTATCTCTATCTATCTCTATGAATCTTTCTATCTATATCTATCCATTATCTACTTTCTATCCATTATCTACTATCTATCTCTATATCTATCTATTTCTACATCTATCTTTCTATCTATATCTATCTAACTCTATATCTATATATCTATATAGCATTATACCCTATGAGGGGGTGCATTATTCCCTATGAGGGGGGCAGTATTATACCCTATGAGGGGGCAGCATTATACCCTATGAGGAGGGCAGCATTATTCCCTATGAGGAGGCAGCATTATACCCTATGAGGGGGGCAGCATTATACCCTATGAGGGGGCAGTATTATACCCTATGAGGGGGTGCATTATTCCCTATGAGGGGGTGCATTATTCCCTATGAGGGGGGCAGTATTATACCCTATGAGGGGGGCAGTATTATACCCTATGAGGGGGCAGCATTATTCCCTATGAGGGGGTGCATTATTCCCTATGAGGGGGGCAGTATTATACCCTATGAGGAGGCAGCATTATACCCTATGAGGAGGCAGCATTATACCCTATGAGGGGGGGTGCATTATTCCCTATGAGGGGGGCAGTATTATACCCTATGAGGGGGGCAGCATTATACCCTATGAGGGGGGCAGCATTATACCCTATGAGGGGGTGCATTATACCCTATGAGGGGGTGCATTATACCCTATGAGGGGGTGCATTATACCCTATGAGGGGGTGCATTATACCCTATGAGGGGGTGCATTATACCCTATGAGGGGGTGCATTATACCCTATGAGGGGGGCAGTATTATATTCTATGAGATGGCTGCATTATATTCTATGAGATGGCTGCATTATACTATGTGAGGGGGCGGCTTTATATTCTATGAGGGGGCTACCCCAACTCCTGCTACATAATTAAGACATGTACAACCTTATATTATACCCAGATATTAGCGTGTTTTACCGCATAATTGGTGGTCCGGTATTTAACTCTATGCAGCTACATAGTGGGCCCCAAGAATGATTTTCTCTGGTGGGCCCAAGGTGTTCCAGTCCGACGCTGTACACAGATTTGGGGGGGGGGGGTGGAGGGGGGGGAATTCATGGGAGAGCTTCTGAAAAGTTGAGGTCCACTCAGCTATTGTGTTTGATATCTTTAATAAAATCATCGAACCCTCTATTACAAATGAGCAATAAAATCAACTGATCACATAATTAATTCAAAACATACTGCCATGTGAAAAAATAGAAGACCGCAAACTCGGAATGGCCATTGGTATGTAATGCAATTTCCTCACTGTCCATAATGCTCAGATAATCAGATGTAATACTATTTTAACCTTCCATAACCACTTCCACAGCGGAACATTAATAACTGGCAACAAGAACCATTATCAGCTTCCTGCACACAGCGCCTGATACAGCCTACAAGTAGTATGTTTTTCCATGACCCAGTAAGTGAAGCTGTGATATAACCGGAATAATAAAGCTGTATACAAGGAAACCTGCTTAGTCCTCCCATTACATAAAGCAAGTAAATGGAAGACGCCGTTCATGTTCAACCTTTGCCACAGAAAATTGACATTACAGTCAGAAAGTGCTTCAGTTGTGAGATATTTCAAGGTTTATGGATTCTTGTACAAAGTGTTTAAAGAGAAACAAAACTTATATATAATTTGGTCCAGCATGGAGGGTTATAAAACAATGCAAACCCCTGCTTCTCCCAGTATTGTTACCTGCACTGATATCAGAGTGTACGCATCCGGAGTACAGATGATGTCAGTCACATGGTCAGATTCTGTGCATTCGGAGTACAGATGATGACAGTCAAATGGTCAGATCCTGTGTCCACCCATAGTGTTCAACCCCAGAGTAAGGCCAGGTTATTTCACAGTCTATATAGAGACTACACTGCCGGACTGACTGTGGGTCTCAGGCCCAGAACTTAACAGCCTCACATGTGTCTATGAGACTAGAAGTTTGGGTTGGGAGACCCACAGTCAGTCCGATCGTTGTGGTCTGTATACGGACCTGGAAATAACCCTAGTGTGAACCTGGCCTGAGTTAGAAACAAGCTGTAAGAAAACGTGTGTGTATTGATATCAAAGCAGCTGAAGGCAAAATAGACTGGGGAAAAGAAGGGTTTGGAAGCCACTTACATGTAATTTTTTTTTTTTTACAGGAATGAAGACAAAGCCACTAAAGACAATCTGTCAGCAGGTTTTTATTACACTGAGAGCAGCATGATGTAGGGGCAGAGACTGTGATTCCACCGATACATCACATACTGGGCTACCCCCTGTCATTTTTACACAGTTACCGATTTACCTGCTGCAAATCCACTATATCTCTGAACGTTGAGCCCTTTATAACCCCACCCACTGATTGGCAGCTTTCTGCCTATGCACAGTGTACACAGAAAGCTGTTGATCACTACCAATGTACTAATGAAAATGGAGGACTACAAGGCAGCAGGTTTACTAGTCCTCTAGAGATAATCTCCTGATGCTAAAGCAGTGATTTTATCAGAACTGCTGACAGTATATTTGCTGGAATCAGGGCTTCTGTGACAGATTCCCTTTAATAAAGTGATTTGTAAAGTATTCCTGATGGACACCATATTTAATTACTCTTTAATCATAAGGTACTGAGTTTGCAATTTCCTAATACACTTTCTGCCATTTTCAGAGATCTCTAAACGGTCATTCCTATTTTATCCTGTTGCATTCACGTGTCTGGCAATAAAGTGTACAGCAAACGAGTCATATGCGACGTGTGAGCAGCGGCAGAAAATGAAGCACGTCAGGAAACATTTAGGCTATGTGCACACGCTGCGGATTCACCCGCGGATTCTTATCTGCGGATCCGCAGGTAAAACCGCAGCTAAAAAATGACCTGCAGTTTTCCTGCGGATTGGCCAGTGGTTTCCCCCTGCGGTTTGACACCTGGACAATGGAATAGGTGGCAAACCGCAGCAGAATCCGCAGAAAGAATTGACATGTCAATTCTTTCTGTGGATTTAAAACCGCAGCTTTTCTGCAGTGAAAAAACCGCAGCATGTGCACTGCGGACTGTAAATCCCATAGACTTACATGGTACTGTACACTGTCTGCAGAACTGCAGATCCGCAGAGGCCAAATCCACAGCGTGTGCACATAGCCTTACAACTCTGTAGCAGTCATCGGGCGGCAACTGTGACGCCATCAGAAATGACTATATGTGGCGTCACTACGTAGCCGGAGGCTTATTCAGCTCACAGAGCATTGTGTGGAGAGGACACGACTCTATCCACATCCCGGCCACAACAAATCTCAGGTGTGTAGAGGTCTTCTGCCTTTGGATCTAAATAGAAAAGTCTCCATTAGGGCTCATACTCACTGGACAGAAAATCGGATTGCACTCTGACCAATCTTAGTCAATGGGTGACATCTCACTTGCGATTTGCTTCCCATCCGAAATCTGACTGGGAAAAAAAAAAAAAAAAAATCACAGCATGCTGCGATTTGCTTCGATTTTCACTTGAAAATCACCAATGCAAGTCAATGGGTGCGATTAAAAAAAGGACGAAAAACGGACCATCCGTTTTCCATTCATTTTAAACGGATACATTACCATTATGTGTCATAGAACTCTGTAAATGGTCCCGTAAATGACTGTAGAAAGTTAGTGGCTGAGAAAAAAAACGGATTGCATATGGATGTAAAACGGATGGAAAGATTAAAAATCGCATGACACTCGCATAGCACTCCTCCCTTTTTTACAGTCCAGAAATCAGACCGTTTTTTAATCGCAAATGGGTATGAGCCCTTAAAGGAGTTGTCCACCTTCTGACTGATCGGTGGAGAGGTGTCATGATGAGTGGCCAGACTCTACAGAACCTCCTGGGTCTCTGCTTATGTGTGGGGGGCATCGGAGAGTTGAGCATCACTTAGTTTTATCATGCTATGACGACCCATTTTTTAATAAGAGCAGTACGACACTATTAAACATGGCGAGGAACATCACTTAAGCAACAGGCACCAGAAGTGTTCACCAACTTCCGTCCCTTCCTCCCAAGTAGCAGGATCTTACGTGTAAGCTTCTATTGATCATGGGATGAAAGCAGGTGGTCATTAGAGAGGAAATGATAGCTGCCGAACAGTGCATCACGAGACTGCACACTGTGCCCTAAACACCGCACAGAGAAGATCGCACTATCCACAGGTCAATCACAAGAGTCAGACGATTACTTATACATCATCAGATCAAGTCTAAAAAGATGAATTTAGACAGAGTGCCTCTGGCTCTAGAGGAACGGACGGTCTTTTCCTCCACAGACTGCCCACATCATGTAATGCTGCTTTCTCCCTGTGGAGGCACTGCAGGGCGACTGGACCCTTACTGTGCCCGAGACTACAGCTGGTCGCTCAGGATCCCAACAGGGGTCTCTGATCAGCTTTTTTCACTAAATGAACCTTCTAATCTGCAGAGTCTTCCCAATATGTAGATAATGTCTAAAATATTGCTACAGTTCAAACTTCATTAAACGTTACATTTTTGCTCAATTTTGTGCTTTTGCTTTTTTTTCAGTTAAAAAAGGGGGGCCTGGTTTGTAATAATACCCCTCAGCCCAGACATTGGCCCAAAGAACTGAGCCACTCTTTCCCTCGGCATCTACCAAGGGGACCTTACTATGACACCAAGGTAAGTCATGGAGCACTAACTTCATTAAAACAACGGAGCAGAAGATCACAAACCAAGAAAGTTTCTCAGCTCTACACCACAAGTTCAACCAAAAAAGTAAAGTGCAGTGGACAACGCAGCTAAGAGAAGTCATACCCATTACATACCTGCAGACCTCCTTACTGAAAGTGGGCTACAGGAAGGAAATTAACTTTACTGCTCCTGGGACCCCCAACTGTCCCCAAAGAGGGGTGCACAGAGCAGCTACAGTCCACGTTCACAGCATTGTAAGCAGCAGCTGTGGCCACAACCCCGACTCCGCAGCACATCTGTGCAGCCCAGGCATGCTCCTAGCTGACTGCAGCCACTATCTGTATGCCTTCATGAGTAAAAGCCAGCGGCTGCCAGGTGGAATAAAGTTCATTCCTCCCTGTAGCCGCACTTTCAGTAAAGCAGTCGGGCAGCATTGGAACACTATAAACCTAGAGACTAACAGCATTCAGGGACATGGCATGGTCCATTTAAGTAATCTATGCAGACTTGTCACCCAAGAAGGCGGGTAATCTGAGCAATAGCCTGTACCGGGGATGTAACAGCCAGGTCAGAAAACATGAGTACACTTGGAAAAATTTACAACTCAAAGAACCATTTCTAAGGAGGTCTTGGTTTTAGGCGATAATGGTCTCCCAGGGTCTTATCTGATAATAGGAGAGGGACTATCGATGCCATAAAGGAGCAGTGTTATAAGCCAGAGAGGACCGCCGCTAAACATGACTAGTAGCGCCTTCTTCACACGTCCTATTTATCATCATTTGTAGGACTGGGAACTACAGAGACAGAAACTAGATGGAAAGATTCAGATCAGTGGTGAGTTATCGACTACTGCTGGTTTTGGCTTCATATCTTACCTGCATTTCTGACGGCTGAATAAGGTCACCCTGAAGGGTGCAGATCTGTGCGAAAATGTAACAAACGTCTACGGTGAGAATATCCCACTAAGGCTCCACTCACATCGCATCTGTTTCTCACTGTGACGCACTGAACCAGGTAAACTCTCTGAACGTTTATCTCCATTCATCCATAACAGTGGATGGGTGAGAAACAGAACAGACTTGGATGGAAGCAGAAGCACAAAGTCTACGGTCAGCGTTTCACACGGATCCCATGGACGCTAATGACGGAGTCTGATCTGCACAATGGATGAGAACAGGAGCTGCTCTGAGGCTCATGGATCGGAGACATGGACACAGTTTTAAAACTGATGTGTACATGGACCAATGACACTCTAGATAGTAGAAAAAACTTTTTGACAGTGAGGATGATCAATGAGTGGAACAGGCTGCCACGAGAGGTGGTGAGTTCTCCTTCAATAGAAGTCTTCAAACAGAGAATGGACAGACATCTGTCTGGGATGATTTCGCAAATCCTGCTTTGAGAAAGGGGTTGGACCAGATGGCCCAGGAGGACCCTTCCAACTCTACCATTCTATGATTCTATAGATGTCTGAGAAAGAAACGCACAGCACTGAGACGTATCACCAAGTGTGAATGCGGCCTTAACGCTGTTCCGTGCACGTTTTCTCAGCTGACACCACCATGATCGCAGACGCCAGGGCTCTGACTAGATCCGCAGTGCGGCCATGTAGGGGGCATTGATCACACATCAGGGCTCCTGGAAGCACTGATCCCACAGCTGACACCCATTAGAGCCACCAGGTAATTACGGACAACGCACCGCTACAAGAAGAAAACGAAGAGGATGCTAGTGTCAGGCGGCACTGTCCTGGGGGGGGGGCACACAGTGTCAGGCGGCACTGTCCTGGGGGGGGGGCACACAGTGTCAGGCGGCACTGTCCTGGGGGGGGGGGCACACAGTGTCAGGCGGCACTGTCCTGGGGGGGGGGGCACACAGTGTCAGGCGGCACTGTCCTGGGGGGGGGCACACAGTGTCAGGCGGCACTGTCCTGGGGGGGGGCACACAGTGTCAGGCGGCACTGTCCTGGGGGGGGGCACACAGTGTCAGGCGGCACTGTCCTGGGGGGGGGCACACAGTGTCAGGCGGCACTGTCCTGGGGGGGGGCACACAGTGTCAGGCGGCACTGTCCTGGGGGGGGGCACACAGTGTCAGGCGGCACTGTCCTGGGGGGGGGCACACAGTGTCAGGCGGCACTGTCCTGGGGGGGGGCACACAGTGTCAGGCGGCACTGTCCTGGGGGGGGGCACACAGTGTCAGGCGGCACTGTCCTGGGGGGGGGCACACAGTGTCAGGCGGCACTGTCCTGGGGGGGGGCACACAGTGTCAGGCGGCACTGTCCTGGGGGGGGCACACAGTGTCAGGCGGCACTGTCCTGGGGGGGGGCACACAGTGTCAGGCGGCACTGTCCTGGGGGGGGGCACACAGTGTCAGGCGGCACTGTCCTGGGGGGGGGCACACAGTGTCAGGCGGCACTGTCCTGGGGGGGGGCACACAGTGTCAGGCGGCACTGTCCTGGGGGGGGGCACACAGTGTCAGGCGGCACTGTCCTGGGGGGGGGCACACAGTGTCAGGCGGCACTGTCCTGGGGGGGGGCACACAGTGTCAGGCGGCACTGTCCTGGGGGGGGGCACACAGTGTCAGGCGGCACTGTCCTGGGGGGGGGCACACAGTGTCAGGCGGCACTGTCCTGGGGGGGGGGCACACAGTGTCAGGCGGCACTGTCCTGGGGGGGGGCACACAGTGTCAGGCGGCACTGTCCTGGGGGGGGGGGGCACACAGTGTCAGGCGGCACTGTCCTGGGGGGGGGCACACAGTGTCAGGCGGCACTGTCCTGGGGGGGGGCACACAGTGTCAGGCGGCACTGTCCTGGGGGGGGGCACACAGTGTCAGGCGGCACTGTCCTGGGGGGGGGCACACAGTGTCAGGCGGCACTGTCCTGGGGGGGGGCACACAGTGTCAGGCGGCACTGTCCTGGGGGGGGGCACACAGTGTCAGGCGGCACTGTCCTGGGGGGGGGCACACAGTGTCAGGCGGCACTGTCCTGGGGGGGGGCACACAGTGTCAGGCGGCACTGTCCTGGGGGGGGGCACACAGTGTCAGGCGGCACTGTCCTGGGGGGGGGCACACAGTGTCAGGCGGCACTGTCCTGGGGGGGGGCACACAGTGTCAGGCGGCACTGTCCTGGGGGGGGGCACACAGTGTCAGGCGGCACTGTCCTGGGGGGGGGCACACAGTGTCAGGCGGCACTGTCCTGGGGGGGGGGCACACAGTGTCAGGCGGCACTGTCCTGGGGGGGGGGCACACAGTGTCAGGCGGCACTGTCCTGGGGGGGGGCACACAGTGTCAGGCGGCACTGTCCTGGGGGGGGGCACACAGTGTCAGGCGGCACTGTCCTGGGGGGGGGCACACAGTGTCAGGCGGCACTGTCCTGGGGGGGGGCACACAGTGTCAGGCGGCACTGTCCTGGGGGGGGGCACACAGTGTCAGGCGGCACTGTCCTGGGGGGGGGCACACAGTGTCAGGCGGCACTGTCCTGGGGGGGGGCACACAGTGTCAGGCGGCACTGTCCTGGGGGGGGGCACACAGTGTCAGGCGGCACTGTCCTGGGGGGGGGCACACAGTGTCAGGCGGCACTGTCCTGGGGGGGGGCACACAGTGTCAGGCGGCACTGTCCTGGGGGGGGGCACACAGTGTCAGGCGGCACTGTCCTGGGGGGGGGCACACAGTGTCAGGCGGCACTGTCCTGGGGGGGGGCACACAGTGTCAGGCGGCACTGTCCTGGGGGGGGGCACACAGTGTCAGGCGGCACTGTCCTGGGGGGGGGCACACAGTGTCAGGCGGCACTGTCCTGGGGGGGGGCACACAGTGTCAGGCGGCACTGTCCTGGGGGGGGGCACACAGTGTCAGGCGGCACTGTCCTGGGGGGGGGGCACACAGTGTCAGGCGGCACTGTCCTGGGGGGGGGCACACAGTGTCAGGCGGCACTGTCCTGGGGGGGGGCACACAGTGTCAGGCGGCACTGTCCTGGGGGGGGGCACACAGTGTCAGGCGGCACTGTCCTGGGGGGGGGGCACACAGTGTCAGGCGGCACTGTCCTGGGGGGGGGCACACAGTGTCAGGCGGCACTGTCCTGGGGGGGGGGGCACACAGTGTCAGGCGGCACTGTCCTGGGGGGGGGCACACAGTGTCAGGCGGCACTGTCCTGGGGGGGGGGGCACACAGTGTCAGGCGGCACTGTCCTGGGGGGGGGGGGCACACAGTGTCAGGCGGCACTGTCCTGGGGGGGGGGGCACACAGTGTAAGGCAGCACTGTCCTGGGGGGGGCACACAGTGTAAGGCAGCACTGTCCTGGGGGGGGCACACAGTGTCAGGCGGCACTGTCCGGGGGGGGCACACAGTGTCAGGCGGCACTGTCCTGGGGGTGATCCCACCACCCACACGTGACTCGGGTGACACTTCCCACCACACACACAGGGGGCGCTCTCACCCTTAGCCTCGCAGTCCGCGCAGTACTTGTTGTCATCCTCCCGGAGCATACGGGACAGAATAGCCTGGTGCTGCTCGTTCAGCTTCTGGGCCTTCTCCCTCTCAGATCGTGTGGTCATGTCTGCGGCCAGTGGACACCGATGACAACTATGGCTGCTGCGGACGTCAGGGGCACACAGTGCAGAGCAGATTCCCCGTACACAGCGCTACGGACTGGGGCAGCGATACCGCAGCCTCCGCTTACTCCTCGCCCGCTGTCACACACGACACTTCCGGGAACCTTACACAGTGACGTCACTAACTGCGTCACTCAGCCAATCAAGCCTTGGCCGGCCTGGTGACGTCATCCGACTCCAGCCAAACTCCTCCCCATCCGGAAAAGACTACGCCCCTCCTGCCGCCGGCTGATTCATAGTGTGACAGGTCGGCTCGGCGGTGCAGTTACAGGTGCGTGAGGGCGTGGCCGGGAATCACCTGTGTGACGTGTGAGGGAGCAGGTCAGCAGGGGGCGCTGTGGGCTGAGGATGGTTCCCATATGCCCCAGGTCATGTACAAGAGGTGGACGCTACTCTGCTGCACTCTGGGATGTGTGTGCACTAGGGTGACCGCAAAAAATCGATGTCGGAATTTTGTCCGTCTGGACCCCACAAAACGATTCCCCTTTCCAGATATTGAGAGAGCCAAAATTTGAGCTCGATCAAACGACGTTAACCCGTGCCGCTCGTCGCTCAAAGTTTGAAAAAATCCAAATTGAGGTATTTTAAGATTTAGGTATTTTGCACAGTCTGTTAGACTATAAAGAATGTGACAACAACATTGCAGAAATAGCCCTGACCAAATTTCCGAACCATTTGTGGTATTTGAATGCAGAGTTGGTGGGATTATCGTTTTTTGATCCCACCATTACAGACAATGAAAAGTTGTTAATGGCTAATAAATTGCTCAGTAGCACAGATGAACCATCAGAGCACGCTAACCTACATGAGTTGATAATTTTACATAGTTATCTAATCTATTCTAGAGCTTTTGTTAAAGTAGTTTTTGAAACGTCAGAATATAATGCTCGGCATTTGCTTACAACTTGCAGGACATATTGCTTTTGTTCTTCATCTTTTGTCAGAAGGTCGTTAAAGTCGGTTACTTCCTACCTCTTTTAATTTTTCTTTCCTAACTTTTGGATTTACAACCCTAGCGTGCTCTGATGGTTCATCTGTGCTACTGAGCAATTTATTAGCCATTACCAACTTTTCATTGTCTGTAATGGTGGGATCAAAAAACGATAATCCCACCAACTCTGCATTCAAATACCACAAATGGTTCGAAAATTTGGTCAGGGCTATTTCTGCAATGTTGTTGTCACATTCTTTATAGTCTAACAGACTATGCAAAATACCTAAATCTTAAAATACCTCAATTTGGATTTTTTCAAACTTTGAGTGACGAGCGGCACGGGTTAACGTCGTTTGATCGAGCTCAAATTTTGGCTCTCTCAATATCTGGAAAGGGGAATCGTTTTGTGGGGTCCAGACGAACAAGATTCTGACATTTTTTCCCCCCCATATGAGATCCGGTCACCCTAGTGTGCACAGTGTCAGTATACACATACACTCACTGGCCACTTTATTAGGTACACCTGTCCAACTGTGTGTTAAGACTTAATTTCTAATCAGCCAATCACATGGCGGCAACTCAGTGCATTTAGGCATGTAGACATGGTCAAGACAATCTCCTGCAGTTCAAACCGAGCATCAGTATGGGGAAGAAAGGTGATTTGAGTGCCTTTGAACGTGGCATGATTGTTGGTGCCAGAAGGGCTGGTCTGAGAATTTCAGAAACTGCTGATCTACTGGGATTTTCCCGCACAACCATCTCTAGGGTTTACAGAGAATGGTCCGAAAAAGAAAAAAAATCCAGTGAGCGGCAGTTCTGTGGCCGGAAATGCCATGTTGATGCCAGAGGTCAGAGGAGAATGGGCAGACTGGTTCGAGCTGATAGAAAGGCAACAGTGACTCAAATTGCCACCCGTTACAACCAAGGTAGGCAGAAGAGCATCTCTGAACGCACAGTGCGTCGAACTTTGAGGCAGATGGGCTACAGCAGCAGAAGACCACACTGGGTACCACTCCTCTCAGCTAAGAACAGGAAACTGAGGCTACAATTTGCACAAGCTCATCGAAATTGGACAGTAGAAGATTGGAAAAACGTTGCCTGGTCTGATGAGTCTCGATTTCTGCTGCGACATTCGGATGGTAGGGTCAGAATTTGGCGTAAACAACATGAAAGCATGGATCCATCCTGCCTTGTATCAACGGTTCAGGCTGGTGGTGGTGGTGTCATGGTGTGGGGAATTTTTTCTGGGCACTCTTTGGGCCCCTTGGTACCAATTGAGCATCGTTGCAACGCCACAGCCTACCTGAGTATTGTTGCTGACCATGTCCATTCCTTTATGACCACAATGTACCCAACATCTGATGGCTACTTTCAGCAGGATAATGCGCCATGTCATAAAGCTCGAATCATCTCAGATTGGTTTCTTGAACATGACAATGAGTTTACTGTACTCAAATGGCCTCCTCAGTCACCAGATCTCAATCCAATAGAGCATCTTTGGGATGTGGTGGAACGGGAGATTCGCATCAGGGATGTGCAGCCGACAAATCTGCGCCAACTGTGTGATGCCATCATGTTAATATGGTCCAAAATCTCTGAGGAATGCTTCCAGCACCTTGTTGAATCTCTGCCAAGAAGAATTGAGGCAGTTCTGAAGGCAAAAGGGGGTCCAACCCCTTACTAGCATGGTGTACCTAATAAAGTGGCCAGTGAGTGTATATATATATCAGTGTGACCAGTAAAGGAACCCCCATCCTACTATACCTGGAAGAAGTGGGACCCCAACTAGGGACTGCGGAGCTAAAGAGCCGCCACTCGTCATGGAGGATTTCACTACATTTGCATCATATGGTTTATGATTTGTTTTATCGCCAACGTTTCAGGACATTTCTATATGTGTTCTTATTACTCAGCAATTATTATGTGTCAGCTATGCATGATTACTATCATATACAAATATGCAGCTATTGTTAATCAGCAGCACAATCCGCAATGTTTGGGTTTTTGTTGTGGATTTTGATTTCCATTTTGAACTATTGAGTCCACACTGCAAGGTCTGAGCCCTCCGTCCCGTGTCAGTAGCCCAGTAGATAGTTGCATGCTCCGTCCCGTGTCAGTAGCCCAGTAGATGGCCGCAGGCTCCGCCATATGTCAGTAGCCCAGTAGATGACCGCAGGCTCCGCCATATGTCAGCAGCCCAGTAGATGGCCGCAGGCTCCGCCATGTGTCAGCAGCCCAGTAGATGGCCGCGTGCTCCGTCCCGTGTCAGTAGCCCAGTAGATAGTTGCGTGCTCCGTCCCGGTTCAGTAGCCCAGTAGATGGCCGCAGGCTCCGCCATGTGTCAGCAGCCCAGTAGATGGCCGCGTGCTCCGTCCCGTGTCAGTAGCCCAGTAGATGGCCGTGGACTCCGTCACATGTCAGTAGCCCAGTAGATGGCCGCGGACTCCGTCACAGGTCAGTAGCCCAGTAGATGACCGCAGGCTCCGTCATATGTCAGCAGCCCAGTAGATGGCCGCGGGCTCCGTCACGTGTCAGTAGCCAAGTAGATGACCGCAGGCTCCGCCATATGTCAGTAGCCCAGTAGATGACCGCAGGCTCCGCCATATGTCAGCAGCCCAGTAGATGGCCGCAGGCTCCGTCACGTGTCAGTAGCCCAGTAGATGACCGCAGGCTCCGCCATATGTCAGTAGCCCAGTAGATGGCCGCAGGCTCCGTCACATGTCAGTAGCCCAGTAGATGGCCACGGGCTCCGTCACATGTCAGTAGCCGGCCGCGGGCTCCGTCATGTGTCAGTAGCCCAGTAGATGGCCGCGGGCTCAGTCACATCAGTACTCCAGTAGATAGCTGCGGGTTCCGCCACATGTCAGTAGCCCAGTAGATGGCCGCAGGCTCCATCACATGTCAGTAGCCCAGTAGATGGCCACGGGCTTCGTCACGTGTCAGTAGCCCAGTAGATGGCCACGGGCTCCATCACGTGTTAGTAGCCCAGTAGATGGCCGCAGGCTCCGTCACATGTCAGTAGCCCAGTAGATGGCCGCAGGCTCCGTCACATGTCAGTAGCCCAGTAGATGGCCACGGGCTCCGTCACATGTCAGTAGCCGGCCGCGGGCTCCGTCATGTGTCAGTAGCCCAGTAGATGGCCGCGGGCTCAGTCACATCAGTACTCCAGTAGATAGCTGCGGGTTCCGCCACATGTCAGTAGCCCAGTAGATGGCCGCAGGCTCCATCACATGTCAGTAGCCCAGTAGATGGCCACGGGCTTCGTCACGTGTCAGTAGCCCAGTAGATGGCCGCGGACTCCGTCACATGTCAGTAGCCCAGTAGATGACCGCAGGCTCCGCCATATGTCAGTAGCCCAGTAGATGACCGCAGGCTCCGCCATATGTCAGCAGCCCAGTAGATGGCCGCAGGCTCCGTCACATGTCAGTAGCCCAGTAGATGGCCGCAGGCTCCGTCACATGTCAGTAGCCCAGTAGATGGCAGCAGGCTCCGTCACGTCAGTAGCCCAGTAGATGGCTACGGGCTCCGTCACATGTCAGTAGCCGGCCGCGGGCTCCGTCATGTGTCAGTAGCCCAGTAGATGGCCGCGGGCTCAGTCACATCAGTACTCCAGTAGATAGCTGCGGGTTCCGCCACATGTCAGTAGCCCAGTAGATGGCCGCAGGCTCCATCACATGTCAGTAGCCCAGTAGATGGCCACGGGCTTCGTCACGTGTCAGTAGCCCAGTAGATGGCCGCAGGCTCCATCACATGTCAGTAGCCCAGTAGATGGCCACGGGCTTCGTCACGTGTCAGTAGCCCAGTAGATGGCCGCGGACTCCGTCACATGTCAGTAGCCCAGTAGATGACCGCAGGCTCCGCCATATGTCAGTAGCCCAGTAGATGACCGCAGGCTCCGCCATATGTCAGCAGCCCAGTAGATGGCCGCAGGCTCCATCACGTGTCAGTAGCCCAGTAGATGGCCGCGGGCTCCGTCACGTGTCAGTAACCCAGTAGATGACCGCAGGCTCCGCCATATGTCAGTAGCCCAGTAGATGACCGCAGGCTCCGCCATATGTCAGCAGCCCAATAGATGGCCGCAGGCTCCGTCACGTGTCAGTAGCCCAGTAGATGGCCACATGCTCCGTCACATGTCAGTAGCCCAGCAGATGGCCGCGGGCTCCGTCACGTGTCAGTAGCCCAGTAGATGGCCGCAGGCTCCGTCACATGTCAGTAGCCCAGTAGATGGCCACGGGCTCCGTCACGTCAGTAGCCCAGTAGAAGGCCACGGGCTCCGTCACATGTCAGTAGCCCAGTAGATGGCCACCATCTCCGTCACATCAGTACTCCAGTAGATAGCTGCGGGCTCCGCAACATGTCAGTAGCCCAGTAGATGGCCGCAGGCTCCGTCACATGTCAGTAGCCCAGTAGATAGCTGCGTGCTCCGCCATATGTCAGTAGCCCATTAGATGGCTGCGGGCTCCATCACGTGTCAGTAGCCCAGTAGATGGCCACGGGCTCCGTCACATGTCAGTAGCCCAGTAGATGGCCGCGGGCTCCGTCACGTGTCAGTAGCCCAGTAGATGGCCGCGGGCTCCGTCACATCAGTACTCCAGTAGATAGCTGCGGGCTCCGCCACATGTCAGTAGCCCAGTAGATCGCCGCAGGCTCCGTCACATGTCAGTAGCCCAGTAGATGGCCACGGGCTTCGTCACGTGTCAGTAGCCCAGTAGATGGCCGCGGGCTCCATCACGTGTCAGTAGTCCAGTAGATGGCCACGAGCTCCGTCACATCAGTACTCCAGTAGATAGCTGCGGGTTCCGCAACATGTCAGTAGCGCAGTAAATGGCCGCAGGCTCCGTCACATGTCAGTAGCCCAGTAGATAGCTGCATGCTCCGCCATATGACAGTAACCCAGTAGATGGCCGCGGGCTCCGTCACCCCATGAACCTCAGTTGTCTTATTACTCACAAACCCATTTTATATACTGTAGATGAATGTTCTGCAAGAAAACCCGGAGACCCGTCCTATTTTGATTCAATTTGGAGTCCAAAGTTTCCCTCACACCTCTTCCCTATTGGGACTGTATTCCTATTATGACTTTCCATATGAGCCTTTTTTGAGCCGGCCAGGCGACCGCGATATCATCACCCAACAAACTGTCATACTCTTCCACATCGTGCTACACGTTCAGGCTGCATATCATCAGGTTGTATACAGTATATTATATCATTTGTTCTAATTCTACGGGATTTCTCATCTTAATCTTTGGTCCCCCCTCCTTTCAGCCAGGCTTACTCTAACACTTGGGGTTCCATTGGTCCCTCATGTACATACCTAGTGGATGTTCTTCAGCTTGTATACAATTGCATTGACCGTATTATAGTACATACAGTTAGGTCCATATATATTTGGACAGAGACAACATTTTTCTAATTTTGGTTCTAGACATTACCACAATGAATTTTAAACAAAACAATTCAGATGCAGTTGAAGTTCAGACTTTCAGCTTTCATTTGAGGTATCCACATTAAAATTGGATGAAGGGTTTAGGAGTTTCAGCTCCTTAACATGTGCCACCGTCTTTTTAAAGAGACCAAAAGTAATTGGACAGATTAAATAATTGTAAATAAAATGTTAATTTCTAGTACTTGGTAGAAAACCCTTTGTTGGCAACGACTGCCTGAAGTCAACTCATGGACATCACCAGACGCTGTGTTTCCTCCTTTTTGATGCTCTGCCAGGCCTTCACTGCGGTGGTTTTCAGTTGCTGTTTGTTTGTGGGCCTTTCTGTCTGAAGTTTAGTCCTTAACAAGTGAAATGCATGCTCAATTGGGTTGAGATCAGGTGACTGACTTGGCCATTCAACAATATTCCACTTCTTTGCTTTAATGAACTCCAGGGTTGCTTTGGCTTTGTTTTGGGTCATTATCCATCTGTAGTATGAAACGACGACCAATCAGTTTGGCTGCATTTGGCTGGATCTGAGCTGGATCAGTATGGCTCTGAATACCTCAGAATTCATTTGGCTGCATCTGTCCTGTGTCACATCATCAATAAACACTAGTGACCCAGTGCCACTGGCAGCCATGCCTGCCCAAGCCATCACTCTGCCTCTGCCGTGTTTTACAGATGATGTGGTATGCTTTGGATCATGAGCTGTACCACGCCTTCACCATACTTTTCTCTTTCCATCATTCTGGTAGAGGTTTATCTTGGTTTCATCCGTCCAAAGAATGTTCTTCCAGAACTGTGCTGGCTTTATTAGATGTTTTTTAGCGAAGTCCAGTCTAGCCTTTTGATTCTTGATGCTTATGAGTGGCTTGCACCGTGCAGTGAACCCTCTGTATTTACCTTCATGCAGTCTTCTCTTTATGGTAGATTTGGATATTGATACGCCTACCTCCTGGAGTGTGTTGTTCACTTGGTTGGCTGTTGTGAAGGGGTTTCTCTTCACCATGGAGATTATTCTGCGATCATCCACCACTGTTGTCTTCCATGGGTGCCCAGGTCATTTTGCATTGATGAGTTCACCAGTGCTTGCTTTCTTTCTCAGGATGTACGAAACTGTAGATTTTGCCACTCCTAATGTTGTAGCAATTCCTCGGATGGGTTTTTTCTGTTTTTGCAGCTTAAGGATGGCTTGTTTCATCTGCATGGAGAGCTCCTTTGACCGCTTGTTTCCTTCACAGCAAAACCTTCCAAATGCAAGCACCACACCTCAAATCATCTCCAGGCCTTTTATCTGCTTAATTGAGAATGACATAACAAAGCGATTGCCCACACCTGTGCATGAAATAGCCTTGGAGTCAATTGTCCAATTAATTTTGGTCCCTTTAAAAACAGGGTGGCACATGTTAAGGAGCTGAAACTCCTAAACCCTTCATCCAATTTTAATGTGGATACCCTCAAATGAAAGTCGAGAGTCTGAACTTCAACTGCATCTGAATTGTTTTGTTTGAAATTCATTGTGGTAATGTCTAGAACCAAAATTAGAAAACTGTTGTCTCTGTCCAAATATATATATGGACCTAACTGTACATGCATAGTGGAGGTCTCTTAGTTTGGGCACAATTGCATTGACTATATGATGTCCCAATTTGTTCATTATATACTACTATCAGCAGGTTTGTTATGTACATATTCTTTTTTCTTTTGTTTGTCTGATTTGTGAACGTGTGCCATTCTTGTATGCTGTATTGTGGATATCTTGTCATCTATTCTTAGCATACAGTATGCAATTTCAATTGCCTGGCTTATCTACTTTACAGTTGAGCTTCATTTATTATGTCCCATATGGCCGAAATTTCAGGGGTGTGGTTCATTTGTCATGTTTTCATACATGTTTTTAAGTGTTTTTAATGTCTTATGTCCAAGTTGTCAAATAAAGGTTACATTTTATAGTTATTATTCTGTGGATGTGCACACCATTAATTGTTTGGTCTTTTCATTTCATAATGTCACTGGTGATCCCTGTATTACCTGTACACTGACACTATATACAGAGCTCCTGTGTATAATGTCACTGGTGATCCCTTTATTACCTGTACACTGACACTAAGTACAGAGCTCCTGTGTATAATGACACTGGTGATCACTGTATTACCTGTACACTGACACTAAATACAGAGCTCCTGTGTATAATGTCATCGGTGATCACTGTATTACTTGTACACTGACATTAAATACAGAGCTCCTGTGTATAATGTCTCTGGTGATCACTGTATTACCTGTACACTGACACTATATACAGAGCTCCTGTGTATAATGTCATCGGTGATCACTGTATTACTTGTACACTGACATTAAATACAGAGCTCCTGTGTATGACACTGGTGATCACTGTATTACCTGTACACTGATACTAAATACAGAGCTCCTGTGTATAATGTCATCGGTGATCACTGTATTACTTGTCCACTGACATTAAATACAGAGCTCCTGTGTATAATGTCTCTGGTGATCACTGTATTACCTGTACAGTGACACTATATACAGAGCTACTGTGTATGATGTCTCTGGTGATCACTGTATTACATGTACACTGACACTATATACAGAGCTCCTGTGTATGATGTCACTGGTGATCACTGTATTACTTGTACACTGACATTAAATACAGAGCTCCTGTGTATAATGTCTCTGGTGATCACTGTATTACCTGTACACTGACACTATATACAGAGCTCCTGTGTATAATGTCATTGGTGATCACTGTATTACTTGTACACTGACATTAAATACAGAGCTCCTGTGTATTATGACACTGGTGATCACTGTATTACATGTACACTGACACTAAATACAGAGCTCCTGTGTATAATGTCATCGGTGATCACTGTATTACTTGTACACTGACATTAAATACAGAACTCCTGTGTATAATGACACTGGTGATCACTGTATTACCTGTACACTGACACTAAATACAGAGCTCCTGTGTATAATGTCATCGGTGATCACTGTATTACTTGTACACTGACATTAAATACAGAGCTCCTGTGTATAATGTCTCTGGTGATCACTGTATTACCTGTACACTGACACTATATACAGAGCTACTGTGTATGATGTCTCTGGTGATCACTGTATTACTTGTACACTGACACTATACACTCACTGGCCACTTTATTAGGTACACCTGTCCAACTGTGTGTTAAGACTTAATTTCTAATCAGCCAATCACATGGCGGCAACTCAGTGCATTTAGGCATGTAGACATGGTCAAGACAATCTCCTGCAGTTCAAACCGAGCATCAGTATGGGGAAGAAAGGTGATTTGAGTGCCTTTGAACGTGGCATGATTGTTGGTGCCAGAAGGGCTGGTCTGAGTATTTCAGAAACTGCTGATCTACTGGGATTTTCACGCACAACCATCTCTAGGGTTTACAGAGAATGGTCCGAAAAAGAAAAAAAATCCAGTGAGCGGCAGTTCTGTGGCCGGAAATGCCTTGTTGATGCCAGAGGTCAGAGGAGAATGGGCATACTGGTTCGAGCTGATAGAAAGGCAACAGTGACTCAAATTGCCACCCGTTACAACCAAGGTAGGCAGAAGAGCATCTCTGAACGCACAGTGCGTCGAACTTTGAGGCAGATGGGCTACAGCAGCAGAAGACCACACTGGGTACCACTCCTCTCAGCTAAGAACAGGAAACTGAGGCTAAAATTTGCACAAGCTCATCGAAATTGGACAGTAGAAGATTGGAAAAACGTTGCCTGGTCTGATGAGTCTCGATTTCTGCTGCGACATTCGGATGGTAGGGTCAGAATTTGGCGTAAACAACATGAAAGCATGGATCCATCCTGCCTTGTATCAACGGTTCAGGCTGGTGGTGGTGGTGTCATGGTGTGGGGAATTTTTTCTTGGCACTCTTTGGGCCCCTTGGTACCAATTGAGCATCGTTGCAACGCCACAGCCTACCTGAGTATTGTTGCTGACCATGTCCATCCCTTTATGACCACAATGTACCCAACATCTGATGGCTACTTTCAGCAGGATAATGCGCCATGTCATAAAGCTCGAATCATCTCAGATTGGTTTCTTGAACATGACAATGAGTTCACTGTACTCAAATGGCCTCCTCAGTCACCAGATCTCAATCCAATAGAGCATCTTTGGGATGTGGTGGAACGGGAGATTCGCATCAGGGATGTGCAGCCGACAAATCTGCGCCAACTGTGTGATGCCATCATGTCAATATGGTCCAAAATCTCTGAGGAATGCTTCCAGCACCTTGTTGAATCTCTGCCACGAAGAATTGAGGCAGTTCTGAAGGCAAAAGGGGGTCCAACCCCTTACTAGCATGGTGTACCTAATAAAGTGGCCAGTGAGTGTATACAGAGCTCCTGTGTATGATGTCACTGGTGATCACTGTATTACTTGTACACTGACACTATATACGGAGCTCATGTGTATAATGTCACTGGTGATCACTATATTACAGTACTTGTACAGTGACACTAAATACAGAGCGCCTGTGTATAATGTCACTGGTGATCACTGTATTACTTGTACACTGAAACTATATACAGAGCTCCTGTGTATAATGTCACTGGTGATCACTGTATTACTTGTACACTGTCACTATATACAGAGCTCCTATGTATAATGTCACTGGTGATCACTATATTACAGTACTTGTACAGACACTATATACAGAGCTCCTGTGTATAATGTCACTGGTGATCACTGTATTACCTGTACACTATACACAGAGCTCCTGTGTATAATGTCACTGGTGATCCCTGTATTACCTGTACACTGACACTATATACAGAGCTACTGTGTATGTTGTCTCTGGTGATCACTGTATTACTTGTACACTGACACTATATACAGAGCTCCTGTGTATGATGTCACTGGTGATCACTGTATTACTTGTACACTGACCCAATATACAGAGCTCCTGTGTATGATGTCACTGGTGATCACTGTATTACCTGTACACTGACACTATATACAGAGCTTCTGTGTATAATGTCACTGGTGATCACTATATTACAGTACTTGTACATTGACACTAAATACAGAGCGCCTGTGTATAATGTCACTGGTGATCACTGTATTGTACACTTAAACTATATACAGAGCCCCTGAGTATAATGTCACGGTTATCACTGTATTACCTGCACTCTGACACTAAATACAGAGCTGCTGTGTATGTCACTGGTGATCACTGTATTACCTGTACACTGACAGTAAATACAGAGCTCCTGTGTATAATGTATCTGGTGATCACTGTATTACTTGTACACTATATGCAAAGCTCCTGTTTATAATGTCACTGGTGATCACTGTATTACCTATACACTGGCACTTTATTCAGCGCTCATGTGTATAATGTAACTGGTGATCACTGTATTACTTGTGCACTATATACAGCGCTCCTGTGTATAATGTAACATTGGTAATAAGTGTTTTGTGGTTGTTATTAATGATCAATATTGTCGTAATATGTGGTCCGGTCATGGTGTGGTGGTATTTATCCCTGTATGTGATATTATTGGGTAATTATGTGTTCTGGTACAGTGTGGCGATATTTCTCCCTTGTATGTGGAATTACTTGGTCGCTATATGCTAGTAATAACTGGTCTGGTCATGTGTGGCGGTATTTCTCCCTTGTACATTATGTGGTATTATTCGGTCACTATGTGGTGGTAATATGTAGTTCAGTCACGGTGTGGCGGTGTTTCTCCCTTGTATGTGGTATTATTAGTCTTGTAATAGTGGATTGTGTGGTGTATGGCGGTCATTTGTTCTCTCTGATATTAATTAGGAGAAGATTCTTTATTTCCATTAGTGATTAAATACTTGGAACAAGATGCACTTACAGGGGATCTCCGGTGAAAACAAGTAATCACCTTTCAACAGGTTAAGTGCTAACTTATTGATTGGTGGGGGCACGACTGCTGGGACCTGCATCAATCAGCAGAATGTGGAACTTTTATCGTCATTAG
Organism: Dendrobates tinctorius; assembly: GCF_039654945.1. Classification (NCBI taxonomy): domain Eukaryota; kingdom Metazoa; phylum Chordata; class Amphibia; order Anura; family Dendrobatidae; genus Dendrobates; species Dendrobates tinctorius. Next base: position 14,045,965 of record NW_027361692.1, read on the forward strand.
AATGGAGCAGCGTGTGCAACTTGATCACTGATCCATTCTTTCCCTCAGTGGCTGTGGGTGCTGTGCTTGTTTTTTTTTCTGGAAGCCCCAAAGGGAATAAATGGAGCTGCAACCACTGCATTTTAAAACGGAGATAAAAGTTCACAATTATTTCGATTAGTGTGGTTTATCATGATCGGACCCAAACGATCAATAACTATTGCATATCCTGTGTAGCCCATGGATCGGTGTGTTTTAACCAAAGAAGCCCCTTTAATGTAAACTACAGTAATTGTACATCTCAGTTATGGTGGCACACAGTAGATGTGCAGGAGCCGCCTGTGTTTTACAGTTGATGCTCCACTATAACGGGGTAACAGCTAACGGGTAGTATTTGCATATAGCTGTAGGGTGGGCCCTAGAGTCCATTCCTCCTGTGGGCCCCAGCCACCCCAGTCCAACCCTGGTCATAACGTATCAAGGGTATAAAAGTGACAGACGTTACACGAAGGCGTGGAGTTCAACTGCAACATGGAAAGTCTACTGTCCAGTTTGTCTGGGACTAGGCAGGCAGTACTCCCCCAGATGTACAAGATGAGTAGATTAGAAGTTTATCTTCTTGCCTAAAGTGTATTTCATTTAATCATTGTGTGTTATATAGCATCATTAAAAAACCATAACCCCAAGGGTATGTTCACACAGAGGTGTTTATTTTTTTACTCCCAGAAACTGCTATAAAAATCATCGCAACATGGTTTCTACTTGAAAAATACAGTTTTTGAATTCTCAAAAAAACCTGTGTGTGAACTTAGCCTTAGGCCTCATGCCCGTGACAGATTGTCAGACAAGTGCCATCTGGTTTTCACGGATAGCACTTGTACCCATGATATTCTATGGGGCTGTGCACGTCGCCAATTTATTTTTCCTGACACCGTGTGCTGCTAAAAAAAAATTGGAGATGTCCAGTTTTGATCCAAGGGATCAGATCAAAATCGGCAATGCAAATTTATGGGTCCATGGAAAACAAAAAAAATCACATCCAAGTGCAGTCCGATATTCACGGACTGACAGAATGGAAAGGGTGCAGAATTTTTATCTCCCTATGTACGAGAAAGACTGCAGTTCATTGTTCTGGTCATGTGGCCCTACACTTAGGGTTAGTAAAGAAGTGCGGAATGCCAGGAGGAAATATTCAGCAGTACATCCCAAATATAAGAACTTGGAGCTCATTCCATATGAAGTCCCTTTTAGGACTTGTAAGCAATTGGACCCGATTCACCAAAGTGTTTTCTCCAGAAATGGGGCAAAATAACACTAATAAGCTGCACATTTTTTTGTGCAACTCGATGTTGCACTAAATTTTTGTGAATTTTACCATGTTCACTCCAGTTCTGCTCAACTCCGCCAAACTGGGTGGAGCTGGGGGTGTGATGGAGGGTGCGACTCCTCAACTCTTCATATTCATGACTAGCTGCAGCGTGCCTTAAGTCAGAAATCTTATTCCAGTCTCTGGCTAGATGGAGAAGTAAATTTGTGGCACGGTGCATGCCACTTTTCAGACGTGCTAGATTTGTTAAGAGGTGTGCATCTCTTAATGAATCAGGCACCTCTGACTCCAGCACGTCCCCTCATCAAGACTGGTATGAACAAGGTTCATCTTGATGAGTAGGGGTCATGGGGCACTACCTCGTCTGCCTGACAGGCACATTTTGTGCCTCCACTTGAAGTTCCTGTGCCTCTTTGTAAATTAAGCTATTTATTGGTATAGAAGTGTCGTATCTATGCGATAATGGTGCCATACATATTGCACTGACTGAGCGCATTGTATGGCAGCACATATACTGTGTGCCGCCATACAGGCGCTCTCCTGCGTAAATGAATGATCATTGGTAATATTTGTAGATCAGAAATAACGGTATATACCTGGTGCAGATACCATCTGCTGCTGCTGCTTCATACACTGTAATATAACAAAGGAATATACAAATAATTCTACTGCCGAGAAGATATCCAATGGCGAAGAGGGTGTAGGATAAAAAGCAGTTTTATTAATGTACGGGACTCATTGTGGAACAAACTCCCTTCATCCGGAAAACAAAAATGCAATGCTAATCGGAAAAACAGTAAAACAAAATATACTGCTCAAAAAATAAAGGGAGCACTATAACATAGGATGTGGTATTTTAGTGCTCCCTTTATTTTTTTGAGCAGTATATTTTACATGGATGAAAACTTTGCACAATTTCAAATGACTTCTAACACAAGTGTTTGAGACAATTTACAGTATCTTGCAATTTTCTGTAGACATCAAGAATCCAGAAACCCGGCCAGTTCACATATTACAAGGCATTTGTTTTGTATGAATTAGCACTGGACATTGCTTTTTTCCCCCACTCTGCAGGTGGTTTAAAGGGGATGTCTGGTCTTATATTGGTCTACAGTCAATCTACATGACGGCAAACTTCAGAATCCGGACAGTGTGGTGCGCATGATGTCAGAATTCACAAGTATTGGCCCTAAGAGTGAGCAATCACACGGCTGTAAGCATGCGATTTGCACACTTCCAGTCACATTCTGACTAGACGTGCTCAGCTTCTATCACTACAAGGGAATGGAGAGAAGTCCGGAATGTCTAGTCGGCAAGTGACAAAGTGCATACTTGCGATCACATGACCCACTCACCAGCAATACAGGGGAATGACTGCAGCCTTTTTTATCAGAAGACCAGGCAACTCCGTTAAAAAGTCAGGCCCAAGATATCAGCCGATCACTAGAATAGCTTTTTTTTTTGCCAAACGGGCTATTGGGAGTTCACATAATGCATCTCCCAGTCAGCAGCTCCAAAACAAGGTTTGCATAGTTGCTGACTGGCCAGTAACGCTTCATTCACAGTCCCCTTTGGAGACATAATGTTACATTTCAGATTTAACTATAATTTATTACAATTGATACATTTCTCCCAAGGTTATTTTTCCTTCTCTTCTTAGTGCTGCAGGAACTCATCTAGTCACAATAGGCAGGAAACATTCACGGCTTTCCCAGTGTTCCTAAAAGTCTATACATCTCCCCTTCCTCTCCCAGTCTCCATAGCGGGTGGGTTCTGGTCCCCTCGGGCCACCTTTCTCCTTTGTAATAGGGTTGATATCGTTTGGGAATCCTAAAACAGTAGAAAAAACAAAACACAATTAGTGTTCTTGGTCTCTGAATATGAGAAATATGCGGAACCTCAAGTAGAATATCTGTATTATCAAATAAATCTACCAAAAAAAGAAAAAAACATTCAGTGAACGGACTGTAGAAAAGCAGTATAACATACGAAAAATAGGGTATTGCGGTACTTTCTGACATGGTACGTTTATGTAGTGTATTGCTGTAATATGTCATAAAAAGAAAGAGGAATAAAGGGAGTCTACCCACACAGAATACTACAGCAATAGTACTATGAGTGGTGGTCCAAGCGGGCTTATTCTGACATTAAAGAGACTGTCAGCACATGACTGTTCAAACCAGGTACAGGTGAAGTATTATTGTGGATCCAGTAATGTGCTGCCAGTGACATTACCATCAGATGCAGGCTCCTAGCATTGTATCTTAGAAACCAAGATTAAAAGGGTTTTCTACTACTGTACAATTTTGTATTAACCCCTTTACGATCAATGACGGACATAGCATATCATGAGCGGGTGTCAGTCAGTCGTCTATGCAGTGGCGTAATGCAAGTGGAAGAAACACAGCGCTGAGTATGGAGGATTGGCAATGGTTCAGTAGGCGAGCATCTTGGACAACCCCATCATAACCATTTAATACTTAAAGATCGATCAGGACGAGGAACTAGAGCAGGCATGGAGGACAGCCAGCACAGGTGGAGAGATGGAGCAGGGCGAGGATCCGGCGAGGGTGGGGAGATGGAGCGGGGCGAGGATCCGGCGCGGATGGGGAGATGGAGTGGGGCGAGGATCCGGCGCAGGTGGGGAGATGGAGCAGCACGTGGATCTGGCGCGGGGTCGGGAGATGGAGCAGCACGTGGATCTGGCGCGGGTCGGGAGATGGAGCAGCACGTGGATCTGGCGCAGGTGGGGAGATGGAGCGGCGCGAGGAGCCAGCGCGGGTGGGGAGATGGAGTGGCGCAAGGAGCCGGCGCAGGTGGGGAGATGGAGCGGCGCAAGGAGCCGGCGCAGGTGGGGAGATGGAGCGGCGCGAGGAGCCAGCGCGGGTGGGGAGATGGAGTGGCGCAAGGAGCCGGCGCAGGTGGGGAGATGGAGCGGCTCGAGGAGCCTGCGCAGGTGGGGAGATGGAGCGGCTCGAGGAGCCTGCGCAGGTGGGGAGATGGAGCCGGCGCGGGTGAGGATAAGTAAATGTCTTTTCTTGTTATTTTAAACCGTTCTAAGATTTTTCAAAGTTATTTCTACTGCTTGGATACTAGTATAATTTTCATTAACTGAATGTAAAGTAGTCATTTCTGCACAGGGAGAATTGCAGATGTTACATCTGCTGTATGGCAGTATGCCCGTATATTTGGAGACGCTGATTTCATCTTTATCCAGCATTCTCATAGCTGAACCTTGCTGCCTGTGTGTTACATGGAGCCTCATAAGCCGATGACATCGAAGCTTACTAGTAGGGTATTGGCATATCTGACCAGCGACATGCCAACACTGGGACCACATGGCACACAGAATTAGCTAAGAGTGAAGCCAGTTATTCCACCTTATTATTAATCTATGGCAGGTTAGTAAATGAATGCCTCGGTGGTGTGAAATAAACCTGCCCGGCATCCTGCCAACGAGCGGATGAATGATGTGTTCTCCTTGAAGTGGATGCTGAATAATTAAGAAAGGTCGAGCTGATGAGTACGGCTGTGCTTCTCTCTAAGAAACACATGAAGATGGAGCCAGACTGCTAGCTTTCCTTCATATCCCGCGGAGCTTCGTCACTTCTCAGCTGTACATGTCAACCACTGGAAGACACGGGATTGGGAGTTTATAGTGAAGAATTGCAGAAACCCCGTAGACGAGAGACCCCATGACCTACCCCCACATTATAGCACTCCTGTTTGGCTTTTAGAAGAGGCCGAGCTTCTGTCCTGAGTAAGGCAGCAGCTAGTAACGCCATGTCCTGTAGTGTTATTTGCCCGGGCATCAGGTCATGTGTATTCCACCTACTGACTACAAGCATTTCTTTCCTATTTTACATACACTGAGCAGGCCATTGGAGGACTTGTCGTTCATTACAATGGCCTTGTAGTGATGTTTTCAAAAATTAAAGTAAATCTGTCACCAGGTTTTGCTATTCTATCTGAGAGTGGCATAAAATAGGGGCACTGACCCCGATTCCAGCAATATATCACTTACTGGACTTCTTGCTGTCATTTTGATCAAATCGATATTTTATCTTCTGCAGATTTAGCAGTTCTCTGAATGTTGAGCTCTGTAAGATCCCGCCCACACCACTGATTGGCAGTTTTCTCCCCGTGTACAGGGAAGCCTGCCAATCAGTAGTGGGGGAGGGGTTATACAGAACTCCTATTTATGCTGAACTACGTGGCATCAGGTTTACTAGTCCTCTAGTGATAATCTTCTGCTGATAAAGCTGTGGTTTCATCAAAACTACACTAAAAAGCCCAGTGACAAATCACAGGAATTAGGGTCTCTGCCCCTACATTATGCTGCTCTCAGACTAGGTGGCAAAACCCTGGTGACAGACTCCCTTTAACAGTTCTCCACAGCACCTTGGTGACCCTACATGTGACCTCTGAATTGCTGTAATTGGCACCCACGGCATTCTTACCTTGGCCCTGGCCAGTGTTGCCAACCGTCCAGAAAAGTCCGTAAAAATAGAGCACTTTTGTGCCCTGTCCATAAAAAAAATTAAAGCGTCCGTGATATTTTTGAAGCTGAATAAGCCCATAAAGATTATTCTGACTGTAATTGTCATCATGTTACAGAGAACACAGCTAACTTCATATCAGAATTATAGGCTGCAGACACGGATCACTGAGAATCGGAGTGATTTATTATGGTTTTCCAATGTGTCTCTAATAAATATTGGCTTTCCATGATTTTCTGATGAGCAGTGCAAAAAAAGTCAGGTTGGCAGCCCTGACACGCTGTGTGGCACAATGTATAACGATTATTGCCGCACTCACTTTCTAGCGGTTCTTTTTCTTTTGCAGTCTGTTCGGACTCATCGAATCGCCCTTGAGGAGTCTTTGGCTTCTTTAGAGGGGTCTTTGTTGAGCTGTTACTTTGGGTCGAGCTATTGCTAACTGCTCTTACCCACCCTAATTTTCCAACACATTCTACAACAGGAACACAAGAAGTTAAAATTAATTTTCTATTGTTTGTTGGTTCATTGACAATACACATGATAATGAAATCATTATTACTATAGTTCTATGATTACCGTACTTTTCAAGCTATAAGACGCACCCCAGATTTTCAGAAGGGAAATGGGGGGAAAAAAATAATGCGTCAAATGTGGGTCTGTCTTGCAGTCCTGAATTCATCTTACCATGTGGGGGGGAATCAGCAGCGCTGGTGGAGCAGAGTCACAGGGGCTGTTTGGTGGTCCAGCAATGATATGACCCAGACTGGTGCAGCAGGTTCGACGGTGCTCAGTGGTGCGGTGGCACCGGCGACATTTTATGAAAGCTCGGAGCCTCCTGCACACCCATTGCGGTGGTCTCCGGGAAATTCCATCCCAAGGCTGGTCCGGCAGTCCTGAGGGACGAGAACTCGTTGCTGAAGTCTCAATCTGCGAGTGCGCCGCCTCCAGCGCCCATTTTCCCAGAGGCCACAGCATTGAGACAATGGAAGTTTGAGGGCTCCGGGCTTTCACAAAATGTCGCCGGAGCCCGAGCACCGCCAAGCCTGCCGCTCATCGCCCTGCAGTGTCGGACCACAGAAAGAATCGCCCGACTCCTGCTGCACCTCGCTAATTGTAAGTACGGGATATTCCGCCTATAAGACGCTGTGCTCACCTATAGAAGATGGCACTGGAGCTTAGGCCACACACTGTTGGATGCTGCGTCACAATACAAAATGTTTTCCCATGGGACTGCACAATTTTTTCAAGACAAACCTATAACATTTCTCTTCTAAAATCTGTGCAGGCAATAAGCGCATCACAAAACCTCCAAATGAGGAAGCTTTTACTTATCAAATAGAATGATGAACCTTTTCAAATGGAATCAAACCTAAAGGGGTTGTCCCAAGAACAAAGTACATTTCAATTAATAGATCTTAGAATAAAATAATGGAATAATGTTATGTAAGAGCAGTAAAAAGCATATGGTCCAATTTAAATATGTAATAAAGGATAAAAACCTGGAATAATACATATAATAAAGTAAAATGCAAACAAAAGTGCCACCAAACACAGTAATATCCCCACAGTGAATTGCTTCACATGCATGGTATAATGACCCAATGGTCCCTCCCTTAACATCCCCTGTAAAAATATGGTCAAATGGATGAATGAACCAGCTCACCTGGCTTGGCTTAGTGGTGCGTGGAAGCACGAGTTCCGTGTAGTCTCGTGTCCCAAAGTCACACAAAAACATTCCAATTCAGCTTCCAAATTTTAGAAAAATGTATTGGACATAAAAACAGAAAGTACCAATGCTGAGGCAATGCGTTTCGAACTATAGTAGTTCTTTTTCAAAGCTGAAAATATGGTGACCCCATTACAGTATTATTCCTCAACTTTAATCCCCACACAGTCCACCATACATTATAATGGACCCCACAGAGCCCTCCACACAGCATAATGGCCCCACATACTCCTCCATACAGCATAATGGCCCCACATACTCCTCCATACAGCATAATGGCCCCACATACTCCTCCATACAGCATAATGGCCCCACATACTCCTCCATACAGCATAATGGCCCCACATACTCCTCCATACAGCATAATGGCCCCACATACTCCTCTTAACAGCATAATGGCCCCACATACTCCTCTTAACAGCATAATGGCCCCACATACTCCTCTTAACAGCATAATGGCCCCACATACTCCTCCATACAGCATAATGGCCCCACATACTCCTCCATACAGCATAATGGCCCCACATACTCCTCCATACAGCATAATGGCCCCACATACTCCTCCATACAGCATAATGGCCCCACATACTCCTCCATACAGCATAATGGCCCCACATACTCCTCCATACAGCATAATGGCCCCACATACTCCTCCATACAGCATAATGGCCCCACATACTCCTCCATACAGCATAATGGCCCCACATACTCCTCCATACAGCATAATGGCCCCACATAGTCCTCCATACAGCATAATGGCCCCACATAGTCCTCCATACAGCATAATGGCCCCACATAGTCCTCCATACAGTATAATGGCCCCACATAGTCCTCCATACAGTATAATGGCCCCACATAGCCCTCCATACAGTATAATGGCCCCACATAGTCCTCCATACAGTATAATGGCCCCACATAGTCCTCCATACAGTATAATGGCCCCATATAGTACTCCATACAGTATTATACTATATATATATTGCTGCATACATTAAAAAAAAATAATCAAATACTCACCTCTCCTCATTCCCTGCTGATGTGGTCACCTCAGCATTTTCTGACTCTGCACTGCTCGGCAGAGGGCGCACTGTAGTGACACGATCGCGCCCTCTGCCCCGGGATGTCGCAGAGAGTCAGCAGACGCTGAAGAGACCGAAGAAGCATGGAACGGGGAAAGGAGAGCATTTGACAGAGGGCCCCTTTGCCAGCGCTGGCACCAGGCTCCCCCGCCTCACGGGCCCCATAGTGTGCTAGTGTCCCTGACGACTGGGCACACCAGTTTATAAAGGGCCCCAGCACTTGCCTGGGTGGTAACACCGACCCTGCTCATTGAACCCCCCGAAATGATTTGGGAGATTCATGGATGTAACACCTGTTGTGAATTTTGCCATTAAGCTCCTTGTTAGAGAACAGGAAGTTGTGCAAAAAGCGCTGAAACCTTGATCAGCCGGACATGTGCCTTCAGAAGTGTGGAGACGGTCACCTGAAACGGTTAGGCTTTGTGCACACGCTGCGGTTTCTGCTGCGGTTCCGCTGGGGAAAAACCCGCAGGTGATTCCGCAGTGTGTGCACAGAGCCTTAGAGGGCATCTTCGGAAATTTTGCCAGAAAGCCAACTATCCCTAACTTTTTGTGAGTAATGTAAATAGTTATTATATCATTTTATAATAAAGCAAACTACAAAAGTGGTTAAAAATTAAAGCTAAGTATTTATAAAGGGCATTCTCGGTATTTACCAACACCTTACTATCTTTATATTTCCACCTTATTCTTTGGGTTTTAACCATTTTTTAAGTTCTCTCCAAGTCTTTTCCCCTCAACAACTCTGCGTATCCGGAGGTTTGAGATGAGATTTCTGACGTGAAGTAACCCAAATGGCGCTCCGATAACGCCCTGAAGTTTCTGGAGGGGATTTCAATTCGATGCAGATTCTGGGGAGTTGTTGAAGAATCTGTCCCAATGCCTGCTCTGATCCCACACCCAAGTCACGGACGGTGTGCGCCATTTTGAAGTATTTAGCACAAAAAATGTCAGAAACTACAATAAAAAGACAAAAGGTGAATTGAGCAGCTGGCAAATGATGAGCGGGCGCTAACACTGGCACGGGACTGAGGGCACAGCTGCGGGGGCGCTAGCTATAAGGCCCCTGATGCCGGCACAGGGGATTATCTCCTACTGGCTCCATATACACAGGAGGGCTGGGCACCCGATGACGTCATCATTAACCCCTGCAGGTCTCGCGCATTAGTAACTCACGTGGGGGAGGTCGTAGCAGGACCCTTGTGACCCCGCTCCAGCTATAAAGCAGGCCTGCCATCCCACCGGTCTACACAGGACAGACCGCGACTCCTACAAGGTGAAAGGACCTTTAATGACGTCATGACCATGTGATCAGTCACATGTGTGGGCGGAGTCAGACTCCTGTGCTGCAAAGCCAAAAACATGTCTGTTCGATCTTAGTTATAATATGGACTGTGTGCAAGACCCCCGAACACTGAGGTGCCTGTCCTGCACCGCATGCGCTACACCAGAGTTCCCCAACTCCAGTCCTCAAGGCCCACCAACAGCTAACTGCTTCACCTGTGCAATACAAGGGGAATCCTGAAAACATGATCTGTTGGTGGCCTTGAGGACTGGGGTTGGGGAACCCTGCTCTACACACACAACTCTGCATGCATGCTATACACACAGCTCTGCACCACGTGCTATATACACACAGCTCTGCACCACGTGCTATATACACACAGCTCTGCACCACGTGCTATATACACACAGCTCTGCACCACGTGTTATATACACACAGCTCTGCACCACATGCTATATACACACAGCTCTGCACCACATGCTATATACACACAGCTCTGCACCACGTGCTATATACACAGCTCTGTACCACGTGCTATATACACACAGCTCTGCACCACGTGTTATATACACAGCTCTGTACCACGTGCTATATACACACAGCTCTGCACCACGTGCTATACACACAGCTCTGCACCACGTGTTATATACACACAGCTCTGCACCACGTGCTATATACACACAGCTCTGCACCACGTGCTATATACACACAGCTCTGCACCACGTGCTATATACACACCTCTGCACCGCGTGCTATATACACAGCTCTGCACCGCGTGCTATATACACACAGCTCTGCACCACGTGCTATATACACACAGCTCTGCACCACGTGCTATATACACACAGCTCTGTACCGCGTGCTATATACACACAGCTCTGCACCATGTGCTATATACACACAGCTCTGCACCACGTGCTATATACACACAGCTCTGCACCGCATGCTATATACACAGCTCTGCACCACGTGCTATATACACACAGCTCTGCACCGCGTGCTATACACACAGCTCTGCACCACGTGCTATATACACACAGCTCTGCACCACGTGTTATATACACACAGCTCTGCACCACGTGTTATATACACACAGCTCTGCACCGCGTGTTATATACACAGCTCTGCACCGCGTGCTATATACACACAGCTCTGCACCGCGTGCTATATACACAGCTCTGCACCACGTGCTATATACACACAGCTCTGCACCACGTGCTATATACACACAGCTCTGCACCACGTGCTATATACACACAGCTCTGCACCACGTGCTATACACACAGCTCTGCACCACGTGCTATATACACACAGCTCTGCACCACGTGCTATATACAGCTCTGCACCACGTGTTATATACACACAGCTCTGCACTGCATGCTATACACACAGCTCTGCACCACGTGTTATATACACACAGCTCTGCACCACGTGCTATATACACACAGCTCTGCACCACGTGCTATATACACACAGCTCTGCACCGCGTGCTATATACACACAGCTCTGCACCACGTGTTATATACACACAGCTCTGCACCACGTGCTATATACACACAGCTCTGCACCACGTGCTATATACACACAGCTCTGCACCGCGTGCTATACACACAGCTCTGCACCGCGTGCTATACACACAGCTCTGCACCGCGTGCTATACACACAGCTCTGCACCGCGTGCTATATACACACAGCTCTGCACCGCGTGCTATATACACACAGCTCTGCACCGCGTGCTATATACACACAGCTCTGCACCGCGTGCTATATACACACAGCTCTGCACCACGTGCTATATACACACAGCTCTGCACCGCGTGCTATACACACAGCTCTGCACCGCGTGCTATATACACACAGCTCTGCACCGCGTGCTATATACACACAGCTCTGCACCGCGTGCTATATACACACAGCTCTGCACCGCGTGCTATATACACAGCTCTGCACCGCGTGCTATATACACAGCTCTGCACCGCGTGCTATATACACAGCTCTGCACCGCGTGCTATATACACACAGCTCTGCACCACGTGCTATATACACACAGCTCTGCACCACGTGCTATACACACAGCTCTGCACCACGTGCTATATACACACAGCTCTGCACCGCGTGCTATATAGACAGCTCTGCACTGCATGCTATACACACAGCTCTGCACCACGTGCTATATACACACAGCTCTGCACCACGTGCTATATACACAGCTCTGCACCACGTGCTATATACACACAGCTCTGCACCACGTGCTATATACACACAGCTCTGCACCGCGTGCTATATACACACAGCTCTGCACCGCGTGCTATAAACACACAGCTCTGCACCACGTGCTATATACACACAGCTCTGCACCACGTGCTATATACACACAGCTCTGCACCACGTGCTATATATATATATATATATACAGCTCTGCACCACGTGCTATATACACAGCTCTGCACCACGTGATATATACACACAGCTCTGCACCACGTGCTATATATATATATACAGCTCTGCACCACGTGCTATATACACACAGCTCTGCACCGCGTGCTATATACACAGCTCTGCACCACGTGCTATATACACACAGCTCTGCACCACGTGCTATATACACACAGCTCTGCACCACGTGCTATATACACAGCTCTGCACCACGTGCTATATACACACCTCTGCACCACGTGCTATATATATATATATATACAGTGGGGCAAAAAAGTATTTAGTCAGTCAGCAATAGTGCAAGTTTCACCACTTAAAAAGATGAGAGGCGTCTGTAATTTACATCATAGGTAGACCTCAACTATGGGAGACAAACTGAGAAAAAAAAATCCAGAAAATCACATTGTCTGTTTTTTTTTCACTTTATTTGCATATTATGGTGGAAAATAAGTATTTCGTCAGAAACAAAATTTCATCTCAATACTTTGTGATATATCCTTTGTTGGCAATGACAGAGGTCAAACGTTTTCTGTAAGTCTTCACAAGGTTGCCACACACTGTTGTTAGTATGTTGGCCCATTCCTCCATGCAGATCTCCTCTAGAGCAGTGATGTTTTTGGCTTTTCGCTTGGCAACACGGACTTTCAACTCTCTCCAAAGGTTTTCTATAGGGTTGAGATCTGGAGACTGGCTAGGCCACTCCAGGACCTTGAAATTCTTCTTACGAAGCCACTCCTTCGTTGCCCTGGCGGTGTGCTTTGGATCATTGTCATGTTGAAAGACCCAGCCACGTTTCATCTTCAATGCCCTTGCTGATGGAAGGAGGTTTGCACTCAAAATCTCACGATACATGGCCCCATTCATTCTTTCATGTACCCGGATCAGTCGTCCTGGCCCCCTTGCAGAGAAATAGCCCCAAAGCATGATGTTTCCAACACCATGCTTTACAGTAGGTATGGTGTTTGATGGATGCAACTCGGTATTCTTTTTCCTCCAAACACGACAAGTTGTGTTTCTACCAAACAGTTCCAGTTTGGTTTCATCAGACCATAGGACATTCTCCCAAAACTCCTCTGGATCATCCAAATGCTCTCTAGCAAACTTCAGACGGGCCCGGACATGTACAGGCTTAAGCAGTGGGACACGTCTGGCACTGCAGGATCTGAGTCCATGGTGGCGTAGTGTGTTACTTATGGTAGGCCTTGTTACATTGGTCCCAGCTCTCTGCAGTTCATTCACTAGGTCCCCCCGCGTGGTTCTGGGATTTTTGCTCACCGTTCTTGTGATCATTCTGACCCCACGGGGTGGGATTTTGCGTGGAGCACCAGATCGAGGGAGATTATCAGTGGTCTTGTATGTCTTCCATTTTCTAATTATTGCTCCCACAGTTGATTTCTTCACTCCAAGCTGGTTGGCTATTGCAGATTCAGTCTTCCCAGCCTGGTGCAGGGCTACAATTTTGTTTCTGGTGTCCTTTGACAGCTCTTTGGTCTTCACCATAGTGGAGTTTGGAGTCAGACTGTTTGAGGGTGTGCACAGGTGTCTTTTTATACTGATAACAAGTTTAAACAGGTGCCATTACTACAGGTAATGAGTGGAGGAAAGAGGAGACTCTTAAAGAAGAAGTTACAGGTCTGTGAGAGCCAGAAATCTTGATTGCGTGTTTCTTACCAAATACTTATTTTCCACCATAATATGCAAATAAAATGAAAAAAAAAACAGACAATGTGATTTTCTGGATTTTTTTTTCTCAGTTTGTCTCCCATAGTTGAGGTCTACCTATGATGTAAATTACAGACGCCTCTCATCTTTTTAAGTGGTGGAACTTGCACTATTGCTGACTGACTAAATACTTTTTTGCCCCACTGTATATATATATATATATATATATATATATATATACAGCTCTGCACCACGTGCTATATACACACAGCTCTGCACCACGTGCTATATACACACAGCTCTGCACCACGTGCTATATATATACAGCTCTGCACCGCGTGCTATACACACAGCTCTGCACCACGTGCTATACACACAGCTCTGCACCACGTGCTATATATATATATATATATATATACAGCTCTGCACCACGTGCTATATACACACAGCTCTGCACCACGTGCTATATACACACAGCTCTGCACCGCGTGCTATATACACACAGCTCTGCACCACGTGCTATATACACACAGCTCTGCACCGCGTGCTATACACACAGCTCTGCACCACGTGCTATACACACAGCTCTGCACCACGTGCTATATATATATATACAGCTCTGCACCACGTGTTATATACACACAGCTCTGCACCACGTGCTATATACACACAGCTCTGCACCGCGTGCTATATACACACAGCTCTGCACCACGTGCTATATACACAGCTCTGCACCGCGTGCTATATACACAGCTCTGCACCGCGTGCTATATACACAGCTCTGCACCGCGTGCTATATACACAGCTCTGCACCGCGTGCTATATACACAGCTCTGCACCGCGTGCTATATACACAGATCTGCACCGCTTGCTATATACACAGCTTTGCACCGCGTGTTATATACACAGCTCTGCACCGCGTGCTATATACACAGCTCTGCACCACGTGCTATATACACAGCTCTGCACCACGTGCTATATACACAGCTCTGCACCACGTGCTATATACACAGCTCTGCACCACGTGCTATATACACAGCTCTGCACCGCTTGCTATATACACAGCTCTGCACCGTGTGCTATATACTCAGCTCTGCACTGCATGCTATATACACACAGCTCTGCACCACGTGCTATATTATTATTATTTATTTATATAGCACCATTGATTCCATGGTGCTGTACATGAGAAGGGGTTACATACAAATTACAGATATCACTTACAGTAAACAAACTAACAATGACAGACTGATACAGAGGGGAGAGAGGACCCTGCCCTTTCGGACTTACCTGCTACAGGATGGTGGGGAAGGAGACAGTAGGTTGGTGGGTTGCAGCAGTTCCGGTGTTGGTTGAGGTGATATCTCCGGTAGTGGTGAGAGAGAAGGAGGTAGCGGGGTCATTGCAGGCTGTAGGCTTTCTTGAAGAGGTGGGTTTTCAGGTTCCGTCTGAAGGATCCAAATGTGGTTGAAAGTCGGACTTGTTGGGGCAAAGAATTCCAGAGGACGGGCAATTCGGGAGAAGTCTTGTAGGCGGTTGGATGAGGAACGAATAAGTGTGGAGGAGAGAAGGAGGTCTTGGGAGGACCGGAGATTACATGAAGGAAGGTATCGGGAGATTAGTTCAGAGACATATGAGGGAGACAGGTTATAGATGGCCTTGTAGGTCAGTATTAGTAATTTGAACTGGATACGCTGAGGGAATGGAAGCCAGTGAAGAGATTTGCAGAGGGGAGAAGCGGAGGAGTAGCGGGGAGAGAGATGAATTAGTCAGGCAGCAGAGTAAAGGATGGACTGGAGAGGTACGACATCAACAAACTGGAGCAAGTTCAGAAAAGAGCGACCAGAATGGTGACCGGTCTGCAAACCCTGTCTTATGAGGAAAGGTTGCAGGATTTGGGAATGTTTAGTTTGCAAAAGAGAAGACTGAGAGGAGACTTAATAGCTGTCTACAAATATCTAATGGGCTGTCACATTGTAGAAGGATCAACTTTATTCTCATTTGCACAAGGAAAGACTAGAAGCAATGGGATGAAACTGAATGGGAGGAGACACAGATTAGATATTAGAAAAAACTTTTTGACAGTTAGAGTGATCAATGAGTGGAACAGGCTGCCACGAGAAGTGGTGAGTTCTCCTTCAATGGAAGTCTTCAAACAGAGGCTGGACAGACATCTGACTGGGATGATTTAGCGAATCCTGCTTTGAGCAGGGGGTTGGACCAGATGGCCCAGGAGGTCCCTTCCAACTCTATGATTCTATGATCTATGATTCTATGATTCTATGAGGGTGTTAGCAGGGAGACCACAGAAAAGGATGTTGCAGTAGTCGAGGCAGGAGATGATGAGGGCGTGCACAAGCATTTTATTAGATTGAGGGTTGAGGGAAGGACGGATTATGGAAATATTTTTGAGCTGGAGGTGACAGGAGGTAGAAAGAGCTGGGATGTGTGGTTTGATGGACAGGGCAGAGTCAAAGGTTACTCCGAGGCAGAGGACTTCCGGTACTGGGGAAAGCGTGATGTCATTAATTGCTATAGCTAGGTCGGGTAAGGAAGATCTGTGAGATGGAGGAAAGATGATGAGTTCAGATTTGTCCACATTGAGCTTGAGGAAGCGAGAGGAGAAGGAGGATATGGCTGATAGACACTCTGGGATTCTGGACCGCAGAGAGGTGACGTCTGGGCCAGAGAGGTAGATCTGAGTGTCGTCAGCATAAAGATGGTACTGAAATCCGTGGGACTTTATGAGTTGCCCCAGACCAAGTGTATAGATTGAGAAGAGTAGGGGACCTAAAACAGAGTCTTGGGGGACTCCAACAGAGAGAGGGTGGGATGAGGAGGTGGTGTGGGAGACGCTGAATGTGCGGTTGGAAAAGTATGAGGAGATCCAGGATAGGGCGAGGTCTTTGATGCCGAAGGAGGAGAGGATCTGTAGTAGAAGGCAGTGGTCAACTGTGTCGAATGCAGAGGACAGGTCTAGAAGCAGGAGTATAGAGTATTGTCCATTTGATTTGGCTGTAAGTAGGTCGTTAGTAATTTTGGTCAGGGCTGTCTCAGTGGAGTGATGGGGGCGAAAACCAGATTGTAGATTGTCAAAGAGCAAGTAAGATGATAGGTGGGAGGAAAGTTCAGCGTGGACGTGCTGCTCCAGGAGTTTGGAAGCGAATGGAAGCAATGATATTGGGCGATAGCTGGACATAGCGGTTGGGTCGAGGGTTGGCTTTTTAAGGATAGGCGTGATTGTGGCATGTTTGGAAGCAGAAGGGAAGGTACCGGACGTTAGTGATAGGTTGAAGAGGTGGGTCAGGGATGGGATAAGTGTGGTGGTGAGGTTGGGGAGGAGGTGGGATGGGATGGGGTCAAGTGCACAGGTTGTGAGGTGCGATTTGGAGAAGAGACAATTAAGCTCCCCTTCAGTGATGTTGGAGAGTGAGGTTATGGGGTTTGGACATTGGTCTGGTATACAAAGGGGTTGTGGTGGTTGAACGATGAAGACTTGCCTTGTTTGGTCAATCTTATTTTTGAAGTGTGTGGCAAAGTCCTCGGCAGAGATGAGGGAGGTTGGAGGGGGCAGTGGTGGGCGGAGGAGGGAGTTAAAAGTTTTGAATAACTGCTATATACACAGCTCTGCATCGTGCGCTATATACATACAGCTCTGCACCGCGTGCTATATACACAGCTCTGCATTCTCTACACACACAGCTCTGCAACGCATGCTATACACACACAGCTCTGCACCGCATGCTATATACACACAGCTCTGCACCGCATGCTATATACACACACAGCTCTGCACCGCATGCTAGATACACACAGCTCTGCACCGCGTGCTATATACACAGCTCTGCACCGCATGCTATGTACACACACCTCTGCACCGCATGCTATATACACACACCTCTGCACCGCATGCTATATACACACACCTCTGCACCGCATGCTATACACACAGCTCTGCACCGCATGCTATACACACAGCTCTGCACCGCATGTTGTATACACACAGCTCTGCACAGTGTGCTGTATACACACAGCTCTGCATGCTATATACACACAGCTCTGCACCGCGTGCTGTATAGCTAGAACTCTGCACTGCATAGGATATACACAGCTCTGCACCGTTTGCTATATATCTACAACTCTGCAACGCATGCTATATACACAGCTCTGCACCGCATGCTATATACACACACAGCTCTGCACCGCGTGCTATATACACAGCTCTGCACCGCGTGCTATATACACAGCTCTGCACCGCATGTTATATACACAGCTCTGCACCGCATGTTATATACACAGCTCTGCACCGCATGCTATATACACAGCTCTGCACCACGTGCTATATACACAGCTCTGCACCACGTGCTATATACACACAGCTCTGCACCGCATGCTATATACACACAGCTCTGCACCGCGTGCTATATACACAGCTCTGCACTGCATGCTATACACACAGCTCTGCACCACATGCTATATTCACACAGCTCTGCACCGCGTGCTATATACAAAGCTCTCCACCGCATGCTATATACACACAGCTCTGAACCGCATGCTATATACACACAGCTCTGCACTGCATGCTATACACACAGCTCTGCACCACATGCAATATACACACAGCTCTGCACCGCGTGCTATATACAAAGCTCTCCACCGCATGCTATATACACACAGCTCTGCACCGCGTGCTATATACACAGCTCTGCACTGCATGCTATACACACAGCTCTGCACCACATGCTATATACACACAGCTCTGCACCGCGTGCTGTATATCTACAACTCTGCACGGCATAGGATTTACACAGCTCTGCACCGTGTGCTATATATCTACAACTCTGCAACGCATGCTATATACACACAGCTCTGCACCACATGCTATATATACACAACTCTGCACCGCATGCTATATACACACAGCTCTGCACCGCGTGCTATATACAAAGCTCTCCACCGCATGCTATATACACAGCTCTGCATCACATGCTATATACACACAGCTGTGCACCGCGTGCTATATACACACAGCTCTCCACCGCGTGCTATATACAAAGCTCTCCACCGCATGCTATATATACACAGCTCTGCACGCTATACACACAGCTCTGCACCACATGCTATATACACACAGCTCTGCACCGCGTGCTATATACAAAGCTCTCCACCGCATGCTATATACACAGCTCTGCACTGCATGCTATACAGACAGCTCTGCACCATATGCTATATACACACAGCTCTGCACCGCGTGCTATATACAAAGCTCTCCACCACATGCTATATACACACAGCTCTGCACCGCGTGCTATATACACAGCTCTGCACTGCATGCTATACACACAGCTCTGCACCGCATGCTATATATCTACAACTGCACTGCATGCTATATATCTACAGCTCTGCACCGTGTGCTATATATCTACAACTCTGCACCACGTGCTATACACACAGCTCTGCACAGCATGCTGTATACACACAGCTCTGCACAGCATGCTATGTACACACAGCTCTGCACCGCATGCTATATCTACAACTCTGCACCGCATGCTATATATCTACAGCTCTGCACCATGTGCTATATATCTACAACTCTGCACCACATGCTATACACACAGCTCTGCACCGCATGCTATATACACACAGCTCTGCACAGCATGCTATATACACACAGCTCTGCACCGCATGCTATATACACACAGCTCTGCACACGATGGTGATGTGTGTCAGGGCTCTTTATATCACTGAAAGCAATTGCAGATACCTGTGCAAATTAGTTTGCCAGGTGTGTCCAAATAAAGGCAAGACTACTTAAGAAGGCTGTTCCACATTATTAAGCAGCCTACATTTTTTGCCAAAATGGGAAAGAAAAAGGATGTGTCGGCTGCTGAGAAGCAACAAATTGTGGAGTATTTAGGTCAAGGCATGACTACAAATCATCATTGCCAAGACACTTCATCGTGATCATCGCACAATCAAGAAGTATGTAGCTGATTCCCAGCACACTCGTGTGCGTGCTGATAAGGAAAAATTAAGGACTCTTTCCAACAGGCAATTGCATCAAAAGAGCAGCTGCAAAAATGCCTTGTCATAGCAGCAGACAAGTTTTTGAAGCTGCTGGTGCCTCCAACGTCCCCCAAACAACAAGATGCAGGGTCCTTCAGAGGTTTGCAGCTGTGCGTAAGCCATCCTGTCGACCACCTCTATCCACTGCACACAAGCAGAAACGGCTCCAGTGGGCCAAACGATACATGAAGACTGACTTCCAAACTGTTTTGTTCACCGATGAGTGCCATGCAACGCTCGATGGTCCAGATGGATGGAGTGGAGGATGGCTGGTTGAGGACACCCCATGAAAACACGGCTAAGGCGCCAACAAGGAGGAGGTGGAGTAATGTTTTGGGCTGGAATCATGGGGAGAGAGATTGTCGGCCCCTTTAGGATCCCTGAAGGGGTACAGATGAACTCCATAATCTATGTGGAGTTTCTAAAACAGCACTTCCTGCCATGGTTCAAGAGGAAGAACATTTTCATGCATGATAATGCATCGTCTCATGCTGCAAATAACACATCTGCATCTCTGGCTGCTATGGGAGGACAAACTTATGGTGTGGCCACCATCTTCCCCTGACCTCAACCCCGTATATATCTACAACTCTGCACCGCATGCTATACCACAGCTCTGCACCGCAGGTGGGCTTTGTGGCAGGGAGACAAGCTAAGGACGGAACAAGGAGACTAATTTGATTAGAGTCGCGGAGCTGTCTGGTGACCCTAGTGTTCTCCAGTCTTTGGATGCTGAAAAGGCCTTCGACAGGGTGCTCTGGGGTTATTTAGATTACATTTTGTCCAGATTTGGTTGTATTGGCCCAATCAAGTCTGCTATTCTGTCCTTGTTTCCCAACCCTAATGCATCAGTTGTAGCTTCGGGCTTTAGATCTCACAACTTCTCTATCACTAATGGTACCCTTCAGGGCTGCCCACTCTCCCCAATTATTTTTGCTTTAGTTATAGACCTCATGGCAAAGTCCATTTGTATTAATAGTAATATATTAGGTTTTCAAGTTGGAGCCGTCAACCATGTGATTGCACTATATGCAGATGATGTAAATGTAATTATAATGTATACAAATATTGAGCGGTCCCTTACTGCAATTATGAGTGAACTTGAATTTGCTAAAGTTTCCTAATACAAATTGAATAAGTCGATAAACGTTCCAATTCTAGTTCCCCTACGATTGAAAAATAGTTTGGGGAAGTTATTTCCCTTTAAATGGATGGAAGAGGGCATTCCATATCTCAGTATTCTGTTGACTCCTTCGGACCTTGTCCTAAAGAAAAACTTTGACATTCGATATACTACTTTAACCCCTTGCTGACATTTGACATACTATCCCATCCTGGTGACCTGGGCCCGTATGACCGTGGACAGGATAGTACGTCATGGGGGAAGCGCAGCTGATCACGGCCTGGTGTCAACTGATTAACACAGCTAACACCCAGCACTAAGTGCCAGAAGCGGTCATGGACCGCTCCCGGCACATTAGCCCCCCCGATACACTGCGATCAAACATGATCATAGTGTTCCGGTGGCATAAGGAAGCATCGGACAGGGAGGGGGCTCCCTGCGTGCTTCCCTGAGACCCTCAGAACAACACGATGTGATTGCGTTCTGAGAGCCTCCTCCCTAACACTATATAGTGATGTCCCACCCTGGGACAGTATAAAAGTGAAAAAAATATACATGTGTAAAAATATTTTTTTAAAAATCCTAAATAAAGAAAAAAATATTCCCCAATAAATACATTTCTTTATGTAAAAATAAAGTACACATTTAGTATCGCCGTGTCCATAAAGACCCGCCCTATAAAACTGTCCCACTAGTTAACCCCTTTATGAGCCCCTTAGGGTATGTGCACACGTTGCAGATTCTGCTGTGGAATTTTATGCACAGATTTTGCTAAATCAGCAGGTAAAATGAATTGCTAGTTTCTGTTCATTCTGGCTCCCAAAAATTGTGATAAAAAGCGATCAAAAAATGTCACATGCCCGAAAATGGTACGAGTAAAAACGTCAACTTGTCCCGCAAAAAATAAACCTCACATGACTCTGTGGGTCAAAGTATGGAAAAATTATAGCTCTCAAAAAGTGGTGATGCAAAAACTATTTTTTTGCAATAAAAAGCGTCTTTTAGCGTGTGACAGCTGCCAAACATAAAAACCCGATATAAATAGTAAATCAAACCCACGTTTATCACCCCCTTAAGAAAAATAATGAAATTAAAAAAAGGAGTTTATTTCCATTTTCTCATTAGGGTTAGGGCTGGGATTAGGGTTAGGGGTGTGATAGGGATAGGTTTGTGGCTAGGGTTGGGATTAGGGTTAGGGGTGTGTTGGGGTTAGGGTTGGAGTTAGATAACCTCTATGACGTCACCCCCCAGATTACTGACGCTGCGTTCCCAGCAACTCATTCACCAGTGGTTTTTAACTGGAACGGTCACAACTTGGCACCCTCCAGATTGAAAACTAATTATCCCCCAGACATGGATTACTGCGTGGGAGAGAACAACGGACAAGTATGGTATATTGTTGTTTTTTTATTTTATTTTTATTATAGGAGATTGAGGGATTCACTTGGGTTAGGTGAGTTTGTAAGTATGGTTTAATTGAGATTAATAAAGGAGTCTTGTCATTTTTTTTTTCAAATAAACGACTTTATTCTGGCTGTGACTTTATTTACCATACAACAACAGGATTAGTAATGGATAGGTGTCTTATAGACACCTCTCCACTACTAAGCCATGGGTTTGATGTCACCTAACAATACAAAGGAGACATCAACACCACAAATTACCCCACTTGCCACTGTTACAGGGCAAGTGGGAAAAGCAGGACAAAGTGCCAAAATTGGCGCATCTAATAGATGTGCCTTTTCTGGGCAGCTGCGGGCTGCTATTTTTAGGCTGGGGGTCAATATCCATGGCCCCTTACCAGCCTGAGAATACTAGTCCCCAGCTGTGAGTTTTATCAAGGCTGGTTGTCAAAAATGGGGGGAACCCCACGCCGTTTTTTAAAATACTATAAATAATTAAAAAAACAGCATGGGGACCACTCTATTCTTGATAACCAGCCTTGCTGAAGCTGACAGCTGAGGGTTGCAGCCCCCAGCTGTGAGTTTTGTCTGGCTGGTTATCAAAAATAGGGGGGGAACCCATGCGTTTGTTTTAATTACGTATTTATTTACAGCACATGATTGGCAGAAAAATACTCCCATCCGTGGCTCCTGCTCTGTTATTGGCAGCAGTGGGGATAGGCTGATGAGAGTAATAGTCCCACATCAGCCGCCACCTGCTGTCTTTTATTACTTAAATGTAACTCTCATCATTCTCCCCTGATCGCGCCAATTGCCGGCAGAGCAGGGGAGAATGATGAGAGCCGTGTTCAGCACTCGGCGCCGGGGAACAGCGCTTACTGTAGCGCTTCTTCCCCGGCACCTATGCGTGTCACATGGATGACATCAATGTGTGTTATGTGTATGCATGTGCATTAAAAACGGACGTGTGTTTTGCCTACGAACACGGTCCGTGGAAACACACTGACATGTGCACAGACCCATTCACTTGAATAGGCAAATAGCGCTCCGTTCCTCCCGAGTCTCTCCGCATGGCTAAGTAGTACTGTACAGCCACATATGGGGTATTGCCACGTTCAGTAGACAGTAGAAATTGTGGGACAAATTTTGTTGCCATTTTTACCCACTTCTTGTGTGAAAATGTAAAATATTTGGCAAAAACAAAACTTTGGTGGTAAAAATGGTTATTTTGTGTTCACTGCCTAATGGTGTCAATATGATCACTGCACCCCTAGATGAATTCAATGAGAGGTGTAGATTGTAAAATGGGGTGACTTATGGGGGGGTTCTGCTGGTTTGGCACCTCATGGGTTCTCCCAGTGGGTCATGGCACCTGCAAACCATAACAGTGAAATCTGGCGCTCCTTCCCTTCTGAGCGCTGCCATGCGCCCAAACAGTGGTTTACCCCCACATATGGGGTATCAGCGTACTCAGGATAATTTGCACACTAACTTTTGGGGTCCAATTTCTTCTGTTACCCTTGGGAAAATAAAAAATTGGGGGCAAAAATATCAATTTTGAGAAAAAAAAATAATGTTTTATTTTTACGGCTCTACGTTATAAACTTGTGTGAAGCACTTGGGGATTCAAAGTGCCATCACTCATCTAGCTAAGTTCCTTAGGGGGTCTAGTTTCCAAAATGGGGTCAATTGTGGGGGGTTTACACTATTTAGGCACATCAGGGGCTCTCCAAATGCAACATGGCGTCCAATCTTTATTCCAGCCAATTTTACATTGAAAAAGTAAAATGGCGCTCCTTCCCTTCCGAGCTCTGCCATGCGCCCAAACAGTGGATTACCCCCACATATGGGGTATCAACGTACTCAGGAGAAATTGCACAACAACTTTTTGAGTCCAATTTCTCCTGTTACCCTTGGTACAATAAAAACAATTGGACCTGAAGTAAATTTTTTGTGGAAAAAAGTTAAATGTTCATTTTTTTTAAAACATTCCAAATATTCCTGTGAAGCACCTGAAGGGTTAATAAACTTCTTCAATGTGGTTTTGAGCACCTTGAGGGGTAAAGTTTTTAGAATGGTGTCACTTTTCGGTATTTTCTATCATATAGCCCCATATGATCTATAGACTCTCAAAGTGACTTCAAATGTGATGTGGTCCCTAAAAAAAAGGTGTTGTAAAAATAAGAAATCACTGTTTTACTTTTAAGCCTTTTAACTTCCTAACAAAAAAAAATTTTGGTTCCAAAATTGTGCTGATGTAACGTAAACATGTGGGAAATGTTACTTATTAACAATTTTACGTGATATATCTCTGTGATTTAAGAGCATGAAAATTCAAAGTTGGAAAATTGCAAAATTTTCACAATTTTTGCCAAATATCTGTTTTTTTCACAAATAAACGCCAGTCATATCAAATACATTTTACAACTATCATGAAGAACAATATGTCACGAGAAAACAATGTCAGAATCACGGGGATCCATGGAAGCGTTCCAGAGTTTTTACCTCATAAAGGAACAGTGGTCAGAATTGTAAAAATTGGCCTGGTCATTAACATGCAAACCACCCTTGGGGGTAAAGGGGTTAAGATGATCTTTCTGCCAAAAATTTTATATTTCTTTAGATGTGTTCCTCTATTACTCTCAAGGTCTTTCATTCATAAACTTCAATCTCCCATAGGGAAATTTATATGGGCAAAAAAAAGGCTAGAATTGCACATAACCCTTTGTTTCATATAAACAAGGAGGAATTGGAACTCCTAATGTTCTAGCATATTACAAGACGGCAATATTGAAGAGTAGTAAGGATTGGTGGCCTCAAAATACCCCCATAGGGGACTTGAAATTGAAAATTGTTTTCATGCCGAGGATCTACTAGAGGCCTTTTGGAGTTACACTCCTCTACTCAATTCACCTCGGATCTCCCGATTATGATGGCAACCTTATCTTACTGGAGGAAGTGGGTGAGGATGGGAAATGTTCCATCTATCTCAGAAATCTCCATTAGAGCACTAGAGTCCCACATTCCTTTTCTCAATCTTTCCAAGTGGGTGGATCTTGGTATTACTTTTCTAGCAAAGTTATTTCAGAATAAGAACCTTAAATCCTTTGAGTCCTTGATTAAATTGTATTCATTGAAGTGGGTTTCTTTTTATCAATACGTTCAGAACAGGCATTTCCTTGGTCCTCTCCACTTATTTACTAAGAGGCCTGTTATGTCACCTTTTAAAAAATACCTTGTTGGGGTTGGCGGGTCCTCTAAAGGCCTCTCCGTCATTTATAAAATAATAGCTGATGCTAATCAAGTGAAGCAACGGCCGTATATGGCGAGATGGATTTTGGTCGCTCCTTTTCCATAACGCAATAGCAAGAAGCTTCTAGTTGGTTGCTTAAGTCGACGCGCTGCATAACTCACTTGGAACAATTAAAAAAGATTCATATGGGATGGTACTTGACTCCTGACAGATTGGCACATGGGGTTAAAGACATGTCTCCTTTATGCTGGAAGAGTTGTTGCTCTATAGCAGGGGTCTCAAACTCGGTAAGGGTCCCGTCACACCAAACGATACACCAGCGATCCCGACTACGATAAGACCTGGTCAGGATCGCTGGTGCTTGCTACATGATCGCTGGTGAGCTGCCAAACAGGCAGACACACCAGCGATCAGGACCAATGGCACTTAGATACCCGCTGTTTACCTTGGATACCAGCTCCCAGCGTGAGCACTCTGGTATTCAAAGTACACAGCGGGTAACTAAGCACCGCATGTGCTTAGTTACCTGATATTTACCTTGGATACCAGCTCCCAGCGTCTGCTTACAGCGCTGGGAGATTGCGGATCGTTGGTCTCCCGCTGCCACACGCAGCGTGCTGGCCAGCGGGAGACCAACGATCAAAAAATGGCCCAGGACATCCCTGCACGATCAGCGATACCCGGCGGGGGGAGTCGATTGCTGATGCATGCCACTCACAGCGAGATCGCTGATGCGTCACAAAATCAGCGATATCCTTATGTGTGACGGGCCCCTAAATGAGCCGCACATAAAAAAAAAAAATTGAGCTGGCGGGCCACATTCCTTTCAAACTTAATACACCTCGTACATGCACGGCTCCGCACACACACGGCTCCGCTCCATAAACCTTGTACACATGCGGCTCCGCTCCGTAAACCTCGTACACACGCGGCTCTGCTCCGTACACCCCGTTGCTCTATAGCAGGCGTCTCAAACTCAGCAGAGTAAATGTGCCACACATAAAAAAAAAATTGAGCTGGCGGGCCGCATTCCTTTCAAATTTAATACACCTCGTACACACGCGGCTCTGCTCCGTACACCTCGTACACACGCGGCTCTGCTCCGTACACCCGGCTCCATACACTTCATACATACACGGCTCTGCTCCGCACACCTCGTACACACACGGCTGTGCTCCATACGCTGTGTACACACACACAGCTCCGCTCCGTACACACACACATGGCTCTGCTACATCCACCCTGTAAACCCCTCCTGACCCCAGACATAAACTTGCCTTCATCCAGCACCATCACAACCAGCACAGACAGCAGCGTCCTGCATACACTGAGACCCCTGATCATGTGACCCCTGACTCCTCCCCCTCCTGTGACCTCATTCCAGGTCCTGTGCAGTGTGTGCACACAGAACAGCCATCGCGTGCTCCTGAATGCGCGCCTTCCCCCTGCCTCAGGGAGTGAGACATGTGGTGCACCGTGGGCTGCAGATGCGGCCCGCGGGCCACCTGTTTGAGACCTCTGCTCTATAGGATCAATGGCACATAATTGGTAGTTTTGTCCTGTAATCTGGGCCTTCTGGGAGTGTGTATTTGATCTGATATCTGAAGTCACTAATGTTAAAATTCCTCCCAACCCTGCTTTAGCAGTCCTTAATATTGGTATTGAGAACATTCCCTTGGGATTTAAGATGTGCAGTGGTTCACATTCTTAATGCTGACAGATGTACGATAAATTATATTGTGGTACCGTGTTAGCCAGAAAAATCGATGTGAATACTTTTCTGCTCAATGATGATAAAAGTATTCTCGGAGTGATACCTTTATTGGCTAACCAGAAAATATGTTTGCAAGCTTTCAGAGCACAGATGTCACGCCGCCTGCTGCCGCACTCCCACTGCTCCTGTCACGCCGCCTGCTGCTGCGCCCTCCGCTCCCACTGCTCCTCCTCCCGAATCCCAGCGCACTCACCTCTCCCGGGGCGCTCCCGAGGTGGGCGTGCGCCACCCAGCTCCTTCACTTCCGCCCCTGCAGCCGGCCTTCCGTGCTCGTCGGGTGCGCCAGTGATCCTGCCAGCTGCCCTATATCAGGTAGCCTCGCCTCCTGCCCAGTGCCTGACTATCATTTGTGCCCAGCACCTCTGATTCAGCTCCACGCATCCCTGCGTCCTCCCAGCCTTGCACTCTGTCCTGCGCTCTGTGCTCCTGTACCTCCTTGTAACCTCCGTGTTCCTTCCTAGTGCCTGCCTCATCCGTTCCTGCCCTCAAGTCTTCTCCTGCAGTATCTACCACCACCAGTCTTGTCCGTTCCTGCTGGACCTGCCGCTGCCTCTGTGGTCTCCGCTTGTCTTGCTCCTGCTATCTGTCCCCGGGTATCAGCTTCTGCGGCGATAGTCTCCCCTGGGATTGCCCCAGATGCTCCCTGTATAGGGGGTGGTCCACTTGGCCATCTCGCCCCGATGAGGTTCGTCGTCGCGGTTCTGCGGGTTTTCTGGTTCTCCTCAGCCCTACAGTATAGTCAGGCCATGGACCCCGCTGGTACCCCGACTCCAACCCAAAAGGAGCTCCTATTCCTATGGGAGAATCAAGCAAGGATAATGTCCTTCCTCAAGTCCATGGAATCTCGCTTGTCGACCCTACAGGCCTCTGATCCTGGGACTGCCTCCCAGCTGGGCAGCCTCCAACAGGAGCTGGCTCAGCAGCGAGATACTCAGGCCCATATATTGAACTACATGGCATCCATAGATAACCGTCTCCTTGCCCTGCAATCCGCAGCCTCCACCCCGGCCCAGGCTGCGGTCTCTCACCCGCCGCCCCGTTTGGCAAAACCCCCGCGTTATGGTGGCGATCCTAAGTGGTGCAGGGGTTTTTTAAATCAATGCCAGCTCCATTTTGAGCTGCTGCCACATCAGTACCCCACCAACCGAGCCAATGTGGCCTTTGTCGTTTCCCATTTGGAAGGTGAGGCTTTGGCCTGGGTAAACCCTCTCTGGGAGCATGATGACCCCTTGGTCTCCCAACTCTCCATCTTTCTTGACTCTTTCCGTAAAGTGTTTGACGAGCCAGGTCGCCTAGCCTCTGCCACCGAATCACTTTTTAACCTGCATCAGGGCACGCTCTCCGTAGGCCAGTACGCCATTCGCTTCCGTACCCTGGTCACCGAGCTAGGATGGAACAATGAGGCCTTGGTAGGAGTTTTTTGGCGGGGACTCTCGGGCCGAATTAAGGACAAACTGGCGGGACGGGATACTCCAACCTCATTGGAGGATCTAATTTCCCTGGCTACCCGCATCGACTTGCACTTCCAGGAGCGTTCTCGAGAGGCTGCCAGGGATAGATGTCCTCGCTTCACACCAGCTACCCACAGCCCACCTCGGCCGCGCCCTGCCCTGGCTTCGGCACCTTCCGCACCTGAGCCCATGCAAGTAGACAGTCTCAAGCCGGTGGAGCAACGCCGAAAAGAGAGGCTCACTCAGGGTCTTTGTCTCTATTGTGGGAGTGCATCACACTTCCTGCATTCCTGCCCTGAGCGTCCAGGAAACACCTCCGCCTAGGACAGGTAAGAGAGGCTTCCCTAGGTACCTATGACTCCTCTCTACCCTTGACTCTTTCTGTTCTTTTGCATCTGGGTTCCAAGCGTTCCTCCGAGTGGGCGTACATAGATTCAGGTGCGGCTGGAAACTTCATTCAGCTTGAGGCAGTCAGGAGGCTTCGTATTCCTGTCAGGTCCCTGGAGACTCCTCAGCAGATTGCGTCGGTCGACGGCCAACCCCTGCGGGTGTCCGTTACTCAGGTCACCGAAGAGTTGGAACTTCAGATTGGATCCTTGCATCGGGAGAGGATAGCCTTCTATGTGCTGCCATCATTATCACACACTATCCTGTTGGGCCTTCCTTGGTTAAGAAAACACGAACTTACTTTAGACTGGCGGTCCGGTGACATCTTGCGGTGGGGACAGTTCTGTCAGAGTAAGTGTTTGCTTTCCGTCCAGCCAAGAAACTTTCCCCGACCAACGACGGTATCTCCAGATTTACCTTCGGCCTATTGGGCCTATGCGGATGACTTCAGCAAGAAAGAAGCAGAGAGTCTGCCTCCGTACCGCCCATACGATTGCCCAATTGATCTCGTTCCTGGCTCCACTCCACCCCGAGGCCGGATTTATCCACTGTCCCCATCCGAAACCCAAGCCATGACCGAATATATTCAAGAAAACTTGGCCAAAGGCTTTATCCACAAGTCTTCCTCACCCGCAGGTGCGGGTTTCTTTTTCGTCAAGAAGAACGGGTCCCTTTGTCCCTGCATTGACTATCGAGGCCTCAACAATATTACAATTAAAAACAAATATCCGCTTCCTCTCATCCCGGAGTTATTCGACCGTCTCCGAGGGGTGCGAATCTTTACCAAATTGGATCTGCGTGGAGCCTACAATCTGATCCGCATTCGCCCCGGAGATGAGTGGAAGACTGCTTTCAACACCTGCGATGGCCACTATGAATATCTGGTCATGCCCTTTGGCTTGTGCAATGCACCCGCTGTGTTCCAGGAATTTCTCAATAATGTATTCCGAGATCTTCTCTATTCTTGCGTGGTGGTGTACCTGGACAATATTCTGGTGTTTACCCGGACCTGTCTACCCACAGAAAAGACGTCCGTCAAGTGTTGTTGCGCCTGACAGAGCATCGTCTCTATGCCAAACTCCGTAAATGCGCCTTTGAACAGTCTTCTCTACCGTTTTTGGGCTACATCATTTCTGACACTGGTCTATGTATGGACCCGGGAAAGCTGTCCGCCGTACTCAACTGGCCGCGCCCCCAGGGTGTGAAAGCTATCCAACGATTCCTGGGGTTCGCCAATTACTACCGGCAGTTTATCCCACACTTTTCCACCCTGACTGGCCCTATTTCCGCTCTGATCCGTAAGGGGGCCAATCCTCACCTCTGGTCCCCTGAGGCCGAAAACGCATTCCGCTCCGAGACAAGCCTTTGCTGCGGCTCCCGTACTCCATCGCCCTGAGACCAATAAACCCTTTATTCTGGAGGTAGACACCTCTGCCTCCGGAGCCGATGCGGTACTTTCTCAGAGGTCTCCCTCTGGACGACTGGTCACCTGTGGCTTCTTCTCGAAGACGTTCTCCACCTCGGAGAGGAACTATGCCATTGGTGACAGAGAGCTGCTCGCTATCAAGTTGGCTTTGGAGGAATGGCGGTACCTCCTAGAGGGAGCGGTGCATCCCGTCAGGATCTACACGGACCACAAGAACCTGGCATACATCCGGACAGCGCAAAGACTTAATCCTCGACAAGCCAGGTGATCACTGTTCTTTGCCCGGTTCGATTTCGAACTCCATTTCCGTCCCGGCGATAAGAACCTCAAAGCGGATGTTCTATCCAGATCCTTTTTGGTCACCGACTGTGAGGAGGAGCCTTCACACATCATGGATCCTAACAACGTCATTGTAGTTGCTCCTGTAAACCTGACTTCCTTGCCCCCGGGTAAGACGTCTGTTCAAGGGAACAATAGGAAACGAGTCTTACATTGGGGCCATGCCTCCAAGCTAGCAGGTCATGTCAGTCTCAAGAAAACCCTCTCCTTCATCTCATTACTATTGGTGGCCCTCGCTTGCTCAAGATGTTCAAAGTTTTGTCGCCTCTTGTCCATCTTGTGCCAAGAATAAAGTTCCCCGACACCTACCCGCTGGCCTTCTTCACCCGCTTCCAGTTCCTTCAGCCCTTTGGCAACATATTGCTATGGACTTTATAACCGATTTGCCTCGGTCTTTGGGTCTCAGTCATCCTCGTGGTCGTAGATCGATTTTCCAAGATGATCCATTTCATCTCCCTGCCTGGACTACCCTCTGCCCCCGAATTGGCAAGAATTTTCATTACCCGTGTTTTCCGGATTCACGGCTTTCCTCAGCATATTGTTTCGGATAGAGGAGTCCAGTTTACGTCACGGTTTTGGCGGGCTCTGTGCAAACTGATGGATGTGACTTTGGACTTCTCCTCGGCCTACCACCCCCAAACTAATGGGCAGGCTGAACGCACGAACCAAATTGGTTCCAAATTGGTAACCTATCTTCGTCACTTCTCCAACGTTCACCACAACGACTGGTCCCACCTGCTCCCGTAGGCCGAATTTGCCTACAACCACACCGAATCCTTCTCTAAATCACCTTTTTTCATCGTCTATGGGCAACATCCTAGTGTACCTCTGCCGGTACCCCCTGTCTCGGGTGTGCCAGCGGCCGACCTTCTGACTGAGGAGTTCTCCAGGGTCTGGCAGGAGACCAAGTCCACGCTTGTACGAGCATGGGACAGAATAAAGAAACACGCTGACAAAAGGCGCCTGGATTCCCCGTTGTACCATCCTGGGAATAAAGTGTGGCTGTCCTCCAAGTTTGTTCATCTTAAAGTTCCCTCATATAAGCTAGGTCCTCGGTATACCGGTCCTTTTGAGGTCTTAGCTCGCATTAATGATGTTGCCTGTAAGTTAAAACTCCCCACCTCGCTACGAATTCCCAATTCTTTTCACGTTTCCCTCCTGAAACCTGTCATACTCAACCAGTTCCACGTGTCTGTGGGTCGCTCTCCTCAGCCAGTTTCCGTCCGGGATGTCTTTGATGTTAAAGACATTCTTGCCATGAAAAAATCTAGAGGAAAGACCCACTTCTTAATTGATTGGAAGGGTTTTGGTCCCGAAGAAAGATCTTGGGAACCCCGGCAGAACATCCAGGCTCCTCTAATTCTAGCTAGGTTCCTTGCCAGTCTCAAGAAGAGGGGGCATAAGGAGGGGGTACTGTCACGCCGCCTGCTGCCGCGCTCCCACTGCTCCTGTCACGCCGCCTGCTGCTGCGCCCTCTGCTCCCACTGCTCCTCCTCCCGAATCCCGGCGCACTCACCTCTCCTGGCGCGCTGCCGAGGTGGGCGCGCGCCACCCAGCTCCTTCACTTCCGCCCCTGCAGCCGGCCTTCCGTGCTCGTCAGGCGCGCCTGCGCACTACTCACCGGTGATCCTGCCAACTGCCCTATATCAGGTAGCCTCGCCTCCTGCCCAGTACCCATCATTTGTGCCTAGCACCTCTGATTCAGGTCCACGCATCCCTCCATGTTCCCAGCCTTGCACTTTTTCCTGCGTTCTGTGCTCCTGTACCTCCTTGTAACCTCCCTGTGTTCCTTCCTAGTGCCTGCCTCGTCCGTTCCTGCCCTCAAGTCTTCGCCTGCAGTATCTACCGCCACCAGTCTTGTCCGTTCCTGCTGGACCTGCCGCTGCCCCTGTGGTCTCCGCTTGTCTTGCTCCTGCTATCTGTCCCTGGGTATCAGCTTCCGCGGCGATAGTCTCCCCTGGGCTTGCCCCAGATGCTCCCTGTATAGGGGGTGGTCCACTTGGCCAGCTCGCCCCGAGGAGGTTCGTCATCGTGGTTCTGCGGGTTCACTTCTGGTTCTCCTCAGCCCTACAACAGAGGCTCATTCTTCATGCAAGATTACAAATAGATTAATAAGAAAATAGCACAACATTTAAGGGATACTTCAGTAGGACATTTGTTCATGAGTAGTGTTGAGCATTCCGATACCGCAAGTATCGGGTATCGGCCGATACTTGCTGTATCGGAATTCCGATACCGACTTCCGATATTTTTTCAATATCGGAAGTCGGCATCGGAATCGGAAGTTCAAAGTTGATTGACAGCCTGACGTCATCATGATGCGCGGTGTGTGCGCATCATGATGCGCCGTCATTTCGGGCCTTCCGGGGGTCTCTGCCGGCCTGCCGGGGGGCTGTGCCGGCCTGCCGGGGGTCTGTACCGGCCTGCCGGTGGTCTGTGCACCCTGTGGGGGTCTGTACCGGCCTGCCGGGGGGCTGTGCCGGCCTGCCGGTGGTCTGTGCACCCTGTGGGGGTCTGTACCGGCCTGCCGGGGGGCTGTGCCGGCCTGCCGGGGGGCTGTGCTGATGTCCGGGGGTCTGTGCAAGCATCGTCCGATGGGACTACAAGTCCCATCTGGCGATGCCTGCTACCATGACAGTGATTGACACATTAGCCAATGATGGGACAGTAGTAGTCCCATCATCCGGCTAATGTGTTGTTAAAAAAAAAAAAAAAAAATACTACATACATACTACATACATACTACATACATACCACATATATACTACATACATACTACATACATAACACATATATACTACATACATACTACATACATACTACATACATACTACATGCATGCTACATACATACTACATGCTACATACATACTACATACATACTACATGCATGCTACATACATACTACATGCTACATACATACTACATGCTACATACATACTACATGCTACATACATACTACATGCTACATACATACTACATGCTACATACATACTACATATATACTACATACATACTACATATATACTACATACATACTACATGCATGCTACATACATACTACATACACTCACTGGCCACTTTATTAGGTACACCTGTCCAACTGTGTGTTAAGACTTAATTTCTAATCAGCCAATCACATGGCGGCAACTCAGTGCATTTAGGCATGTAGACATGGTCAAGACAATCTCCTGCAGTTCAAACCGAGCATCAGTATGGGGAAGAAAGGTGATTTGAGTGCCTTTGAACGTGGCATGATTGTTGGTGCCAGAAGGGCTGGTCTGAGAATTTCAGAAACTGCTGATCTACTGGGATTTTCACGCACAACCATCTCTAGGGTTTACAGAGAATGGTCCGAAAAAGAAATAAAATCCAGTGAGCGGCAGTTCTGTGGCCGGAAATGCCATGTTGATGCCAGAGGTCAGAGGAGAATGGGCAGACTGGTTCGAGCTGATAGAAAGGCAACAGTGACTCAAATTGCCACCCGTTACAACCAAGGTAGGCAGAAGAGCATCTCTGAACGCACAGTGCGTCGAACTTTGAGGCAGATGGGCTACAGCAGCAGAAGACCACACTGGGTACCACTCCTCTCAGCTAAGAACAGGAAACTGAGGCTAAAATTTGCACAAGCTCATCGAAATTGGACAGTAGAAGATTGGAAAAACGTTGCCTGGTCTGATGAGTCTCGATTTCTGCTGCGACATTCGGATGGTAGGGTCAGAATTTGGTGTAAACAACATGAAAGCATGGATCCATCCTGCCTTGTAGCAACGGTTCAGGCTGGTGGTGGTGGTGTCATGGTGTGGGGAATTTTTTCTGGGCACTCTTTGGGCCCCTTGGTACCAATTGAGCATCGTTGCAACGCCACAGCCTACCTGAGTATTGTTGCTGACCATGTCCATCCCTTTATGACCACAATGTACCCAACATCTGATGGCTACTTTCAGCAGGATAATGCGCCATGTCATAAAGCTCGAATCATCTCAGATTGGTTTCTTGAACATGACAATGAGTTTACTGTACTCAAATGGCCTCCTCAGTCACCAGATCTCAATCCAATAGAGCATCTTTGGGATGTGGTGGAACGGGAGATTCGCATCAGGGATGTGCAGCCGACAAATCTGCGCCAACTGTGTGATGCCATCATGTCAATATGGTCCAAAATCTCTGAGGAATGCTTCCAGCACCTTGTTGAATCTCTGCCACGAAGAATTGAGGCAGTTCTGAAGGCAAAAGGGGGTCCAACCCCTTACTAGCATGGTGTACCTAATAAAGTGGCCAGTGAGTGTATATACTACATGCATGCTACATACATACTACATGCTACATACTACATACATACTACATGCTACATACATACTACATATATACTACATGCATGCTACATACATACTACATGCTACATACATACTACATATATACTACATACATACTACATGCATGCTACATACATACTACATACATACTACATATATACTACATGCATGCTACATATATACTACATGCATGCTACATACATACTGCATGCTACACGCATGCTACATACATACTACATGCTACATACATACCACATATATACTACATACAGTACATATAACAGAGTAACATACTTACCAATACTTGTCACATTGTTCCCCGAAGCCATTGTCTTTTACGGAATAAATATTAACATAACAAACCACAAAAATACTCACCCACGATCCGAAGCAGTCCACGAGTGTGTCCCACGACGATCTTGGGTAGAGAACTGCAGCATCAGCTGTTGCTGCCGTTCTCTACGGGCTGCAGGAATCCAATGACGGAAGGTAGGTATCCTTCCGCACTGTATTCCTCCGCCACTTAAAAAAAAAAAAAGTCCCTAGTCTCACTTTATGCCATTGCTGCTTGGGAATTTCCCACACAGCAATGGCATAAAGTGAGACTAGGGACTTTTTTTTTTTTTTTTAAGTGGCGGAGGAATACAGTGCGGAAGGATACCTACCTTCCGTCATTGGATTCCTGCAGCCCGTAGAGAACGGCAGCAACAGCTGATGCTGCAGTTCTCTACCCAAGATCGTCGTGGGACACACTCGTGGACTGCTTCGGATCGTGGGTGAGTATTTTTGTGGTTTGTTATGTTAATATTTATTCCGTAAAAGACAATGGCTTCGGGGAACAATGTGACAAGTATTGGTAAGTATGTTACTCTATGTTATATGTACTGTATGTCTATGTATGTATTGTATGAATGTATTGTATGTAGTATGTATGTAGTATATATGTGGTATGTATGTAGCATGTAGTATGTATGTAGTATGTATGTAGCATGCATGTAGCATGCAGTATGTATGTAGCATGCATGTAGTATATATGTATGTATGTAGCATGTATGTAGCATGCATGTAGTATATATGTAGTATGTATGTAGCATGTAGTATGTATGTAGCATGCATGTAGTATGTATGTAGTATGTATGTAGTATGTATGTAGCATGTAGTATGTATGTAGCATGCATGTAGTATATATGTAGTATGTATGTAGCATGTAGTATGTATGTAGCATGCATGTAGTATGTATGTAGTATATATGTAGTATGTATGTAGCATGTAGTATGTATGTAGCATGCATGTAGTATATATGTAGTATGTATGTAGCATGCATGTAGTATATATGTAGTATGTATGTAGCATGTAGTATGTATGTAGCATGCATGTAGTATGTATGTAGTATGTATGTAGTATATATGTAGTATGTATGTAGCATGCATGTATGTAGTATATATGTAGTATGTATGTAGCATGTAGTATGTATGTAGTATGTATGTGGTATGTATGTAGTATATATGTAGTATGTATGTAGCATGTAGTATGTATGTAGCATGCATGTAGTATATATGTAGTATGTATGTAGCATGTAGTATGTATGTAGTATGTATGTAGCATGCATGTAGTATATATGTAGTATGTATGTAGCATATATGTAGTTTGTATGTAGCATGTAGTATATATGTAGTATGCATGTTGCATGCATGTAGTATATATGTAGTATGTATGTTGCATGTAGTATGTATGTAGTATGTATGTTGCATGTAGTATATATGTAGTATGAATGTAGCATGTATGTAGTATGAATGTAGCATGTATGTAGTATGCATGTTGTATGTATGTAGCATGTAATTTTTTTTTTTTTTTTTTTACATTCAACACATTAGCCGGATGATGGGACTACTACTGTCCCATCATTGGCTAATGTGTCAATCACTGTCATGGTAGCAGGCATCGCCCGATGGGACTTGTAGTCCCATCGGACGATGCCTGCACAGACCCCCGAAGCCTGCACAGCCCCCCGGCAGGCCGGCACAGCCCACCGGAGCCTGCACAGCCCCCCTGGCAGGCCGGCACAGCCCCCCGGCAGGCCGGCACAGCCCACCGGAGCCTGCACAGCCCCCCTGGCAGGCCGGCACAGCCCCCCTGGCAGGCCGGCACAGCCCCCCGGCAGGCCGGCACAGACCACCGGAGCCTGCACAGACCCCCTGGCAGGCCGGCACAGCCCCCCGAAAGGCCCGTACAGACCCCAGAGAGGCTGTACAAGGGAAAAACAGGATTTTTCTTATTCCGATACCGGAAGTCCCATAGACTTGAATGGGACTTCCGGTATCGGAATCGGCGATACCGATACTTTTTTTTAAGATCGGCCGATCCATTCCGATCCGATACTTTGAAGTAGCGGACGGTATCGCTCAACTCTATTCATGAGGTGGAATGTGTGATGCCTCCTAAAGATAAGTCAAGGAAATCAAATTAGCATTTTCTTACAAATGGAGAGGCAGTGGGAATGATGTTCATAGTCATCTGGAGTCCATCTCGTGAAGGTGTGAATTGTATCCTTGTATACTGCTGACAGACAAAGTATTGCAGCTTTGTGGAAGTCACCCTCTTTAAATTTACTACACAACAAAATAAATATTCATTTTCACCACGAATATTATCTAGACTTGAATTCCTCCTCCCGATCTACAGTCAGTAAGTCATGGGAGGTGTGGGCCTCCTCTAAATTTGGTACTCCTATTTCAAATAGTTATTAAGTGTCCATCCTCACTCAGGTATTATTGCAGTCTTTTGGAGGGTAGTTCATTACTAGGATCCTTCCGTGTAGGATCATTCCTACAAGGTTCCTGCTCTAATACCAGCCAGAAGCCCTTCCCTGACCTTCGTCTCCCCCCACCCTCTTCCCTTCGTTTATGCCTACTATATAGTAATTTCTTTTCAGTATGGAATTTACTGCTGTCTAAGTTAGAATTCTGGTCTGGCAGATTATTATATTTAAAGTGAACGTATTTAAGTTTACAGATCATTTATACCATATTTGCACAATATTTTGGCCATAATCCAACAATTGTTCTTTGTCATTTGTATACTGTATGTCTACTTTTGTTTTTCTTCTGGAAATTTGGAAATTTAAATAAAAATTGGAACAAAAAAAAAAAAGAAGTCACTGTGGTGGAATTTATAGAGAAATGTCTGAGTGCTTTCAAACCTTTATCATTAGCCCTTTCTTCACCTTATAAATTAATGTAATTTCAAGATAAAGTAAAGAAACATATTCTTCTGTGATATCAATGGCCATGATCATAGACTTAACTGACAACACTTGCCTATGTATGTTGTCCTACAGTAGAATTCCCTTACACCTTAAAGGAGATGAAAAAAATATTTAATACCAGCACTTACATTCAGCTAATAAACCATAAGGAGCAGCAGTACATCGGAATTGTATAGCTCCATACAATGTGAATGAAGTTTGTACAGAAAAACTATGCTTATTTTATTGTATTTTTTATCTTCTGTGCATGATTATGGTGCAGGCATCATTCCTTTACTGCAGTTAACAGCATTTAGACATATGCTTTACAGCCACATGGATCAGAGAATAGAATAGATTGGAGAGGTTTATTGACTTGTATGCAAAAGTTTTCTAGACGAGCTCTGTGACCTGTACATAAGGCATTGTGCCAAGTGAAAGCGAGCTATGAATATCATCTATTGTGATTATCAGCTTTGATATCTACATATAATTGATACCATTTATTATTATGTCTGTGAGGATAATAAGATCACTGCTGAAAAGTGATCTCTACATGAGTTTACCTTAATATTAAAGTGCAAGATTCTAGGATGTTTTTAAGTATAGATCTAATAATGATATGATAAATTTAAAAATAAAATCAACAACCAATCCATTTTGAATGACCCAGTGTGTTTTATAAAATAAGAAAAAAAAAAGTATACTTACCACCCGGGACTGGTGCAGTCATTTTTGTTAATTTATTCAGCTAATTGGAGGCATTCTAAAAAGGGATGTTTAGTATTGGACAACCCCTATTTCAGTGGAACTTCATCTGAACAACTTAGTCCGTCAAATTTGTATTCAGATTGTATTTTTACACAAATGTCAGACGCGGTAATAAAAACAATAACGTAGATAAAAAAGAGTGAAGTATTTTATTGGGATGATCAAATCTCTAGTAGGATGTTAAAACAAATAATTTCACTTTTTTGATCACAGTAAACCATAAAAGGATTATACCGCTATGCTCAATTTCAAAAAATCAGCTACAAAATTGAAAAAAAAAAAAAAAAAAACCCCAAAAACATACAAATGCAATTAAATTACAAAACAATGTTAAACACAAATTAGACAATGGCAGAAATGTCCACCGCTCCCACATGAGAAATGTGCTAAAATCTGCAGCTTCTAGATCATATACTAAGTCTCCCCTTCGTGAGACCTGCATACAGAAAAGGTAAAGGGTTCGAACACGCATTGTTAAACATTTGTAATTGCAGCAACTTTCTATTGTTCCTATTCCTTATTGTTAAAGCCTTTGGCAAATGGTTGTAAGGTTAGTCTGCAGATGGAATCTTCCTTGTTCCTTCGGATCCGTGCTGGATTTGATCAAATCATATCATGGTGATTTGGTGTGTGCACGTTTCAGTTTTCTTTAGAAAGAAGAATGTAAAAATACTTTAAAAAAAAAAAAATGGACAAAAAGCAACAGTTTTAGTAATGGGTGTATCCATTAAAACGATGCTGGGGAACAGAACAATACTCCTACACATGCATGAATTTTAGTACACATATTCATATTTAGACAAAAAGTCCCATAATTACAATTCCTAAGTACACAGTTCCCATCCTCAGTGCATTAATTCCCAAAACACTAGCATGAAAATATTGTTCTCCAATGCTATTAAGCACCAATAGTAAGTCAACAGACCGATAACATTCTTCAATATGAAAAAAAGACATTTTATCCAAGTCACCCAACATTATTGTTCTGCAGATTCTTAGTATTTACAATGCCACAGGAGTCATACAACTGGTGCCGGACGGGCCCATAAGAGTATTGCGGTAACGTTCATCTTCTGGATGGTAAAGATGAGGAATTGGCCGTCTGATGGTCAACAAAGGCAGAAATCAGAAGGAAAACAAAAATGTCTAAAGTTCCAGTACTGAAAGTGTAAGTGCTGTCTACACAGTCTTCAAAGGAGGCAGTTATTGAGTGTTTCCGGCTGTCCTATAACACCAAAAACCGATGTGGAAGCATAGTGCATCCTAAAGAGCCAACATTTACCCCAATTATAAAAACACACAAAGGAGAAACATGTCTTACAAGACAAGGATATGACAGTGATCACTTCTGCATGTCACGAGAATGCAGCAACCAGCGTTTCTAGTTTTAGGTTCAAAAACAATTTATTTAATTTTACTTGAAAAAAACACTATAAAAGGCATCGGTCAGAGGACTTCTTTAATATCAGGACCAGTGCTCGGCCTAGAAATAGATTGTATAGCAAAAATAAATGTACCAAAAACGCCAAATGCATGAAAATAAGACACATAATGAACTGTAGTGGGTAAAAAGGAAATATTCACTAGCTCTAAAGAATGGAAATGTCCACAACATTTCGGGGAATGATATAGAGGCGCCTGCCAGTACCACACTACAGTCAGGAAGGACAATTCCAACTATATTATTACTGTACTCAGCTGATGCAACATCTCAAACCACTAATAAGAAATGCACAGAGAATGTCAATTTCCACCAGAAGTAATGATGGCATAAATTGGAGGTGTGGGATAATCCTACTTATGTGATATCACTTCAAAATACACACTGTAGCAATTATTTCTCAGCTCAGTCTTCACGGAAACACTAGAGCGAATCCCAATTTTCTGTGCCCATACATGCCTTAAAAGCTAATTTATATAACTAATATAGTTATACTGGGCGAGGCGCCCCCCATTCCCAGCAGGTTGGCTTCCTGTGCTTGATACTTGATAGTGTGGCTGTGAGTCAGGGGTCTGGCAGACTTCTTCAATAGCTAAACCAGTCTCTTTCTTACATCATCATCATCGTTATGTAGAAGGAGCATGGCTTAGCTATAGAAATAAGCAGCAGACAGCCCCCCCCCCCTTCACTCACTGCTAAATCTACAGATCTGGCCCGCTTCAGCGTTCCACCACTACTCTCATGCTACAGACCGAGTGCACAGTTCAGACCAGTGGCACGACTGTGACTCTCGTCTTAACCGTCAATCTTCAGGAGTGCACCGCCCACAGAAGGCAGGAAACTGGGAGGCAGAGGACCAGGGCGCTCCAGAAGAAAGAAGATGAGCACACCCCTTTATTTCCTGTTCACTACAATGGTAGCATCATTATACAAGCTAAATTAGAAGCTGACAAGTTTTGTACTATATTCTTTACAGGTGGAAAAATTATATAAGCAAGTCTAACAGATGTAAAATAATCACTGAATTAGTGCCACCTCTCATCCTATGTCTTTTTAAGTAAATCCATGTATTCTTCAGGACTAAGGAATTCTAGATCATGTTATTTCTACTAGAAATGTATGGGGTGTAAGCAGTTGGTGGATGTGTCCGTGCCAAGTTTGATACTGTCCAATCATATTAGCGATACACCCTGTGACGGGGAATGATGACACCCATTTGCCAACTTATTAAAATGTTCTAAGTGGAATAACAGAGGAGCGGCATATGAGGAAAAGTGCACTCAAACTGGTATTTTAAGCAGGGTAAAAATATTTTTGGAAACTGCAAGTCAAGAGTTGGGATGATCCTTTTAAAAAAAGCTATCATTTTCAATGTCATCACTGAAGAGGGTCTTCAGTAGAGCATGTCCTCAGGTAAATGGTATCATGAATCATGCAAGGGTCAACATTACTAGTCTTTAAAGCCTTATTTACAGAGCAAGCAAGTACTTTGGTACATAAAGGGTCACTCTACACTATCACACTGGTAGAAGCGGAACAGTATTGACGGTGGCTCAGTCAGTGGTCTTCATCAACCAGATCTGTATCATGTACTCAAAGCAACCAGAAACTTTACCTACAGAAAATCAATGTGTAGACCACAAGAAAAGAAATCATTTAAGACCATAAACTTTTGAACCAGTATTCCATGACTGCAGGAGAAAATGATGTACAACATTATATGTTATGACAAGGTCAGTCCAGCTGACCTCAACCATCTTGTTAGCAAACTTGTCAGGGTCTTCAACTAAGCAACATTCTAACTATACTGCTAGAAACAGCAGACCGAGATAATGGTGTGGACAAAACAGCATGAAGGATCCATAAAAAACAGGGAATAAGAAGATTTACAAATTTCATTATAATCCAAGTTGGGAAAAAAGGAATTAAACCCCAGGAATCCGAGAAGGTGGCAAGTTTTTCCATAAATATAAATAACAAATCTACACAGTATCTTTATTCACAAATTGGATGATATAAATTATTTTCCAGTAAAAGGGGGGAAAAAACCTAGAAGAAAAAAAATGAAAACCAAAAACATAAATACAGCTCACAATACAATGGCAGCTAACACTTAATTACCACATCATTTGAGATTTCTTGTCAATGAGGTATTATATATATGTCGGGCAATGTCCTCTCTCTACTGGAAATATCTGAGGCCAGCAACCAGAAAGAACTTCTCCAGAAAGACCTCAGAATCCAGAACCGCAATGTGGGCTGCTCGTCCGATGAGAGAGTTTGCCGTGTTAGGTAACGCGTGAATCACATCGTATCGCACTAGATTGCAGTCCTTATTCTGCAGAACAGGTAAAAGGATGTTTTGGATCATTTCAGCATACACTGGTCCTGGAAGACACAAACAGGACTAGTCAGAAAGTAAAAAAAAAAAGTCAGATGGAGCAGGAATAAAGCACACGTAAAGCTATGTTCTCATGGGATGCATTTACCTCTCTACTTATAATTGTGAAAAAGTTGCACAGAAGAAGGGTATAGGGCGAATCTCATGCCCATATCACAGTGACCCCCGGCTGCAGCCGGCTCTTGCTTCCGCTGACGTCCCGTCAAGTGCTGGCAGCAGCCGGGGGTCCCTCTTCCTCCTTCCACACTGGCTGCCAGGCTGTGGGCGGGGATATACCCCTGCATCACACCTGGTATCCACCGTGTGCCCATTCATTGAGAAAGCGCACGATGGATGCTGGGTGTGATGCGGGGGGGGGGGGGGGTAACCCTGCCCACAACCCAGCAGCCACGGCGGGGACCCTGCGCTGAGTCATGCCTCACTTGTCGTGACGTCAGTGCTGGGTCATGTGCTGCCTGTGAGCGGCCACGGATAGCACCACTCACAGGCAGTATAGGCAACATGAGGTATTTAGAAAATCATTAGGGGCCCTGGGGGGATACATTGGGGGGTTATTTTAAAGTAGTGGACAACCCCTTTAAGTCCGAGATTGACAGCGGCATTTAACTTGTTAACAGCCACGGGTGGATCATGAATCCCCCTGTGGTTCTTAGATGCACATGACAGCAGACCAGATCAGCTGTCATGTGCACGGAAAAGATCAGCGCCGAAACTCACATTGAAGGCAGTAATACGACCGATGATGCACCTATATGTCATCGATTGTGAAGTGGTTAATCAGGATTTTTAATTTTCGTCTTGGGGTAGTGTCTTCTCTTTCTCCCCCAGCCCGTCCATCTACCTGTTATGTTTCTATGACAGGTCAGCGACTCTTTAGTGACCTACCTACATTTTTAAGTTTCGTGCCGCCACTGTCCATTGAGCACCTAGCCTT
The DNA here is from genome assembly GCF_039654945.1 of Dendrobates tinctorius. Lineage (NCBI taxonomy): Eukaryota > Metazoa > Chordata > Amphibia > Anura > Dendrobatidae > Dendrobates > Dendrobates tinctorius. The sequence goes on from NW_027361692.1 coordinate 14,090,286, forward strand.
TGGTAGCCACAATGAATTTTAAGCTTTCTTGAGAATTACACACCTGACTGTTTGTCCTTAAGGGCCGTTTTGCACATTTCAATACGAGCCGAGTGGTAAGGTACATATCGATCCTGTAAAGAACTGACTAGAACCACATTTCTGAAGTATTCCAGCCCTAAAAAAAGACAACACAAAATCGAAAAATCAAAGAGGTAAGCAAAAGCATCAATGATTGAAAAAGAGAACTACTGTAAAAGATAGCATATTAATCATTGCTTAAAACTCAAACTAATATGTAGAATATGCATCAGAATTCCTATAGAGGAGGAAGATGGATATCTGCAACACTGCTGCACTAAAATGGGAAATTACACAGCTGATCCTTTGCCTAAAGCAGTGCCATCAAGTGTAACAGCACCAACTCCACATGAGATTCTGTCTCTCACAGTTGAATTGTATATACGATAAAAATTACAGACCTCTTCATTCTTTGTAGGTAGGAAAACTTGCAAAATGGGCAGTGTATCAAATACTTATTTTCCCCACTGTTTGTAATGTATTATAAGGAGTCCATTCCATACGTGGCACCATGTTCTATAGCCAATTAATTATTAGGAAAGATGTGTATCTTCCCTATTGGCTCACTGCAGGGAGTTGAAACGCTGGATGTCACATTAAAAACTGGGTGTCTGGCGCTATTATATGACAGATCCATCATTTATCATGCTGTCCATATATAGGACTTCAGAACAGAGAAACTCTTCAGTTCTTCTTTTGGGCCCTTATGTCACCAGCTTCATATATCACCACTTGAGCCTAATAATAATCTGCATTCTTGATATTCTTTCTGAAGTTGGATTGATATATATTTCATTTTATAACCATAGCACCCAAGACGATCAGGAAACAGGAACATTTTCTGCACACTTTGTACCTGGTTTCTTGCTAAGCTTGTACAGAAAGGTCTGACGAGGATCAGAGTGGTCTCTACAAGTTAGTTGTAAAAGTGATCCTGACTTTTTCCACTTCTGCATGAACCATAATCCTGGAAACAAAATAAATAAGAAAGTGTCTCATCTTGGCGTAATAGTTTTTAGTAACAATATTAAATTGAATCCATAGATAAAATGTATAGACAGATGGATTTTAAGACCCTCATATACAGCAGGTGAAATAAGTATAGAAAACATCACCAATTTCCTAAGTAAATATATTTCTAAAGGTACCATTGACATGAAACTATCACCAGATGTCGGTAACAACCCATTCCATCCACACAGATAAAGAAATCAAACCATAAATGTTGATAAATTAAATTATGCGTAATAATGAGAAATGACACAGGGCAAAAGTATTGAATCATGCTTAGTGAAATTTATTTAATACTTCATACAAAAGACTTTGTTGGTGAGGACTGCTTCAAGATGCCTCCTGTATGGAGAAACTAGTCGCAAGCATTGCTCAGGTGTGATTTTGGCCCATTCTTCCACACACTCTTCAAATCCTGAAGGTTTTGTAGAATCATTCTATGCGTTTTAGTTCCTTCCATAAATTTTCTATTGGATTCAGGTCAGGTGATTGGCTGAAGCAGCTTTATTTTCTTTCTCTAAAACCAATTGGCAGTTTCTTGGCTGTGTGTTTGGGATCATTGTCTTGCTGAAATGTCCACCCTCATTTCATCTTCATTATCCATGGCAGCAAATTTTTATCAAGAATGTCTCGGTGCATTTGTACATTAATCCTTCCATCAATTAAATGAATTTTACATGTGCCGTGTGTTGAAAAACAGCCTCACACCATGATATTCCCACCTCCAAACTTCAGTTGGTATGGTGTTTTAACGTGGCGAGTATTATAGCATCCAAATAGTTCAATTTTGGTCTCATAAAACAAGACTATATTCTACTAGTATTTCACAGGTTTGTGTTGAATAAACTGGAAACGGGATTGAACATGCTTTTTGTTCAGAAATCGAGTCTTGTGTTGTCAGCGTGCATACAGGCCATTGAAAGTTGAGTGAATTACGTATTGTTTTCTTTCATCTTTGACCTGCTGATTCCAGGTTTTTCTGTGGCTCTCCCCAGCTGGTCCTTGGCCTTCAGTATGTTACAACAATAAGGTTGCAAAAGTCTTGAGACACCTCACTGGTTTTACCCATCATGAGATGTTTCTTGTGTGGCATCTTGGTAATAATGAGATACCTTTTTACAAGCTATCAGTTGAACCAGCTGATATTTTTCACTAAGTGACAGGATTGTCTTCTAAATACTGATAGATTTCAGCTAGTGTCACGACTTTCCATGGCTTTTTGTACCTCTCTTCATATGTTCAATACTTTTTCACTGTTTAATTTCTCATTGCACATAATATATGGATATCTATGGTTTGATTTCTTTGCCTGTGTTGGTTGAATGGGTTGTTACTGACATCTGGTGAGAATTTCATTCATGTCAATAGCACCTTTAGAAATATTTACTAAGAAAGTTTGTGACGTGTTCAACACTGATTTCACCCGCTGTATACCACATTAATGTCTACCAAACATTGGTTTTTGTGATTTCATATTTTTCTCTCCATTCTTTATTATAATTTTTTATTCTTCCACTGACAGCTGTATGAGCGCCTGTTTTTTGAGAGACAAAATTGTAGTTTTGAAGGACACCATTCATTTTACCATACAATATACTGAAACATGGGTTAAAAAAGACTCCGCCAGGGTTTTGGGTTTGGTTTTTACTGTGTTACCAATGTGGTAAAAATAACTTGGCATCATGATTCTTCAAGTTAGTATGACTATGGCAATACTAAACTTATACACTCATTTTATTATTTAAGCGGTGAAAAAAATTCTGAACTTTAAAGGGGAAAAAAATTATAAAAAAAAAATTGGGTCTGAGTCACCATTTTCGATAACCCATAACTTTTTTTATTTATCTGTTCAAGACTTGTTTTTTGAGTAACAAACTGACATTGAGGGCAAAATTTTAGGGTTGCATAAGGCATTTTTATTGGATTTTTGGGGAAAGTGTGGAAACTAAAAAATGGAAATGTTGAAGTTCATCTATTTTTTTTTTCCTCACTGCGTCTACCCTATGGGTTACATAATTTTATTTGATCACTTGTTCTATATAATGAAAAACTTTAGTATTGTAGTATATAGTGATAAATAAGGTCTTTAACCCATTTACCCACAAGAGTGCTTTGCATGTTAATGACCGGGCCAATTTTTACAATTCTGACCACTGTCCCTTTATAAGGTAATAACTGTGGAACGCTTCCATGAATCCCAGTGATTCTGACAGTTTTCTTGTGACATATTGTACTTCATGTTAGTGGTAAAATTTATTTGATAAGACTTGCGTTTATTTGTGCAAAAAATGGAAATTTGGTGACATTTTTGAAAATTTTGCAATTTTCCAACTTTGAATTTTCATGCCCTTAAACCACAGAGATATGGCACACAAAACACTTAGGCTGGTTTCACATTCGCGCTTTTTAAGCGCACGCACGGCCGGGGGTAGCTCCGCCCCCGAGCCGGCTCTCTGCCCGGCGTGCCCGCCCCTTCCTTGTAGCGCCGCCTCCTAGCGCACAGCGGCGCCTGCGATCGGCGCACCCTATCTTTAGCATAGGGAGCGCAGATCGTGCGCAGGCCGTGCGCTAGTTGCGCTTTGACCTGCGCTGCGCACTTTTGACGGTGCGCCGTGCGCGCCAAAATCAAACTTTTCGGATTTTGGCGCGCACGGCGCACCGTCAAAAGTGCGCAGCGCAGGTCAAAGCGCAACTAGCGCACGGCCTGCGCACGATCTGCGCACCCTATGCTAAAGATAGGGTGCGCCGATCGCAGGCGCCGCTGTGCGCTAGGAGGCGGCGCTACAAGGAAGGGGCGGGCACGCCGGGCAGAGAGCCGGCTCGGGGGCGGAGCTACCCCCGGCCGTACGTGCGCTTAAAAAGCGCGAATGTGAAACCAGCCTTAATAAGTAACATTTCCCACATGTTTACTTTACATCAGCACAATTTTGGAACCCAAATTTTTTTTTGTTAGGAAGTTATAAGGGATTGTTTACCAGCGATTTCTCATTTTTACAACACCATTTTTTTTTTTAATGACCACATCACATTTGAAGTCACTTTGAGGGGTCTATGTGATAGTAAATACCCAAAAGTGACACCATTCTAAAAACTGCACCCCTCAAGGTGCTCAAAACCACATTCAAGAAGTTTATTAACCCTTCAGGTGCTTCACAGGAATTTTTTGGAATGTTTAAAAAAAATGAACATTTAACTTTTTTTCACAAAAATTTAATTCAGATCCAATTTTTTTTTATTTTACGAAGGGTAACAGGAGAAATTGGACCCAAAACTTGTTGTGCAATTTCTCCTGAGTACGCCGATACCCCATATATGCAAGTAAACCACTGTTTGGGCGAATGGCAGAGCTCAGAAGGGAAGGAGGGCCGTTTTATTTTTTCAACGCAAAAATGGCTGAAATAAAGATCGGACACCATGTTGCATTTGAAGAGCCCCTGACGTGACTAAACAGTGGAAACCCCACACAAGTGACCCCATTTTGGAAACTAGACCTCCTAAGAAACATGTCTAGATGTGTGGTGAGCACATTGAACCCCCAAGTGCTTCACAGAAGGTTATAGCATAAAGCCGTAAAAATAAAAAACATTTTTTCCACAAAAATGATCTTTTGGCCCCCAATTTTTTATTTTCCCAAGCGTAACGGGAGAATTTGGACCCCAAGAGTTATTGTGCAATTTGTCCTGAGTATGCTGACACCCCACTTGTGGGGGGTAAACCACTGTTTGGGCACATGGCAGAGCTCAGAAGGGAAGGAGCACCAGATTTTACTGTTATGGTTTGCAGGTGCCATGACCCACTGGGAGAGCCCATGAGGTGCCAAAACAGCCGAACCCCCATAAGTGACCCCATTTTACAAACTATACCTCTCAATGAATTCAGCTATTGCCACAGAATTTTATACCATTGGGCAGCGAGGACAAAATAACTACATTTTTACCACCAAAATTTTGTTTTAACTAAATATTTTACATTTTCACACAAGAAGTGGGTAAAGATGGCAACACAATTTGTCCCACAATTTCTACTGAACGTGGCAATACCCCATATGTGGCTGTACAGTACTACTTAGCCATGCAGAGATATTCGGGAGGAATGGAGCGCTATTTGCCTATTCAAGTGAATGGGTCTGTGCTCATGTTAGTGCGTTTCCACGGACCGTGTGTCCGTGGGCAAAACACACTGACATGTCCGTTTTTTAATGTCAGCATGGGCCACAAAACACCCAGCACACGTGCATACGCATAATACACATGGATGTCATCCATGTTACACACATTGGCACCGGGGAAGAAGCGTTACAGTAAGCGCTGTTCCCCGACGCCGGGTGCTGAACACTGCTCTCATCATTCTCCCCTACTTGTGCCGGGGAGTTATAGCGGGTTTTTATGTTTGGCAGCTGTCACACACTAAAAGACGCTTTTTAATGAAAAAAATAGTTTTTGCATCACCACATTTTGAGCTATAATTTTTCCGAATTTTGACCCACAGAGTCATGTGAGGTCTTATTTTTTGCAGGACGAGTTGATGATTTTATTGGTACCATTTTCGGGGACTTGTCTTTTTTTATCACTTTTTATTCCGATTTTTGGGAGACAGAATGAACAAAAAGTTGTTGTGCAATTTCTCCTGAGTTTATACCGTTCCGCGTGCGGCAAAATTGATAAAGCAGTTTTATTCTTTGGGTCAGTACGATGACAGCGATACCTCATTTATATAATTTTTTTATGTTTTGGCGCTTTTATGCAATAAAAACTATTTTTTATAAAAAAAAATTATTTTTGCAGCGCTTTATTCTGAGAGCCATAACTTTATTTTTCTGGTGATGGAGCTGTATGGGGCTGTTTTTTTTGTGGGATAAGATGACGTTTTCAGTGGTACCATGTTTATTTATAGCCGTCTTTTTCATCACATGTTATTCCACTTTTTGTTCGACGGTATGATGATAAGGCATTGTTTCTTTGCCTTTTTTATGATGTTTACTAAAGGGTAAAATTGTTTATTTGCCTTTTTTTATGGTGTTTACTAAAGGGGTTAACTAGTGGGACTAGTAGGTCGGGTCATTACGGACACAGCAATACCAAATATGTACACTTTTATTGTTTAGATTTTTTTCATTCAAATACTTATTTAGTGATAGAATATTGATTTTTTTTATTATTTTTTTGAAAATATTTATATTATTTAGAAGTCTTTTTTTTTACTTTATTATAACTTTTACACTTTGTCCCATTATGGGACATTCATTTTTTGCAGGCTGATCGCTTCTATAGCATGCAGATGAAGCAACATCTGCATGCCATAGAAGCTGTAAGCACTGCACTTAGTGCACTGACCTGAGAGTCTTCCTGACATGCACTGTGCATGACAGGAAGTTTCTTGGCTCTTGTAACCTGGATGTCGTCATGACGACATCGGGTTACCATAGCAGCAATTGCGCGGCTGATTGCTATGACGTACTATACCATGCATGGCGAAATTGTGCCGGGTCACATGGACGGCATAGTACGTCAGATGGCAGAGAGGGGTTAATGAAGCTCATCATATGACTGGAGTTTACAGTAGCCAAAGAGATAAAACTTAAGTTTTATGCCTTTGTCAGTGCGCAATCTAAACTTGGGGATAGGTCAACGATATTTTCAGTAATCTGGAGTTCACAGTAGTATTAAGATGGCACCAAGTTGGCCTTCTACAGGCCCAAGGGCAATGGCAACTCATCGGCACGTCAAGATTTCATCGCAGTGAAGGGCAATAGGTGTCCCACCATGCTCATGCTACTAAAATAGAGCTGTCCGAGAATGAGAACAGCATTTAAGCAGTTAACAGTAGTGGTCAGAGTCACTGCAGTTGCAGTGCAACTACAGAGTTTCTCACAGGCACAGAAAAAGATACATCAGCGACAGTAAGCTAATGGGACAAGAGGGACAGCACCTTGCCGTCTCACCATAACATTCTTTGAAAAAAATCACTAAATTGTACAATTCTCAACTCAATACTATCAAATTTCATAATTCGTCTAGTCTAGTCTCACCTGTATTAACAAGGGCACTGCTGTTGTACAAGGTACCTAAATGTGGACCAGATAACGAGAGGAAAGTGTGCAGCTTGCCAAGGTAGCATTTGAATCTCGGTCTTGAAAGAACCGACCGGATGATTAGGTTTCCTAAGGAGTGACCTATAAAACTAGACAAAAGGAAACATCATTACACACACAGAAACCATACTTGTCCAGTTATTTTTTTTTTTTTAAATGTCATCATAAGTATGTCACAACCTGTGTCCTCTTTTACAATTTCCCTGCAAGTGGCACCTCAGCAAGTTCCTTAATGTAGGGGAAAACAGTAAAGGGGCTTCAGATCATAGAAATCAGAATCCCACCAATCATAAACGGAGATATGTGCCCTGCATTTAACGCATCCGTTATGCAGCGGCACTAATGCTATGTAACGGATGCGTTAACGCACCTATTGGCCGCAATGTTAGTAACGCATGCCAAATTATGCATGATGCGTTACTTTGTGACGCACCCGAGAACGCGGTCCACAGCATTTTCGGGTGCGTCGGGTCTAACGCACAGCGAACGGACGCGTTCGCTGTGCATAGACCTGTACGACTAATGCATGGTAACAATATGTTAACATGTGTTAGCGCTAGGTGCACAAAAGATGTCAAAAATGACATCTGCGTTAGCGCATCTCTTTAACGGATCCGTTAAACGGATGCCCCTAACGCAATGTGAACCTTAGCCTTTGTAGCTAGAGACCATGATGGCACCTGGCCACTGTTTCCTCTATGCTTTTATACAAGTGAACTTGGTACCTGTCCATTTTTCCATCTAAGCCTTTCCATCCAGTGAGCCTGGCAGTACATGGCCACTGTCCCCTCTATTCCTTTCTATCCAGTGAGCCTGGCAGCACATGGCCACTGCTCCCTCTAAGCCTTTGTAGCCAGTGAGCCTGGCAGCACATGGCCACTGCTCCTTCTATGCCTGTGTAGTCAGTGAGCCTGGCAGTACCTGGCCACTGTTCCCTCTAAGCCTTTGTAGTCAGTGAGCCTGGCAGTACCTGGCCACTGTTCCCTCTAAGCTCTTTTAGCCAGTGAGCCTGGCAGCACATGGCCACTGTTCCCTCTAAGCCTTTGTAGCCAGTGAGCCTGGCAGCACATGGCCACTGCTCCCTCTAAGCTCTTGTAGCCAGTGAGCCTGGCAGTACCTGGCCACTGTTCCCTCTAAGCTCTTGTAGACAGTGAGCCTGGCAGCACATGGCCACTGCTCCCTCTATGCCTGTGTAGCCAGTGAGCCTGGCAGTACCTGGCCACTGTTCCCTCTATGCCTGTGTAGCCAGTGAGCCTGGCCACTGTTCCCTCTAAGCTCTTGTAGCCAGTGAGCCTGGCAGTACCTGGCCACTGCTCCTTCTATGCCTGTGTAGTCAGTGAGCCTGGCAGTACCTGGCCACTGTTCCCTCTAAGCTCTTGTAGCCAGTGAGCCTGGCAGTACCTGGCCACTGTTCCCTCTAAGCTCTTGTAGCCAGTGAGCCTGGCAGTACCTGGCCACTGTTCCCTCTAAGCTCTTGTAGCCAGTGAGCCTGGCAGTACTTGGCCACTGTTCCCTCTAAGCTCTTGTAGCCAGTGAGCCTGGCAGTACCTGGCCACTGTTCCCTCTAAGCTCTTGTAGCCAGTGAGCCTGGCAGTACCTGGCCACTGTTCCCTCTAAGCTCTTGTAGCCAGTGAGCCTGGCAGTACCTGGCCACTGTTCCCTCTAAGCCTTTGTAGCCAGTGAGCCTGGCAGTACCTGGCCACTGTTCCCTCTAAGCCTTTGTAGCCAGTGAGCCTGGCAGTATCTGGCCACTGTTCCCTCTAAGCCTTTGTAGCCTGTGAGCCTGGCAGTACTTGGCCACTGTTCCCTCTAAGCTCTTGTAGCGAGTGAGCCTGGCAGTACCTGGCCACTGTTCCCTCTAAGCTCTTGTAGCCAGTGAGCCTGGCAGTACCTGGCCACTGTTCCCTCTAAGCCTTTGTAGCCAGTGAGCCTGGCAGTACTTGGCCACTGTTCCCTCTAAGCCTTTGTAGTCAGTGAGCCTGGCAGCACATGGCCACTGTTTCCTGTAAGTCAAGCAATCCAACATACAGTTGTGGCCAAAAGTATTGACACCCCTGCAATTCTGTCAGATAATAATCAGTTTCTTCCTGAAAATGATTGCAGACACAAATTCTTTGGTATTATTATCTTCATTTAATTTGTCTTAAATGAAAAAACACAAAAAGAATTATCCTAAAGCCAAATTGGATATAATTCCACACCAAACATAAAAAAGAGGGTGGACAAAAGTATTGGCACTGTTCAAAAAATCATGTGATGCTTCTCTAATTTGTGTAAATAACAGCACCTGTAACTTACCTGTGGCACCTAACAGGTGTTGGCAATAACTAAATCACACTTGCAGCCAGTTGACATGGATTAAAGTTGACTCAACCTCTGTCCTGTGTCCTTGTGTGTACCACATTGAGCATGGAGAAAAGAAAGAAGACCAAAGAACTGCCTGAGGACTTGAGAAACCAAATTGTAAGGAAGCATGAGCAATCTCAAGGCTACAAGTCCATCTCCAAAGACCTGAATGTTCCTGTGTCTACCGTGCGCAGTGTCATCAAGAAGTTTAAAGCCTATGGCACTGTGGCTAACCTCCCAAGATTTGGACGGAAAAGAAAAATTGACAAGAGATTTCAAAGCAAGATTGTGTGGATGTTGGATAAAGAACCTCGACTGACATCCAAACAAGTTCAAGCTGCCCTGCAGTCTGAGGGTACAACAGTGTCAACCCGTACTATCCGTCGGCGTCTGAATGAAAAGGGACTGTATGGTAGGAGACCCAGGAAGACCCCACTTCTTACCCCGAGACATAAAAAAGCCTGGCTGGAGTTTGCCAAAACTTACCTGAAAAAGCCTAAAACGTTTTGGAAGAATGTTCTCTGGTCAGACGAGACAAAAGTAGAGCTTTTTGGGCAAAGGCATCAACACAGAGTTTACAGGAGTAAAAAAGAGGCATTCAAAGAAAAAAACACGGTCCCTACAGTCAAACATGGCAGAGGTTCCCTGATGTTTTGGGGTTGCTTTGCTGCCTCTGGCACTGGACTGCGTGACTGTGTGCATGGCATTATGAAGTCTGAGGAGTACCAACAAATTTTGCAGCATAATGTAGGGCCCAGTGTGAGAAAGCTGGGTCTCCCTCAGAGGTCATGGGTCTTCCAGCAGGACAATGACCCAAAACACACTTCAAAAAGCACTATAACATGGTTTGAGAGAAAGCACTGGAGACTTCTAAGGTGGCCAGCAATGAGTCCAGACCTGAATCCCATAGAACACCTGTGGAGAGATCTAAAAATGGCAGTTTGGAGAAGGCACCCTTCTAATATCAGGGACCTGGAGCAGTTTGCCAAAGAAGAATGGTCTAAAATTCCAGCAGAGCATTGTAAGAAACTCATTGATGGTTACTGGAAGCGGTTGGTCGCAGTTATTTTGGCTAAAGGTTGTACAACCAAGTATTAGGCTGAGGGTGCCAATACTTTTGTCTGGCCCATTTTTGGAGTTTTGTGTGAAATGATCAATGTTTTGCTTCATTCTTTTTTGTGTTTTTTCAATTAAGACAAATTAAATGAAGATAATAATACCAAAGAATTTGTGTTTGCAATCATTTTCAGGAAGAAACTGAGTATTATCTGACAGAATTGCAGGGGTGTCAATACTTTTGGCCACAACTGTAGTTGCATAATTATTGCCAAATAATCGTGACTACAACGTGCTTCTTACCTGATCCTGGAAATGGCTAGATTGTAGATCTGGATATACTGTATAATTTCATCTAGGAGACGATCTGTCATTGAATCAAAGTCAGCAAATGTATCATTCTGTAGAGAAAACAGAAGATTCATGTACATTTTCTCTTTTCAGCTTGGGGTGAACCTTCCACTGATGTTTCTCTGGGTCTTACAATCATGCTTGGATATATTTTTACCCAAAGGTTTGAGCTCTGTTCACACTGCCACTACGGTGTCCATTTTTACAGGATCTATGACATAATAATAACAATATCTATGATATTTTATAATGTATCGCAACTGAACTGTATGAATTTTCACTGGGCAGAATAGCAGATGCACTGTTCTTCTCAACAGAAGGGAATCTTGACGTCGATGTGAAGAGAAATCAATTTATTGGAACTTTTACTATATATCATGATTATGGACATATTTGTACGGCTGTCATACATATTTTACGTATAAATGCTAGTCTATAAAAAAATGACTTAAAGGGCTACATAGCATGTGACAACTACAGCCAGTCATTGGCCACAGTGACTACTGATTGGCTGCAGTGGTCACATGCAGGAAGAAGCCAGGAAACCAGTGCAGAACTTGTGTAACAGTACTGGAGGAATAACATAGTAGCAGTAAGTTAGTAAGCATTTTTGGGCTCATTTTCATAAAACAAACAATTGTGGATAGCTACTTTAAAAGGAATATGTCACTATTTTTTCCACCTAATCTGAGGGCAGCATAATGTAGTGATAGAGACCCTGGCTTCAGTGATGTGTCACTTACAGGGCTGCTTGCAGTAATTTTGATAATAATCACTGTTTTATCATCAGGAGATTATCTTTAGAGGACTAGTAACCCTGCTGCCAGGTAGTCCTCCATATTCATGAGTTCTGTATAACCCCTCCACAAATTGTCCGTCTGCCTAATGCACAGTGTATACAGAAGGCTAACGATCAGTGTTATAGTCGCGGTTATACAGAGCTCAGCAGGAACTGATAAAACAGTTATCTTATCAAAATTACATAACGCAGCCAAGTAAGTGACATATAGATGAAAATCAGGGTCTTCGCCCTCACACCATGTGAACTCAGATCGGGTAGCAAAAACCTAGTGACAGATTCCCTTTAAAAGTGTAGCTACATTTTTTGTAATCTTTTAATATATTTAAACCCTTTATAACACCTGCATATCATATCAGTGGGAGTCCAATGCCAAAAAATGTCTGCCAATCACTCAAAACCCTAGGGTTGAAGTGCCAGGCTCCATCAGGAACATATGCACAGTGGTGTAATGGCTCGATAGGAAATCAGTGGCTCCGTCCGCCGAGCGACTGGTCTATGGTGCGAGTGATCAGCGTAGTTACATTTTATTGTATATCACTACTAGTTCCTAGCACGGTGACACATTTACTCTTATACCTGTAGCTACTTTATCTAGATTTGGCCAAACAGAAGTGGAGGTGGTAAAGAAAAACAGAAAAACATTCAGCAGTTTGAGGAGTCTTATATAAATTAGCCATAAACAAGATGAATGTTTCGCACTGCACCTGGTTCCTCTCTGACATAAGGAAATCTTTTCGCCCACCGGGAAGCCCAAGCTCTATGTATGTTCGTACTAGCCGAAGGTCAGCGCTATTACCTGCAATAGAAATAGATTGCAACAGAAAGAGCAAAATCAATTTTCTGGTACGTTTTGTTCCACCTGAATGGCTCTGCACATCATGCATCAGAGGAGGCAAACAAGGTAATTTGCAAGTGTTCTTTCCTAACACCACAAAGCCTATTTAGTTCACAAAATTAGAGAATCAGTTTTGGGCCCCATCCTGTTCTATTCACCCTTTTTGCTGGCCTACTTCCAGATAATAGCACGCCAGGAGTGAACATACAGTACTGGGGCTGAGGAACATTATTTCCTCTAGCCAATAACATTCTCCTTTATCCTCAAGCATGTGACTTTTTTTTTTCTAAAAACACTATTTATAATATAAAACAGACTAATAAATAGTATTTACCATCTAGTCCATGAACACAAACAATCAGATGGATTCCCTCATCGGACACTTCATCCTCCTCCATGCTAAAGTATGGAACCGTGGAAGCCAAGTGAGGCACATCGCTGTACAGAAAACCTGGGAGCCTCAACTGCTTCAGCTCTTCTTTGGCCTGAAGGAATCTACAAATACACAACATATTACACACACAAGCAAACATTCATCATACGTATAAATATATACACACACACCTTTAGAAAATAAAAGCCAAAATATGAAAGTACAGAGGGATATTATCTATATTATATCAAGGCATTAGAAAAGGGTAATACAGAAGAATGAAAGAATAAGACAAGGGGCTCGGTTCATCTTTCAGCCTGCACATACAATGGAATAAATGCAAAGCCAGCCCACCGTTCTACTAAAAAACATGTATTGTTGCTATGGGACCCCTTTCAGAACAGGGAGAGAGCTTCGAGTCACTCACTTATAAAAGTAGTTTGCATTTGGAAATTTTAGAATGTTAATTTTAGTTGGTGCAAAATATGGGCTTGTATTGTGGGATTCATATTTGGCACAATATACGGTACTTTAGGAAGTAGTATTGTAGCAATCACCACTTATTGGCATGTAATGCTTGCAATAGAAAAAACGAGAGCTGGAGGGTTGCTGCAGAAGAAAAATGTGGTGCAGAAGAGAGGAGAGGTGCTTCAGAACAGAGTAGAGGTGCCGAAGAAGAGAGGAGAGGTTCCGAAGAAGAGGGGAGAGGTTCCGAAGAAGAGAGGAAGGGTGCTGCAGAAGTGAGGAAGGGTGCTGCAGAAGAGAAGAGTGGTGCTGCAGAAGAGAGGGAGGGTGCTGCAGAAGAGAGGAAGGGTGCTGAAGAGAGGAAGGGTGCTACTGAAGTGAAGAAGGGTGCTGCAGAAGAGAGGAAGGGTGCTGCAGAAGAGAGAAAGGGTGCCGCCGAAGAGAGGAAGGGTGCCGCAGAAGAGAGGAAGGGTGCCGCAGAAGAGAGGAGAGGTGCCGCAGAAGAGAGGAGAGGTGCCGCAGAAGAGAGGAGAGGTGCCGCAGAAGAGAGGAGAGGTGCCGAAGAAGAGAGGAAGGGTGCTGCAGAAGAGAGGAAGGGTGCTGCAGAAGAGAGGAAGGGTGCTGCAGAAGAGAGGAAGGGTGCTGCAGAAGAGAGGAAGGGTGCTACAGAAGTGAAAGATGCTGCAGAAGAGAGGAAAGATGCTGCAGAAGAGAGGAAAGGTGCTGCAGAAGAGAGGAAAGGTGCTGCAGAAGAGAGGAAGGGTGCTGCAGAAGAGAGGAAGGGTGCTGCAGAAGAGAGGAGCTGCAGAAGGGAGGGTGCTGCAGAAGAGAGGGAGGGTGCTGTAGAAGAGAGGAAGGGTAATGCAGAAGAAAGGAAGGGTGCTGCAGAAGGGTGCTGAAGAAGAGAGGAAGGGTGCTGCAGAAAAGAGGAGGGAGACTGCAGAAAAATAGCTTCTGCAGAAGAGAGGAAAAGTGCTGCAGAAGAGAGGAGTGGTGCTGCAGAAGAGAGGAGAGGTGCTGCAGAAGAGAGGAGAGGAGCTGCAGAAGGGAGGGTGCTGCAGAAGAGAGGGAGGGTGCTGCAGAAGAGAGGAAGGGTGCTGCAGAAGAAAGGAAGGGTGCTGCAGAAGAGAGGAAGGGTGCTGCAGAAGAGAGGAAGGGTGCCGCAGAAGAGAGGAAGGGTGCCGCAGAAGAGAGGAAGGGTGCCGCAGAAGAGAGGAAGGGTGCCGCAGAAGAGAGGAAGGGTGCCGCAGAAGAGAGGAAGGGTGCCGCAGAAGAGAGGAAGGGTGCCGCAGAAGAGAGGAAGGGTGCCGCAGAAGAGAGGAAGGGTGCCGCAGAAGAGAGGAAGGGTGCCGCAGAAGAGAGGAGAGGTGCCGCAGAAGAGAGGAGAGGTGCCGAAGAAGAGAGGAAGGGTGCTGCAGAAGAGAGGAAGGGTGCTGCAGAAGAGAGGAAGGGTGCTGCAGAAGAGAGGAAGGGTGCTACAGAAGTGAAGGATGCTGCAGAAGAGAGGAAAGATGCTGCAGAAGAGAGGAAAGGTGCTGCAGAAGAGAGGAAAGGTGCTGCAGAAGAGAGGAAAGGTGCTGCAGAAGAGAGGAAAGGTGCTGCAGAAGAGAGGAAGGGTGCTGCAGAAGAGAGGAAGGGTGCTGCAGAAGAGAGGAGCTGCAGAAGGGAGGGTGCTGCAGAAGAGAGGGAGGGTGCTGTAGAAGAGAGGAAGGGTAATGCAGAAGAAAGGAAGGGTGCTGCAGAAGGGTGCTGAAGAAGAGAGGAAGGGTGCTGCAGAAAAGAGGAGGGAGACTGCAGAAAAATAGCTTCTGCAGAAGAGAGGAAAAGTGCTGCAGAAGAGAGGAGTGGTGCTGCAGAAGAGAGGAGAGGTGCTGCAGAAGAGAGGAGAGGAGCTGCAGAAGGGAGGGTGCTGCAGAAGAGAGGGAGGGTGCTGCAGAAGAGAGGAAGGGTGCTGCAGAAGAGAGGAAGGGTGCTGCAGAAGAAAGGAAGGGTGCTGCAGAAGAAAGGAAGGGTGCTGCAGAAGAGAGGAAGGGTGCCGCAGAAGAGAGGAGAGGTGCCGCAGAAGAGAGGAGAGGTGCCGAAGAAGAGAGGAAGGGTGCTGCAGAAGAGAGGAAGGGTGCTGCAGAAGAGAGGAAGGGTGCTGCAGAAGAGAGGAAGGGTGCTACAGAAGTGAAGGATGCTGCAGAAGAGAGGAAAGATGCTGCAGAAGAGAGGAAAGGTGCTGCAGAAGAGAGGAAAGGTGCTGCAGAAGAGAGGAAAGGTGCTGCAGAAGAGAGGAAAGGTGCTGCAGAAGAGAGGAAGGGTGCTGCAGAAGAGAGGAAGGGTGCTGCAGAAGAGAGGAGCTGCTTAAGGGAGGGTGCTGCAGAAGAAAGGGAGGGTGCTGCAGAAGGGTGCTGAAGAAGAGAGGAAGGGTGCTGCAGAAAAGAGGAGGGAGACTGCAGAAAAATAGCTTCTGCAGAAGAGAGGAAAAGTGCTGCAGAAGAGAGGAGTGGTGCTGCAGAAGAGAGGAGAGGTGCTGCAGAAGAGAGGAGAGGAGCTGCAGAAGGGAGGGTGCTGCAGAAGAGAGGGAGGGTGCTGCAGAAGAGAGGAAGGGTGCTGCAGAAGAAAGGAAGGGTGCTGCAGAAGAGAGGAAGGGTGCTGCAGAAGAGAGGAAGGGTGCTGCAGAAGAGAGGAAGGGTGCTGCAGAAGAGAGGAAGGGTGCTGCAGAAGAGAGGAAGGGTGCAGAAGAAAGGAAGGGTGCTGCAAGAAGAGAGGAAGGAGACTGCAGAAAAATAGCTTCTGCAGAAGAGAGGAAAAGTGCTGCAGAAGAGAGGAGTGGTGCTGCAGAAAATAAGAAAGGTGTTCCAGTAGAGGTCATATGTTGTCATTTACCGTAGTTTTAATAACTTAAATTGCTACATACTTTTCTAGGAGTAACTCAAATAACATAATATAATATAAAAGGATACATTTCAAAAAATAATACAAAACATACATTTAAAGCAAATTGTGCTTTAATCACAATAAAAAATTCCAAAGTTTAGAATAACCGTCATTTTAATTTTTACACATGAAAAATAAGACACTTTGTACTATATCTCATCAGGAAAATCTGGGTCTGATATTTCACTTTCATTTCTTGGCTAAAATCTGTATTCAGTGAAGATAGATTTCTCAGTTACTGAAATAGATGACAGTTCGTGAGTTTAACATTCTATGGAAGGGGAAAGCAGGAGGAGGCAGAGTCAGACACTTACATTTTGCAGCAAGTATTCCTGGAACAACAGTTACAGTTCTCCATAGAGCTTTATAAGCACCAACCATCATCTACTATCTCAGGAATGGTAAAATCTGTTTTCAAAGAATATAGAATATACCCATGAATTGGGAATTTTGAGAATGAACAATGAGTCCTGGCAGAGAAAGAAGCAGATTTCTCTGATAAGATATATTGTGTGTCTTATTTTCATGTGTTTTATGACAAAAAAAACCTGTTACTCTTTAAAGTGTAACTATCATTGCAGATAAACTTGCAGTAGAATATCTGTGTCTGCCTCTAGCTCTTCCCTTTTCCTTCACCCTCCTATCTCCATAGGACTTATGAGCACCAACTGCAGCTTATTTGAAATGCTCTCTTTATTATAATGACGGCTGGACCATAAATGAGAAGCAGTTTTTATCTATTGTGCCCCCCTATTTCCTTATAACTGTAACTGTTGTTGAATTATGTGTTACTTTGCAATGTTTTTATTGCCTGTATATGTAATTGTAAAGTGCTGCGGAATATGCTGGCGCTATATATTGCAAATACATTATTATCTGTCATTTTCTCTCTCAGTAATGGAAAATTCTGTGTTCACTGAAGACAGATTTTATCCGTGAAATGAAAAATCAAACCAAGTAGAGAAGGAAGATATTTTTCTGATACGATATTTTACGAAGTTTCTAATTTTTGGATTTACTATTGATTTATGAAATAAAAACACGCTTTAACTGTGCCAATAGCTCTGATTGTTCAACCACTGCCATGGTACCACACAATTTTGTTCGAGATCTCTCTGTATCATTTTGCCAACTGTGGATAAATGTAACCTTTCCCCTGATATCCAAAGTGGGCGGCATTAATCACAGTCAGCAAGACTGCAGCCAGGTATATTTTCCTCTGAAACGATGGAGCATAATACAATTGGAAGATCCCGCCGAGGTCTATTGGCATAGAAGAGACTAGTCCGGGTAACCCCCGCTTTTCCCAGTACTGCAGCATGTGATAGACAAGTCTCTTCCGTAGTGAGAGATCTGTCAGTCACCTAGAACGGTGCGGTGAGAAACCGGCTGGGGACAGCGAAGGAATAGTCTTGTCTCTGCCTACAGTCCACGCCCAGATCTTTAAACTAAATCTTCTCTGAAACACGGAAACATTTCAAAGAAAAATATACCTGGGTGCAATTGTGCATCCAGACTCTGATTCCATTTAAAGGTGTAGTCTTGTGAATGATTATTTTTTACAAGGGTTCATATTGGCATTTAAAAAAAAAAAAAGAAAGAAAGATACTCATCTTCCCTGATGCCCGCAGCCCCTTTTCAGACATGTACTCGGCTCTCGCTGGTCTCTATTTCCTGGTCCTGCCACCACAATATAAAGGAAATGACAGGACCTGCCTGCAGGACCTGCCTACAGGACCAGTACGTAAAGACCAGTGGGTAAGTGCTAATGCGGTAGCCGTGGGCAATCAGTGAGGGTAAGCATCGCTTCTTGTATTTCTTTATAATAGTGTGAGCCCTTTCAAAATACTTTTTATCCAATGGACAATTGCATTAATAGTTCCTACTGCTCTCCCTTTATTAGATAAGCCAATATATATTGACCTTAAAGTGACCGCTGATACATGATGCACGTTACATGCTGTACCAGACCGTGGCTGTTTATAACTAGTCATAAAGGTAAGATCCTGGTGGCTTCTCCCCACCCACTGCCCCAGAGTGTCAGAGCTCTTACTATATGTGTACGTGAGGGGACACCTGCCAATATAGAGTAGTAGGCGAGCAGAAGGCTTCTCTCTGAAACACTGAAGTATTTTGACATATTGAGGACTGAAAAGACAGAAGGAAAAGACAGAAATATCATGCCAGACACATGTCAAAACATGAAAGCAGGTGGTGATAATACTCACGCTATCATTAATGGTTTTGGAGAACTTTCGTACCAGGCAAGAGATGTTGAGGATTCAAACATGGCCCCACCTGGTTGCCTTGTAATAGTGTCAGATGCGTTCCTTGGAGTAAATGCAGTGCCACAGGGGGAGTCTTTTAAGGTATAGGAAAAAGATAGACAGCTAGTCGTGCAGACGCCTGGCATTGTTATGGCATCTTTAAAATATTCAGAACCAATGTGTTCAGATCGTAAGTACTTGTCATTTGCTGAATCATGGATAACTTCACATTCAGGATCTTCGGACTTGTATATCGGGCCGTCGGTTTCCTCATAATAGCCATTTTCAATCATTTCTTCGTCCTGCTCCTCCTCCTCCTCTTCCTGCAGAAGCGGGCCTGTTACCTGAAGCTTTGAAAGTTCTCTTTCAGGAGTAACATAGCTGAAGTCATCTGCAGGGCTGATGTCTGAAATATCAGTACTACTTTGAGAGCCGAAGTAGTTTTCAACCAAACCTTGTTTTACAATGTCGGTGCTGTTTGTAGACGTAAGTATAGCAGCAGTAGGACTACTCACAGCTTTGCATAAGTCCAGGTTGGTTTCTTTGGGTTCCCTGCCAGTATTTTCTTCCTTTTGTAGCGTCACCTCATCATCCAGAACAACTGAACCAGAAACTATAGATTGTTCTCCCACTGCAATAACTTCTGGATCGAGTGCAACATGGGGGCTATGAAAAACAGTTTCGGGAATCGGAGGCTCTCTAAAAGTGGTTACAGAGCCTGGTGGTGGAACAGGAATACTCTTCACTTCATTCGGAGTTTCCTCATCAGAAATAGCAAACTGGAAAAGGTCTCTGATGCTCGAAAGGGAAGAATGCACTGGGACACTGTCTCTTTCTGAAAACACAACGCATTGAGGCTGTGCGAGGATGTGGGATAGTTTGGGATCAAACTTTGGCACAAGAACTGTTCCCAAGTCTAGGACAGTTTTACTATCTTTAACCTGACTTTCAGGTACTACTGAAATCTTTGAACTTTCATCTGGTGAAAGTTCATCGTCATCAGAAGGCAGAGAATTAATTGATGTCAACGACGACTGGATTTCACTCAGGGCGCTGGTGCTTTCTGTGCAGTGGCTCTCAACAGCAGTTTTCAGAGTGGAGTCTGGTTTTAGCAGTAACTGTGAATATCCTTTCTCATTGGAAACAGTGTCAGGCTCGATCACATTTTCCAAAGAACATTCTGGATTTGGGTGAGTTGCAAAAGAGCTGGGTTCACTTTCTACACCAGAATCAGAAAACCTGGAAGATGCACAGGTAATGCTAAGATCAGGTAACTTTATTGTATCCCCACTCACTACAATGTGGACCTCCTTCGAGGTAAGAGGTGGATTTTTTAACTTGAGGAGCGAGTCTCCAATCCCAGGTAATTTTACATTAGTATCCACCGCAACATCTTTTTCAAACACTGAATCAGTCTCCAGTAATGGCGTTACTCCACCAGGCACGATAGACAACCCTTGTCCCTGTATTCCATCCTTAGTAGTCACATCTCTAGATACCTCTGGCTTGGAGGCAAATATAACGGTTACTTTTTCACCTTCATAGGAGTTCTTTGTACTTGGCTTGACCTCTATTGTCCTCACTCCAGAAGGTCCTGTGTACTGACCGACATGACGCCTTTCTCCAGGTTGAGGCACACTGTCCATTTGCGTAAGCACAGTACCTGACTGTTGTTTGTTGGCAGCACCTGAAACAGTGGAGAAAGGGATTAGATTACCAGAATCCAAGGTGACACTCTGGCTTCCCTTGGAGCTCTCGCCACTTACAGAAAGTGGTTTGTTTGCGACAGGGTTTAAAGCCAGAGAGTGATGTCCCTTTTGCCATGTGTGTAACCCAGATGATTTGGCGTCACCTGTTGGAAACCCTTGAGTAGAATAAAGTCCATCCTTGGGGCAATGTGAAGGCCTGCCTTCAAAAGGTTTAGACATAGCCTCGGCTGTAGCAGCTTTTAGACATTTGTAGCTTACTAAAACCACAGAGTCTTTAGAGTTCTGCTTTACTATCTTTTTTGGATTCTCAGGTTTCATTGTTCGCATCAGTTTATTTTTAGATTTTGACTTATTATCATCTTCATTTTTAGATTTTAACATTTTAGTTTGCTGCTTTTCACCTTCAAGACACCAATGTGGAGCAGAGATACCTTCAGCTGCGACTTTTAGCTCTGGGCTGATAGGACCATAAACATATCCATCTTCATTGTCAGCCTTCTCCATTTTATTAGAATCAGATTTTTGCAGGGTATTCACGCCCAACCAAGGCCCATCCAAATCTACAGTGTGAAATAAAAGAACAATGACATTTTTCCAGCATCTTTCCACAAAAAATATTGAGTAGAAATTATGGTAATCAATACAATGACCCAGAGCATGCGTAGCACTGTTGTGAACAATAAGCAATCCTACACAACCAATTTATAAATCCCTTAACATCTGAGCAATTAAAAGGATCTAGTAACAAGAAGAAATAGCCTTTCCCTAATTGTATCTATCCATCTTGCCTTTAATCAACAACATAATTGGATTCAATTTTGCTATTACAAAGTCGTTACCTATTCACCACATTGTTTACGAGCAAGGCACATCGGGAGACTAACAATGGGCAGACACATGACGATGGTAGGTCTTTTTATGTAATGTATATCCCATGAATACTTTGTTCATCCGCCACTATATTAGAGCTACTACACACGCTAAGTTTATTAAAGGGAACCGGTCACCAATTTTTTCCAATATAACCTACACACTCGACCTTTCAGCCCCATGTGACAGCATTCTATAATGTTACACATATGACTCCAAATCGCCCAGCAAGTTGAATAAAAAAAGAAGCTTTTATTATACTCATCTACAGGGTGGTCCGGTCCGAAGGGTATCTTTGGTCTTGGTCCGGTGCCTCAATTCTTCTTGCTCCTTTAGTGCTTCGTGTGGGTTACACATCCTCCATCACCCACACAGTGTCCCCCCCCCCCTCTCTTTTGGGCATTTATCCCAGCCCTACCAAGGGAAGAGCAAAGTACTGCAGTTTACATGCGTCGGCGCTCTTTGACCTTTCCCTGCGCATGTGCACTGCAGTGCTTTGCTCTGCCCTCAGCAGGGCAGAGAGAAGAGTACCATTGCAGAAGGGGACACTGTGTGGATGACGTAGGACGCGTCACCCACACAAAGCACAGAAGGAGGACGGCATCGCAAGAAGAGAGGAGGCACCGGACCAAGGCCACAGATGCACTTTGGACCAGACCGGACCGCCCCATAGGCGAGTATAAGAAAAGTATTTTTTTGCCTTGCAAGGTGAATTGGAGTCATATGTGTAGCATTATAAATGCAGTGACATGGGGCTGAAAGGTGGAGGCCGTAGGTTATATATATAAAAAAAAACGGTGACAGGTTCCCTTTAAATATTCATTAAGTATAACTTCACCACTGTTAGATAATTCAATTTAAATTTCACTCAATTATTAAGCGTTTTCAAAGACATATCATTTAGGCTGTGTGCCCACGTTGCGTTTTTGTAAGCGTTTCCGCAGCGTTTGTGCCGGCTCAGACGCTGCAGAAATGCATACAAGATGCTTCTAATTCATTTGCATACGTTTTTGGCTTTTTGTGCCAATGCATGCGTTTTTAACTGCTCAGGAATCGCTTAGCGGCTAAAAATGCAGCATGCACATTATTTTCCGCATAGCTGAGCGTTTTTAGCCTTCTCCAATGTTCCCAGAAATCGCGTGTCAAAAAACGCGTCAAAAAACGCGCAAGAAACGCAAGTCTTTTTCCGCGCGTTTTCTGGGAAAGGGGATCCTTTTCCTGCGCGTTTAAAAACGCTAGCGTGGGCACATAGCCTTAAAGAGAATCTGTCACCAGATTTCACAATAAAAACAAAATGTATTATTAAATAGATCTCTTAGTCCTGATGGGACTCCTGGGCTTACTTTGAACATCCACGTCCAAATGTATGTCTAATCATGATATTAAAATGTGCGTTTTATTAATCCAGCTATAGAATGATTCATTAGTTGCATCATTTTAATTTTAAGCAGGAAAACTTTGAAAAGGATTACCGCATATCGCTATCATGACATGGATTTTCAAGGTTAGTACACCAGCCTCAGCAGATATAACTGCTCTTCTTAATAACATATGGAGTTATTTTTAAAAATGGTGATAGATCCACTTCAAGGATTGTCTAATCTCAATCTAGTAGTGAAGTCTAAATGATCACCTCTTTATAGGTAACTTGCTTATATTGTCATATAGCTCTATGAAAGATAAGCCAGTCCATACCTTTGTTTATAAAAGCTGCCATTCCATAAGTGAAAAATGTACATTTTTATACATATACCAATGAGACTCAAATACTCTGGCTGTGTTTGGAGCACTTCCCGCTCCTCGCTTAATTGGCTCTATTCCGCACCCAGCACCGCTTTCTACTGCTCCATTCACAGTTCGCTGGCTTTATTACATATGCATTTCAGTTTTTGACAGCAGAAAATAGGAATAACATATTTCCTACTAGTTAAAACAGTGTATATAAGTGCAGGGGCCAATATCACTAATTTACATGCACTAGGGTAGAATAGGGAGGTAATAGATATATTGTTCATGTATCACTGCAGCAAGTGCATTATATGCCTACAGCTTTACGACATACAAATTATGTACACTGTGTGTATATACATATACACAGCATATACATATACACAGCATTACTGCATATACATTACACACTCAGCTTTGCTACACACACCTCTGCTACATTCGAACTCGAAGCACGCATACACACATACACAGTTCGGGTACATTAAAACACGAACAGTTCAGGGTATGGTTATGCTCTTGGACTGAATGGACGTGTGTGAACAGAGATTTTAATATCCTTTAGAATATTCTGTGAGAGATCCAGGGATTTGTGGTCCTAAAGCCCATCCTAAAGGACTCAGTCTGGGTCTGTGCTGGCGCTGTGGAAAAGCTCTGTGGTCTCCTGGTAAAGGCCCTGGTGAGATCTTGGGCCTCCTGGACTGAGGTTTGTGGTGGAGGTTCCGGCGGCCATTTTAAAGCAGTGCCGATGTGTCGTGTGGCAGGCTGAAGATGAGCAGGAGTGAGCTAGGCGGCAGTTAAACCTACTCCCAGTCCCGGGGTACTGTTGGAGCAGAGTGGTCTTCTGCCGGCTGTCCGATTGTGACAGGGAGTCTTGGGTCCCATCGACTGGCAGGAGGAAAAAGCGTGCGGTCACCCCTGGATGGTAGCACCACTGAGTGCTCATGCCTGGGGTCAGCGCCAGTGAACATATAAGAATACGTCAGCAATGCTGGAAGCCTCTGGAGGTCTCCTGGTGCCTGGTATCAGGGTCCTTTACTGTATCTTTTGCTGGCTCCTCCTCCTCTCATCTTCCCCTTACTGTTGGGGTTCCTCAAGGATCAGTCCCAGGCCCCCTCTCTTCTCTTTGTACACTGCCCCTATTGGTCAAACAATCAGTAGATTTGGTTTCCAGTAACATCTCTATGCTGATGACACCCAATTATACGCTTCTTCTCCTGACATCACGCCAGCCTTTCTAGAAAACACCAGCGATTGTCTAAACGCTGTGTCTAACATCATGTCCTCACTATATATGAAACTGAACCTGTCAAAGACTGAACTCCTTGTGTTTCCTCCCGCTACTAATGTACCTATACCCGACATTGCCATTTCTGTGTGTGGTTCCACTATTACTCCCCAGCAACATGCCCGCTGTCTTGGGGTCATACTTGACTCCGAGCTTTCCTTTGTCCCCACATACGATCACTGGCTCACTCTTGTTATCTGCACCTCAAAACATTTCTAGAATTCGACCTTTTCTTACTTTTGACTCCGCAAAAACTCTTACTGTTTCTCTTATTCATTCTCGTCTCGACTATTGTAACTCTCTTCTAATCGGTCTCCCTCTTACCAAACTCTCCCCCCCTCCAATCTGTCTTGAATGCTGCAGCCAGGATCATATTCCTCACCAATCGTTACACCAATGCCTCTACCTTGTGCCAGTCATTACACTTGCTACCCATCCACTCCAGAATTCAGTACAAACTTATTACCCTCACCCACAAAGCTCTCCATGGCTCAGCACCACCCTATATCTCCTCCCTTGTTTCAGTATACCTTCCTACCCGCGCCCTCCGTTCTGCTGATGACCTGAGGTTAGCATCCACAATAATCAGAACCTCCCACTCCCGTCTCCAAGACTATACACGTGCTGCGCCAATTCTTTGGAATGCACTTCCCAGGTCAATACGATTAGTCCCCAATCCCCACAATTTTAAGCGTGCCCTGAAAACTCAGT
Organism: Dendrobates tinctorius; assembly: GCF_039654945.1. Taxonomy (NCBI): domain Eukaryota; kingdom Metazoa; phylum Chordata; class Amphibia; order Anura; family Dendrobatidae; genus Dendrobates; species Dendrobates tinctorius. The sequence goes on from NW_027361692.1 coordinate 14,115,171, forward strand.
TATTCAGACTGGCCTACCGCCTCAACACATTAACCTAATCTATCCCTGTGTGGCACAGCCAAAAGTTTTTACCATAACCAGGTTCCCTGCATCATGTTCCCACATGCTTTATGCATCCATTAGCCCTCTGTGTCTGTACTGTTACACACTTAACATTATGGCTGGTCCGTACAATCAGGGCAACTGTTACCACCCACCTTTCGTGTCTCCCTTTTTTTCCTCATAGATTGTAAGCTTGCGAGCAGGGCCCTCATTCCTCTTGGTATCTGTTATGATCTATGTGATTATTGTTATGCTGTAATGTCTATCGTCTGTACAAATCCCCTCTGAAATGTAAAATGCTGCGGAATATGTCGGCGCTATAGAAATAAAATGTATTATTATTATTATGGAGGTGTAATGACACATACCCTGTTTCCCCGAAAATAAGACACGGTCTTATATTAATTTTTGCTCCGAAAGTTGCACCATGTCTTATTTTCGGGGGGGGGGGGGGGGTCTTATTTTCATGAGAAACATTCCAGCGCGCTCTACCCTTACACAAGGAACGTTTTGTAGCGTAAAACCAGTAGTCAGACATATAGACTGTTCAGCAGAAAAGCAGCCAACAAATCAAAGTAACACACTACGGTACGGTACTGTAATTGCCTGACTCCCACACAGGGCCACAAAACATAAGGGCTCTAAAATGGCTCCCACACACTTTCTGGACACTGTACCACTACCGTAACAATCACCCACAGCAGTTCCTTTACCTTTGCAGCCCCATATATTCCCATCATCCCATTGCAGCCCTCATCATCCCTTTAAGTCCTCTATACAGCACCCCCATCATTCCATTACAGCCCCCATCATTCTACAGTACAGTATTGCAGCCTCCCATCATCCCACATCATTCCACTGCAGCCTCCCATCATCCCGGTATCCCACTGCAGCCTCCCATTATCACAGTATCCCAACTGCAGCCTCCCATGTGTGTACCGTACACACACACACAGACACACACACACACCCATACACACTTTCTTACTGGTTTCCTCCATGGTGCTGCTTTCAGTGCTTTGGTGGTGCAGGAGCCCTGGGCCAATCAGAGCGCAGGAACCCTGGGCCAATCACAGCCCAGGAACAATCAGAGGCTATGGATGACGTCAGCTGGCTCATGGTTCCTGCGCTGTGATTGGCGCAGGGCTCATGGGCGGAGATCGGCACACAGCTCTGAGGCTGTGATTAACTCCTGCGAACAGCGCGGCTGCAGTGGCGGGCACCGGAGGGCACCAGACAGCGGGAGCGAGACACAACTGCATGCCCCATGCACACGACAAGGTATGCCTTATTTTCAGGGGGGGTGCCTTATATTAGCAGGCACAGTGCTCCCTCTTGCATGCCTTACTTTCAGGGGGAGCCCTATTTACGGGGAAACAGGGTAGTAAAAACTGGGGATGGAAGATGACAGTAGGTGGGTTCCCAAGATGGCGCCCACACTTCTTGTGGGAAGAGGCAGAGACATTGGTGATCATGTAGCAGCCACACTGGAGCAGTATGCCCATAAAGCACATACTATAACTTCCAGCAGCCAGAAGTCAGGAACAAATCTGAAGAGGTCTCTGAGAATGTTCACAACGGGCTCCAGATATTCAGCTTTAATACAAGAGGAGGATGATCAGAGATCTCCTGTAATGGTCTCCCCTATCCCTAGTCTCCACTATGAGGAACAAAGGGACTCTTGAAAACGTATCCACAGATGGGTCACCTTCATTAATGGATGTCCTCACTTCGGTTAATAAATGCAATATGCCACCCTCATTACACTGGAAGGCCAGGTGGGATTTATACAGGAAACCATATCCATAATCCGACATGATGTTCAGGAAGGAACGAAACGAACAGTGGCAGCTGAAGGTAGAGTTAGTGAGTTGGAAAGATACTCTTCCCCTTGTCCACAGAGATGTACAGAACCATACTCAAGCTATGGCAGCACGATTTGCTAAGGCAGATGACCTGGAGAATCGCCTGAGATGCAATAATATCAGGCTAGTTGGCGTTCTGGAAAAGGTGGTGGTGAGGGGACCCTGACAGTTTTTTTTTAAGATTGTGTTTTGTGCGCCATTCCTTATGTGTAAGAGCAGGATTATGGTACATTTTCTGGGCAACTGTAATGGTTTTGGGGGGTGGGGGTGTGTGTATATTAGGAAAGATAATCACGCAATCATAGGCACAATTATGTCAAATGAATCCATTAATATGCTACACAGATCTTGGACTGGATGTAGCTTGCATTCTGTATACTCTAGCTATTCAAGAAGGATCAGTGTTTTAGCACTTAAGAATATTCTTTTTAAACACATTGACTACTTTAACAATGAATAGGGGAGGTTTGTTGGAGTGCGTTGTACAATATCTCATTTTGAATGTATTATTGTAGTAATTTATATTCCGCCTTCGTACTGGCTGGACTTCCCTATATTACTTATGGGCGACTTCATTAATACTTGTAACCCAGGAAAGGATAGGTTCCCTTGGGGTGCCGACACGTTGCCTCCCTATGGCCAGTTTACTAGTGAATTGGGTCTGATAGATATATGGAGGGAAAAGTCCCCATCGTCAAAGACCTTCTGGTGTGCTTCTGTGATATTTCAATCAGTCTCAAGAATTGACTTGGTTCTTTGCAACACCCGCCGGACGCCACATCCCGCAGCTGTCTGCCCACCCACCTCCGTGCAGTCACAGCAGGCAGGAAAGACCGCGGCTTGCGGCCTGTGCTGGAGATGGGGTGCGGGTGCCCTAATATTTGTATACTATCTACTTGGTGGTTCTGCAGCAGTTTTATGAGCTTTCAAAAGGGGTTATACCTGTCACAACACAACCAGGTGAGCACACACTGCTTTTTCCTCACCTTTCGTTAACCGGTAAGACCCTATTGCGCTTTTTTGTCTCTCCAGTTTCTTTTCACTATGAGTTCAAAGGTAACTCAAGGTGGTTTGCTACTCTATTTCCTTATACACAAAATGTGGTGGACCTACAAGAGTTTGCTGGGAATGAAAGCCTGCTCGAAATATTCCCGATATGGAAAAACCCGTTTGAGGGAACTTATGCATTCTGAAGGGTTTGGGAATTGGAAGCAACAAAGGTTGTAATAAGTCTACCAACCAGGGCTGTGGAGTCGGAGTCGTGGAGTCGGAGTCGGTATAAAATGGACCGACTCCGACTCCTAAAATATATAATAAATTGGGTACAGTAATTCAATGCAGGATGTGCTGAATATTTTTTCATAGGAGTTTGGGAAAGTTATGAAATGTCCTATAAATGGCTGTTATATTCCTGATCTAAGGCTACATTCACACACAGCGTTTTTCCTGTGTTTTTTGAGGATACGTTTTTCAGCTGCAAAAGCCGATCATCTTTTTAAAAAACTGCATCACCTGAAAGGTTTTTGAGCTCATAGATAATGTTTTCAATAGCAAAAGCAGATTAGAAATCTGCTCTATCTATCCATTTATCCATATCTGTCTATCCATATCGTATCTGTACCAAAAAGAATGAAAACCGGGTAGTACACCAATATATATTCTGTTCTATCTAAATATCTTGATTATTGGATCATAAAAATGATTAAATGTCTGAGGTTCACATTGTACTACAATAAATTTTTCACTTAAATATAAGCAATATGTGTGGGAGTCGGAGTCGGAGTTGGAGTCGGTGTAAGGGAAATTGAGGAGTCGGAGTCGGAGTCACAGGTTTGGCTTACCGACTCCACAGCCCTGCTACCAACTACATGCAGAAGGGCGTTTTTGTTCATTTGAATATTTGAAACAAGAGTATCTGAATAATTGAGAATAACTGAGGCAGAAAATATCTCAGATAACACCATCTCATTTAATGAGATAATTGATTATGTGGAATGTACTAAAGCTACCAAGAGATTGATTTCCTTAACATATACTTCTCTGTTGATGAAAATTTGGGAGATCCCATGGCCCCAGGTAAAGATAGATGGGATAAAGATGAGAGAAGCTTTTAGATAGAGAAGAGGGAAGATGTCCCCTTTAATTGACAGGGAAGGTCTGCACATCAGAAAGGGGTGGGGGGTCTGTTGGTTGTTGGGACAGGGAGGGGAGATATAGGATCTTAATATAAGGATTTCTGGGGTATGGAAAATATAACAACTTGTTTGTATGATATAATGTGACAATGCTTTAGTTTTCTTTTTACAAACAAATGTGAACTCTGATTTGTGGTTTAAATAAAAGTTTCTTGATTATATAAAAAACCACAAACAGCTCAGCTACAAAAAGAAAACACACATACAGCTCAGCTACAATAACAAAAGACACACAGCTCAGCTACAAAACACACAGCTAAACTACATCATCAAAACACACACAAAATATACATTACAGCATGAGACATGACCTGAAAGGTCCTTTGGCTACGCAGGATCTGCAGCATCTGTGCAGCTTTAGTGATGTGCAGGTCATTGTAGCTTCCTCTCTTGTCCTGCACTGATGAGATACATCAGTGTGAGGCAGGAGGCCAGAGAGTAGTTCTCTCAGTGATCGGGATGGATCAGAAAGAGCTGGCACTGGACTATAAGACACACGATATTAAGCAAGCTTTTCTTTCTTGCTAAAAAGTGCTTGGTATAAATAAAAAAAAATACAGTATGTGTTCACAAATATGGCCTGTAAATGTAACCATGCCATCTAAATTGCCAATGAGCTTTACTGCAACTACGAGTAGCCAAATCTACACAATAATACTTCTGTAATATACAGTTGAATGGGATCAGTATATATCTTAAAGTCTGCATGTTTAGTAAACTCTTCTGCTGCCTGCCTCTGGCTGTATAGGTCTATCATCTTCAGTGTGAAGGTTAAGAATGTAACATCTACTGAACACACTTGTCCTCATTACAAGCAGCCTGAAGGATATTTTTCTGCATGTCGCACACTTTGACTAGGAACATGTAGATCAGGACAGCCTGCCCAACAGTCAGACCAAGGCGTAAAGTATATTTCTGCAAGCCTGTATTACTCATACATACCTTCTGTAATGTAATCTAAATACCGATCTTCAAAAATAATAGGCAAGGAGTTAAAGTCTCCATCCAGCTCACAGCACTCTATGGGCAGAGGTGGCAGGGAACTGAAGTAGGTGGAATTCTTTATAGCCGTTGACATTTGGAGATGACTTTGGGCACTGTGGAGAGAAGTATCAACCAGAACGCGATTAGCACATTATAAGAAAGACAGAAGGAATCACATAAGCTTAGTCAATTTTCATTAACTTTATATCTTTCTTTGAAATGTAAAAAAAATTGGAAGTCGAAGACTGTGGCAGAGAGCACAAAGCCCTTTAACCCCTTCACTACCAAGGGTGGTTTGCTCGTTAACTCCCGGGCCAATTTTTACAATTCTGACCACTGTCCCTTTATTAGGTAATAACTCTGGAACGCTTCCATGGATCCCGGTGATTCTGGCTTTTTATTTTTCTCATGACATATTGTACTTCATGCTAGTGGTAAAATTTCTTTGATAAGACTTGCGTTTATTTGTGGAAAAAATGGAAATTTGGCGAAAATTTTGAAAATTTCGTAATTTTCCAACTTTGAATTTTTATGCTCTTAAATCACAGAGATATGGCACACAAAAAACTTAATAGATAACATTTCCCAAATGTTTACTTTACATCAGCACAATTTGGGAACCAAAATTATTTTTTGTTAGGAAGTTATAAGGGTTAAAAATTGACCAGCGATTTCTCATTTTTACAACACCATTTTATTTTTACGGACCACATCACATTTGAAGTAACTTTGAGGGGTCTATATGATAGAAAATACCCAAAAGTGACACCATTCTAAAAACTGCACCCCTCAAGGTGCTCAAAACCACATTCAAGAAGTTTATTAACCCTTCAGGTGCGTCACAGGAATTTTTTGAATGTTTAAAAAAAAAATGAACATTTTACTTTTTTTCACAAAAAAAAAATTACTTCAGGTTCAATTTTTTCATTTTACCAAGGGTAACAGGAGAAATTGGACTGCAAATGTTATTGTGCAATTTGTCCTGAATACGCTGATACCTGATATGTGGGGGGGAACCACTGTTTGGGCGCATGGCAGAGCTCGGAAGGGAAGAAGGGTCGTTTGACTTTTTCACTGCAAAATTGGCTGGAATTCAGATTGGACGCCATGTCACGTTTGGAGAGCCCCTGATGTGCCTAAACAGTGGAAACCCCCCACAAGTGACCCCATTTTGGAAACTAGACCCCCCAAGGAACTCATCTAGATATGTAGTGGGCACTTTGAACCCCCAAGGGCTTCACAGAAGTTTATAACGTACAGCCGTACAATTAAAAAAATCATATTTTTTCCACAAAAATGATCTTTTCACCCCCAATTTTTATTTTCCCAAGAGTAACAGGCCCCCAAAAGTTATTGTGCAATTTGGCCTGAGTACGCCGATACCCCATATATGGGGGTAAACCTCTATTTGGGCACATGGCAGAGTTCGGAAGGGAAGCAGCGCCATTTAACTTTTTTGGCTGGAATTGAGATAGGACGCCATGTCGCGTTTGGAATGCCAAAACAGTGGAAATCCCCCAATTATAAAGGGCCTGTCACACTAAGCGATATCGCTAGCAATATCGCTATAACGTCACTGGTTTTTGTGACGTTATAGCGATATTGCTAGCGATATCGCTGTGTGTGATACTTACCTCCGACCGCTCCCCCGCTGGTTATCGCTGATCGCGCGAGAACGTCCTGGTCATATCGCTGGTCGGGATCGCTGGTGCATCGCTAAGTGTGACAGTACCTTAACTCCAAACCTAACCCTAGTCCTAATGGGAAAATGGAAATAAATAAAAAAAAAAATTATTTTATTATTTTTGCCTAACTAAGGGAGTGATAACGGGGGGTTTGATTTACTATTTATGGCGGTTTTTATTTTTGGCTGCTGTCATACGCTAAAAGACGCTTTTTATTGTAAAAATAGTTTATGCATCACTACATTTTGAGAGCAATAATTTTTCCATATTTTGACCCACCGAGTCATGTGAGGTCTTATTTTTTGCGGGACGAGTTGACGTTTTTATTGGTACCATTTTCGGGCACGTGACATTTTTTGATCGCTTTTTATTCCGATTTATGGGATGCAGAATGAACAAAAACCAGCGTTTCATGAATTACTTTTGGAGGGTGCGTTTACACCGTTCTGCGTGCAGTAAAATTGATTAAGCGGTTTATTCTTCGGGTCAGTACGGTTACAGCGATACCTCATTTATGTCGTTTTTTATGTTGTGGCGGTTTTATACAATGAAAACAATTTCTATATAAAAAAATTATTATTTTTGGATCGCTTTATTCTGCGAGCTACAACTTTTATTTTTTTGCTGATGATGCTGTGTGGCGGCTCGTTTTTTGCGGGATAAGATGACGTTTTCAGCGGTACCATGGATATTTATGTGTCTTTTTGATCGTGAGTTATTGCACTTTTTGTTCGGCAGTATGATAATAAATCATTATTTTTTGCCTCGTTTTTTATTTTTATTTTTTAAGGGATTCGCTAAAGGGGTTAACTAATGGGACAGTTTTATAGGTTGGGTCATTACGGACGCGGCGATACCAAATGTGTGTACTTTTATTGTTGTTTTTTTTTTGTTTTTTTTTATTTTAAAAAAATGAATTTATTAGGGAATATTTTTTTTTTTTACTTTATTATAATGTCCCAGGTGGGACATCACAGCGATCTGTCACAGGCACTGCTGCAGGCTTCCTCATGCCTGCGCTCTGTGGGCAGTGAGGAAGCCAGCTCCCTGCAGGCCCCCCGAAGGTCCCCGTCGCCATATTGGATCCGGGGACCTGCGGGGAAGGCGACCGCCGCAGCGGCGCTGCACATCGCGCTGCTGTGGGGGTTGCAGGGAAGCACGGAGGGAGCCCCCTCCCTGCCGATGCTTCCTTTAATCCCCGGTACACCGCGATGATGTTTGATCGCGGTGTGCCAGGGGTTAACGTGTCAGGGGCGTTCCGTGACCACCCCTGAAACATTGTGCCGGGTGTCAGCTGTGATAATCAGCTGACACCCGGCCGCGATCAGCTGCGCTCCCCCCGTGAGCGCCGCTGATCGCATTAGACGTACTATTCTGTCCTTGGGACTTAGGTCCCAGTTCACATGGACGGAACAGTACGTCCAATGTAGGAAAGGGGTTAACATTGCTCAGAGATTTTGGAAATCTGACACTGCATTCTAGGCATGCTGCCATCCATTTATATAGAATCAGATTCATTAAATGTGATTAATCATTTTTACATAACCATCCTCAGGTGTTATATATTGACAACTGCTTGGCTTCCAACTTAATCACGTATAATAGAAATGGCGAGTTATTACATGCATAATTTGCATACTCACTGCAGTTCTTGGTACGCCAGGGCTGCTTGTCTAGGATGCTCAAGGCAAAAGAAAGCTTCAGCAAATCTACGCACCTAAAATCAGACAAGGAGACAAGTATTGAAAACCACACAGGTAGTTCATGTTTACCTCCAGCTACCTTAAACCCTGGAGAACGAGGCAAAGTTTTGGCCTTAAATAAGCTGCTCCACAACTAACTTATAATGTTATATAGCTGGGGGTCTCCAGTAAATTAGGATAGGTAATTAATGTGTGATCGGTGGGGGTGCGACACCTGTCACCCCTACCCCCCCCACTGATCACGTGTTTTTGGTGCAAACCGCAAGTGCTCAGTTACAGAGTTGCGCCGTCTCCTGATAGTGGCCGCGAAATGCACGTCCCTCCCATACTGATTTGATTAGGGGCAGATGTGCAGTACCTGGTCACAGCCAGTAGACAGAGAAGCTCCATAACTGCGCACAGCCGGCTGTGGCCGGCACCAAGAATAGTTGATCGCCGGGGGTGCCGGGTGTCACAAGGCTAGGTCATCAATGTTAAATTAGTGGACAACCTCTTTAAGGAACTGAGCACTTTTATCAATTCAACATTATAAAAGTCATAACCTTTTCTCATCCTCATCACTGTATAAGCTCATATAACGGAATGAGTATTTGTAATGGCTTTATTTTGGGTCAGACATCATCTGTGGAATATCTGATATTCTTTTATTTAAGGAGGGAGGGGGAGAGGGGAAACAATTCTTCCATTTTTACGGTTTGGTTTTACAGCACTCAACTTGCAAGATAAATAACCTCTAACCTTTATACCATAGGTGGTTTAGCATTCAAAAATACCACAAATGTGGAGGATTTTCTCTCTTTATTTTGGGAATTTTTTAAATAATTCTTTCCATGCTATGATACAAGATAGGGAAACATCTGACTAGAGATAGCATGTAATAATCTATTTTGTTAACTTTTCCACTATTTTCATGTATCAACCCCCTTCCTGACATAGTATGTTCAATGATGGGGATTTGCATGTACTGAGCAGGTTCAGGAGCTGAGCCTACACACAGCTGACATCTGCCTGCAACAGCAGCGCCTGGAAATAGAGCCAATCGCTGCTGTTTATTTAAATGCCACAGTTAATCTCTGGTAGCAAAGGCTGTGGAGTCGGTAAGCCAAATCCCTGACACCTCAATTTCCCTGACTCCCCAGTCAGACTTTGACCCCACAGCACTGGTCACTACTGAGCATGTACATAAAGTGCAGCACAGATTCATCTCATCTAACAGCTGAGATCCTTAGATCAGGAACAGAACAGACATTTATAGGACATTTCATAACACGGCTCAGACTCTGACCCCACAGCATTGACTCACTACTGAGCATGTACATAAAGTGCAGCACAGATTCATCTCACCTACAACTCCACAACACTGCCTCACTACTGAGCATGTGCATAAAGTGCAGCCCAGATTCATCTCATCTAACAGCCGAGATCCTTAGATCAGGAACAGAACAGACATTTATAGGACATTTCATAACACGGCTCAGACTCTGACCCCACAGCACTGCCTCACTACTGAGCATGTGCATAAAGCGCAGCACAGATTCATCTCAACTACAACTCCACAGCACTGCCTCACTACTGAGCATGTACATACAGTGCCTTGCGAAAGTATTCGGCCCCCTGGAACTTTTAAACCTTTTCCCACATATCATGCTTCAAACATAATGATACCAAATGTAAATTTTTGGTGAAGAATCAACAAGTGGGACAAAATTGTGAAGTTGAACGAAATTTATTGGTTATTAAAATTTTTGTGGATATTCAAAAATTGAAAAGTGGGGTGTGCAATATTATTCTGCCCCTTTACTTTCAGTGCAGAAAACTCACTCCAGAAGTTCATTGTGGATCTCTGAATGATCCAATGTTGTCCTAAATGACTAATGATGATAACTATAATCCACCTGTCTGTAATCAAGTCTCCGTATAAATTCACCTCCTCTGTGATAGTCTCAGGGTTCTGTTTAAAGCACAGAGAGCATCATGAAGACCAAGGAACACAACAGGCAGGTCTGTGATACTGTTGTGGAGAAGTTTAAAGCTGGATTTGGATACAAAATGATTTCCAAAACTTTAAACATCCCAAGGAGCACTGTGCAAGCGATCATATTGAAACGGAAGGAGTATCATACCACTGCAAATCTACCAAGACCCGGCTGTCCCTCTAAACTTTCATCTCAAACAAGGAGAAGACTGATCAGAGATGCAGCCAAGAGGCCCATGATCACTCTGGATGAACTGCAGAGATCTACTGCTGAGGTGGGACAGTCTGTACACTGCACAAATCTGGCCGTTATGGAAGGGTGGCAAGAAGAAAGACATTTCTCAAAGATATCCATAAAAAGTGTTGTTTAAAGTTTGCAACAAGCCACCTAGGAGACACACCAAACATGTGGAAGAAGGTGCTCTGGTCAGATGAAACCAAAATCAAACTTTTTGGCAACAATGCCAAACGATATGTTTGGCGTAAAGGCAACACAGCTCATCACCCTGAAGACACCATCCCCACTGTCAAACATGGTGGTGGCAGCATCATGGTTTGGGCCTGCTTTTCTTCAGCAGGGACAGGGAAGATGGTTAAAATTGATGGGAAGATGGATGGAGCCAAATACAGGACCATTCTTGAAGAAAAGCAGTTGGAGTCTGCAAAAGACCTGGGACTTGGACTGAAATTTGTCTTCCAACAAGACAATGATCCCTAACATATAGCAAAATCTACAAAGGAATGGTTCAGAAACAAACGTATCCAGGTGTTAGAATGGCCAAGTCAAAGTCCAGACCTGAATCCAATCGAGAATCTGTGGAAAGAGCTGAAAACTGCTGTTCACAAACGATCTCCATCAAATCTCACTGAGCTCGAGCTGTTTGCCAAGGAAGAATGGACAAGAATTTCAGTCTCTCGATGTACAAAACTGATAGAGACATACCCCAAGCGACTTGCAGCTGTAATCGCAGCAAAAGGTGGCGCAAGAAAGTATTAAGTTAAAGGGGCCTAATAATATTGCACGCCCCACTTTATCAGTTTTTGAATTTCCACAAAAATGTAAAATAACCAATAAATTTAGTTCAACTTCACAACTGTGTCCCACTTGTTGATTCTTCACCAAAAATTTACATTTGGTATCTTTATGTTTGAAGTATGATATGTGGGAAAAGGTTGAAACATTCCAGGGGGCAGAATACTTTCGCAAGGCACTGTAAAGTGCAGCACAGATTCATCTCAACTAACAGCCGAGATCCTTAGATCAGGAACAGAACAGACATTTATAGGTCATTTCATAACACCAGCTCAGACTCTGACCCCACAGCACTGCTCACTACTGAGCATGTGCATAAAGTGCAGCACAGATTCATCTCATCTAACAGCCGAGATCCTTAGATCAGGAACAGAACAGACATTTATAGGACATTTTATAACTTCCTGCATTGTACTACTGTACCAATTTATTATACATTTTAGGAGTCTTCATTTTATCCTGACTCCACCAAAATGGACACAGACTCCGATTCTACAGCCCTGTCTGACAGTGGCACAGAATTGAACGGTTTGCCGATACAAGTGTACATCAGTTAGTTCCCATGCCCAAGTGATCGTAAGGTGCCAATGGGTAGTCATGGCATGCCATCTTGGTCCTCCTATGAAATTCAGCCTGTGGCATGGCTTCATAGGAGAACATCATTATTTTTCTATATACGGTACTTCCATACTGTAGTCTCTAAGGGTACTTAAACAGAAAGTGAAAAAAAAAAAGTCACCCCCACCTTTTCCCAGTTTAAAAGTACAGAATAAAAATAAACAAAAAACTATACAAGCACAATCATACTGACAGCTCACTCAGCATTAGGGTCCCGATGTCAGCCAGTGTCGGGGGATGCATTGTTACAGTGGCTGTTCTCTATACACAGAGCTGTGACAAAGTGCGCTGATGCCACCCCCGTGACTGAAACCTGAATGCTGCTGGGAGGAATCAAGTTCATTTCCTCCAGGTAGCGTGGCTCTAAGTGCCGGCAGGTTCAGAACACTATTAACCTGCAGATTAACCCCATATCTGCCTATTAATAGAATTTTTTCACACAAAAAATTCCCTTTAAAAGGTGTTATCCAACCTCTAACATTTTGTTTCTCCAAAGCATCATGGATGATTTCAAATAATAAAATGTGGCAACTTCAATTATTCTAACCTCTGTGAATCTAGCACTGCCACCTAGAAAGGTCTGCTTGGGGACGGGAAGCGAAGACATCCTAATCTTCAGCCACCTGACCACTGAGGCCAGGAGACTGGAAGGGGAAATCATTGGAGGCTCACCTGATGACGCCCGACTCTAGGGTGAGTTTGTAGGAAAGGAGCTACCTGTTACTATGATTACTACACTGCCGCACTGAAAAAACGACTACTTTCTGGGTGATAGAACTTGCTTCTCCAATACCATGGTCATACATTACAAGGAGTGGCTTTAGGAACCGTAGCAACAGAAGAAAGTAGGAACATTTAACTAAGGGATAAAACATATTATTGCACAGCGCGCTGTCGGTGGAAAGGAAGGGTCTGTAGGACGGCTGCTCACTCTCAGAGTGTGATGTTCCTGGGCCACTATTCCTGTGATTTCATCCTGCAGGACGATAACTTCCAGAAACTGTCCCCACAGCGCCATCAGCAGGGAACAGAGCTGTGCAAGGTTCATGTTGATGAGTTCTGCCAGTTCGTCAGGATTATCGATCTTCTAATAATAGACAGGATACATTATTATTACCACCACCAAGTATGTATGGACAGACTACAACAGTTCTCATGCGAGATGCAGCGATGGAAGCAGGACTAGACGATGCTACTGCTGTCGGCTCACTATCATATAGGTATATACCTTGACATCTTCACACAGTTCTGCGAGACGGGCGTCCACATCGATTTTTTCTGAGGAAATAAAATACAGTGGCCATGACTTCCTAATACAGTCTTACATTTAGAAAGCTTAGAACTATATTGGTTAACTGATAAATTGAGTGATTCCTCACTACTGTCTAACTTTACACCACCTAGTATTTGACTTGTTTTACACCATTTTTGCTCCTGATCTGCATCGTGAATTTTAAGCAAAGCCCCATTTTTTACAAGTCACACGCCATTCCTCTAAACGCGCCATCCAATTCACAAGTCAATTCATCTTGTCTGATTGGCTATTTCGTTTCCTGTGCATTACTGGGTCAACCAGAAGCAGAGCGGAACAATGATTTATAGGAGATCCGTCTGCTTTCCGTTTCTTATTTGTAGAATTTTGTTTTTTATTCCTAGTCCCGAATGGAGAACTTTTACTTCTGTTCTAAAAAAAAAAAATAAGCAGGAAACGAAAAGCAGGCAGCCCCTGTATAAATCAATGGGTCGCTTTTCTTCCATTTGGCCAAGGATGCCAATTCCTTGTTAATAATTGACGTCAGCAGCTCCATGATACTGGGCGTTACAGCTGTCGTATGTGACCGAGGAGTCAGTATTTACAGGGACTCCCTTATTGAAAGAGAGAACGATAACACTCAGCTGTCAATGTAATAAAGGATGAATAGCAGAGGAACACCATAATACAGAATTGGTAATTAGAGGCGTTACAAACTTTTACTAAATCATGTAGGCCAGGAGATTTCTTTAAAGTAAGCCAACCTTATATAGATTCGCTTGTTATATATAAAAGAAACAAAATACCCATTGGAGGCCATCATATAACTGATGCTTAAGAGAGGAAATAAAGATGCTTGACACAGAAATTACGGGTTACTGTACATTTGTCTTGTCAGTCAGTTTTCTTTCGTTGGTTGTGTGACGTTCAGGACTTCTGTCAATTACTGTACAACCCTAATTCTCATCACTACCTGCAGCAGGTGAAATAAGTATTGAACATGTCACCAATTTTCTAAGTAAATATATTTCAAAAGGTGCTATTGACATGAAATTCTCAACAGATTTTGGTAACAACCCATCCAATCCACACAGGCAAAGAAATCAAACCATAGATGTCCATAAAGTATGTGAAGTGATGACAAATGACAAAAGGAAAAAGCACTGAACATGATTGTTGAAATTTAATTAATATTTTGCACAAAAGTATTTGCTGGTGATGACAACTAGTTGCATGCACTGCTCAGGTGTGATTTTGGCCCATTTTTCCATACAAATATTCTGCAAATCCTGAATGTTCTGTGGGTTCTTACAATGAACTCTGAGCTTTAGTCCCTTCCATACATTTTCTATTGGATTTAGGTCAGGTGATTGGCTGGGCCATTCAAGCAGCTTTATTTTCTCTGAAACCAATTGAGTTTTTCCTTGGCTTGCTGAAATGTCCACCCTCGCTTCGGCTTCATTATCCTGGTAGATGGCACCAGATACTTATGAAGAATACCTTTGTCCATTCATTCTTTCTTCAATTATATGAAGTTTGCCAGTGCCATACACTGAAAAACAGCCCCACACCAGGATGTTTCAACCTCCAAACTTCATTGTTAGTATGGTGTTTTTGGGATGTCATGCAGTGCCTTTTGGCCTCCAGACATGGTGTATATTATGGCACCCAAAGAGTTCAAGAGTTTGGTCTCATCTGACCAGACTATATTCTCCCAGTATTTCTCAGGCTTGTCTGAACGTTGCTTTTTGTTCAGCAATGGAGTCTTGCGTGGTGACCATGCATTCAGGCCATGGAAGTGCAATACGTATTGTTTTCTTTGAAAAAATTGTACTTGCTGATTTCAAGTCTTTCCGTAGCTGTCCACAGGTGATACATGGCTCTTGGACAACTCTACTGATAATTCTTTTCACTCCTCTGTCTGAAATCTTGCAGGCAGCACCTTGTCTTGACCGGTTTATGGTAAAATTAAGTTCTTTCCACTTCTGGATTATGGCCCCAATAGTGCTCGCTGGAACCTTTAATTGTTTAGAAATTCTTCTGTAACCAATGCCATTAGTATATTTTGAAACAATAAGGTTGTGAAGGTCTGGAGACAGCTCACTGTTTCTGCCCATCATAAGATGTTTCTTGTGTGGCACCTTGGTAAAGAGACCCCTTTTTATAAGCCATCAGTTGAACCAGCTGATATTATTTTTCACTAAGTGGCAGGATTGCTTTCCAATTACTGATAAATTTCAGCTGGTGTCATAAGTTGGCTTTTTGCACCTCTGCTTCTTCATGTGTTCAATACTTCTCCCCTGTGTAATTTCTAATTATTACACATAACTTATTTTATGGACATCTATGGTTTGGTTCCTTTGCTCGTGTGGATTAGATGGGTTGTTACGGACATCTGGCAAGGATTTCATATCAATAGCACCTTTAGTTAGAAAACTGGTTACGTGTTTAATACATATTTCCCCCACACTGTGTGTTCTGTAACTTTACAATAAGTAATATCACTCACATGTCAGAGGTAAGTAATTTTATGTCCTTTTTTGGTTTGGGCACGTATTTGGTATCACAACTACAGTAGATTGGATTAACATTATTATTCTTAACCTTTTGTGCATTTCAAAACCACTATGTGTGGTCACACGAGCAATATAAGGAACATGACTGGTAGCAGATAACGAAGTCCTGTATAAGGTTTACTACCTGGAGGAGCTAGTAAATGCCACAAATGTTTCAATATATACAGAAACACAAATGAATGTTATGGGATTGTGGGAGCGGGCTCACTGATGCACCTCATGCAGACCCCAGTTTGTGTTCATCATCACTATCTGATAATCTCTTAAGGGCTGCATTATTGCAACGGAGAGTGGTTTACTTTGAAATTCTGTGGTGCCTCTAAGAAAACAGACTTTATCCTGGTCGGGGACTTTGCTTGCTGACTAATCCAAGGCAAGTTCTGGGTGGCTTCTCACTACCCTGAGGAGGGAAGGTAGAAGCCAGCTGAGGAAGGTGAGGCATCCTATCAGCTAAGCTGACCCAATGTTGGTAAAATTGGCTGGAACAGGAGTAAAAAATGCCAAAAGTATGAAAAGATTTTTGACATTTGAAACAGTTTTATGCCAAAATTCTGGAAAAAACAATTTCATGAATTGGTCTCAATGTGTCTGCCAAAGTACCCAGTCAAGTTACAACTGTTATTAAGTTACAGCACAGAGCCCAATTTTTGGCTGTGGGTAACTCATTTCCTCTCAAAAACACTAGATTTCATAAATAAGATTTGCAATATTTCACCTTTATATTAGAACCGAAGGAGACATCACCTTCAAAACTAGACCAACAAGTCATTCTACTAGAAAGTGGCCAACGATAAAAAAAAAAGGTCCCAGGAAAAAGAGAAAGCACATTTCTTAATCATGCTGTAGGATCTAACGTGGTTGTGTATGGAAGCGTTCTACAAAATACTTCTAAATAAACAGACCCTGATACTGCAATGTAAACGTATACATGCTTTTTTCATTATGTAGCTCCCTTTTTTCCTCTGGAATATCCACAGAATGCTCCATAAATGTATAATAGATGCGTGGCTCATGTGTACAAGATAGCAAGACCCGCATCTACCTTGAGAACAGGGCCTAATGTGTCTCACTGCCAGTGCAGAGGTGGGCATTCATGCGTGGCATCCATTCACTTGTATGGGCGCTCCAGATATTGGTGATCAAGCTTCCTTGAACATTTTCTGCAATCTTATATGATTGGAAAACCAACGCATCCAGGAATATCTCTCCACTGACAGCAGCATGACCCTGTTCTCCATTTAGCGGGGGAGCCTCGTGGTGGCACCATCATCTATCATTTATTATCCAATGCTGATGCCACCTGTGTTCGATATGGGAAAACCATGCATTGTAAGCATTTTTTAAAATGATTAGGGGAATTTCTAAATGAAAAAGGAGGCAACTGTTGATGCTGACAGCAAAAGATGGGGAAAAGACGGAACACATGAACGCCATGAGTGGAAGAACAGGGAAAGTGTAACAAAATAAATTATACATCTTAATATTGATACAATCCATAAGAAAGGCAAACGGCCAAGTATTGAAGTGTAAACCCTATTACAATTCGCTGTTGTATGGTTACGTAAAATGTTGCAATGATTACATGGCAAAACGAGTGCTCAGTATCCAGAAAAAAAGACATGTCTATACAATTGCAAAGTGTTACAGATCCATCATACATCTCTGTCCTTTTCAACATACCCAGAGCGTCGTCCCTTGGGGGCCACGGATATTTTCTTCTGAGAAGACGTTCGTATAGGACCTGCATGCGGGGCTTGGCTGATTGTAAGGATGGCACACATATGTACTAATTACATTCCTGTCATATCTGTGCTTTATGACTTAGCTTTGTGTTAGTGAGAAGTGAAGGAAAGTGGTCAAGTAAAGCACAGAGAGCTAGTAGGTTTAGCCGCTTTTCTATGATGTACATTGAAGGGCTGCTATATTTAGTACACTCCAACCAGACCGTGTAGTAAGGGGTGAACACACAATGCAATATCATTTTAGACTGTTAATGCAGGACCATGTACAAAAAATGCACAGCTACACAGATTAGTTATATCTTTTCATGTTGTTTTGTGAGAGGGTTACACGACATGGAAAGACAAATGTACATCATAATTAAGCAAGGGAAAGAAGGAAAAAAAAAGATACCGATCAACTAACACTACAGGAAAAAAGACAGAACTGTGAGAAGTATACCCTGCGCTACACTGGCTGAGAACATGCACATTTCCTAAAAAGTGACCGTAAAAGCTCAGCAGTGTTCTCTCTACGGGCTTCTGTAAGAGGACACCCAACCACCGGTGTTTAATTCACAGCACTGTTAGTAATTAGTGTAAATGAAGGCACCAATGTTCCCAAACCAGAGGTTATTCTCAGCTCTATCCTAAAAAATATCCAAGCAACATTATGAGATAAGCAAATGTCTACTATCAAGCGAATACAATGCAATAATGGAATTCTATAGATCTATACGGGTGCTGGAAAAGTGGTGAACCTTTGAGAACTGTCTGAAATTCTGCATAAATGATCTGGAGCAATGACCAAACTCAATCATACATTCACTGATGAAATAATACAGAACTAAATGTAATAACTCACTGTTATTTGACTAAAGGGACTTTTACCTACATTGCAGCTACCCATGGGACAGGTGGTAAGTGGCTGATTGCAGGGGGGGGCGCAAAGCAGAGGACGCCCCATGTGACGTGGCGATACGTATAGTGACACACAGCCCCCTACTTTCCTTAGTCTCTGCGATTATTTTTTGCACTAACACTCTTTACTGTTTGATATTGTATTTTGTTTTAATCCAGGTTTTGGAATATTGGCTTACTATATGCATAATTGCACTTTATGCCTGGGGCATCTATATATTTTTTTCGTTGGGTATAGGGGATGGGCATAATTCTGGCCACTTTTCTTGGTGAGCCGGTCTGACTTCTGTGTAGCACAACGGTGCCACTACCAGAGTGCTATTACTAATGTATGTTCCCTGCTGTAGCTGATGGGACTATGAACATTATGTATGCGTGAACTTGTGCCTCTTCGTAGTATATCTGTTTTATTACTTTCTAAGCACTGTCCTTGTTATACATATGTTCTCATTTTTGGAGGGTATTATTTTTATATACTGATGTCTATATTGTGTTCATGGTTTGGTGCATGCAAAGGTTCCCTCATGGTGCGCATGCATGACGTCTGTGCTCTCGTGGTACCGTGGATGGCATCCCAGCAGCGCGGACACACACCTCCACACTTTTGTGTGTGCCGCTCTCCGGATTGCCGGACATGATACTGCGGGGAACTATCGCACTCGCTGTGCATGCGCCATATACATGTGGGCGCCTGCGCATTCTCCTCTCAGTCCGGGGTTTAAAACATATTTTGGTGACCATGCATTGCGCACATGTGCCGCTTACAATGTGCGCGCTTGCGCACTTTTCTTTACACCCTGGACAGCGTGACATCGCTATGATTCATTGTACCCACTGCGCATGCGCCGCCTTAACAACGGGCACCTGCGCACATTCAGTCCCTTTCTCCCACAGAAACGGAAGTGACGCTGCGCCATGAGCCTGACGCCATTGCGCAGGCGCCGATTTGAGATTTGTGTGTCCCCTCACCTGCGATTTCCTTATAAAAACACTCCTGCCATGGTACTAGCCATACAGCCCTGGAAAGAAGCCGCAGTGGCGAAACGCATCGGGCGTCGGTTCCCACATGGGTAAGGAGATTCATTACAGTTTAGGTGTAGCTATACATATGGCTTAACGTTACGGCAACATTACTGCTCAGTGCTATGGGGCAGTGATTATTTTACTGATGAATTGCTGCATTTGGCATATGCTCCTGTGAACCTGTTTTGTTGCACTAACATATGGCACTATTATATGCACTTTACTCAGTCATTATTTTCTTAAAACTTCAATGGGTCACAGTGGCTATATGCAAATGCTCATTATTATGATATTTGTTCACTATTTATGGGCCTGCTTAGCTGTATCTGAATAGGTTATGCTGTCTTTCACACCTTTTCTGTAACTGTTCTAGGTGAGACTTGGTTGTAGTCTCTACCATATATACTCATTTTTATGTACCCACCTCTTATGTACTTGCTCTATTAATAAAGAATACTATTTTTCTCACTCAAATTGTGTTGAGTGATTTATGGTTTATATTATTGATTCGGGCTATCAACTCCATGTTCTGTTAATAGGTTATATTCATATTTGAGTTGCCCCCAAAAAAGTGTTTATTATGAAGTGATCCTTAAGGCTGGGTTCACACGTAGCGGAACTCTCGCGGAAATTACCGCGAGAGTTCCGGAATTCCATTCAGCGGGAAAATCGCATTTTAAATTCCCGCTATTTTCCCACGGAAAAACTATCATTTTGCAAGCGTAATTAGCTTGCAAAATGCTAGCGTTTTCCGAGCAATCTGTAGAATCGCTTGGAGAACTGATTGACAGGTTGGTCACACTGGTCAAACAGTGTTTGACCAGTGTGACCAACTTTTTACTACTGAGGCCGCCTATGCAGCATTAGTAGTAAAAGATAAAATGTAAAAAAAATAATTAAAAAAATAAAAAATGGTGTTATTCTTACCTTCCGATGTCCCGCGCAGCCTTCCCGCCTCTCTCCACGCTCCTGTTCCCAGTAATCCTTTGCGACAATTACTGCGATGACGTACGTTCTCGCCGGATCGCGACGTCTCGCGGTAATTCGCGATGACGTCGCGCGGTAATTCGCGATGACGTCGCGCGAATCACAGCGAGACTTCGCGATCCCACGAGAATAGTAGTCATCGCGGGCATTTTTGCAAAGGATTACTGGGAACGTGAGCGTGGAGAGAGGCGGGAAGGCTGCGCAGGACGTCGGAAGGTAAGAATAACAATATTTTTTATTTTAAATTCTATTTTTTACAGGGATATGGTACCCAAAGCCCGGAGGACAGTCTCCTCTCCTCCGGACCGTGGGTACCATCCGCAATTGTTCTGCTTACTTTTCGCATGGTGGACACAGCCACATGCGGAAAGTAAGCAGAACAATGCATTCCTATGGGTGCGGGATCGCCGCGATTCCGCAAAATTAATGAGCATGCTGCGTTTTTTACCGCAAAGCGATTCCACCGCGGTAAAAACCGCAGCATTAGCACAGCATTGCGGAATCTCATAGGAATGCATGGCATGCTTATTTTTCGCGGCAAAATCGCGCGGTTAAAACCGCCGCAAAAACGCAAAAAAAACGCCACGTGTGAACTCAGCCTTAAGGTATGATATCCTTTTATGTTCCCTGCATGTAGCAGAATACTTACCGGCTGCTGCCTTCTGCTGTTCTCCACACTGCTCCAGTCCTGTGCTGCTGCTTCGCTCCAGTGTTTGCTTAGTGGACAGGAAGTCACTTCTCAATAGAACTCTATGAGAGCCAGAACAGGAGTCGCACAGACTCGCATTGAGACTTTGTGACCGTTAGCTGTGACTTCATTGGAATGAGGGATTCCGTAGCCCCATTACTGGTAATGGTGGGGATCGGTGATCATCAGCATCAGGACTTTACCATGCATCTTATACTTTAGTGATTCTCCTGTAATTTTTATCTTTCGAGTGAAGATCATGATATCAGACACCAATTTTGCTAAATTTCAGTGTACAGGTATTACAAGAAACAAGGATTGGGCGGATGGATATCCACATGTCCAATCCTTTATGAGCAAAGTATGCATGTGTAAGGGGAAGGGTTTTGGTTACATGAGCATTCTGCCAAGTAGTAACTAATGTAAATGGCCAGCCGTACTTCCATTAACTGCAATGGTCAAAGCCCAGAAGCGACCAATCCCCTAACGGTTATTTATGTTATGGAAAAACAACCCATAACACTTAATTACATTTAAGCCAAAATGTATACAGATATTCAGAAAGTCCTAAAAGGTTCACAAACTTTCTTCCACCACACTATATGTTTATCAGTTACACAACCCAAAAACAGCCCAAATTCAATGCAATCCATGTAGTAGCTGATTAGATCTACTAACAATCATACTATCGCACGAGTGAGTGAAACAAGGAGAAAAGTTGGCTTATAATTTGGTGTAGAGAGATAATGATTGATGCAAGAAATCAAAGCAAAAGCAGATAAATAAAGAGGACAGAAATTGCAAAAAGGAGGTCATCATCATACTTACCCAACTCCAGCTTCAGAGAGGAGGGCAGCTCCTTGGTTACAGTCATGAAGTAACTGTATAGACCCTTAAATGACGACAGCAAACAGGCACAGAGTGTGTAGTGAAAGGTGTAGGCATGCTGGAGGAAACAATCTTGGACCACAAAGCTGTTACCCTGAAATATACCCAAAAAAATACTCTGAAAAGAGTTAAAAAAAAAAAAAAAAAAAAAAAAGTTACATGCAGACAAGGTAATGGGTTACCAATTTGTTTCCATCTTATTGGGAAGTCAGTAACACCCCCTAAACTCGGGAGGCAGATTCTCAGGGAGATCTATGTCCAGCCCATAGATCTTAACAGCTCATTTACATATTAAGAAAAACATGGATTTCTCTGAAATAAGACATTGGATCACACAGATATCAAGGTGTCATTTATTCAGCTTCCTATGACCTACATGTCCATATAGACGGCATAGGAGGGTTGTACCTGCTGACAGATTCCCTTTAAATTTAACATACATTAGAAATAAGACGTATCTGACTGTTATACTCAGTACCTGCATCATTATTCAGCTGTTAGTGTTTTTATTCATAATGTGACACCATCGTTAAAAAATAAGTCACTAGTATATCCTGTGCCCTACTGCTGGAACGTGCACATACTAATCATGGGAGATGAAGCAATTGCCTCTCTTACATCTGCAGAGAGCTGCTTTGTGAAGTTACTGCCGAACACCACACTTTCCAGGGTTGGGACCGCCGACTCCTTGCTCTGGGCTGGAGCGTTCCTGTTTAGCCAAGTGTTCTTCATTGCACGGTGAAAGCTGGAGCACAAGCCATAAATAATGTATTAGCGCTTCTATACTGCACATAAGAGTTATATAATACAGTAGAAAGACTAGAAGGAAGTCTTCTGCTCAGAATCTGAAGAAGAAACACAAACCGCTAAATATAATCCTAATTCGCCAGGCTAGCATTAATATACTATTTGGTGTTTTCAATCTTTTTCATGAAGGGTGTTATCTGGAAATGCCAAGGAACAGCTACTGCTTGTGGATTTCGAAGCGGGTTTGCTAGTTTTATGGAAATACAGTAACTATTGTATAGGGGACAAAAGCTGTGATTTCTTTAATTACTACTATTCACCACTTTTAATGGCTAGATTTGATGTCAGTTTCTGGAAGTAAGAGTGTTCCCATTTACTAAAATCTATTCAGTGAAATTTTATCTTCATGCCAGCCTTCTAAAGGTGGCCATTTACACATAGACTGAAGTTAGATTTGTCCTGACCTATCGACTTGTGTTCTGTATTGGAAGAGTCAATTAAACACTGAGACACCTCTGGAGCCAGCTTATCCCCAGGGAGAACAAGAGGTACAGGCATTTGAAGAGAATATGTCCCGAGGTTTTCGCTACTCCTTCTGAGAGCAGCATGATTTAGAGACAGAGACCCTGACTGCAGCAATGTGTCACTTACTTTGCTGGTCGCAGAAGTTTTGATTAAAAATGTTTTTCTCTGCTGCAGATATATTAGCTCTCTGATTGCTGAGCTTGGTATAACCTCCCTCCCCACACCAATGGTTGGCAGCTTTGTGTACACTGTGCATAGGCAAAAATCTGCAGATCAGCATTAGGGGAGGGGTTATACATAGCTCATGAATATGGAGGACTACATGGCAGCAGGTTTATTAGTCCTCTAATGATAATCTCCTGCAGATACAACAGTGATTCTATCAAAACTACAGCGAGCAGCCCAGTAAGTGACACATCGCAGGAATTAGGGCTCTCAGATTAGCTGGCAAAAATCTGGTGACAGATTCCCTTTAAATTCCTAGTCAACAATATCGGGGGGAATTGGGAGGCTACCATACACATTAGATATTCAAGTTAGGATCACTGGGCATATCCCATCTGAGCATCTTGCTGTCCACTGATCTGTCTATAGTTACAGAGAAGCAGCATGATTTAAAGAGAATCTGTCACCCGAGTTTTTCCTCTACCCCATTTGAGAGCAATATGATGTAGACACAGAGACACTGATATCAGCGATGTATTACTTACTTTGCGGGGTCCTGCAGCTTTGATTAACCCATTCCTACAGTATATGTACAGCACTGTGGGAGATGCGTTCCAGCAAACACCCGTACATATACTTCCTGATGATCGCGTGGGCTCACGCTCCTCGCTGCGGCGATCAAATGTGGGTGACACCCTGCAACAATGCACACGATCGGCACTGGCACCGATCATGGGCGTTTAACCCCTCTGATGACGCTATCAATAGTGAAAATGACATAGATGAGCATCACAGAGGAAGGGAGTTCCCTCTCTGCCCTGGGCCAGAAGATGACCGCAGGGTAATCCAGGGACGGTGGCCTGAAAACTTCTGCTTAGCTGACACGCCTCTTCCCTGCCTATGAGATGCTGAACTAATGCCCTGTAATGCAAAAGCATTGAAGAGTACTAGATTAGCAATCAGGGCAGAGAAAGCTAATGTCCCATACTGGTAAAAAAGTTCAAAAATTGTAAAAAAAAAAAAAAAATGTAAAAAAAAATATCCAATAAATACATTTATTTATGAAAAAACAAAAATAAAAAAAATTAAATAAATTTGTTATCGCCGTGTTCGGAACAACCCAATCATAGAACTGTCCCACTAGTTAACTTCTCAAGTGAACACCGTAAGAAAAAATAAAAATAAAAACACGAGGCAAGAAACTATGCTTTATCATCATACTGCCAAACAAAAAGCAGAATAAAACGTGATTTAAAAGAAGAATATAAATAAAAATGGTATAGCTGAAAATGTAATCTTGTTCCGGAAAAAACAAGCCGCCATGCAGCTAAGTCAGCGGAAAAATAGAAAAATTATAGCTCTCAGAATAAAACGATGCAAAAATAATTATTTTTCTATAAAAGTTTTAATTGTGTAAAAGTGTCAAAAACAAAAAAAAAATATAAGTGTGGTATTGCTGTAATTGTACTGACTCAAAGAATAAAGCTGCCTTATACATTTTACCACAAGCAAAACGGCATAAAAACAAAACAATTCCTGAATTGCTTTTCTTTGTTCATTCTGCCTCCCAAAAATCGGAACAGAAAGCGATCAAAGATAAAAAATAGGTATTAGACCTACCGGTAATGATGTTTCCAGGAGTCCATCCTGACAGCACTATGGAGGACGTCCTCCTCCTCCTTACAGGGACAGGAAAGCACACGAGAGGTTAAAAGGCCATGTCCCACCCCCTTTCCCTCAGTGATTTGACAAGTACCACAAGGTGGATGATGCTAGTAACGGTTTAATGAAACAATCATATTACAGCATATGACATAACATAATACAACATAGTATAACATAACAGGGAGGGAACTACCCGTGCTGTCAGGATGGACTCCTGGAAACATCATTACCGGTAGGTCTAATACCTATTTTCCAGGACGTCCACCTGACGGCACTATGGAGAGTACCAAAGCACCTCCTCAGGGTGGGATTACTGCTTGGAGAACTTTTCTCCCAAATGCGGTTTGTTGGCCAGCTAACACATCTAGTTTGTAGTGTTTGCAGAATGTATTAAGACTAGCCCAGGTTGCCGCTCGACAAATTTGATCAACTGACGCCCCCGCCCGCTCGGCCCATGAGGCCGATACCGCCCTCGTAGAGTGGGCTTTCAAGGAATCAGGCGGGCTGGCGCCTTCAGCCTGGTAGGCATCCGAGATTACTGAGGTAATCCAACGCGCGATGGACGCCTTAGAGGCCTTCTTCCCTTTATTCCTACCTCCAAAGAGAACGAACAGGTTTGGGTCGACACGCCAACTATTGGTGGCCTCTAGGTATTCTATAACTGCGCGCCTCACGTCTAGCGAGTGGAGCCGCCGCTCCTTCTCATTTCGGGGATTATCGCAGAAAGAGGGTAACACTACCTCCTGGTTCAGATTTCTTGTAGAGGCTACCTTCGGGGTAAATGCCGGGTCTAACCTTAGGATTATACTATCCTCTCTTATCTGGAGGTATGGATCCTTAGTGGATAGGGCCTGGATCTCCCCTATTCTTTTGGCCGTGGTAATGGCTACTAGAAAGGCCGTTTTACGAGTGAGAGCAGGGATGGCTATCTTCTCACTAAGGGCGAAAGTGTCTGAGCAGAGGAACCGAAGTACCAGGCCCAGGTCCCATGGCGGGGTGAGCTGCCTAATCGTGGGGCGCAGGCGCTGTGTGGCTTTTATAAACCTTATCACCCAGGGATGTGCAGCTAACTGATAATCGAAGAAGGCGCTCAAAGCTGAAACCTGGACTTTTAGAGTGCTGGGCTTGAGGCCTTTATTAAAACCTGCCTGCAGGAACCCTAGTATGTTAGGGAGATCAGGGGTACCTGCCACGAGCTCGGACCTGCCACCCTCCAGACAGAATCTCTTCCATATCTTCCGATAAATTGCCGACGTCACCGGCTTCCTGCTGGCCTGTAGGGTGGATATGACCTGCTCCGACAATCCTTTTGCCTTCAGGATGTCCCTCTCAGGATCCAAGCCGATAAATGGAGTCTTGCTGGGTCCGGGTGGTGGATCGGGCCCTGGTGGATGATGTTCTCCCACAAGGGCAGCTCGACTGGATCTTCTACTGCCATGGCTCCCAGAAGGGAAAACCAGCTTCTCCTCGGCCAGTATGGCACTATCAATATCACTCTTGCGTGGTCCTCGCGTATCTTTCGGAGCACTGCCGGTATGAGGGCCAGTGGTGGGAACGCATAAGAGAGGGATTCTCCCCGAGTCTGACTCAGGGCGTCTACGCCCTCTGGATGGTCCATCGGATTTAGGGAGTAGAATCTGGGAACCTTCGAGTTCTTCCGGCTTGCGAAGAGATCTATACTGGGGTTCCCCCAGCGCTGACAAAGCTGGTCGAAGATCTCTACGTTCAATTCCCACTCTGTCGGGTGGATCTGTTGTCTGCTCAGGTAGTCTGCCACTTCGTTTTGGGAACCCTCTAGATGTACCGCGGTCACGGATCGAACTGTCCGTTCTGCCCACGTGAATATCTTTTCCGCCAGTGCCTGTAGTGGTTGATGTCTGGTTCCTCCTTGGTGTTTCAGGAATGCCACTGTCGTTGTATTGTCGGATAAAATGCGAACATGACGACTCTTTAGTACCGACCGGTTTCTCCGCAACGCTTCCCAGACCGCGAAGAGTTCCTTGAAATTGGAGGATCTGGCCTTGATGCTTGCTGGCCACTTCCCCTGGAAGATCTTCCCTTCTATGTGGGCTCCCCATCCCCACGCACTTGCGTCTGTGGTGACTACCACGTATGGAGAGGTTGTCCAATGCACGCCCACCTGAAGGTTCCTGGCCTGTAACCACCAGCGAAGGGACTCCTTTACTCGTCCTGAGAGCCTTAGGGGTTTGTCTAGCGACGCCTGACTCCTGTCCCACCTCGCGAGAATCCCTCTTTGTAACAACCGCGAGTGGAATTGGGCCCAACGGACACACTGGATGCAGGCCGTCATGAGGCCCAGGACCTCCATTGCTTCCCTTATGGAGCATTGACGCTTCAACAGGCCTCTGGTTCTGGCCTGAATGGACTTCTGCTTCTGCTCGGGTAGCCAGGATATTCTGTCGGCTGAGTCTAGGAGGACTCCCAGGAATACCTTTCTGGTGTCTGGTGTGAGGTCCGACTTCTCCCAGTTGATCACCCAGCCCAGGAACTCCATCACAGTAGTTGTTCGGATCCTGTCTCGGATGAGCGCTTCTTTGGATCTTGCCACCAGTAAGAAGTCGTCCAGGTATGGCACAATCACAATACCCTGATCTCTCAGGTAGGCCACCACCTCTACCACTAGCTTTGTAAAGATCCTGGGAGCTGAGGCCAGCCCGAATGGAAGACCCTGGAACTGGAAATGGCAGGTCCGGGCTGGTGAACTGATCGCGAACCTTAGTAGGCCTTGGGATGAGGGATGAATAGGAACCTGATAGTATGCCTTTTTTAGGTCTAGGGTGCACATAACTGCGTCCCTGTCTATCAGAGGAATTGCGGATCGGATTGATTCCATCCGGAACCTCCTGTATCTGACCCAAGCATTTAGTGGCTTCAGGTTTATGATGGTGCGGGCCTCGCCGGATTTCTTTGTGATTGCAAACAGGGAAGAGTAGTGCCCTTTCCCTCTTTCTGACGGTGAAACTGGTATTATGACCCCTGAGTCTAACATGTCCTGAAGATCCGACCACATTGCGGAGTCCTCCTGGACGACAGTGGGGGCAATATATCTGTCGGGGGGAGGAGAATAGAGCTCTATCCTGTAACCTTCTCTGATGGTTCTGAGGACCCACTGATTGTTGGTGACTCGTGACCAGTTTGCTGCAAAGTGGCGAAGTCTCCCCCCAATGCCTATGGCGTCATTGTCTCCTCGATCTAGATGTCGATGCAAATGGGGGACCTCTGTTCCTCCCACTTTGGCTGAAGGAGCCTTTGTAGGAGCTTCTATTAGACCTCGCCCGGCCCCTAAACTCTGATTGTCCTCTGAAGAAGGAGCCTCTCCGAAAGGACTGGGACCGCCTGGGCTTTTCTTCCGGGAATCCCTTATTCTTATCGGACACCAGCTCAAGGATATTATCCAGGGCTGGACCAAACACCCTCAGACCCGAGAAAGGGATGGCACATAACTTTGCCTTAGAAGGGTTATCCCCCGACCAGGATCTAAGCCAGACTGCTCTCCGGGCCGCATTAGAGAGGGAGCTGTTTCTGGCCGCAAACCTAACTGATTCCGCCGACGTATCCGACAGGAACGCCGTGGCTGATTTCAAGAGAGGAAGAGATGCTAGTATCTCTGACCTCGGGGTCTTGTTGGTTAGGTGTTCTTCCAACTGCCCCAACCACAGGAACATAGACCTAGCCACCGAGGTGGCTGCTATGTTGGCTCTAATCAGGGCCGCCGACGTCTCCCATGCTCTTTTTAACAAGACGTCCGCCTTTCTATCCATCGGGTCTCGAAGACCGGATGAGTCCTCGGCTGGGATAGCCGACTTCTTAGTAACCTTGGCGACCGGGACGTCGATCTTAGGGACTTCTTCCCACGCCCGAGTTTCCTCGGGATCGAAGGGCAGTCTATTTTTAAAGTTTCGGGAGAGTGTCAACCGACGCTCTGCTTCTTTCCACTCCTCCAGGATCATTGCTTTGATGTGCTCGCTCACAGGGAACACCACCTGTTTGCGGGACACCAGTCCTCCAAACATTAAGTCCTGTCTGGACTGTGGCTTAGGGACTTCTTCCATCTGCATGGTATTTCTGACCGTGTGTACCAGCTCGTCCGTATCCTCCAATAGGTACTTTCTGTTCTGCTCCTGACTATCCCCCGGGATCTCGCCTTCTTCCTCCTGATCTGAGTCCCGGAAATCGGATTCCTCGCTAGGGCTCGCCTCTGATACTGGGACTGGTTCCCACCTCGGACGCTTGCGACCTGGCCCAGGGCTGGGGGATCGACGCCGGGTTGTAGAGGCCTGAATCTCTTCCCTTATCAGCGACCTCATTTCGGAAAGTAGAGATGGCTGTTCCTCGCCTATGACCCTGGAGGTACAGGGACCGCATAGGGTCTTGCTATAGGTGTCTGGCAGCTTTACTCTGCACACCGGACATCTGACTGATTTGGAGGTGGCTTTCGCCGGGTCCTTCCCCGAGGGGGACTCAGCCGGGGTTCCCTTTTCCTGATAACATAAGGGGCACCTCATCAGATCTGGGCTGTGGGGACGGGTGGGGAGGGTGGTCTGCGCTATGCGCACTTACCCCTCCACCAGATGCAGTGTTGCCTTCCATCCCCTGGCGTCCGATGCAGTCACACAGCCTGGAACGACCTGTGACGACTCTGGAGAACGCTTTGGTCCAGGAGCGCGCGCGCCCTGGATTTGAAACCGGCGTCTGACGTCACCGGATGTGACGCTGGTAAGCCGCGCCTCCACTTCCTGCCGGGCATCTGCGCGCGACCGCGCTCGGCGCGTGCAGGGAGCCGCCTCCATTCCTGCTATGGCGCTCCGGCCTCCACTGCCCAGCCGTCGGCGTCGTCCTGCGGGTACTCGGCCCGCCGCGGCCGATTGCGCCCACTTCTGTCGGTGCCCGCATGGCCAGCTGCCTGCGGGGAGCCGACCCGTCCTGGAGCAGAGAGCCCCCCCACCGGGAGGAACGGCTCCCTCCAGGAGCGTCGTCCTGCTCCTGGCCTTTGGAGCCGAGGGACTCCCCACCGGGAAGTTTCGGCCCCGGGACCTCTTGACAGGGGAAGGATTGGACCGGCCACACGATCCCCTGGGCCCCTCCGGTAAGCTCTCGCGTGTCCCTCCGTGCAGGGACAGGAAAAACACTGAGGGAAAGGGGGTGGGACATGGCCTTTTAACCTCTCGTGTGCTTTCCTGTCCCTGTAAGGAGGAGGAGGACGTCCTCCATAGTGCTGTCAGGTGGACGTCCTGGAAATATGTAATTTGCCTGAAAATGGTACCAATGAAAATGTCAACTCGCCCTGCAAAAAACAAGCCGTCGCATGACTCTGTTGGACGCAATATGGAAAAATTATAGCTATCAAAATATGATGATGTAATAAAAAGCATCTTTTAGTGTGTGACAGCAATCAAACAAAAAAACTACATAAATCTGTTATCGCTGTAATTGCACAGACCTGAAGAATCAAGAAGTTGTCTAATCACTTATACTGCACGATGAACAACGTAAAAAAATAAATAGAACCCAATTCTTCACCTGCTGTTGATTTGTTCATTCTGCCTCCCAATTATCACAGTAAGGCTCAGCTTACATTTATTCTGTGCTCTTCGCTTACACCGAGGTTTCCATGTATATCTCTGAAATACGTGATTCATACGGAACCTCCAGTGGACGTTTCCCTATAATGAGACAGATGGAGGCTGTCTGGCCTTTGATCCGGCGGTGTCTGTCTTTTTAGGCGTGCATAAAAGTGTGGTCTGCCACAGTTTTGTGCACTTCTGAAAAGACAGATAACGCTGAACAGAGGCAAGACAAGAGTCCAGAGTAATGCTGCTGCCTCATTATAGTGAATGGATCCCTCGGGGGTTTGATCTGAATCACGTTATTAGATGTTGTAGGTGCTTAAGAACAGGATAAATGTGATCCCAAATGTTATGTAAAAAATTCCTAACAAAAGTTTCCAATCAATCCACAAAAAAGCAAGGCCCTTCTCAGGTCCATCATCTGTCAATGGAAACATAAGGGACTGCCACGTTACTGGTGGTACAAAAACTCTGGAAAAGCACCACGACTTCTTGTCCCCTAAAAGAAATTCAGCAAATTCTATGCTCCCAAATCCAAATGCCGCCCCCCCTTCTGAGCCCCACAGTGTACTTAAACCACATTTAGCATCCACGTTTGGCATTTCTGTAGCGATGAGAGCCTGCTTAATTTACGGGTGCGTTGTCTCCAGAAGCATGAGTTGGGCACTACAATGGCAGTTTGTAATTTTTTCACTCTGCAACATCCACTGCTGCTTGTTTCTGGAAAAAACTCATGGAGTCAAAATTGTTACTACACCTGTAGATAAATTCCCAAAGGGTTATAATTTTTTCAAGATTTTGCTCTTCTAGCACTGAGGGGCTCTGTATATGGAATCCGCAAACTATTCCAGGAAAATCTGCACTCCAGGAGGCAAATAGCTCTCCAGAGTCTCGTCACATGGCTAAGCAGGACGTTGGCTCAGTGGATAGCACCACAGCCTTGCAGCACTGGAGTTCTGGGTTCGAATCCCACCAAGGACAACATCTGCAAGGAGTTTGTATGCTTTCCCCCTGTTTGCATGGGTTTCCTCCCACATTCCAAAGACATACTATACTGATAGGGAATTTAGATTGTGAGCCCCATCGGGGACAGTGATGAAAATGTGTGCAAACTGTAAAGCGCTGTGGAATATGTTAGCGCTATATAAAAATAAAGATTATTATTATACAGTCACATATGGGGTATGTCTACATTCAGCAGAAATTGTTGGACACATTTTGATGCCATTTTTACTCATTTCCCAGTGTGAAAATGTAAAATCTGGGGCTAAAACAACATTTTTGGTGGTAACAATGTAATTTTTTCCTCACTGCCCAATGGTATAAAATTCTGCGACCCACTTGTGTTGTCAATATGATAAATGCACCCCTAGATGAATTTATTGGGGGGTGTAGTTTGTAAAATGAGGTCACATACAGGGGTATTTTTCCAATATGCTACTTCTTCCCTTCTGAGCTTTGCACACTCCCTTAAAAGTAGCTTTCGACCACATATGGGGTATCGGTGTGCTAAGGAAAAATTGAACACATTTTGAGGCCCATTTTCTCCTTATGAAAAAAAAATCGGGGCCAAAACAGTTTTGTAGGAAAAATATTTTTTTCCCATTTTCACAGATAAATGTTGTAATATTCAGTGAAGCATCCGGGGATTCAAGGTGCTCAACACACATCTAGATAAATTCCTTGAGGGGTCTAGTTTCCAAAATGAGGTCACTTGTAGCGGGGTTTCCACTGTTTAGACACCTGCAGACCATTCCAACAAAGTCTGTGTTCCAAAACGTCACTCCTACCTTTCAGAGCCTTGCCTTGTGCCTAAACAATAGTTTTCCTTCACATATGGGGTATCAACGTACTCAGGAGAAATTGCACAAAAAAATTAAAGGTCCATTTTTTCTATAACCTTTGTGAAAATAAAAAAATTAGGATTAAAAGAACATTTTTGCGGGAAAAAATTTGATTTTTTAAAAAAAAATTTTTACAGCTCTCCATTATAAACTTCTGAGGAGCACTTGGGGGTTGAAAATGCTCACCACACATCTAGATACATTCTTTAAAAGGTCTAGTTTCCAAAATGGAGTTATTTGTTGGGGGTTTCCACTGTTTAGGCACATCAGGGGCTCTCCAAAAGCTACAGGGTGTCCGCTAATGATTCCATACAAGTTTGCGCTCCAAAAGTCAAATGGCATGCCTTCCCTTCCGAGCCCTGCCGTGGGCCCAAAGAGTAGTTTTCTTCCACATATTGCGTATCAGCCTACAAAGGAGAAATTGCACAACAAATTGTACAGTGCATTTTCTCAGGTTAACCTTGTGAAAACGAAAAAATTGGCATTAAAACATTTTTGAGGGAAAAATTTGATTTTTTTTATTTTCATGGTTCTACGTTATAAACTTCTAAATAAATTCCTTGAAAGGTCTAGTTTCTAAAATGGCGTCACTTGTGGGGGGTTTCCACTGTTTAAGCACATCAGAGATCTTCAAACGTGGCATGGCATCCACTAATGAATCCAGCATATTTTGGCCATTTTCTCCTGTTACCTTGCAAAAGAGAAAAATTTGGGTCTACAGTAAGATTTTTGTGATAGAAAAGTTAAATATTCATTTTTTTCCTTTCACATTTCATTAGTTCCTGTGTAGCACCTGAAGGGATAATAAACTTCTTGATTGTGGTTTTGAGCACCTTGAGGGGGGCAGTTTTTAGAATGGTGTCACTTTTGGGTATTTTCTGTCATAAAACCACTTCAAATGTGATGTGGTCCGTAAAAAAAAAAAATTGTTTTGTAAATTTTGTTACAAAAATGAGAAATCGCTGTTCTGTTTTACCGCTATCATGAAGTACACTATGCTATGAAAAAACAGTCTCAAAATCAGTGGGATTTGTTGATACATTCCTAGATTTATTACCTCATAAATTGACAGTGGTCAGAATTGCAAAATTTGGCCTGGTCATGAAGGTGAAAACAGGCTCAAGGGTGAAGAGGTTAAAAATGGTTCTCTCTGCTGCAGAGCAAACAGTTCTTGGAATGCTGAGCTCTGTATAACCCGCCCCCACCACTGATGGGCAGGTTTCTGTGTACACTGTGCATAGGCAGAAAACTGACATTCAGTGGTGAGAGCATGGTTGGACTACCTGGAAGCAAGTTTACTCGTTCTCTATTGATACTCTCCTTCGGAAAAAGCAGTAATTTTGCGAAAATTACAGCAAACAGCTCAGTAACACATTGCTGCAATTAAAGTCTCTGTAAGCAGCTCTCAGATTAGGCAAGCAAAATCTGGTGACGAATTACCTTTAAACCTTTGACTTCCCGGAAAGGAGGGGACAAATATGAATCTAGCAAAATGCAGTCTAGCAGTAATTTATATGCAGTCATGACCAAAAGTGTTGGCGCCCTTAAAATTGTTCCAGAAAATGAAGCATTTCTCCCAGAAAATTGCAATTACACATTTTGCTATACACGTTTATTTCCTTTGTGTGCATTGGAACAACACAAAAAAAAGAGCGAAAAAGGCAAATTGGACATAATATCACACAAACCTCAAACATTAGTCCAATAATACTGTTAGCACCTTTCCAAAATTGAGGGCAAACAACTTTGTTTCAAGCATGTGATGCTCATTCAAACTCACCTGTAGCAAGTAACATGTGTGGTTAATATGAAAACCACAGCTGAAACCAGATAAAAAGGGGAGAAGTTGACTGAATCTTTGCATTGTGTGTCTTTGTGTGCCGCCACACTAATGATGGAGAACAGAAAGAGAAGAGAACCGTCTTAGGACTTGAAAACCAAAATTGTTGAAAAACATCAACAATCTAAAGGTTACAAGTCCATCTCCAGAGATCTTGATGTTCCTTTGTCCACGGTATGCAACTAGTGATGAGCGAGTATACTCGTTACTCGAGATTTCCCAAGCATGCTTGGGTGTCCTCCGAGTATTTGGATGTGCTCAGAGATTTAATTTCTGTCACTGTAGCTGCAAGATTTGCGGCTGCTAGCCAGCCTGAATACATGTGGGGATTGCCTGTTTGTTAGGAAATCCCCACATTTTCAGGCTGTCTAGCAGCCGCAAATCACGCAGCTACGGTGACAGAAACTAAATCTCCGAGCACATCCAAATACTCGGAGATCACCTGAGCATGCTCGGGAAAACCCGAGCAACGAGTATACTCCCTCATCACTATACGCGACATAATCAAGAAGTTTACAACTCATGGCACTATTGCTAATCTCCCTGGACGTGGACGGCAAAGAAAAATTGATGAAAGGTTGCAACGGAAGATAGTACGGATGGTGGATAAGCAGCCTCAATCAAGTTCCAAAGAAATTTAAGCTGTCCTGCAAACTCAGGGTGCATCAGTGTCAGCACAAACTGTCAACATTTGAATGAAATGAAACGCTATGGCAGAAGACCCAGGAGGGTTGTTTTCATGCTTCTGGCCCTGGGTGCCTTGGCTGTGTGCAAGGCATCATGAAAGCTGAAGATTACCAAAGGATTTTGGGTTGCAATGTAGTGCCCAGTGTCAGAAAGCTGTGTTTGCGTCCTTGGTAATGGGTCCTCCAGCAGGATAATGACCCCAAAAATACTCCAATAAGCACCCAGAAATGGATGGAAACAAAGCACTGGAGAGTTCTCAAGTGGCCAACAATGAGTCCGAATCTAAATCCCATTGAACACCTGTGGTGAGATCTTAAAACTGCTGTTGGAAGAAGGCACCCTTCAATTAAAGAGTGATCCAAAATTCCAGTTGAGAGGTGGAAGAAGCTTTTAGATTGTTCTAAGAAACAATTGATTGTTGTTATTTATTTCAAAGGGTGTGCAAACAAATATTAACCCCTTAGCGACAGAGCCAGTTTGCAGCTTAATGACCAGGCCAATTTTTACAATTCTGACCACTGTCCCTTTATGAGGTTATAACTCTGGAACGCTTTAATGGATCCTGCTGATTCTGAGATTGTTTTTTCGTGACATATTGTACTTCATGTTAGTGGTAAAATTTCTTCGATAAGTCTTGTGTTTATTTATGAAAAAAACAGAAATATGGCAAAAAATTTTAAAATTTTGCAATTTTAAAACTTTAAATTTTTATGCCCTTAAATCAGAGAGGTGTGTCACATAAATTTCTTAATAAATAACATTTCACACATGTCTACTTTACATCAGCACAATTTTGGATGCAAAATTTTTTTTTGTTAGGAAGTTATAAGGGTTAAAAGTTGACCAGCGATTTCTCATTTTTACAACAAAATTTACAAAGCCATTTTTTTTAGGGACCACATCATATTTAAAGTCATTTTGAGGGGTGTACATGACAGAAAATACCCAAAAGTGGCACCATTCTAAAAACTAGACCCCTCAAGGTGCTCAAAACCACATTCAAGAAGTTTATTAACCCTTTAAGTGCTTCACAGGAACGAAAGCAATGTGGATGGAAAAAATTAACATTTAACTTTTTTTTGGGAAAAAAATTACTTCAGAACCAATTTTTTTTATTTTCACAAGTGTTAAAAGAGAAAATCAACCACAAAATTTGTTGTACAATTTCTCCTGAATACGCCGATACCCCATATGTGGGGGTAAACCCCTTTTTCAGCACACGGCAGAGCTCGCAAGGGATGGAGCACCGTTTGACTTTTTCAACGCAGAATTGGCTGGAATTAAGATCGGATGCCATGTTGCGTTCGGAGAGCCCTTAATGTGCCTAAACAGTGGATGCGATTTGTCCTGAGTACGCTGATACCCCATATGTGGGGAGGAACCACTGTTTGGGTGCATGGGAGAGCTTGGAAGGGAAGGAGTGCCATTTTGGAATGCAGACTTTGATGGAATGGTCTGCGGGCATCATGTTGCGTTTGCAGAGCCCCTGATGGGCCTAAACAGTGGAAACCCCCAACAAGTGACTCCATTTTGGAAACTAGACCCATGAAGGAACTTATCTAGATGTGTGGTGAGCACTTTGAACCTTCAAGTGCTTCACAGAAGTTTATAACGTAGAGCCGTGAAAATAAGAAATCCATTTTTTTTTCCACAAAAATGATCTTTTCACCCCCAAATTTTTATTTTTACAAGGGTAACAGGATAAATCATACCCCCACAGTTATTATGCGATTTGTCCTGAGTACGCTGATACCCCATTTGTGGGGAGGAACCACTGTTTGGGCGCATGGGAGAGCTCGGAAGGGAAGGAGTGCCATTTTGGAATGCAGACTTTGATGGAATGGTCTGCGGGCATCATGTTGCGTTTGCAGAGCCCCTGATGGGCCTAAACAGTGGAAACCCCCAACAAGTGACTTCATTTTGGAAACTAGACCCATGAAGGAACTTACCTAGATGTGTGGTGAGCACTTTGAACCTTCAAGTGCTTCACAGAAGTTTATAACGTAGAGCCGTGAAAATAAGAAATCCATTTTTTTTCCACAAAAATGATCTTTTCGCGCCCAAATTTTTATTTTTACAAGGGTAACAGGAGAAATCATACCCCCACAGTTATTATGCGATTTGTCCTGAGTACACTGATACCCCATATGTGGGGGGGAACCACTGTTTGGGCGCATGGGAGAGCTCGGAAGGGACGGAGTGCCATTTTGGAATGCAGACTTTGATGGAATGGTCTGCGGGCATCATGTTGCGTTTGCAGAGCCCCTGATGGACCTAAACAGTGGAAACCCCCCACAAGTGACCCCATTTTGGAAATTAGACCCCCTAAGGAACTTATCTAGATGTGTGGTGAGCACTTTGAACCCCCAAGCGCGCCACAGAAGTTTATAAACGCAGAGCCGTGAAAATAAAAAGTCTTTTATTTCCACAAAAGTGATTTTTTTAGACCCCAATTTTTGGACCCCCAAAGTTGGTAAATAGTGGAAACCCCTCAATTCTTGCTCCAACCCTAACCCCAACACACCCCTAACCCTAATCCCAACCCTAATCCTAACTCTAATCCTAGTTCGCCCTAACCCTAGCCCAACCCTAACCCTTAACCCTAGCCCAACCCTAACCCTTAACCCTAGCCCAACCCTAACCCTTAACCCTAGCCCAACCCTAACCCTTAACCCTAGCCCAACCCTAACCCTTGCCCAACCCTAACCCTTGCCCAACCCTAACCCTAGCCCAACCCTAACCCTTAACCCTAGCCGAACCCTAACCCTAGCCCTAGCCCTAACCCTAGCCTAGCCCTAACCCTAGCCTAACCCTAACCCTAGCCTAACCCTAACCCTAGCCTAACCCTAGCCTAACCCTAACCCTAACCTAACCCTAGCCTAACCCTAACCCTAGCCCTAGCCTAACCCTAGCCTAACCCTAACTCTAGCCTAACCCTAACCCTAGCCTAACGGAAAACTGAAAAAAAAAATATTTTTTTTATTTCATTATGTGTGCCTATGTAAGGGGGTGATAAACGGGGGGGTTATGTACTATTTTTATTATTTTGATCACTATGATCGTTTATCATAGTGATCAAAATAATGAATGGAATCTGCAAGCCGGAGCCAGCAGATTCCCGGCGGGCGCACTGCGCATGCGCCCGCCATTTTCAAGATGGCGGCGCCCATCGGATGACCCCGGCGGGCGCGGGACCACCGGGAGGGGACGGAGGACAAGGGAGAGGTACCGGGAGGGGACCGGGGGGATCGGGGACCCTATTTCTCTATCCTCTGATGTGCGATCACATCAGAGGAAAGAGAAATTAAATGTAAAATTGCGGCTTTTTTTGCGGTCGCCGTTATAGGGTTAATAACGGCGATCGCAAAAGCGGGGGTCGGTAAAAACCGACCGATTCATGTTCTCTGGGGTCTCGGCTACCCCTGGCAGCCGAGACCCCGGAGAAAATCCGACACTGGGGGGCGCTATTCACTTAAATCACAGCGCCGTGAATTAACGGCGCTGTGGTTTAAGTACCCTTAATTACCGCCGTTAAAAGGCGTATCGGCGGTCGTTAAGGGGTTAAGTTGAGGGTGCCAACAATTTTATCCAGACCATTTTTTGTGTTGAGAAATTACAGTCATATGTTAAAGTTTGGGCACCCCTATTAATGTTAACCTTTTTTTTTTTTATAACAATTTTGTTTTTTGCAACAGCTATTTCAGTTTCATATATCTAATGACTGATGGACTGATGGTTATATTTCTGGATTCAAATGAGGTTTATTGTACTAAGAGAAAATGTGCAATCTGCATTTAAACAAAATTTGACCGGTGCAAATGTATGGGCACCCTTACCATTTTCTTGATTTGAACACTCCTAACTACTTTTTACTGACTTCCTGAAGCACTAAATTGGTTTTGTAACCTCATTGAGCTTTGAACTTCATAGCCAGGTGTATCAAATCATGAGAAAAGGTATTTAAGGTGGCCACTTGCAAGTAGTTCTCCTATTTGATTCTCCTATGAAGAGGGGCATCATGGGCTCCTCAAAACAACTCTCAAATGATCTGAAAACAAAGATTATTCAACATAGCTTTTCAGGGGAAGGATACAAAAAGTTGTCTCAGAGATTTAACCTGTCAGTTTCCACTGTGAGGAACATAGTAAGGAAATGGAAGAACACAGGTACAGTTCTTGTTAAGCCCAGAAGTGGCAGGCCAAGAAAAATATCAGAAAGGCAGAGAAGAATGGTGAGAACAGTCAAGGACAATCCACAGACCACCACCTAAGACCTGCAGCATCATCTTGCTGCAGATGGTGTCACTATGCATCGGTCAACAATACAGCGCACTTTGCACAAGGAGAAGCTGTATGGGACAGTGATGCGAAAGAAGCCATTTCTGCAAGCACGCCACAAACAGAGTCGCCTGAGGTATGCAAAAGCACATTTGGACAAGCCAGTTACATTTTGGAAGAAGGTCCTGTGGACTGATGAAACAAAGATTGAGTTGTTTGGTCATACAAAAAGGCGTTATGCATAGAGGCTAAAAAACACAGCATTCCAAGAAAAACACTTGCTACCCACAGTAAAATTTGGTGGAGGTTCCATCATGCTTTGGGGTTGTGTGGCCAATGCCGGCACCGGGAATCTTGTTAAAGTTGAGGGTCGCATGGATTCAACTAAGTATCAGCAGATTCTTGACAATAATGTGCAAGAATCAGTGACGAAGTTGAAGTTACGCAGGGGATGGATATTTCAGCAAGACAATGATCCAAAACACCGCTCCAAATCTACTCAGGCATTCATGCAGAGGAACAATTACAATGTTCTGGAATGGCCATCCCAGTCCCCAGACCTGAATATCATTGAACATTTGTGGGATGATTTGAAGCGGGCTGTCCATGCTCGGCGACCATCAAACTTAACTGAACTGGAATTGTTTTGTAAACAGGGATGGTCACAAATACCTTCATCCAGGATCCAGGAACTCATTAATAGCTACAGGAAGCGACTAGAGGCTGTTATTTTTGCAAAAGGAGGATCTACGAAATATTAATGTCACTTTTATGTTGAGGTGCCCATACTTTTGCACCGGTCAAATTTTGTTAAAATGCAGATTGCACATTTTCTGTTAGTACAATAAACCTCATTTGAATCCAGAAATATAACCGAGTCCATCAGTTATTAGATATATGAAACAAATAGCTGTTGCAAAAACCAAAATTGTTATAAAGAAAAAAGGTTAACATTAATAGGGGTGCCCAAACTTTAACATACGACTGTATGTCCAATTTGCTTTTTTTCCCCTCTGTTTTTTTTGTGTTGTTGCAATACACACAAAGGAAATTGCAATAATTTTCTGGGAGAAGTACTTCATTTTCTGGACCAGTATCAAGGGTGCCAACACTTAAGGCCATGACTGTATTGTATAGAGAAGGGAATAATTTTCCTTAGTTTGAGTAGGAACTGCAAAAAAAGGCTCACATGATCATTTCTTCAACACGTCAAATAACATTGCTTATATTCTTATAAAAGCCTCAACATCTCCTTAGCCCCCCACCTGAATGTCCTTTTATGTTTTTATACATATAAAAAGAGTCATCCCATTCACCTGATGAGCGGCTGATGCAACGCAACCAAGGACCCATGGACTACGATAGATATGACTGAGAGGTGAAAGTAATCGAACATTACATTGATGTGGTGATGAAGGCCTCTGTGTAGGTTAAAGTGCAACTTTAAATTTCGACTGCTAATTAGTTGCAAGGCGTTAGGGTCATTTGGTCTGAAAAATAGAAAAGAAATAATGTTATTACTTAATCAAATTGCTAAGATTTCTGTGTCTAAAAGCCATCTACTACCTCAAGTCTTTTTCCTTTGTCTTCTAATACTCATCTAATAAACAAATCCACCAAGTATGACTGGGACACATGGTATCAATTATTACCTGTAAATATACTCGCCATGTATCCACACGGATTTATAATGCCTATCATCAACTACATAAGATATCGACAGCAAAAAAGATGATCAAAAGGCAACTTTTATCAATATTATACTGTAGAAAAATTTTTATTGTTCGAAAAACATATTTGTTAAAACCATTACATATCACAAAATGAAGGGACAAGGGGAAATAGATATACACATATGTATAGTGTGATTACACACAAGAAAATGACGCACACATCCGGCACATAGAATGTAATTCACACTGTGTGTCTATTAATTACATAACCATCCCAAAAATGGTGGCAAACTATCAGAAATAAACAATCCTCAGGTGGCAAGAAATAATAATCATATTGCCATGTCATACGAATAATTACACAAGAATTAACCCCTGAGGTTGTACATACAGTATAGTAACACATGGTATCTAGAGACCATATTTTAGATGACTATTCCTGCTTTGCATCCACCACTACAATTGCCATAATGGCCGCTATAAACAAAGGACACTGCCCAATATGTAATACTGAGTACTGGTGGGTGATACATAAAAAAGACCACACATCCTGACTATCCACGTATTAAACCACCTTTGAATCTACCATAGTGGCCGCTGTAAGATGAAGGAGCAAAGCTGCAAAAACAGAAAAAACACATCCGAGAAATTGCTACAACATTAGGAGTGGCAAGAAAGAAAGCACTGGTGAACTCCTCAATGAAAAAAGACCAGGGCGCCCACGGAAGACAACAGTGGTGGATGATCGCAGAATAATCTCCATGGTGAAGAGAAACCCCTTCACAACAGCCAACCAAGTGAACAACACTCTCCAGGAGATAGGCATATCAATATCCAAATCTACCATAAAGAGAAGACTGCATGAACGTAAATACAGAGGTTTCACTGCATGGTGCAAGCCACTCATAAGCATCAAGAATCAAAAGGCTAGACTGGACTTTGCTAAAAAAACATCTAAAAAAGCCAGCACAGTTCTGGAAGAACATTCTTTGGACAGATAAAACCAAGATTAACCTCTACCAGAATGATGGAAAGAGAAAAGTATGGTGAAGGCGTGGTACAGCTCATGATCCAAAGCATACCACATCATCTGTAAAACACGGCTGAGGCAGTGTGATGGCTTGGGCATGCATGGCTGCCAGTGGCACTGGGTCACTAGTGTTTATTGAT
Organism: Dendrobates tinctorius; assembly: GCF_039654945.1. NCBI lineage: Eukaryota > Metazoa > Chordata > Amphibia > Anura > Dendrobatidae > Dendrobates > Dendrobates tinctorius. The sequence continues at coordinate 14,157,505 of NW_027361692.1, forward strand.
GATGTGACACAGGACAGAAGCAGCCGAATGAATTCTGAGATATTCAGAGCCATACTGTGTGCTCAGATCCAGCCAAATGCAGCCAAACTGATTGGTAGTCGTTTCACACTACAGATGGACAATGACCCAAAACATAAAGCCAAAGCAACCCAAGAGTTTATTAAAGCAAAGAAGTGGAATAATCTTGAATGGCCAAGTCAGTCACCTGATCTCAACCCAACTGAGCATGCATTTCACTTGTTAAAGACTAAACTTCAGACAGAAAGGCCCACAAACAAACAGCAACTGAAAACCACCGCAGTGAAGGCCTGGCAGAGCATCAAAAAGGAGGAAACACAGCGTCTGGTGATGTCCATGAGTTCAAGACTTCAGGCAGTCATTGCCAACAAAGGGTTTTCAACCAAGTACTAGAAATGAGCATTTTATTTACAATTATTTGATCTGTCCAATTACTTTTGGTCCCTTTAAAAACAGGGTGGCACATGTTAAGGAGCTGAAACTCCTAAACCCTTCATCCAATTTTAATGTGGATACCCTCAAATGAAAGCTGAAAGTCTGAACTTCAATTGCATCTGAATTGTTTTGTCTGAAATTCATTGTGGTAATGTCTAGAACCAAAATTAGAAAAATGTTGTCTCTGTCCAAATATATATGGACCTAACTGTATGTATGTGCAAGAGCTAAATTTGTGTAAATGCACATGTAGCAGAGCGGTGTGTGCAAATATTTGCATGTAGCAGAGCTCTGTGTGTATAATACACACTACAGAGAGACATTAATAATAGATTACTTTCCTATTCTACCCTAGTGCATTAACCCCTTAACGGCGCAGCCAATTTCCTATGTTGTGTTTCCGTTTTTTCCTTCCCTTCTTTTCAGAGCCATAACACTTATTTTTCTGTCCACATATGCATGAGGGCTAGTTTTTTGAGGGATGAGTTGTACTTTTAAAGGACACCTTCATTTTACCGCATATTGTACGTAAAATTGGCAAAAAAATTCAAAGTGTAGTGAAATTGTGAAGAAAAAAAAACACAATTTTGTGGGGTAGGACAATGTTTTTGTTAGTACCAAGATGGGATAGATGTGATTATTTGATCGCTTGTTACAGCATTTTTTGTGAAATTGTGGCAATAAAAAAACACGTTATTTTGACGCTCTTTAATTTTTTATGTTTACAGTGTTTAACAATAGGTTGTTTACAAATTTTGACAGATTGAACTTTTCTGAATTTGGCAATACCACATATGTGTATTTTTTTAAATATCTTTATTTTCAATGTGGTGATAGGTGGGTGATTTGAACTTTTAGTTTTTTTTATTTTCTCATGTTTTTTAAAACCGCTTGTGCTGTATGTACCGATGCTGCAGCATTGCTGAATATAGCACAACTCATGCTCTCCTTTGAAGTCTGGCCACAGGCAGGGTTTCAAAGGAGCTCCATAATGGCAGGCACAGAGGGGTAATCAGATGACCCCTGGCTGTTATGACAACTGCTGTGGGTTCAGTCACTGCCCTGAATGACAGCCAGCCGCAATGTAGAGCCAGAGTCAAACAGGGCTGGGGACGCAGTTATAGCGGCCGCTCTGTATACTCAGAGAGGTGACTGAACCGACACCGCCCCATGACTGAATAAAAGGAGAGAATAACGGAAAAGGACACCACTGCAGGCATTTACTACAGGCCGCCTGTGGATGAACACTTTATGCATCAAATGGCCAAGTTCTCCAAAAAATATGACACAGTGGTCATGGAAGAATTTAACTATCCAGATATTTGTTGGGAATCTCTCTCAGGCAAGACTAACAGGTCAAGGAAATTCTTATCCTCTCTTGCTGACAACTTTATCTTTCAAAAGGTAAGGGAGAAAACAAGGGGAACTGCTACCTTGGATCTAATCCTTATAAACAGGGAGGAAATGGTTGAGGAGGTAAAAGTGGCTGGGACCCTAGGAGGTAGCGACCATGCTATTTTAGAATTTTGGCTAACTAGAAGAGAACGATCTGTGAAGACTTAGACTTCAAGGCTAGATTTCAGAAAGGCAGATTTTAAGGGACTCCGTAAGAGAATCAGAGGGATCCAATGGCTGGATATCCTTAAGGACAAAAATATCCAGGAAGGATGGAAAATTTTGAAAAACGAGATTCTTGAAGCACAATCGTTAACAATTCCAAAAAGAGGGAAGAGTTGGAAGCATTTAAGGAACCCAGGATGGATGAACACAGAACATAAACACATGCTAAAACGGAAGAAAGAAATGTTTATAAAATGGAAAGAGGGAGGCATATCTAAAGAAGAATATAATGCTGTCTGCAGAACCTGCAGGACAAGAATCAGATTAGCTAAAGCTGACAATAAATGAAAGCTTGCAAGAGATGTCAAACGCAATAAAAAAGGATTTTGGGGATATGTCAAAAGTAAAAGAAAAGTCAAACATACTATTGGAGTTTTACAGGATGAAAATGATGAAATGGTAAGACAGGATGTTGAAAAGGCCGAACTTTTAAATTCCTATTTTGCATCTGTTTTCTCTCAGAAAGGAAATGTAACATCAACTGATCTTCACTGTCCTATTAAAGGAACAGAATAATCCAGGATATCTATAAACAGAAAGATAGTGAGGAAACACTTAGCTAACATAAATGAACTCAAGTCTCCAGTTCCAGATGAATTACACCCCAGAGTACTCAATAAGATAGCAAAAAAAACTTTTGAACCACTCTCCGTAATCTTTGAAAACTCCTGGAGAACAGAAGAAGTCCCAGAAGACTGGAGAAGAGCAAATGTCATTCCTATCTTCAAAAAGGGGAATAAGGTGGACCCAGGGAACTATAGTTCGGTGAGTCTGACTTCTATACCAGGAAGGATCTTTGAACAAATTATTAAACAACATGTATGCAAGTACCTGGATAAGAATGAAATGATTAACCAGAGTCAGCATGGGTTTGTAACTAAAAAGTAAAGTCAGAGTAACTTAATTTCCTTCTATGACAGAATCACTGACTGGGTGAATCAGGGAAATGCTGTAGACATAGTATGTCTTGACTTCAGCAAAGCCTTTGACAAAGCATCTCACACCATCCTTATTGAAAAAATGACTAAGTATGGAATGGACAAGGCAACTGTTAGATGGATTCATAGCTGGCTTAGTGATTGGACCCAAAGAGTAGTTGTAAATGGCTGCACATCCAGTTGGAAGAACGTCTCAAGTGGGGTACCACAGGGCTCTGTCCTGGGCCCTGTATTGTTCAACATCTTTATCAATTATTCAGATGAAGGAATTGAGGGTAAACTGATTAAATTTGCTGATGACACTAGGAGGGATAGATAATACTAGAGAAGAGTGAGAGAGGATTCAAAAAGATATAAATACAGTGAGCAGCAACTAACAGAATGGTTTGGAACAGGGAAAAATGCAAAGTACTACATCTGGGCAATAAAAATGATAAAAACATACAGAATGGGAGGAATAGGGCTAGGCAACAGCACATGTGAAAAAAACTTGGGTATACTAATAGATCACAGACTGCACATGAGTCAACAGTGTGATGCAGCAGCAAAAAGGCAAATACAATTCTGGGATGTATTAACAGAAGCATACAGTCTAGATCATGTGGAGTCATTATTGCCCTCTACTCCTTTTTGGTCAGGCCTCATCTGGAATACTGTGTCCAGTTTTGACAACCACATTTTAAAAAAGACATCAACAAACTGGAGCAAGTTCAGAGAAGAGCGACCAGAATTGTGATCGGTCTGCAAACCATGTCCTAAGAGGAACGGTTACAGGATTTGGGAATGTTTAGCTTGCAAAAAAGAAGACTGAGAGGAGACTTAATAGCTGTCTACAAATATCTCAATGGCTGTCATATTGTAGAAGGATCATCTTTATTCTCATTTGCGCAAGGAAAGACTAGAAGCAATGGGATGAAACTGAATGGGAGGAGACACATATTAGAAGAAACTTTTTGACAGTTAGGGCGATCAATGAGTGGAACAGGCTGCCTCTAGAGGTGGTGAGTTCTCCTTCAATGGAAGTCTTCAAACAGAGGCTGGACAGGCATCTGTCTGGGATGATTTAGAGAATCGTGCTTTGAGCAGGGGGTTGGACACGATGACCCAAGAGGTCCCTTCACAACGCTACCATTCTATGACACCGAATACTGGTGGGTAAAATAAAGATCATTTTCTCCCCGCTTCTTTCCTCTGTGTGCAGGCGCCGGAGAGCTTCATAATGCTGTTGATCTGCAGATTAACCCCATATCTGCAGGTTAACAGCATTATGCTTGGTGATAGGTTCCCTTTAAGGTTAGTATTAGTACAGTGATGCTAAACTTACATTTTTTTATATACAGCTCTGGCAAAAGTTAAGAGAAGACCACATCAAAACCCTGTCATGGGCAGCCCATTCTCCAGACCTGGACCCCATTTAAAACCTCTGGAATGTAATCAAGAGGTTGATGGATAGTCACAAGCCATCAAACAAAGAAGAACTGCTTACATTTTTGCGCCAGAAGCAGTGTGACACACTGATGGAAAGCATGCCAAGACGCATGAAAGCTCTGCTTAAAAATCATGGCTATTCCACAAAATATTGATTTCTGAACTCTTCCCGAGTTAAAACAATAGTATTGTTGTTTATAAATGATTATGAACTTGTTCTTTTTGCATTATTTAAGGTCCAAAAGCACTCTTTTTTTTTTTTCAGAAAAAAAAATTATTGTTTGGAAATTCGGAGATATGTTGTCAGAAGTTTATAGACTGAAAGAACAATTTACATTTTGCTCAAAAATATACCTATAAAGAGAAAAATCAGACAAACTGAACATTTGGAAGTGGTCTCTTAATTTTTGACAGAGCTGTATATATATTTTAGTGGTTAAAAAAAATTCAGAACATTGTAAAAAACAACAACTCCTGGTTCTTGTAACATTCAGGCTTGTACTTACGAATAGTCTGTGTCTGTGAAATACAGATCAATGGAAATTTGAAACACCAGCTCATTCAACGTCTCCTCAATCTGTGGACAGGTATGTTGCATTAGAAGAATGGAGTCACACAGAAATATCCATTTTCAATGTTCTTCTCATAAAACGGGACTTACCTTCCTTTCATCCAGAAGCATCTTTACCTTGAAATTCATCACATCATTGACTGCTACCTCCTCATTTTTGTACAGAATTTGGAAAATTTTACTGCAGATGACAGTATCTTGCACAGATGCTGGAAAGGCCAAGTCATCGCCTTAAAAGTAACAGTAATACATTTTGAGTTAAAATATTCAAAAAGCAACAGAAATGTGCAAAAGAATCATAACATGTCTGTTTTTACATGTTAACAGATACTATCTCATCAGGATGGGTCTTGTAGGATTCAGGGCCATTTCTGGCTGGTCAGATAGCCTATTTGAAATATAATTCAAGGACATTACGACAAAGGAAATATAAAAGGCATATAAATTTGTAATACACAAAAAGAAATAAACACTGTACCAGTAACTTTAGGATTCTGTATCAAAATGCCTCAAAGGCTAAGTTTGCTGTTGGAGGTTCTGTTGGAGTTGAGACTAATATACTTACTTGGTAAATTTATGTCAGAATGAGTGTATATTCCTAATACTAAAACACGCATTTATTTAGTCCACCTAGAGCTTTCAAAAGGGAACATTCATTATGCAGTGTACTGTCATACTGTCGTAGATTTACAAAGTAAGAACACCAGCCTCATCAGGTCTAAAAGATCTATAAATAAATGTATTTGATTTAATGTAATGTATACTGCTGATATCCCAGTGAGGTCTATCAGACATCGTTGTGAAATATACTGTACATTACATAACTACAAAAGTAGTAGTGGGGAATAAAGGGGTGTGCAATGGCACGTTAGAGGTCATAGGACAGCACATACAGAAGGGTTAGCTTTGGGCTTATATTTTAAATGGATTAATTGGGATATAGATAAATGTGCTGTATAGACGGGTATACAAGAGCTGCTTTAAAAGATAAACGCCTGAAGTTTTTGAAGGGCATTTTTACATTTAAGTGGTATGTTTATTTTAGAGCAAACGGTAAATTACAACCATGAAATCCCTGTGCCTATGATTCTACTCCTGGTTCCTCTGCATGAGCTGAGCAGATACATTTCTTACATCATGCACGTATACAACGTATATGTACATCATAGGTTTTGTATCGCCATTTGATGCAGGGTCCGGCGCTGAGCCCGCATCTTTTCTGGCACATGACAGCTGATCTGATCAGAGGTCATGTGCCCCTAACAGCTGTGGGTGGAATCCCGATCCATCCACGACTATTGATAGGTTAAATGTCGCTGTCAATCTCTGGCAGTGGCATTTAACTAGTGTCTACGGGAAGCACGTCACTAATTCCGTCCAGTGGCACCTGTCACATGAATGCGGTGCACAGATGGATTGGCATGATAACCGGGGTGTGCAACAGACCCCCGTCCTTGTTATAACAGATGATGATTTTTGCAACATGTTGCAGAGTTGAAGCACAAGCGATCGGATGATCACAGTCTCAAGTCTTCTAAAGTAGGGGTCCCCAACCTTTTCTGCACCAGGGACCGGCTTCAAGCAAGACCATTCTTCCATGGCCCGGCAGGGCGAGGATGGACGTTTGTCACGGGCGGGGCTTTGGTCATAAGGAGGCGGGGCTATGGACAGGGTTGTAGTTTAGTAGTCAGTGCATACTTGTCATAATATATCATTTATAATGTGAATGTGACTCAACTCACCATAGGTTTTGAAGTGGGAGCACCGGGCTTGTTTCCCTGTATCAGTGGGAGTACTGGGCTTGTTTTCCTCCAACAAGACAGTCCCATCTAGGGATGATGGGAGACAGCGACACCCGAAGTGTGTTCCTTATGTCCAGTCTTCTCCGTAATCTCATTTTTGCTGCTGTCATTGCAAAAAATCCAGTTTCACACAGATAGGATGTTGGAAATGGAAGCAGAGTTTTCAGTGCTTTTGTGGCGATCTCAGAATATTCTGCCTTGACTTTAATCCAGAACGTTGGGAGATTTGACATCTCAAACATACTTTTAAGGCTACCATCATTTGAAATCTCAAGCAGTTGGTCTTCTTCAAGCACGGACAAGGTCGATTCACCTGGCTTGTTCACAAATGGGTTGCGAATCCATTCCTTCCTAGTTCGTGGGTCTTTTGTGGTTGGAAAGTAGTGTGCAAACTGTACTGAAAGCTGAGATAGATGATCATGCACCAGCTGGGAGAATGAAGGTTCAGGCTCGGTCTCTTCCAAAATCCCTGCTAATATTTGAAACATATCAAATATTCCTGTTCTCACTCGCCGTCCCCACACTTCTAGTTTGGCTTTAAATGCAGCAACTTTATCTGCCAACTTGAAGGCAGTGGTCATTCTCCCCTGAAGTGACAGATTAAGTTTGTTCAACAAGTTGAATACATCACATAAGTAAGCAAGTTTTGTGACCCATTCCTTACTACTGAAATGTGCTGCAAGTGGTGATTCCTTTTCTAAAAGAAATCTATGAAGTGGTTCTCGTAATTCAAAAACTCTGGCCAGTGCTCTACCTTTAGAAAGCTATCTGACTTCAGTGTTTAAGAGAGACGCTTGTGCTCCGCATCCATCTCCTCACAGAGATGCTCAAACAGACGTGAGTTAAGGGCGTATGCTTTCATGTGATTAATAACTTTAATCACATCTTGCAAAACAGTGTTAAGTTCAGGTGACATTTTTCGGCTTGCCAACATTTCTCTATGGATGACACAGTGCGTAGACTCGCATTCAGATGCAACCTGTTTGACCCGAGTAGTTAAACCAGAACACCGTCAAGTCATGGCAGCTGCTCCATCCGTGCATATACCTACACAAAATGACCAGTTTAATTTTCCTGATATGTAATCATCCAAAGACTTGAATAGTTCTGCACCTGTGGTGTTGGCTGCCAACAATAATGTACATAACATATCCTCATGCACATCCTCCTGGAAAATATATCGCACATAAACAAGCATCATTGCTTTGTTGTCAACATCAGTAGACTCATCAACCTGGATTGCATACCATGGTGACGTATTAATCCTCTCTAACAATTGTCCCTCGACGTCTTCTGCTAATTCATTAATTCGTCTAGTGACAGTGGTCGCTGAAAGAGGAACCTGTGCCACATTTTTAACTGCAGCCTCTCCAAAAAGTTCATGGCAAATGTCCTTAGCAGCAGGCAGGATCAACGCTTCACCAATAGTGAAGGGTTTCTTAGCCTTAGCAATGCGGTTAGCCACCAAAAATGATGCTCTCAGTGCAGACACATTTGTTGATGTGGTGGCCTTCAATAATTTCTTCTGTCCTTCATGTTCACGCTTTTTTTCTTTCAAAAAACTCCAAAAGCTTGTCTTTTGATGCAGGGTGTTTGGTCTGTAAGTGGCGAGCCAATTTTGAAGGCTTCATGGCCTCATTGGCTAGCTGGTCGCCACATATCACACAGAGTGGGCTTGGGGCGTTTGAATCGCCTGTTGCGATGAACCCATAATTTAAGTAGGATTCATTGTATTTTCTTTTAAATGCAGCTTTCTTTTTTTTAGCAGTCATGGAGTCTTCATCTGTCTCATCATTAGGTCTTTCTACCTTTTCAAAGAAGCTCTCTAGCAAGGTTTGTTTTTTACTCATTTTACAAGAGTTTGAGGCGGAGGCGTAGTGGGCCCCTAACGCTGAAAGATGGCTACTGCTACTGATGACCGTCACTGCTAATTATGATTGGAACCTACAAGGAAATGGAGCATTGAGCACTTAGAAAAAATTGTACTGGAGTACTGTATACATGCTGATTATTTTTTAATCATGGTGTATGCATGGCTCTGCTCCCACCCTTGCATACATGGCTTTGCTCACACCCTTGCATACATGGCTTCGCTCACACCCTTGCATACATGACTCTGCTCCCACCCTTGTATACATGGCTCCGCTCCCATCCTGTATACATGGCTCTGCTTCCACTCTCCTATCCTGTATACATGGCTCTGCTTCCACTCTCCCATCCTGTATACAAGGCTCTGCTTCCACTCTCCCATACTGTATATAAGGCTCTGCTTCCACTCTCCCATAATGTATACAAGTCTCTGCTTCCACTCTCCCATACTGTATACAAGGCTCTGCTTCCACTCTCCCATACTGTATACAAGGCTCTGCTTCCACTCTCCCATATTGTATACAAGGCTCTGCTTCCACTCTCCCATCCTGTATACATGGCTCCGCTCCCACCCTTGTATACGTGGCTCTGCTTCCACTCTCCCATCCTGTATACATGGCTCCACTCTCCCATCCTGCATACATGGCTCCACTCCCACCCTTGTATACGTGGCTCTGCTTCCACTCTCCCATCCTGTATACATGGCTCTGCTTCCACTCTCCCATCCTGTATGCATGGCTCCACTCTCCCATCCTGTATGCATGGCTCCACTCTCCCATCCTGTATACATGGCTCTACTCTCCCATCCTGTATACATGGCTCTGCTTCCACTCTCCCATCCTGTATACATAGCTCCACTCTCCCATCCTGTATACATGGCTCTGCTTCCACTCTCCCATCCTGTATACATGGCTCTGCTTCCACTCTCCCATCCTGTAAACATGGCTCTGCTTCCACTCTCCCATCCTGTATACATGGCTCTACTCTCCCATCCTGTATACATGGCTCTGCTTCCACTCTCCCATCCTGTATACATAGCTCCCCTCTCCCATCCTGTATACATGGCTCTGCTTCCACTCTCCCATCCTGTATACATGGCTCTGCTTCCACTCTCCCATCCTGTATACATGGCTCCACTCTCCCATCCTGTATACATGGCTCTGCTTCCACTCTCCCATCCTGTATACGTGGCTCTGCTTCCACTCTCCCATCCTGTATACGTGGCTCTGCTTCCACTCTCCCATCCTGTATACATGGCTCTGCTTCCACTCTCCCATCCTGTATACATGGCTCTGCTTCCACTCTCCCATCCTGTATACATGGCTCTGCTTCCACTCTCCCATCCTGTATACATGGCTCTGCTTCCACTCTCCCATCCTGTATACATGGCTCTGCTTCCACTCTCCCATCCTGTATACATGGCTCTGCTTCCACTCTCCCATCCTGTATACATGGCTCTGCTTCCACTCTCCCATCCTGTATACGTGGCTCTGCTTCCACTCTCCCATCCTGTATACATGGCTCTGCTTCCACTCTCCCATCCTGTATACATGGCTCCACTCTCCCATCCTGTATACATGGCTCCACTCTCCCATCCTGTATACATGGCTCCACTCTCCCATCCTGTATACATGGCTCCACTCTCCCTCCCATGTATTTATGGCTCCGCTCCCACTCTCCCTCCCATGTATTTATGGCTCCGCTCCCATTCTCCCTCCCTTATTTATGACTCCGCTCCCACTCTCCCTCCCATGTATTTATGGCTCCGCTCCCACTCTCCCTCCCATGTATTTATGGCTCCGCTCCCACTCTCCCTCCCATGTATTTATGGCTCCGCTCCCATTCTCCCTCCCTTATTTATGACTCCGCTCCCACTCTCCCTCCCATGTATTTATGGCTCCGCTCCCACTCTCCCTCCCATGTATTTATGGCTCCGCTCCCACTCTCCCTCCCATGTATTTATGGCTCCGCTCCCACTCTCCCTCCCATGTATTTATGGCTCCGCTCCCATTCTCCCTCCCTTATTTATGACTCCGCTCCCACTCTCCCTCCCATGTATGTATGGCTCCGCTCCCACTCTCCCTCCCATGTATTTATGGCTCCGCTCGGCTCCCCATCATCCCCCATCATACTTACCCTCACGTCGCTGAACTTCCTTCCCATCGATGAACTTTCTCCCTGCATCTCGCGGCGCTTCAGCTTCTTCCTGTACGGAGCGGTCACGTGCTACCGCTCATTAAGGTCAATGAATATGGAAGCCACCCCTATGGTAGAGGAGTGGTGTCCATATTGTGAGGTAGCACTGTCATTTACTTAGGGGATTCTCGCTTGCAGCGAACAAAAACCAGTTCCGGCACAGATTTTCCATCAAATCATACAGTCCTTGCAGTTTATTCACGCCTCATAAACCACAGCAGCAACAGAAAGTTCACTTAATAGCATTACCAGCATAGTGTCCATTATAATGCTTCACTCTGGTTATCAATGTCCAGTATGCAGGCTCTCTTAGCCTCACAATGATCTCACCCACGTCAGGGTTCCTCATGCGGCTGCAGCATTCCGCACAAGTTCGCTCCCTCCAGGGAACTCTCAGGTACACATCCCCATTGCTCCCAGCCACTTCACACGTGCTGTCAGGCAGGAAGTTCCATCTCTGCAGGACCTTCCACGCTGGACCAACCAGGTCCCAGCATTCCTCTCATGTGACCTACCCTGGCCACATTATATGGTCCATAGCCACGCCCACCGGGTCACGTGACTATGACCTCATCACAGGTCCTTCAGGCATTCACATAGCCTTTTACAACAGGCGTTTTCAGACACACCCCTGGGTGGGTTTGTAGGTAAGTGGCCCACCCAACTCCCAAGTTACCTAGAGACTTCTCCCTTATACCTTGAAATAACACCTCAGCAATACCATTGCTAATCAATACGCATAACTAAGTCTCCATCTCAAAGCCACCCCCTTTGAGATACACAACCATCCGTCAGGATTCTGCCACTCATCCTCTCCCTTGGAACCTCCACACAGCGCCCCCTAGTGGACATAGTGGTTACTACACCACAATATTCATGACCTTAAATGAGCGGTAGCACGTGTCCGCTCAGCGCTGGATGAAGCCGCCGCCGACAGGGACCACGGCTAGGTGAGAGTCAGCAGCTGCACTGCTGCCAGCTCCCCTTGTGTCCGCGGACCGGCAAGGGCACTGCAGCGGCCCGGTGCTGGGCCGCGGACCGGCAGTTGGGGACCCCTGTTCTAAAGAGACTACTGAAGCAAGTAAAAGGTTAAAAAAAGTTTTTAAAAAATACAAATTACAATTTTTTTGCAATAAAATGGCAAACAGAACATCACAAAAATGGTATCAATACAAATGTCAGCTCGGTGCGCAAATATTAAGCCCTCACAAAAATGGTGCACTTTTTTTCCATTTAAAATTTTCTTTTCACTACATAAATACAAAAAGAAACTACGGTATACATATTTGGTATCTAAAAAATCGTAATGACCTGGAGAACGATAATGGCAGGTCATTTTCAGCATTCAGTGAACATGGTAAAAAAAAAAAAAAAAGTTGAAATTTTTTTGGAATTTTACCGCATTTGAATTTTTTTTCCCATTTTCCAGTACATTATATGGTTAAGTCAGTGCTGTCATCCCAAAGTACAACTCGTCCCGCAAAAAAACAAGACCTCACGAGCCATAACTAACGGAAAAATCCAAAGTCGTGAAGGGGTTTTTAAAGGTAATCCAAAATATTTAAATGTTATGGCTTTAATGAAAGCAGTACAGAAGGACAATCCCGACTCTACTCTGACACACCAAGTCTCTAATCAGAAACAGAGTTCTTCTTGATTGATCTGTGTAGTTCCAGGTTTAGATGGAAGAAAAAGATGAGTTTGAGTGGCGAGTCCACGCGTCTAGGAGATTATCGAGGAACAGCTTTACGAGAAGGTGTAGGCTTTATATGGCATATCCCTAAGGAATTTAATTAATGACTTTTATGACCGTCACAAATATCATAAAAGACTGGTGCAGATCCTCCTCGGTCTCCTTTTACTTCCCTACAGCGGATCACAGGCAATCTACTCTACTTATATGACCGCTGCTGCCACTAATGGGGCTCAGAAACGATGGCTATGTGTACAGCATGAGCTCTGTGTGCGGCAAGTGATTGACCGCAGCAGTCACATGGATAGAAGGCACCTAAGCAGCTGTAGAAAAGCAACAAGGGAACAGCAAGGACTAACAGAGTCACAGCCCTGGACAAAATGTTTGGGTTTTTTTTAGAAATATTCCCTGCACATGGCCATAACACTTGCCCAGTCCAAATTACTATGTGGATAAGGGCACCCATCATTTCTATGAGGCCCAGTCTACCGAAATCAGTAGCATACATTTTATGGATGGACTGCTTGAAAATGTGGCAAGGAGAAAAAAAAACATGAAAGCATCTTGTTCCAGAGGTAATAAGGCTATACAGGGAATCATATGGCAGGACAAGAAGCCACAGAGAACTCATGTGACCACATACAGCGCGCGGCACACGTGGCATCAGAGTGCTGCCAATGAGAAACATGAACCCCATCGGTAGATTTGACAAGTTTCTGCCAGAAATTGAACCGAACTCGAAAACATATGAAAAGGCAAATAGACTATAACATGTTAGCTGAATAAGAAAAAAAATAAATAAATTTATGAATGATGCCAAATTCTAGCATGAATCCATCAGCAAGATATATTCCAATCTAATATTAAAAGTCTCTGTGCCTGTACTTTATATAATCAGCAAATGCTAGGACGCTATTCACATAATGCTAACAATCTGAACTTGTCCTCAGTGATGAGCGACCATGCCAGGATAAATAAGGCATTATCCGAGTATGCCTGGGCGCTATCCTACTGATTTTGGCATGCTCAAAAAATATGTTCGAGTCCCCGCAGCCGCATGTCTCGCAGCTATTCAACAGGCAATCCCCGCATGTGTTGTGACTGTCGAACAGCCACGAGATATGGGGCCTCGAATATATTTTTCGAGCGTGCCGTAGACACTCCAGTAGTACACAAGCATGCTGGTATAACACCTTATTAATCCGAGCACGCTCGCTCATCACTACGTGTCCTCAACCATTATTTCATGTCCACATGTAGCAAGCAGCAAATATGTAAAAATTCACAATGAAATATTATCCTATGGCTTTAATCGCAAGATGCAAGACCCCGTACTTAGAAAGTTAGTTGTCTCCTAAGCTGGACCATAGGGCTGCATATTTGATGGCAAAATGCAGGATATAAGAATGTATTGCTTGCACAGAATATATATTTTTTATGCTTGGTTGGCTGGGAGGCCGCATTTCAAAGCGTACAGCTCCTGCTGCTGCAAGGCATGTACTGTCTATATTCCCTCATGTGATTATTATTAGTATTTAGAATAGAAAAGCCTTGGGTTCTGACAAAGCAGTGAACCAGGCCAGAATCATTCAGCATTAATAATCATCAAATCTAGGCAAACCCGCTTATATTTGACGTTTGTGTGCTGAGTGCTCCTGGGTGATCCCAAGCTACACATTACCGCTCATACATAGCCGAAACAGAAGCATGGACTAGTATGGGGAAATATAAATGTACTTCCATGTCAAACTTGTAATAGATCCCCAATTAAATATAATATTAGCACAGCCTTGTCAAGGAACAGAGGATGCACTTGCTACAGGCTTATGTTATTCAGTGCGGAAAACCCCAACATAACTGCCAAATGCGGCCCACCTCTGGCAGAAAGATTTAAAGACCATGCATAAGAAAACATGTTGGGTCCAATATCACTGAGGTTATATAGCAGCTCTATATAATTAGGATTTCCTCCCTAGAGCTTAGCTGCAATGATTTTTAGGCGTTTGGGGCATCATGTGGACCCTCAAATACACCATCAGCTTAAATAAGATGCTTAGGAGCTGGAAGCTACTACTAAGTAGGGGAAATGTCAGTGGGCAGCATGGAAACACAGCAGAGTCTCCACATGCTGGATGTATTATAGAAGAAGCCATGGATCCAGAAGACGAAGAGAAGCAGCAGAGGGAAACTCTACAACCTTCTCTATGAGGGACCGGTATACTATGTAGGAAGAGACTCCGATTAACCCTATCAAAGGATCTGTGTCTTTCTTTTAGCAGAGGCATATGAGGAGTTCTCCTAGTAGTGGACAACTTCTGTAATCTATTCAGAAAGGCGTTATGTCAGCAGGATCATTAGTGTACGCCATGGGACCAGTGATATTCATGTGCGGTAAAACAGCAACTTACTAACAACATATACTGTGTACATATACAGTGGTCACGGTAAGTACTCAGACCCCTGTACATTTTTCACTCTTTGTTTCATTGCAGTCATTTGGTAAATGCAAAAAAGTTCATTTTTTTCTCATTAATCTACATTCTGCACCCCATCTTGACTGAAAAAAAAACCTGAAATGTAGAAATTTTTGCAAATCCATTAAAAAAGAAAAACTGAAATATCACATGGTCATAAGTATTCAGACACTCATATTTGTCACATGCTGTCCATTTCCTTGTGATCCTCCTTGAGATGGTTCTACTCCTTTATTGGAGTCCAGCCGTGTTTAACTAAACTAATAGGACTTGATTTGCAAAAGCACACACCTGTCTATATAAGACCTCACAGCTCACAGTGCATGTCAGACCAAATGAGAATCATGAGATCAAATCAACTGGCCAAGGAGCTCAGAGACAGAACTGTGGCAAGGCACAGATCTGGCCAAGGTTACAAAAGAATTTCTGCAGTACCCAAGGTTCCCAAGAGCACAGTGGCCTCCATAATCCTTAAATGGAAGAAGTTTGGGACCACCAGAAGTCTTCCTAGACCTGGCCGTCCAGCCAAACTAAGCAATCGTGGGAGAAGAGCCTTGGTGAGAGAGGTAAAGAAGAACCCCAAGATCACTGTGGCTGAGCTCCACAGATGCAGTAGGGAGATGGGAGAAAGTTCCACAAAGTCAATTATCACTGCAGCTCTCCACCAGTCGGGTTTTTAAGGCAGAGTGACACGACGGAAGAGTCTCCACTGTGCCAAACATATGAAAGCCTGCATAAAGTTTGCAAAAAAACACATGAATGACTCCCAGACTATGAGAAATACGATTCTCTGGTCTGATGAGACGAAGATGGAACTAATTCTAAGTGGTATGTGTGGAGAAAACCAGGAACTGCTCATCACCTGCCCAATACAATCCCAACAGTGAAACATGGTTGTGGAAGCATCATGCAATGGGGGTCTTTTTCAGCTTCAGGGACAGGACGACTGGTTGAAATTGAGGAAAACATCAATGCGACCAAGAATAGAGATATCCTGGATGAAAACCTCTTCCAGAGTGCTCTGGACCTCAGACTTGTCCAAAGGTTCACCTTCCAACAAGACAATGACCCTAAGCACACAGGTAAAATAACAAAGGAGTGGCTTCAGCCAGAGCCCTGACCTAAACCCAATTGAGCATCTCTGGAGAGACCTGAAAATGGCTATTCACCATCCAACCTGACGAAACTGGAGAGGATCTACAAGGAAGAATGGCAAAGGATCCCCAAATCCAGGTGTGAAAACTTGTTGCATCATTCCCAAGAAGACTCATGGCTGTACTAGCTCAAAAGGGTGCTTCTACTCAATACTGAGCAAAGGGTCTGAATACTTATGACCATGTGATATTTCAGGTTTTCTTTTTTAATAAATTTGCAAAAATGTCTACATTTCTGGTTTTTTTCAGTCAAGATGGGGTGCAGAGTGTACATTAGGGAGGAAAAAAAAAATTTTTTGAATTTACCAAATGGCTGCAATGAAACAAAGAGTGAAAAAATTAATGGGGCCTGAATACTTTCCGTACCCACTGTAAGTGTGTTCATTGGAGGGAGAGATTTATGTTCCCTTTAGGTACACAGGGATAATAAGAGATCCAATATTTTTTGCTGTATACCTTACAGTAAACATATGGGTTCTGAATTTGTATATAGCCAAAATGCCATGGGACACATGCACTTAACAAAATAAATCTCCTCTGGAAAAAAATCTTTGCACTCACAATGGCAAGCAAAAAGCTCCACGCTTCCGGGGAGATAAGGTTGGTTAATGCTAGACGTGACTAACAATCCTGCAGCACTGGGGCATTGTATATGTAATCGTTTACTAGGTCGGTGTACTGTATAAAGGTATTATAAACCTATTCTAAGCAGCAGGAGACAAATAGAACAAATAGCTATTATCCAATTTTACTGAAAAATCTATGAAAAAATGGGTTTCATAATAGACTAGCTAAATGTAAGGCGATTGTATGCCGCACACAAACTGTGCCATTACATGTACCCACTGTAGAAAAAAAACGCCTCTTGTATTATATAATGATCCTTCGTGCGCAAACAACTCCACTTAGTTACTCCTTAATCCACGACAAAGCTGCCAATGTTTTTACATAAATTCAGAATTTAAAAATGCACGGAACAATTGGACTTTCTGAAGCTTATCTGTACCTCCTGTGACAGATCATGCAGAAATAAGAGGCGTAAACTGAAGGGGGAATTGTCTGAGCTGACTCATTTCCAGCAATAGATATCTTATTAATGTAGATTTAACTCTGTTATTGAAGTGCCAGTCCAACCAACATTTTAATGGGCCCGTGGAGGTGAAAAAATATTTAGTGATGTCTTCCTCACAGGTCTCCTGGTATCAACATGTGGCGGAAGTGTCACGTGACGTCCGTAATTGAAGTGATGGGGACCAACAATCGTTTACATGAATCTTCTCACATCAATGTTTGCTATAAAGTGAATTAAAAGAGTGTTGATTGACATCATTACATTGTTGATTGTAGCCCATTACAGGGAGTTTATCGAGCCCTTTTCATGATGTATGGGTATGTGCACACATTAAATATTTTAGGCGGAAATTTCTACATACGGTAATTTCTGCATCTCTTGCAGGAAAAACGCTGCTTAAAATAGGTGCGCTTTGCCACGTTTTTACTTGCAGTTTTGCTGCATATTTTGCAGCAAAAATGGTGAAAGAATTGACAGACTGCAGAATTAAATCTGCTCCAAAATCTTCAAGTCACAAATAAGCACCGTCTAACATGACACTTCAGAATTCTCATTCACTTTGCTGGCATCAGGAAACCTTTGAGGTTTTTGTGACAAACGTGCACTGAAAAAATGCAGGAAAAAGCAATGTGTGCAAAGACCCTAAAGCTATATGCGCACAGTGCGTTTTTGATGCATTTTTTCCAAGCGGAAATGGGCCAAAAACACTATGGAATTCTTATACAAGCTAATTCAATGACAATCCTGAAGCGCTGTGCACATGATCAGTACATTTCCTTAAGTATTTGCAGTGCGTTTTTTTCTGCAGCATGTCAATTCTTGTGCGTTTCTGGAGCATTTTTCACCCATTGACTTCAATAGAGTCAGTAAAATCCGCAGCAAAAACGCAGGTATAAATATGGTTGCAGATTTTCTGAGTTTTTGTTTTGCATTTTTATCAGCTTCCTATGGTGTTTCAGCGGACAGCGTGGGAAACAACGGCGCGGTGATTCTTATCGGCGGTAACGCTACAGCCGGTAAGACTGTAGGTCAGAGCGCTGCGGGATCATGCTGTTAGCTGTCAGCGTGATCCCGCAGCTGTGACTGTGACCTGCGGTAACGCTACCGCAGAGTGTTGGTCAGAGCGCTGCGTGATTATGCTTTCAGATGTCAGCGTGACCCACAGCTGTGACTATAAAACCGCATCGGTGACCTGGGGTAAAAAGCTTACCGCAGGTCAGCAGGCATGGGCTGATGAGACTACTGCTCCCATTGGGCTACGTCTGCTGTCACTGATAACAGTGACAGCAGGTGTTGCTGATGGGAGGCGTAGTCTCATCTGCCAGCACCTGTGCTCACAGTTGAAAAAAAAAAAAAAGGAAAATAATTTCATACACATTCAAATAAAAATAAAAAACCATTATACTCACCGAACACCAAATCCCCGATGCCCTCATCTCCTAGAAAAAATGTAAAATAATAAACCAACATATACTCACCTGTTCTCCAACCCCACAAATATGAACCATACTTGCCACCGCTACAGGGCAAGTGGGGAGAGGCTAAGTGCCAGATTTGGGGCATCTTATGGATGCGCCTTTTCTGGGGCGGCTGAGAGTTGATGTTTTTAGCCAGGGAGGGGCCAATATTCATGGTCCCTTCCTAGGCTATTAATATCAGTCCGCAGAAGTCTGTCTAGCCTTTGCTAGTTAGATTTTATAGTGGGACCCTATGTATATTTTTTTCTGGGGTGCCCCTGTAAACTAGCTAGTAAAGGCTAAGCAAACAGCTGTGAGCTGATATTAATAGCCTGGGAACTTTTATAGCTATTGGCTCCTTCTCAGAATATTAACATCAGCCCCCAGCTGTTGGCTTTCCCTCTGCTGCTTACTAAAATTACACGGGAGCCCATGCAATTTTTTTTTTTTGTTAAATTAACAGTTGCTGTCTGGTTACAGCCTAGGTAGGTTTGTTCTATTAATGCCCCTACATTGGCTGGAGACAAGGTGAGTGTAGGTTTGTGTGTGTTTGTATGTGTGTATTTACTTATCGGCTTAGTAATGAGGGTGTGGGACAGACACCTTTTCATTACTAAGCCTAGAGCTAGGTGTCAATGAAAGCTGCTGACACCAAGCCCTACTACATCAGCATAAAAAAGGTGGTGTTAAACCAAGATAATACATCCCAAAACCTTTTTTAAATATCTTTATTTAGCTCAAAAAAGCCTTCATTGCTATACAAAAACGCATGCAAAAAGGCACGTTTTTTCCGCAGCGTTTTTCCTGCCAAGAGATGCAGAAACCTAGCAGAAATTTCTGCAAGCAAATACTCAACATGCACACATAGCCTAAGACCTAAAATTGAAATGACCTGTTCCTTATATTGAAGTTGTCTTTCAGACTTTTGTCAGATGCAGTTTTCACACAATAGTGCTAATTATTAGACAGACTTTTAAGGGTACGGCAAGACGGTGCAAACGGCCATGTGCACAAACACATCAGCTGCACTAACGCCACAACCCTTTGGCCACACCCTAAAGCACGTCAGATGGGGTTATTTTTTGTTGGCAGATTAGACATATTTTAATCAGATCAAGTAGCTACTTTCACATCAATTTAAATAGATGTTGTTCTGACTAGACAGAAATTGGTCTTTAAGGGTACACATGTAGTTTTTTGGCTCTGCGGATTTTGTAGAGAAAACCGCAGGTAAATCCGCAGGACAAAGTCCTGCGGTTTATCTGCGGTTTTGCCTGCGGTCTTGCCCTGCGGTTTTACACCTCATAATGGATGAGGTGTAAAACTGCAGCGTTTCTGCACCAAACAATTGACATGCTGCGTTTTGAAAACCGCAGCAAAACCGCGCGGAAAAAAACGCAGCATGTGCACAGCTTTTTTTTATTTCCATAGGAAATAAAGGTACTGTAAAACGCAGCAGAATCTGCTGCGTTTCTGCAGAGCCAAAACCGCTGCGGAAACG
Source organism: Dendrobates tinctorius (assembly GCF_039654945.1). Classification (NCBI taxonomy): domain Eukaryota; kingdom Metazoa; phylum Chordata; class Amphibia; order Anura; family Dendrobatidae; genus Dendrobates; species Dendrobates tinctorius. Next base: position 14,177,733 of record NW_027361692.1, read on the forward strand.
CAGCAGAAACCGCAAAGTGTGCACATACCCTAAAAAAGCTCAGTGCTATCTACATTAGCTCATATTAGTGCATACAGCAGTAAGGTAGATAACAGGCTAGACTCTGATCATCAGGAATGCTATAAGCAATGAGTATGTTTGTCATGGACACAGGTAAATAGCAGAAAGCCTGAAGAATCACTACCTAGTGTAACATGTACAAACCTGTGGCACGCAGAAGACTTGCTTCGATTTTGTGTGGAATTCGTGGTGGAATTTTCATAGATGCTCGGAGCTGGTAAAATCTATAAGAAGACAAGAAAATTAGAAGGGGTATAAAGTTTACATATTTTACGCTCATTAACTTGAGCTAGAGGCAAATAAAATCAGAGAGTTACTTATCCTCTGCAGCAATGCTTTTTTGTTGACAGACTGTAATAGTGACATTGCGACTATAGCACTGTGACTGCTGCAGCCAATCACTGAGCCCAGTGATAGACTACCCAACATAACCACCTGAACTCCGACTCTGTCTCCGAGATACGGCCTCATTCAGTCATCCATTTTTTACACTTATGTGAAAAACACAGAACGATTTTCATCAGTGTGCTGGATCAGACTTCATCAGTGTTTGTTCAGCGTGTCTGTTTTTACCATCAGTGATTTTCCCATATGCCAGCAGTGTGATTACTGGGATTTTTATGGGTCTTGGATGATCTTGATCTGTGACTTGGATCAAAAATGGACATGCGTGATTTTTTGGAAGACACACTGTACACAAGAACACACATACATAGGAACAGCCCCATACACTATTATGGTACATGCTCTATCCGTGGAAAACAGAGATGGAACATGTATGTGAAAAATGCATGTCTGAAGGAGGCATTATTTACATTTATTCCCTTCTTCCTATAAGAACCCATACACACTCAGCAGATGGTAGACTGCCGTCAGTCTTATAGACGTGAATAAGACAATATCTGTACCACGGCTGCATTCACAAACTAGTCCTGAGTACTTAGGAGGACTGTGGAGTCGGAGTCAGTGTCCATTTTGGTGGAGTCAGAGTTGGAGTTGGTAAAATATGGATCGACTCAGACTCCTAAAATATATCAAATTGGGTTCAGCAGCAGTTTAATGCAGGATGTGCTGTAAATGTCTTCATAACAATTTGGGAAAGTTATAAAATGTCCTATAAATGTCTGTTCTGTTCCTGATTAAAGGATCTCGGCTGTAAGATGAGATGAATCTGTGCTCCACTTTATGCACATGCTCAGTAGTGAGGCCGTGCTGTGGGGTCAGAGTCTGAGCCGTGTTATGAAATGTCCTATAAATGTCTGTTCTGTTCCTGATCTAAGGATCTCGGCTCTTAGATGAGATGAATCTGTGCTGCACTTTATGCACATGCTCAGTAGTGAGGCCGTGCTGTGGGGTCAGAGTCTGAGCAGTGTTATGAAATGTCCTATAAATGCCTGTTCTGTTCCTGATCTAAGGATCTCAGCTCTTAGATGAGATGAATCTGTGCTCCACTTTATGCACATGCTCAGTAGTGAGGCAGTGCTGTGGGGTCAGAGTCTGAGCCGGTTTTATGAAATGTCCTATAAATGCCTGTTCTGTTCCTGATCTAAGGATCTCAGCTCTTAGATGAGATGAATCTGTGCTGCACTTTATGCACATGCTCAGTAGTGAGGCCGTGCTGTGGGGTCAGAGTCTGAGCAGTGTTATGAAATGTCCTATAAATGCCTGTTCTGTTCCTGATCTAAGGATCTCAGCTCTTAGATGAGATGAATCTGTGCTCCACTTTATGCACATGCTCAGTAGTGAGGCAGTGCTGTGGGGTTGTAGTTGGGGTGAATCTGTGCTGCACTTTATGCACATACTCAGTAGTGAGGCAGTGCTGTGGGGTTGTAGTTGGGGTGAATCTATGCTGCACTTTATGCACATGCTCAGTAGTGAGGCAGTGCTGTGGGGTTGTAGTTGGGGTGAATCTGTGCTGCACTTTATGCACATGCTCAGTAGTGAGGCAGGGCTGTGGAGCTGTAGGTGAGATGAATCTGTGCTGCACTTTATGCACATGCTCAATAGTGAGGCAGGGCTGTGGGGTCAGAGACTGAGCCGGTGTTATGAAATGTCCTATAAATGCCTGTTCTGTTCCTGATCTAAGGATCTCAGCTGTTAGATGAGATGAATCTGTGCTGCACTTTATGCACATGCTCAGTAGTGAGGCAGTGCTGTGGGGTCAGAGACTTAGCCGGTGTTATGAAATGTCCTATAAATGTCTGTTCTGTCGCTGATCTAAGGATCTCGGCTGTTAGATGAGATGAATCTGTGCTGCATTTTATGCACATGCTCAGTAGTGAGGCAGTGCTGTGGGGTCAGAGACTGAGCCGGTGTTATGAAATGTCCTGTCAGGATCCTGTCAGCGTCGGCAACTGCCACGGCTGAGCAGGGTGACTTACCCACACTGCGGGAGAGCACGGGGCCCAATACGGTAGTGAAGGTTTAAGCAGACAGGACCCGAGGCACGGAAAATAGTGAGGAATACCAGGACCTACGATCATGTGACTGAAGGGGGCGGGGCTTAGCGTCCTACTACTGCAGATGATGTAATGTACCTACTGCAGGAATACTGTAGTACAGGAGAGGAAAACGCAGGTCAGACAAGCAGAGGTCATACACGAGAGGGCGGTGCGGTACAAAAGGGATGAGCAGAGAGAATAGTCAAGTCATAAGCAGAGAGTCATACACGAGAGGGCTGTGCGGTACAAGAGGGACAGGCAGAACTCGTAACAGGGACAGAACCAGATCAAAACCAAACAAGCAACAAGTTATCAGGCACAAGGCACACGTACACAAGAGGTCAACTAACTCAGCCGAGGGCAGGAGTATAATTGACACCGGACCTAGGTCCAGTGAGCATTAAATAGCCACCCTCTGCCAGAGAGAGGCAGAAACAACCCCCTGTCTGACCAGGACGGGCCAAAGCGAAACCCCGTCCTGGATCATGACATGTCCTATAAATGTCTGTTCTGTTCCTGATCTAAGGATCTCAGCTGTTAGCTGAGATGAATCTGTGCTGCACTTTATGTACATGCTCAGTAGTGAGGCAGGGCTATGGGGTCAGAGTCTGAGCCGGTGTTATGAAATGTCCTATAAATGTTTGTTCTGTTCCTGACCTAAGGATCTCGGCTGTTAGATGAGATGAATCTGTGCTGCACTTTATGTACATGCTCAGTAGTGAGGCAGTGCTGTGGAGTTGTAGAGATGAATCTGTGCTGCACTTTATGCACATGCTCAGTAGTGAGGCAGTGCTGTGGAGTTGTTGGTGAGATGAATCTGTGCTGCACTTTATGCACATGCCCAGTAGTGAGGCAATGCTGTGGGGTCAGAGTCTGAGCCGTGTTATGAAATGTCCTATAAATGTCTGTTCTGTTCCTGATCTAAGGATCTCGGTTGTTAGATGAGATGAATCTGTGCTGCACTTTATGCACATGCTCAGTAGTGAGGCAGTGCTGTGGGGTCAGAGTCTGAGCCGGTGTTATGAAATGTCCTATAAATGTCTGTTCTGTTCCTGATCTAAGGATCTCGGCTGTTAGCTGAAATGAATCTGTGCTGCACTTTAATGTACATGCTGTGGGGTGGGAGTCAGGGAAATTCAGGAGTCAGAGGCGGTGGATTGGCTTACCGACTCCACAGCCCTGGTACTTACCATAGAACTGGAGACAAATTCTCTAACATACAAGTGACAACTAATGTGACCGATACACGTCACGCCCATAGCAATGAACACGTACGGCACCAACACGTGGCACACATTAGCTGTGTCACAAAATGTAGAAATGTAAGCTCTGAAAACTACATTGGAAATCGAAGAGATCAGTGGGTCCCGTAAATGACATCTCTACTGCCTCTACAATAATCATCTTTTAATACATCATGTTACTAGAAAATAGAACATAAACAGCATACATCATTCACCAAACTGATTTTTGCTTATTGAAGAGGTTTCCGCACAAGAGCCTACAGGCGGGGAAGGTGCCGCTGTGGGGAGATGACTAGTCCCATATACAGCCAATATATGGGATGCAAATTATACAGACTAGAAAGTAGAACCAGTACAATGCAGTTTCTATTATTATGTACAATTTTATTACCAAACCACGGTAATAGAGAAATATTAGAACCATGAATACATGAGTTATGAGTATATTGCAAGGCCATGTTCACATGATGCATTTTTTTACAGGGTATTTTTCTCCAATTTAAAAGTTGCTTTATACAGTACCAGCAAACCTATGAGATTACAGAAATCTCATGTACCCGAATTTAAAAACTGCATATCAATTCTGTCAGCGTTTTGGCAGCGTTTGTGAACTCACAGAAAAAAGGATAAAGTGAAAAAACATTGAAAAAAAAAAAATGCAGCGAATGCTTTTGCTGCATTTTTGCAGAACTTTTGGGGAGTAAAGCTAATTTTATTAAAGCGTATACTGTAGATAAAGCAACTGTAATCCGTAGCCAAAAAACGCTGCAAAAATATGCTGCGAAAACAGGTGTTTTGAAAGCAGCATTGACTACATAGAAAAGCAGCAAAAGTGTAAGGAAGATGTAAGGAAATGATCTGCGACATAAAGATAGCAGACCAAGTGTAAGGAAGAAATGATCTGCGACATAAAGATAGCAGATCATGTGTAAGGAAGAAATGATCTGCGACAAAGATAGCAGAGCAAGTGTAAGGAAGATGTAACGAAGAAATGATCTGTGGCATAAAGATAGCAGATCAAGTGTAAGGAAGAAATGATCTGTGGCATAAAGATAGCAGATCAAGTGTAAGGAAGAAGTGATCTGCAGCATAAAGATAGCAGATCAAGTGTAAGGAAGAAATGATATGTGGCATAAAGATAGCAGATCCTGTGTAAGGAAGATGTAAGGAAGAAATTATTTGCGGCATAAAGATAGCAGATCCTGTGTAAGGAAGAAATGATCTGCGACATAAAGATAGCAGATCATGTGTAAGGAAGAAATGATCTGCGACAAAGATAGCAGAGCAAGTGTAAGGAAGATGTAACGAAGAAATGATCTGTGGCATAAAGATAGCAGATCAAGTGTAAGGAACAAATGATCTGTGGCATAAAGATAGCAGATCAAGTGTAAGGAAGAAGTGATCTGCAGCATAAAGATAGCAGATCAAGTGTAAGGAAGAAATGATATGTGGCATAAAGATAGCAGATCCTGTGTAAGGAAGATGTAAGGAAGAAATTATTTGCGGCATAAAGATAGCAGATCCTGTGTAAGGAAGAAATGATCCGCAGCATAAAGATAGCAGATCATGTGTAAGGAAGAAATTATCTGCGGCATAAAGATAGCAGATCATGTGTAAGGAAGAAATGATCTGCGACAAAGATAGCAGAGCAAGTGTAAGGAAGATGTAACGAAGAAATGATCTGTGGCATAAAGATAGCAGATCAAGTGTAAGGAAGAAATGATCTGTGGCATAAAGATAGCAGATCAAGTGTAAGGAAGAAGTGATCTGCAGCATAAAGATAGCAGATCAAGTGTAAGGAAGAAATGATATGTGGCATAAAGATAGCAGATCCTGTGTAAGGAAGATGTAAGGAAGAAATTATTTGCGGCATAAAGATAGCAGATCCTGTGTAAGGAAGATGTAAGGAAGAAATTATTTGCGGCATAAAGATAGCAGATCAAGTGTAAGGAAGAAATGATCTGTGGCCTAAAGATAGCAGATCATGTGTAAGGAAGAAATGATCTGTGGCATAAAGATAGCAGATCATGTGTAAGGAAGAAATTATTTGCGGCATAAAGATAGCAGATCAAGTGTAAGGAAGAAATGATCTGTGGCATAAAGATAGCAGATCAAGTGTAAGGAAGAAATCATCTGCAGCATAAAGATAGCAGATCATGTGTAAGGAAGAAATGATCCGCAGCATAAAGATAGCAGATCTCTGTGTAAGGAAGAAATGATCCGCAGCATAAAGATAGCAGATCATGTGTAAGGAAGAAATGATCCGCAGCATAAAGATAGCAGATCATGTGTAAGGAAGAAATTATCTGCGGCATAAAGATAGCAGATCATGTGTAAGGAAGAAATGATCTGCGACAAAGATAGCAGAGCAAGTGTAAGGAAGATGTAACGAAGAAATGATCTGTGGCATAAAGATAGCAGATCAAGTGTAAGGAACAAATGATCTGTGGCATAAAGATAGCAGATCAAGTGTAAGGAAGAAGTGATCTGCAGCATAAAGATAGCAGATCAAGTGTAAGGAAGAAATGATATGTGGCATAAAGATAGCAGATCCTGTGTAAGGAAGATGTAAGGAAGAAATTATTTGCGGCATAAAGATAGCAGATCCTGTGTAAGGAAGAAATGATCTGCGACATAAAGATAGCAGATCATGTGTAAGGAAGAAATGATCTGTGGCCTAAAGATAGCAGATCATGTGTAAGGAAGAAATGATCTGTGGCCTAAAGATAGCAGATCATGTGTAAGGAAGAAATGATCTGTGGCATAAAGATAGCAGATCATGTGTAAGGAAGAAATTATTTGCCGCATAAAGATAGCAGATCAAGTGTAAGGAAGAAATGATCTGTGGCATAAAGATAGCAGATCAAGTGTAAGGAAGAAATCATCTGCAGCATAAAGATAGCAGATCATGTGTAAGGAAGAAATGATCCGCAGCATAAAGATAGCAGATCATGTGTAAGGAAGAAATGATCTGCGGCATAAAGATAGCAGATCAAGTGTAAGGAAGAAATCATCTGCAGCATAAAGATAGCAGATCATGTGTAAGGAAGAAATGATCCGCAGCATAAAGATAGCAGATCATGTGTAAGGAAGAAATGATCCGCAGCATAAAGATAGCAGATCATGTGTAAGGAAGAAATGATCCGCAGCATAAAAATAGCAGATCATGTGTAAGGAAGAAATTATCTGCGACAAAGATAGCAGATCAAGTGTAAGGAAGAAATTATCTGCGACAAAGATAGCAGATCAAGTGTAAGGAAGAAATGATCTGCGGCATAAAGTTAGCAGATCAAGTGTAAGGAAGAAATCATCTGCAGCATAAAGATAGCAGATCATGTGTAAGGAAGAAATGATCCACAGCATAAAGATAGCAGATCATGTGTAAAGAAGAAATGATCCGCAGCATAAAGATAGCAGATCATGTGTAAGGAAGAAATGATCCGCAGCATAAAGATAGCAGATCATGTGTAAGGAAGAAATGATCTGCGACAAAGATAGCAGATCAAGTGTAAGGAAGAAATGATCTGCAGTACTCACAATCAATTCAAGTCCTTTTTAGTTCATAAAACCCAGCAGATTGACAGGAGTGGAGCTCCACACTGACCTACGGCAGCTTCTTGTGCACGCAGGTTTTCTCAAGGCCCCAAGGGCTATTTGACAGATCGTCTTTGTGTGTATATTATATATATATATATATATATATATATATATATATATATATATATATATATATATATACACACACACACACACACACACACACACACACACACACACAGATAGAAAGATATATATAATATGTGTGTCATTTTATATGTATTTATTTGTTATTGCATTTATTTTTATTATTCATTGTTATTATCACATATGCAAGATTATTGTGTATATTTATATTATTGTATTTGTCTACAGGCAAAGAAAGTTAGAAAGCCACGTATAATCGTAGGAGAATACGACAGTGACATGTTCCAGAGGAAGAGTCCCACTCATTATTGGGGGGTTGCCCAGCCAAATAAAAAGGCAGTTAAAATGTAAATTTACAATACTTACTAAATGTGCTTTTACCCCAACAGCTGCCTCGGTATCCAAATTAAAGCAGGGATCCGCATCACTTCTGGAAGGGAGGGGGTGAAACTGATATAAAAAAAATGCTTCTGTGACTAGACACTGCTGTGTGGCACCCACTTGAGTTCTTGTCACTCCACCCTAAAGAGTCTACCTAATGCTCCACTTCTAGGGCACAGATTGTAGAAAGGACTCGGCCATACGTGTACAGGAGGACCCAGAACTACTGAGCATGTGTGACTACTGGCATGACATTGGGTGAGCCAGGGCTAATCAGGGGGCAAGAAACATAACCAGAGCAGGCTTTTTTCCTTTTTTAAATATTCTCAATTTCCAAATGTCATTTGTCTGATGTCACTGCCGACATCATGTTGATGGCCAGCTGGCTCAGCCCAACACAGCGGGGGCCGGCTGTCCATCAACATGACCTTAGCAGTGACGTCCCGTTCATTAAGTAAGGAACTGCTTAGCTGACGTAACATCACAGGAAGCAGGAGAATCGCCGCCAGGAAGGGTCTGCGACCGCTCTGAGCCAGGAGAGATCATCGCACGTAAGAAAAGGCAGAGAGTAAGACAGTAAGAAAGAGCGGGCCTAGTGAAGGCCATGATCATAGTTTACAAAGGAAAGAATTAGATATTTGCCGACCGTATATAGAAATCCTGCAAGCTTAATAACTGATCAGATGATTTTTCATTTACGTCCACGACAAGTGTTCAATGACTGGATTCTAAAATGTATCTGTAATCCTATCTTTTCCTACCAGACTAAATAACAGCACACAACATAGCGAGCAGCCGGTATAGATGAAAGCGGATACAAGAGGGCACATAGCGAGCATTGCCAAGAGTCTTTCCAGCTGGCACTTCAGCATCCCACATGATATTCAGAATGGAGTGGTGCTGCTCGGTAATATTACACCTTTCCTGATATTTAACAGCTGTTTCACCATTTACAACAAGTGACAGCAGAAAGCAATCTGCTGAGAATCACTCTGCGGACAACTCTTGGGGCTCGGTCACAAAGCAAATACATCCAAGCTTTACATGTAGGGACTGCTTCATCTGCGGGAGCAATCGGCTTCATTTTCGGTTTTTCATATAACATTTTGGGGGTTTTCATACCAATTACTACTTTTCTAGAATTACGGTCTAAAGCTAGGTACAGTCCATAACTTAAATTATCTGTAAAAAAAAAAAAAAAAAAAAAAAACCAGCAGATCTTCATCTTGTGAATCTGTAGTAAAAATGCATTAGTTATATGCAGCTTTGTGACAGATTTGGCTGCAGATTTTGTTTTGCAAATTGCAAAAAGTGAAATTGGTGTCGAAAATCTGCGCCACAAGTCAATTTATGCAGATTCCAAGCAGATTTTTACATAACATGTGGATAAAAAGCTATGGTAGATTTGAAGCCTCTGTCACTCCAGCTCTATTTAACACACAACACCGCCTCCTCCTGCTTGACTGACAGCCCCTATGTTGGGCGACTTCAGGCAAAAAAGAGAAAAGCATCTCTTGGCGAGGAATACGGCTGGAGGGTCAAGAGCCTTCAGAAATACCATAGCTCTTCAGCCTCGTTTGTGTATCAATTCAAACGCTGATTTCTCAGTAACTGGGGAGCGAACCGGCCATGTAAAATAAATCAAATCTAAATGAAGCTTTTGTGCACTCAGGATGTATCTCAGATGCTTTCTAGCACACTGTTTGCTAAAGGATACAGATTGTTGGCTTGGGAACACACAGTGGTACTTACATAGTAAAAATACAATTTCTGAATTAGCAGAACTGAACTAAAATTGCTTGTTCTATTCCCGGTAAATGAAAGAAGACAAGACCAGATTGCAGGAAACCATGAGAGCACAAGCAAGGTACGCACTAGATCCATCTGATCCTCCGATCATGGAAGCCCTGCATTCATTTTCTGCAGACATTTTTATTTATTCTATTCATTTATACAGACATTATCTGCTGTCTTAACAGTTTAAATAAAGTGGATTCTTGAAAAATCATGTCTATTTTTAAGAACTGACGTTTTTGGTGCATTTTTTTATGGGGAGCATGGAAAAAATGCACGCAAAAAATACAATGGCGTATTTAAGTGTAGAATTCCATAGTTTGTGCATAAAAAAAAAACCCACTGTATAACATACAGTGGGGCAAAAAAGTATTTAGTCAGTCAGCAATAGTGCAAGTTCCACCACTTAAAAAGATGAGAGGCGTCTGTAATTTACATCATAGGTAGACCTCAACTATGGGAGACAAACTGAGAAAAAAAAAATCCAGAAAATCACATTGTCTGGTTTTTTTTTCATTTTATTTGCATATTATGGTGGAAAATAAGTATTTGGTCAGAAACAAGCAATCAAGATTTCTGGCTCTCACAGACCTGTAACTTCTTCTTTAAGAGTCTCCTCTTTCCTCCACTCATTACCTGTAGTAATGGCACCTGTTTAAACTTGTTATCAGTATAAAAAGACACCTGTGCACACCCTCAAACAGTCTGACTCCAAACTCCACTATGGTGAAGACCAAAGAGCTGTCAAAGGACACCAGAAACAAAATTGTAGCCCTGCACCAGGCTGGGAAGACTGAATCTGCAATAGCCAACCAGCTTGGAGTGAAGAAATCAACTGTGGGAGCAATAATTAGAAAATGGAAGACATACAAGACCACTGATAATCTCCCTCGATCTGGTGCTCCACGCAAAATCCCACCCCGTGGGGTCAGAATGATCACAAGAACGGTGAGCAAAAATCCCAGAACCACGCGGGGGGACCTAGTGAATGAACTGCAGAGAGCTGGGACCAATGTAACAAGGCCTACCATAAGTAACACACTACGCCACCATGGACTCAGATCCTGCAGTGCCAGACGTGTCCCACTGCTTAAGCCTGTACATGTCCGGGCCCGTCTGAAGTTTGCTAGAGAGCATTTGGATGATCCAGAGGAGTTTTGGGAGAATGTCCTATGGTCTGATGAAACCAAACTGGAACTGTTTGGTAGAAACACAACTTGTCGTGTTTGGAGGAAAAAGAATACTGAGTTGCATCCATCAAACACCATACCTACTGTAAAGCATGGTGGTGGAAACATCATGCTTTGGGGCTGTTTCTCTGCAAAGGGGCCAGGACGACTGATCCAGGTACATGAAAGAATGAATGGGGCCATGTATCATGAGATTTTGAGTGCAAACCTCCTTCCATCAGCAAGGGCATTGAAGATGAAACGTGGCTGGGTCTTTCAACATGACAATGATCCAAAGCACACCGCCAGGGCAACGAAGGAGTGGCTTCGTAAGAAGCATTTCAAGGTCCTGGAGTGGCCTAGCCAGTCTCCAGATCTCAACCCTATAGAAAACCTTTGGAGGGAGTTGAAAGTCTGTGTTGCCAAGCGAAAAGCCAAAAACATCACTGCTCTAGAGGAGATCTGCATGGAGGAATGGGCCAACATACCAACAACAGTGTGTGGCAACCTTGTGAAGACTTACAGAAAACGTTTGACCTCTGTCATTGCCAACAAAGGATATATCACAAAGTATTGAGATGAAATTTTGTTTCTGACCAAATACTTATTTTCCACCATAATATGCAAATAAAATGAAAAAAAAACAGACAATGTGATTTTCTGGATTTTTTTTTCTCAGTTTGTCTCCCATAGTTGAGGTCTACCTATGATGTAAATTACAGACGCCTCTCATCTTTTTAAGTGGTGGAACTTGCACTATTGCTGACTGACTAAATACTTTTTTGCCCCACTGTATGTACAAAAAAAAAATCATAAAAAGGGAATATTGTATGAGAAAAATGCAATAATCAAAGCAGAGTTCTATTACATTGATGGCGGCAAACATCTGCAGAAAAGTGCATAGATAAAACATTTTTGCACGTGGGAACCTGGCCTAAGCCCTAAGGGTAGGTTCACACGGGATGGAAAGGCTGCTGCTTTTCTGTGCCAGTTTGCTCTGGGAACATCCGTAGTGAGACACAGTAGTAACGCTGCTTGCTTCATTCTAATACTTCAAGGAAAAAATAAATATCAGGAAAAAGTCAGCCAAAAAAAAAAATACTGCAATAATTACACAGGTCAACGAAAAAAATTTTTTTTTCTGGTGTCCAAAATATTTTAATGAATTTGGGGTATTTTTGGGGTGCTGATTCTGAATATGTCATCAGTTTTGCCAGATTGGCTCAAGTTTTTGAGATTTTTGGTATCTTATTTATAGCACTTGTTGGTAAATGCGACGCATCATCTCATTAATTTCTTTGGATTAGTACTTGAACTGAGCAGTTCTCAATATAGTTTTGTGTTAATTAGTGTTCTAAAAGTTTGTTCATAGCTTGATTTTTGCACTAACTTTATGTTGTTGTCTGTTTTCCAGTGAAAAGCATGAACTCATCATGAAGAAGTTGTCTTAACAATCCAGACTCATTCTGTTACATTTGTGGTGAATATACACTGCCAAAACATAGAAGAAACATAACACACTTCGTAAAAAAAGTGTATTTTGCCTATTTTGGGGTTATGCTTGGGGACCAAGACAAGTTTTGGGCACCACACATAGTGTGCAAAGCATGTATCGAATTATTACGAAAATGGAGCAAAGGACAAAGAAAAAGCTTCAAATTTGGTGTTCCAATGGTGTGGAGAGAGCCAAAAAATCATCATGATGACTGTTATTTCTGTGCAGTGCAAGTGCAAGGATTCAATAAGCATAAGAAACGAAAATGGGAGTAACATGGAATCTGCAAGAAGGCCTGTCCCTCATTGTGAAGATGTGCCTGTACCTGTGTTTACCATAAATAACAGTCATCATGATGATTTTTTGGCTCTCTCCACACCATTGGAACACCAAATTTGAAGCTTTTTCTTTGTCCTTTGCTCCATTTTCGTAATAATTCGATACATGCTTTGCACACTATGTGTGGTGCCCAAAACTTGTCTTGGTCCCCAAGCATAACCCCAAAATAGGCAAAATACACTTTTTTTACGAAGTCTGTTATGTTTCTTCTATGTTTTGGCAGTGTGTATTCACCACAAATGTAACAGAATGAGTCTGGATCGTTAAGACAACTTCTTCTTGATGAGTTCATGCTTTTCACTGGAAAACAGACAACAACATAAAGTTAGTGCAAAAATCAAGCTATGAACAAACTTTTAGAACACTAATTAACACAAAACTATATTGAGAACTGCTCAGTTCAAGTACTAATCCAAAGAAATTAATGAGATGATGCGTCGCATTTACCAACAAGTGCTATAAATAAGATACCAAAAATCTCAAAAACTTGAGCCAATCTGGCAAAACTGATGACATATTCAGAATCAGCACCCCAAAAATACCCTAAATTCGATGAAATATCTTTGGCACCAAAAATGCTGTTGACCAGTGTTATCTTCTGCAATCCTGCAGTGTATTCCGAGACAATTATCTGGAGTATTGTTAACATTGGTAATTGGTAATATCCAGGATGTTTTATAGAATTACCGAATATAAAATATGTATATAAAAGGAAAAAAGGGAAGCACAGAAACAAGCACAGCGGTGCAGGGGCAGCGGGAGGTTTCCCCATTCAAATTGTACTATATACGGCTCATTATGTTTCCCAATTACTAAAGAAAGCCAATATATTACAAAGGAGGAATTAAACCAATGTATACATCAGGGACTGCGGGACAAGTCCGGGAAAGGATTACAGCGCAATGGGAAACTGCATTGGGCCTTCTGCTGTACCGCACAGATTTTCACAGATTTCATTTTCACTTGTATGAGGAACTTGTACTGATTTGGAAATAAAGGAACAAGGCACATCCGGTCCATTTGGGGTTTCTATTTTTTAAGAGCACATGAGATTTTACACAGTGTCTTAGGATAGAAAATGTCATAAAGTTAAGAAAAAACATTACTTACATGTTAAATTCCCTTGTGCTCCAGTGTCCCCTCCCCAGTAGTCCAAGCAAGTGATGATGTATCATTCAGAAGACCACTGCAGTCAATCACTGGCTGCAGCAGTCACACATTGTGCAGACAAATGTCGTATCAGTCACTTAAAGGGAATCTGTCTGCAAGTTTTTGCTATTTAATCTGAGAACAGCATGAGGTGAGCACAGAGACCGTGATTCCAGGGATGTGTCACTTATTAGGGTTTGTGCTGTAGTTTCAATACAATCAGTGTTTGATCAGCAGATTATTATTACTGGACTCGGTCTGACAAGCGGGTCAGTCAGGTTTTATTTCTGTAACCCAGACCCCACCACTGATTAGCAGCTTGATGACAATATACAGTGTTCACAGGAAGCTGCCATTCAGGGGTGTGGGCTGGATTATACACAGTTTAACAATGTGACCACAGCTATATCTACAGCAGAGAAAATATTGTAGAAAAACAGTAGCAAGCAGCCCAATAAGTGACACCCTGTAATCAGGGTCTCTGTCCTTATATCATGCTGCTCTGAAATTACCTTTTTGGTTTTTTTTCTCTCCTTCTTCCCAGAGCCATAACTTTTTTTTTTTTCCGCCAATATGGCAACGTGAGCTCTTGTTTTTTGCGGGTCAAGTTGTACTTTTGAACAACACCATTGGTTTTAACATATCGTGTACTTGAAAATGGGGGGAAAAAACTCGAAGTGCGGTGAAATTGCAAAAATGTCTTCTTTTTTTGTTTACTATGTTCACTAAATGCTAAAACTGACCTGCCATTATGATTCTCCAGGTGATTATGAGTTCATAGACACCAGACATGTCTAGGTTCTTTTTTTATTTAAGTGGTAAAAAAAATCCAAAATTTGTATTAAAAAAAAATAAATAACTAAATAATTGCGCCATTTTCTGATACCCGTAGCGTCTCCATTTTTCATGATCTGGGCTTATCCAAGGGCTTGTTTTTTATGAGCCGAGCTGAAATTTTTATTGATACGATTTTGTTGCAGATACAACCTTTTGATTGCCCGTTATTGGATTTTATTGCAATGTAGCGACGACCAAAAAAACGTAATTCTGGAGTTTTGAATTTTTTTACTCATTACACCATTTAGGCCGGTTTCACACTAGCGCATTTTCAGCGCGCGCACGGCCGGGGGTAGCTCCGCCCCCGATCCGGCTCTCTGCCCGGCGTGCCCGCCCCTTCCTTGTAGCGCCGCCTCCTAGCGGACAGCGGCGCCTGCGATCGGCGCACCCTATCTTTAGCATAGGGTGCGCCGATCGTGCGCAGGCCGTGCGCTAGTTGCGCTTTGACCTGCGCTGCGCACTTTTGACGGTGCGCCGTGCGCGCCAAAATCAAACTTTTCGGATTTTGGCGCGCACGGCGCACCGTCAAAAGTGCGCAGCGCAGGTCAAAGCGCAACTAGCGCACGGCCTGCGCACGATCGGCGCACCCTATGCTAAAGATAGGGTGCGCCGATCGCAGGCGCCGCTGTCCGCTAGGAGGCGGCGCTACAAGGAAGGGGCGGGCACGCCGGGCAGAGAGCCGGATCGGGGGCGGAGCTACCCCCGGCCGTGCGCGCGCTGAAAATGCGCTAGTGTGAAACCGGCCTTAGCGATCTAATTAATTCTTTTTTATATTGATAGATCGGGCGATTCTGTGGTGATACCAAATATGTGTATGTTTGATTTTTTTTATTGTTTTATTTTGAATGGGGTGAAAGGGGGTGATTTGAACTTTTATATTTTAAAAAAAAAACAAACATTTTTTTTTTTAACTTTTTGCATGCTTCAATAGTCTCCATGGGAGACTAGAAGCTGTAGTACTTTGATCACCTCTGCTACATACAGGCGATGATTAGATCGCCTGTGTGTAGTAGAAGTGATCACTTGCTATAATAATAATTTAATTTCTATAGCGCTGACATATTCCGCAGCACTTTACATTTCAGAGGGGACTTGTACAGACAATAGACATTACAGCATAACAATAATCACATAGATCATAACAGATACCAAGAGGAATGAGGGCCCTGCTCGCAAGCTTACAATCTATGAGGAAAAAAGGGAGACACGAAAGGTGGGTGGGAACAGTTGCCTTCATTGTTCGGACCAACCATAATGTTAAGTGTGTAACAGACCACCGACAACGAAGTGGCACACATTACAATCTGGCAATGACAACCATAGAGTTCTGCTTGCAGATCACCAATGGGCGGAATTAGTGACGAGCTTCCTGTAAGTGCGAATTAAATGCCGCTGTCAGAGATTGACAGCAGCATTTAACTAGTAAGCAGCTGCGGGTGGATCGCGATTCCACTCGTGGCTGTTGCGTGCACATGTCAGCTGTATAGATCAGCCGCACCAAACAGGGGGGAGTCCGACATGTGCTTACTATTACACCACATGTCGGAAAGGTGATAAAGGATGGACCAAATGTCATCATTACAGAGGCAGGAAACAGCCATAGTAGCGAGCTAATGTGGTGGGAGATTATATTGGCGCGAAGCATTACTGGGACCGGAAGATGCCGGGAGCGTGGTGAGAGGAGGGAAAGAGTCCGGGGGCCGTCGGAAGGTGAGTATATCACTTTATTTATATCTCCCGCTGACCATATTCTAGAGTACCCGATGCTTTAGAATCGGGCCAACATCTAGTTGGTAAGTAATAGCTATACATATGAGTTGGAACATGCCCTATTCTGTGCCACATTTTAGAAAATGTGAGAGGCGTCTGACCGATATCCAAGAAGTATCGTTTTTCCTTGCGGAGAATGACATGCTAAGCATGCCAAGATGAGGAGACTTAAAGCCAAAATGCTCCTCTGGGAAATATGCAAATTGTCTCTTCATAGAGGTAGAGGACAAGAACTCTAGTGCCACCTATTGGAAGTAGCAATCCTAAAAGTCAATGTCGACCCTTTAACGAGCCCTTTAAAGACGCCTCTCACACAGCCAAACCAGATCTCACACTTTGCACTGACGAGGGGCAGTACCCCGAAACACAGTGACTGCAAATTGAGATTCTGGTTTTGGCTTTTATCCTAAGTCATGTAACAAGGCTCGTTAAAGGGTCGACACTGACTTTTAGGATTGCTACTTCCAATAGGTGGCACTAATCCTCTTGCTTTCTGAAGACACAATTAGCATATTTCCCTGAAGAGCATTGCGGCTTTAAGTCTCCTCATCTCCACATGCTTAGCATGTCATTGTCCGCAGGGAGAAATAATACTTCTTGAACATTTTAGAAAATCACAGAAAATGCCTTAAAGGGGTTGTCCCAGAAACAAAGTTCCACAATTGGACGTGTAAATAAAATGTTCCTGTGCTGAGATAATCTTATAATTGTGCCCCTGATGTGTACTGTGTAATGTCTGTGTCTGACTGTGCAGGAACATGGTCTAATCATACCACATCTCCTGGGCAGGGGAGGAAGCAAAAGAGAGGATACAGACAGGACAGCAGGAGATCGCAACCGATTATTTCTGTGATGTAAAGAAAGTTTTTAAATAGGTAGGGAAGTGTTTTTCCTTATAGAAACCAGCTGTGATCCCATACTGTCCTGTCTGTATACTCTCTTTTCCTTCCTCCCCTGCGCAGGAGATGTGGTATGATCAGACCATGTCTCTGTGCAGTCAGACAGTGCCATTGCACAGTACACAGCAGGGGAACATTTATAAGATTATCTCAGCACAGGGATATTTTATTTCCAGATCAATTGATTAAAATGTACTTTGTGAAAACCCTTTTAAGAGAATTTTAGTTCCTACACAAAAGTTGAAATCAATGCTTACAAACCCACATTATAACATATACACACTGAAATCTAGCATTAAAGGTTAGGTAATATTGTATATTATGAATACTGCCCAAACCAATGATATTGCTGGCATCGATCCCAATCACATCACTAAAGGACAGTCCAATACATAAAGCCATATCTGTGCTGATAAAGTTCAGTTAGGGTAATAAGAAATATACTACAGCCATGATCCAATAGAATATATACATAGTATGACAGATATGGAGCTCAGCATTTGCTCTACATATCACGATATAATGATATGTCACTAATATAGGCAATCATTTCTCACTAGCCAAATAAAGGGGATATGCATCCGTGACAATTTTTTTTAATCCAGTAGATGTTATAAAACAACCGAAGACGTACTCATTTATTTTATTCCCCGGTGATCCAGCACGGGTGCTCTAGTAGGGTCCATATGACTACTGAAACCAATCAGTGGCGGAAACAGTCCTACGATGCCCTAGTGGTACCACACCTGCCATCAGTGAGTGGTGACATCAGTAGTACAGATGTGCTGGGCCACACTCTTCCCAGTTCAGTCGTAGGCTACGTTACCACCATAACTATTCGAGGCTACAGATTCTCTGCACCCAAGGCCTAAATTATGTTACTTGCATTTTTATCATTGCAATTTTTTACATGCATGTTCATTGCGTTTTTGTTTCTTTTTGATATGTCATGTTTTAAATAAAGCTACTTAGTTTTTGATCCTTTTTGTTATTTGGCTTTGATGCAGTTATTTGCAGGTTATGTGCGTTTTTTTACCTGTGCAATTTCTGCATTTAATGAAACTCTATTGGGAAAATCCATACATAACAATCAGAGAACCCTCAAGAGAAATGGACATGTTGCAGATTTAACTCCTTTACAACCTTGGGCGTAGAACTATGGAAGATTGTAAAAAAAAATGTTTATAAATAAACAAATAAAAGATCAAATCACCCTCTTTCTTATCAAAATATTAACTAAATTAATCCAATCACTAAACTGCATAATTAAAAAAAAAAAAATTAAGACGCCATAATTAAATTTTTTGGTCGCTGCAACATTGCAATAAAATGCAGTAACAGGCGATCAAAACATTATATCTACCCCAAAATGGTATCAATAAAAATGTCAGCTTGGTTTGCAAAAAATAAGCCCTCACCCATCCCCAGATCCTGAAAATGGAGACACTACAAGTCTCGGAAAATTGCGCCATTTTTTCTTACAACCTTCGGATTTTTTTTTCA
Organism: Dendrobates tinctorius; assembly: GCF_039654945.1. Lineage (NCBI taxonomy): Eukaryota > Metazoa > Chordata > Amphibia > Anura > Dendrobatidae > Dendrobates > Dendrobates tinctorius. The sequence goes on from NW_027361692.1 coordinate 14,196,498, forward strand.
CCATTAAAAAGAACCTATGCACGTTTGGTATCTAAGAACTCGTACTGACCTGGAGAATTATACTGGAAGGTCATTTCAGCATTTAGTGAACATGGTAAATAAAAAAATCCCAAAAACAATTGTCGAATTGTACTTTTTTTTTGCAATTTCACGTCACTTGGAATTTTTTCGGCCCGCAAAAAATAAGCCATATATCATATAGCTATATGGAAATAACAAAGAAGTGGCTTTGTGAAGAAGGGGAGCAAAACACGAAAATGCAAAAAAATCAAAATCGCATGGTGAAGGGGTTTAGAAATGCACCGTGAGTCAGTTCAATCAGTGTAATAAAAAAAAAAAAAAGCACAGTGGGCATGATATTTCTATAAATCCCATCCACTTTTATTGGAGCTGTCAATCACAGCAGTTTTTGTTTTGCACAACAGCGTCAAAAACTCACCAGAAAGTCATTGTGGGAACTTAACCTTATACAACATTACTATAAGCATCATGACACGCCGGTGGGAGGCCGCTGTCTACCTCTAGGTCAACCGGACAACTAAAGCAACACAAAGAATCACTGGAAGGAAATACCATAGTCCAGAATGTGACACTCACCCTCTCTGGAATAGATCCACATTGTAAAACTTCTGGAGCTCCACTGAAAATTCCACAGTTGCCTGAACATCACTCATTTTGATTCCAGATGAAGATTCACTATTTACTAAACAGGAAGGAAAGCGAGAAAACAGAAATGAATAAGACTAGAATAGCATGAAAAGCTAAGCCTATGTTCACATGACATTTATGTGATATTTACTCCGCAAAAGCTGTCTGATGTACATAGATGCCTCCAGAAGAGACCATAAACTGTCATCCGCTACCTATAGAGGAAGCTTTATAAGAAATATAGAAGTCTACATACTTTTTTTTTTTTACATACAGTCATGGCCGAAAGTGTGGTCACCCTTGTTCCAGAAAATGAAGTATTTCTCCCAAAAAATTATTGCAATTACATGTTTTGTTATTCACATGGAACACAAAAAATTGAGAGAAAAAAGGCAAATTGGACATTATGTCCACAGTGGGCAACATAATCAAGAAGTTTACAAGCCATGGCACTGTAGTCAATAACCCTGGATGTGGACAGCAGAGAAAAACTGATGAAAGGTTGCAAGGGAGGAGAGTTCAGAATGTGGATAAGCAGGCTCAATCAAGTTCCAAAGAAATTCAAGTCGTCCGGCAGGCTCAGTGTGCATCAGCGTCAGTGCGAACTATCCATCCACATTTGAATTAAATGAAACACTATGGCAGGAGACCAAGGAGGTCCCCACTGCTGAGACAGAGACATTAAAAAAATCTATACTGCATTTTGACAATATGTAAATGAGTAAGCCGAAAAAATTCTGGGAAAGTGCCTTGTGGACCAAGATAGAGCTGTTTGGTAAAGCACATCATACTGAGAGAGAAAAAAAAAGGGACTTGAAGCAGAACTATCAATGTGGGACAGGGAGAAAACCGTTGTGGCTGTAAATATTGGAACAGTTCATAGATAAGGAGTGTGAAAGTTTAAGGCTGTGTGCACATGTTGCGGATTTTGATGCGTTTTTGCAGCGTTTTTGGACGCACGGAATTGCATCAAATCCGCAGTGTAGTGCACAGCCAATGTTAGTCATTGGGAAATTGAGAATTGTTGTGCACATGCTGCCGAAAAATACGCATGGATTTGCAGCGTTTTATTTTCCGCACTATGTCAATTCTTTTTCCAGATCTGCAGCATTTCTCCACCCACTGACTTCCATTGAGTCAGGCAAATCCGCAGGTTTAAAAATATCTGTGGTTTTGCTGCGGAGTTGCGTGCGAGAAACGCTGCAGAACGGGAGGAGGAAGAGTGTGTGGGCTGAGACTGTGTGAGTGCAGAGAAGATGTGCGTGTCTGTGTGCGGGTGTCTGTGCGTATGTGTATTCGGGTGTCTGCGGGGCTGTGTGTGTGTATGTAGGAAGGCATCGTCCGATGGGACTACAAGTCCCATTCGGCTATGCCTGCTACAGTGACAGCTAGCCAATGATGGGACAGTAGTAGTCCCATTATCTGGCTACTGTGTTCAAGTGTCTAAAAAAAACACAAAAAAAAAAAAACTTACACACATAAACAGTACATACTCGCCATACAGCTAATCCCGACGCCCTCGATCACCTGTAAGAAAAAAATAAACAGTATACTCCCTGTTCCGACGTAATCCATGTAAAAACAATTGTCTCAAGACGATGTCCCACGGAGAGCTGTCACATCGGCAGATGTGACTGCTCTCCAGGGGCCTCCGGTGATACAATGACGGCAGGTATCCTCCTGCAGTGGATCACTCTGCCGTCAGAGGTCACTAGAGTTCATGCTGTCACTTGCAGCATCACTGTGTGGGAAAATTCTCACGCAGCAGTGCCGTAAAGTGAGAGCATGAACTCCAGAGAACCTTTAGTGATAACACTGCAGGAGCCATTATCTCCTGTCAGTGTGTCACTGGAGGCCCTGACAGCTTTCCACGGGAGATCGTCGTGGGACACTCGTTATTAAATGAATTACGTCGGAACAGGGAGTATACTGTTGGTTTATTTTTATTTTATTTTTTTTACAGGTGATCGAGGGCGTTGCAGGAATTAGGAGTACAATAAAGATGGAAAACTGTGTTTAGTGTTTTATTTTTAATTCATTAAAATACTTTATTCTGGCTGTGTGTTTATTTAACCCTTTCACAACTATAGAATTAGTAATGGATAGGTATCTTATTGAAGCCTCTCCATTACTGAGCCGGGCTTGATGTCACCTTACAATACATAGGTGACATGAACCCCACACATATTACCCCATATGCCACCTCTACAGGGCAGTGGGAAGAGAGAGGCTAAGTGCTGGAATTGGTGCATCTTAGAGATGCGCTATTTCTGGGGCGGCTGTGAGCTGTTGTTTGTAGCCGGGGTGGGGGGGGGGGATATCCATGGCCCCTTCCTAGGCTATTAACATCAGCCCTCAGCTGTCTGCTTAGCCTTTTCTGGCTATTAATTATGTGGGAACCCCACGTTGTTGTTTTTTTTTGGGGGGGGTCCCCCTATTTTAAAAGCCAGTAAAGGCTAAATATACAGCTGAGGGCTGATATTCAAAGCCTGGGAAGATCCATGGATATTAACCCCCTTCCTATGCTATAAGCATCGGTCCCCAGTCGTTGGCTTTCCCTCTCTGGCGCAGAAAATTGCACGGGAGCCCATGTTATTTTTTCAATTTTTTTTAAAATTAAACAGATATTGCTTTAAGGCCGGGGTCACACTTGCAAGAAACTCACGCGAGTCTCGCACATCAATACCCGGCACTGCCGCCGGCACTCGGGACCAGAGTATGCAGACGCATGCATTTCTATGCAGCTGAACGCTCCGGTCCGAGTTCCGGCGGCAGTTTCGGGTACTGAAGTGCAAGACTCTTGTGAGTTTCTCGCAAGTGTGACCCCAGCCTAACGCAGATTTTGTGTGTGTCTTTATTTAACTCTTTATGTACCATTTTATTATGTTTATTACTAAGCATCGGGCTTGGTATTATCTATTGATCTATCTCTGTGTGTAAACATTATTCTTCAATAGAGTATGTAAAAGAAGAGGTTGGACAAGGAAATGACATCACAATTCTTATTTTTTTGTTAAATAATATATCTTTATTTAGCTTTGAAGAAAGCATACAAATCCGCATGAAATAAATGCATGAAAATCCGCATCAAAAAGGCACGGATTTTTAACTGCATTTTCTGACAAGAGATGCAGAATCTGTGCAGAAAATTCCACAGGCAAATCCGCAACGTGTGCACATACCCTAATTGTCCTGTGATTAACCTCTGTTCCAAGACTGGATTGAGAGTCCTCAGTAGTTGATACCTTTTAATGGCTAACTGAAAAGATGGTAACACATTGCAAGCTTTCGAGACTACTCAGGTCTCTTCATCAGGCTAGACTAATACAAAATCTGAAGTCACATATTTATGCACAATACAGCCTAGAAAAAATGCAATAGATAAGACAAGTGACGTGAAGAAGAACTATTAATATGGGAGAGGGAGAAACATAAATATAAACATTGGACCAGTTCATAGATAAGGAGTCCGGATGTTTTATGGTCCTCTGACTGGGGTCTAGTTCTGTGTTGTGATGCCCCCACACGGCTGTATTGTGCATAAATATGTGACTTCAGATTTTGTATTAGTCTAGCCTGATGAAGAGACCTGAGTAGTTTCGAAAGCTTGCAATGTGTTACCATCTTTTCAGTTAGCCATTAAAAGGTATCAACCACTGAGGACTCTCAATCCTGAATATTTTTCTATCTACTGGCTAACACGGAACAAAGATATACATCTTTCCTGTTCCAATACTGTGATTCTCCCAAATGGGTTACAAGCAGATTTTGCTGTGGCGTTCATCTCAGCATGAACAGGATTTAAAAGATCCCAAATATGCTGTTTTGCTCACTTGGTAAAAGTTCACATTTTGTGAATGACATTTCTAATAATTCATTCTTTTGCCTGTATTGTATTTTAGTTCTGGATTTTATCCACCAAAATCCATCACATAACTTCACACAAATTCCTTACTGCATATTTGTACTTAACCTGAGGCATTGTGGCTTTTAACCATGTTTTCTGCCAATGAAATCCTAATTATGCTCCAACCACACGCAGAAACACACTGTGCATGTATATTATTTTTACTGTCGACTTTAATTAATAAACCACTGTGATTAAAATATGAATCTGGAATCCTCCCCAGGATCAAAGAACCTAATTTACACCCTTCTGGTTACCAAACACAAGTATTACACATACAAGTCCAAGCAGAAGCTAAACCACAATCACAAAGTACACACTCTGCTCGCCATTATGTAACCTAAGCGCTGATCACATCTTTCCTTCATGAAGGTATGCATCTGCCAGGAAGGAAAGGGTTTTTTTTCTTTTTAACATCCCTCTCTCATGTCAGTATAGTCTAAATGTATTTTATACTTCATGAAGGAGTATAGAAGTTGTATTTATTATTTGAAATTTAGAAAAAGCCCTCACAGAAACGACAATTCTATAACACTGAGGCTATGTGAACACGATTCGTTTTCGCGGCGTTTATGTTTACGCACGTAAATGGTCCAAAAACGCAATGGATTACTTATGTAAGGTAATACAATGACAATCCTGAAGTGTTGTGCACATGATCAGTAAATTTCTGTCTGTGTTTGCAGCGTTTAATTCTCTGCAGCATGTCAATTCTTCTTGCGTTTCTGCAGCGTTTTTGACTCTGACTTCATTTGAGTCAGTCAAGTCTGCAGCAAAAACACAGGTGCAAAAAGGTTTGCGGATTTGCTGCCAAAAACGATGCAGAATTGTCAAAGGAAATTATGTCAGGAGGAGGAAGAGTGTGTAAGCGGAGAATATGTGCGTCTGACTGCGGGCGCCTGTACCCATGCGACAAACAGCCCATACTGATTGTACTGAGGTATCGTCCGATGGGACGACTTCTCCCATCCAGCTATGTCTGCTGTCACATATAACAGAGACAGAATGAGCCGATGATGGGAGAGTAGTCTCATCATCTGGCGCCTGTGTTCAATAGTAAAAAAAAAATCAAAACATTTACACAATTACATACAATATACATACTCACCGAACACATAATCCCCCCCGATGCCCGCATCTCCTGCAAGCAATCAAAAGTGATAAACCAACATATACTCACCTTTCCGCCGTAGTCCATTTAATATCAAGTGTCCCACGGCGATGTCACTCGGCCGCCGGCAATACAATGACAGGAAGTAATCGCTCCCGCAGTGTATCACTGAGCCGCCATGAGAGAGTTTACTGAAGTTCATCAGCTGATCTGCGCCAGTGATCTTGCTTACGCCACCACTGCGTGGGAAAGTTGTCACACAGCGGTAGTGCCGTAAGTAATAGCACTGGAGCATAAGAACTCCGGTGAACTCTCACGGCAGCCAAGTGATACACTGTAGCGATCACCTGCTGTCAGTGTATCGTCGGAGGCCGGGTAGAGCAGTCACATCTCACCATGTCACTGTTCTACACGTGAGCTCGCCCTGGGACACTCGGTATTAAGTGAATAATCAAATAAATAAGGTAGCAATCTGTAGCGCCACAGCTTGCAAACATGAAATATGAAAGTTGAACTGCATTACTGCATTAGAAATATGAAAAATTGAGAATATTTAGCGCATAATTGGCCAATTCATGTGTACCTGGAAGCCATGTTAAAGTGATTCTCGTTTTCCAGCACCTAACACTGCCAAACCTCACTTAGACTAAAGTCTTCATGTGTATGGCAAACTGTGAATCTTCTCCTTAGACTGAAATCTATATCTCTGTGAAGGGATGGTGGCCCTGCTGTGATTAAAAACACCTGCAGCTAAAAGGTGGAGTGCTCAGTCAGAAGGCTAATGAATACAAATTTCAAAAAAAATGACCGTCACATCCAAACATAAACTAAATGTGAACAGGTGCTTAACCTAGAGTCACCAACTCTCTATATACATTCACTTATATTTGTTTTGTGTGTGTGTAAACATTATAAATTTGAACATGGTATGCAATGACATTATGGTCTTCAATGGAGAATGAAAAAGAAGAGGTTGGACAAGGAAATGACATCACAATTCTTTCTTTTGTTTTTTTTAAATAATATATCTTTATTTAACTCTATGAATTTACAAAAACGCATGCAAAAACGTGTGTATTTTCTGCTGCGTTTTTCTGCCAAGAGATGCAGAAACCTTGCAGAAATATCTGCAAGCAAATACGCGACATGCGCACATAGCCTTAATGTTATGCTAGGTTAATAGTAGTGTGTCCTCAAAAATAATACATTACTTAACCCTTTAGTGACAGAGCCAATTTGGTTACTTAATGACCAGGCCAATTTTTACAATTCTGACCACTGTCACTTTATGAGGTTATAGCTATGGAACACTTCAACGCATCCCACTGATTATGAGAATGTTTTTTCGTGACATATTGTACTTCATGTTAGTGGCAAAATTTCTTCGATATGACTTGCATTTATTCATGAAAAAAAAAAACGGAAATTTGGAAAAAAATTAAAAAATGTTGCAATTTTAAAACTTTTAATTTTGTGCCCTTAAATCAGAGAGTGGTGTCACAAAACTAGTTAATAAATAACATTTCCCACATGTCAACTTTACATGAGCACAATTTTGGAAAGATTTTTTTTTTTTTTTTTTTTTGTTATAAGGGTTAAAAGTTGACCAGCGATTTCTCATTTTTCCAAAATTTACAAAACCATTCATTTAGATACCACCTCAAATTTGAAGTGAGTTTGAGAGGTCAATATGACATAAAATACCCAAAAATGACACCATTCTAAAAACCGCAACCCTCAAGATGCGCAAAACCACATTCAAGAAGTTTATTACCCCTTCAGGTGCTTCACAAAAACTAAAGCAATGTGGAATGAAAAATGAACATTTTACTTTTTTCACAAAAATTTACTTTCATACCAAACTTTTTATTTTTACAACGGTATCAGGATAAAATGTGCAATTTCTCCTGAGTACACCGATACCACGTATGTGGGGGAAAGCACTGTTTGGGCACATGGCAGGGCTCAGAAGGGAGGGAGCACCATTTGACTTTTTCAACGCAAAATTGGCTGGAATCAATGGCGGGCACCATATCGAGTTTGGAGACCCCTTGATGAACCTAAACAGTGGAAACCCCCCCCAATTCTGACTTCAACCCTAACACAACCCTAGCCACAACCTTAACCCCAATCCTAACCCCAACACAACCCTAACTCTAACCCTAGCCCCAACCCTAACCCTAACATAACCCTAACTCTAGCCCAACCTTAACCCTAGCTATAACCCCAACTATAATCCCAACAACAACCCTATCCCCAACCTTAACCCTAGCTATAACCCCAACCCTAACCCTAGTTCTAACCCCAACCCTAATGGAAAATTGTAATATATTTTTTTTAATTTTATTCTTTTTACCTAACTAATGAGGCGATAAAGAGGGGGGGGGGGTTGATTTACTATTCTTTTATTTTGATCACTGTGATAGGGTCTATTACAGTGATCAAAATGAACCAATAGGAAAAATCTCCAATTGCTGCCAGGTGCCACACTGCAGATCTCGGCGGGCGCACTGCTTATGCGCCTGCCAATTTCTTTCCAGATAAAGATGCCGAAGGCCATCACCGGGGGATGCAGGAAGGTCCAGAGACACCGGAAGTTCCGGGGACCCCATTTCTCTCTCCTCTGATGTGCTACATCACATCAGAGGAGAGAGACATTACGGTAAATCTGACTTTTTTTTGGCGGTCGCCGTTATTACATGAAGGGTGATTGACCCGAATCATGTTCTCTGGGGTCTCAGCCACCCCCGGTAGCCGAGGTCCTGGAGAATTTCCGACACTGGAGGGCGCTATAGCCTTATTTCTCAGCGCCGTTAAAAAGCGGCGCTATGGAATAAGTACCCTTAACTGACGCAGTTAAAAGGCATATCGGCGGTTGTTAAGGGGTTAAAGTATAATTCCCATATCAAGTAACTTTTCAAAATAAGGTCACGCTCACACATTAACTATATGGTCAGGATTTTACATTAGTATTCGTAAGCCAAAACCAGGAGTGGGTGAGATAAATACAGAAGTGGTGACGTGTTTCTATTATACTTTTCCTCTGATTGCTCGATTTCTGGCTTTAGCTTACAAATATTGACCAAATACTAAACGTGTGAACGTGGCCTTAGGGTGTGTAAATGAGGAATTACACTGTTTCTAGGAATTATACGTTATGTACATTTTTCTTTAGCAGTTTTTCTTTTTGTGTCTGCAGCTTCTGGGCACTAGAAGCCTCAGCAGTTTCTCTTTGGGTATGTGCCTCTTTTGCCCTTCAGCTTCATCTCTCTCCTTTCTCCATAGACTTTAAACAGAGGGTGTAATTTGATCCATCACTGAAGACAGATCCCTTGACACATTTGTTCAGTTTTTGAGTGAGAATGATCAGTGCAGGGAAAGAAAAAAGTAACTGATAAGAGGGGAAAAAAATGATATTTCTCCAAAAAAATACATTAGAACATTTTATATCTTTGTAATGATGACTTATGAAAAAAAAAAAAAATCACACTGTACTGAAGCATACAAAATAAGCTTACATTTCCTATTTTGATGCAGCTCATGTTTTAGCTTTGCTGTATAGACTGGTGTAGGAGGCAGATTAATTTCATTTTCATCAGCAGGACGGAAATGTGATAATTGATGGCCTTCATAAAGCATAATGTCATGATCCAGGTCGGGGTTTGCTTCTTGCTTTTCTTTCCCCAGCCTGGTCATGGAGAGAGAGGTTAAATTTTTCTGTCTCTCTTTGGTTCTTGGGTGGCTATTTATTGGTATTGTTTATGGTAGCCTTTATCAGTGATAGTTCTGGTCCTTGGCTTGAGCAGCTGATCCGCATACCCTAGTGATCCTTTTGCCTCTGACTTCCCGTGTGTGCGTCTGACCCGTTCCCAATCCCTGAATCTGTGTATGTGCGGTGATTTCCCTACAGTGAGTGACTCGGCTTGAACTCTGTTACCAGTTTCTTTGTCTCTGGTACTACTTCCTCTATTGGCTTTTGACCCACTGGCTTGTACCTCAACTCCCCTTTCCGTCTCACGTTTTTGGCTACCGCTCTCCTGTATGGCTCTGACTGTTGGCTCGTCCCTGACCTCGTGCATTGATGTGACCTCTGGTACTTTGTCTTCCTGTTTGTTGCCCACTCCAGCCTGTCTGACTACTCTGCCGCCTCCTGGTGGCGGCCTGCACTTCTGCACTGAGGTGCTACACAGTTAGTGCAACAATTTTTCCCGCAACAGCAACCCCAGGTGGTGGCTGCGCGCAACTGCTCCGCAGCTGCATTACACATAAAAAGCTGTGCACTTCATCATGTAAACCAACAATACTTTCTCATCACTTATCAGCAGATAAATTGGGCTGGGTTACGGTACCAGGCACAGCTACATGCACAGACAAACCACTGCACCTTTGTAATTTTGCAGTGATACCAAAGGTCACTTTTTACTAATAGTCTACCCTAAAGGATTTGTGGGACTGCAGTCATTTCCGAGAAAGAATCTTTGTAAGATTGCAGTCCATTTCAATGATGAAAATAATAAAGAACAAAAAAAAATATAAAATGTATTAAGACTAGTGATGAGCGAACGTGCTCGGGTATGGTGTTATCGGAGTATGCCCGTGTGCTCGAAAAATATGTTTGAGTCCACGGCCCCGCGGATGCATGTCTCGCGGCTGTTCAACAGCAACAACGCATGCAGGGACTGCCTAATAGACAGACAACTCATGCATGTGTTCTGGCTGTCTAACAGCCGCAGGGACTCGAACATATTATATGAGCATGCCGAAGACACTCTTAGCACACGAGCATGCTCGGACATCACCTTACCTGGGCATGTTCGCTCATCACTAATTAAGACATGTAGAATATATTATTTTCATAGTATTGCCTGCGATACATTTTTATAAAATTAACATTCTACACATGCTATTTATTGAATGGATATCTACGGCTAGTCTGTGTCATTGCAGAAGCTGAGTACCTACCTTAAGACACAATGCAAAGTGACCCAGTGTGACAGAAGCTGTGTTAGGTTAACATCGAAATGTTCCCGCACATACAGATCTACATTATTAAGCAGGCCTTACCTCTGACGAAGGAGTTTCCATTGGAGCTCATTTCCAATTATCCATGCTCGCTGTCATAAGCACATGGTCTGCACCTCCAAGAGAAAAACAGGAATTCCTTACTATTAATATTTCATTCCCTTTGTGCTCCTGTAAGGACGCATGCACACACACTAATCAATGAACACTAAAAGCTTTTGCTTCCTGCCATTCCCACCCGGTCACTCGAGGTTCTCTAAGTGATCTGTGTCTATAATCTGAGCTCCAAACACCCCCAAATGACCGAAACCCCCGAGACCATGAAAGATTTATTGCTAATAATAGTTTTAAGGAAAATGCGCACTTTTCTGCACAAAACTCTCAGATATAGTATGCCAATAGCTAGGAATTAAACGGATTGTGTCACAACGATAAAAGACCAAAATTACAAACTACTTGTAAAAACAAGAAACTTTACAATGTACTTTTTGTCAAAAATTCTGTTCCCTTAATACTAGTTTATTGCTCGCTGCCTAGGTTAACGGCCTACTCTGCAGTCTATCAGCGGTGGTCAATTTCCTGGGCAAGGAGCGCAACGCTTGTAAGCTCTTTGCCACAGAGCTGGCAATCACAGGTCTGAATCTGGCCGAAGCCGGACATCTTCATGTACCGATGCTTGTCTCCTCCTGCAGAGGAAAAACTGCTAATGCGATCATATTGAAATGAAAGGAGTGTCATACCACTGCAAATCTACCAAGACCCGGCCGTCCCTCTAAACTTTCACCTCAAACAAGGAGAAGACTGATCAGAGATGCAGCCAAGAGGCCCATGATCACTCTGGAGAAACTGCAGAGATCTACAGCTGAGGTGAGACAGTCTGTCCATAGGACAACAATCAGTCATACACTGCACAAATCTGGCCTTTATGGAAGAGTGGCAAGAAGAAAGCCATTTCTCAAAGATATCCATAAAAAAGTGTTGTTTAAAGTTTGCAACAAGCCACCTGTGAGACACACCAAACATGTGTAAGAAAGGTGCTCTGGTCAGATGAAACCAAAATCGAACTTTTTGGCAACAATGCCAAACGATATGTTTGGCGTAAAGGCAACACAGCTTATCACCCTGAACACACCATCCCCACTGTCAAACATGGTGGTGGCAGCATCATGGTTTAGGCCTGCTTTTCTTCAGCAGGGACAGGGAAGATGGTTCAAATTGATGGGAAGATGGATGGAGCCAAATACAGGACCATTCTTAAAGAAAACCTTTTGGAGTCTGCAAAAGACCTGAGACTGGGACGGAGATTCGTCTTTCAACAAGACCATGATCCCAAACATAAAGCAAAATCTACAATGTAAAGGTTCACAAATAAATGTATCCAGGTGTTAGAATGGCCAAGTCAAAGTCCAGACCTGAATCCAATCAAGAATCTGTGGAAAGAGCTGAAAACTCCTGTTGACAAACGATCTCCATCAAATCTCACTGAGCTCGAGCTGTTTGCCAAGGAAGAATGGGCAAGAATTTCAGTCTCTCGATGTACAATACTGAGAGACATACCCCAAGCAACTTGCAGCTGTAATCGCAGCAAATTGTGGTGCAACAAAGTATTAGGTTTAAAGGAGCTGAATAATATTGCACGCCCCACTTTTCAGTTTTTGAATTTCCACAAAAATTTAAAATAACCAATACATTTCGTTCAACTTCACAACTGTGTCCCACTTGTTGTTGATTCTTCACCAAAAATTTACATTTGGTATCTTTATGTTTGAAGCATGATATGTGGGAAAAGGTTGAAAAGTTCCAGGGGGCCGAATACTTTCGCAAGGCACTGTATATGATCAAGAGGCTCTACTCAATTCTGGCTGCAGTGAAGATGAACTGAGGATCGGACCCCTTTGTGCAGTGCTCGGTGTGGGTCCCAGAGGTAGGACTGCTGGGGATCAGATATGTTTCACTTATCCTGCGGACCACATTGCACCTATAGTTGCATTTTGATGACAGATCAAATTACCAATCCTATCCACATTCAAAGAACGTTACGAGAAAAGCAAAAACATCTCACACACAAGTTAAAGAAGTACTCCAGGGGAAAGAGATTTCCTGTGTCTACACCGAGCAGAGAAAAGAGAAGAATTAACTGGGCAGAATGGAAAAATGAGCAATTGTAAGTACAAAGTGCTATATAATATGATGATTGCAATATATTAAGAGGATGAAATGTTGATGGGAGGAGGCTGGCTTCATTAAGATTAAATGTTCACCTTACAGAACCTAGCGAAAATACATGCAGTAGCTGATGAAGAACTACTCACATCAGACTTTATAGAAAATTATCTTCTATGCATGCTGTAAGTACAGCTATAGCACTGACCAGTTGGTTTTCCTATGAAGGTCAGCTAAAAAGGTAAAAACCAAGGAGCTGCTCAGTAGTAACACCCATGCATTTCATCAGAATTAGTCATACACGCACATACGGTATATACACACCTATGGGTTTGGTAAGCACATGACCAATGAACGTGCAATGTGTAAGTGCTTACTAACAATACTAGGCGGACGGTTTAAATGTGAATACAAGTGTGTTTATTTATATTCAGATTATATATATATATATATATATATATATATATATATATATATATATATATATATATATATATACACACAGTGCCTACAAGTAGTATTCAACCCCCTGCAGATTTAGCAGGTTTACACATTCGGAATTAACTTGGCATTGTGACATTTGGACTGTAGATCAGCCTGGAAGTGTGAAATGCACTGCAGCAAAAAAGAATGTTATTTCTTTGTTTATTTTTTTTTTAAATTGTGAAAAGTTTATTCAGAGGGTCATTTATTATTCAACCCCTCAAACCACCAGAATTCTGTTTGGTTCCCCTAAAGTATTAAGAAGTATTTCAGGCACAAAGAACAATGAGCTTCACATGTTTGGATTAATTATCTCTTTTTCCAGCCTTTTCTGACTATTTAATACCCTCCCCAAACTTGTGAACAGCACTCATACATGGTCAACATGTGAAAGACAAAGGAGCATTCCAAGGCCATCAGAGACAAGATCGTGGAGGGTCACAAGGCTGGCAAGGGTTTACAAAACCCTTTCCAAGGAGTTGGGCCTACCTGTCTCCACTGTTGGGAGCATCATCCGGAAGTGGAAGGCTTATGGAACTACTGTTAGCCTTCCACGGCCTGGACAGCCTTTGAAAGTTTCCTCCCGTGCAGAGGCCAGGCTTGTCCGAAGAGTCAAGGCTAACCCAAGGACAACAAGGAAGGAGCTCCGGGAAGATCTCATGGCAGTGGGGACATTGGTTTCAGTCAATACCATAAGTAACGTACTCCACCGCAATGGTCTCCGTTCCAGACGAGCCCGTAAGGTACCTTTACTTTCAAAGCGTCATGTCAAGGCTCGTCTACAGTTTGCTCATGATCACTTGGAGGACTCTGAGACAGACTGGTTCAAGGTTCTCTGGTCTGATGAGACCAAGATCGAGATCTTTGGTGCCAACCACACACGTGACGTTTGGAGACTGGATGGCACTGCATACGACCCCAAGAATACCATCCCTACAGTCAAGCATGGTGGTGGCAGCATCATGCTGTGGGGCTGTTTCTCAGCCAAGGGGCCTGGCCATCTGGTCCGCATCCATGGGAAGATGGATAGCACGGCCTACCTGGAGATTTTGGCCAAGAACCTCTGCTCCTCCATCAAGGATCTTAAGATGGGTCGTCATTTCATCTTCCAACAAGACAACGACCCAAAGCACACAGCCAAGAAAACCAAGGCCTGGTTCAAGAGGCAAAAAATCAAGGCAAGGTGTTGGAGTGGCCTAGTCAGTCTCCTGACCTTAACCCAATTGAAAACTTGTGGAAGGAGCTCAAGATTAAAGTCCACATGAGACACCCAAAGAACCTAGATAACTTGGAGAAGATCTGCATGGAGGAGTGGGCCAAGATAACTCCAGAGACCTGTGCCGGCCTGATCAGGTCTTATAAAAGACGATTATTAGCTGTAATTGCAAACAAGGGTTATTCCACAAAATATTAAACCTAGGGGTTGAATAATAATTGACCCACACTTGTATGTTTAAAATTTCTTAAAATTTAACTGAGCAACATAACTTTTTGGTTTGTAAGATTTATGCATCTGTTAATAAATCCTGCTCTTGTGTGAAGTTTGAAGGCTCTAAATTATTTGCATCTTATCAAACCTGCTAAATCTGCAGGGGGTTGAATACTACTTGTAGGCACTGTATATATATATATATATATATATATATATATATATATATATATATAGATAGAGAGAGAGAGATATATGTACACCCATTTAGTGGTTACTCTATGGAATGAATTAGAAATGTAGGGTTCATCAATATACACTAACTGTAAAGTGCGGTAGGTTTTCCATCATGTTTGCCGCTATGTTCGGTGGCTCCATCAGGGCTTACGTAGCGGATCTCGGGCGTATGCGCTCACGGGTCCCATTGATGATAATGATGCAGATGCATGTGTCGCACATGATTTTCAGCTGTCTACGCTGAGCTGAGGCAGGCAGCTGAAGTGGGGAAAGAATGCAGAAGTGGTGCACGCTCCTATTATACTTTATCTCTTGATTGTTCCACTCCAGACTTGTAAAATACTAACCAAGTACTGATGTGTGAACGTGGCCTAACCAACAAACCATATTTGAGATTTTACAACTCCAGTGAATCACTACAGCACAAACCCTCCAGCTATCTGACATAGAAAATGAGAAAGAATCAGTATGAAATTACCACCTTTACATTTTTTCTATCATTTCTCAGGGTTATTTTGCTGAAAATATGTTGTGTCCAAAAACTATTATAAAAAAAAAAGAAAATAATTCTTTCTAGCGTATAAAATGCACATCTGCACAAAGTCAACGCAATACCACAAGGTCTCAAAATGGCATAGCGCACCGCTACATGGCAAGTAAGGGATATTCCCCAGGGCTTTACCTGGGACATCTGGCGGCTCTTTCATTTTATAGTCAGCGCTGCGGCAGTGAAACGCGTTGTGTGGTCAGTGTTCGTGCAGAAGGTGGAGCGCGCGACAGCTGAGCGGTCTGCACACTACTGTAATGCGGAAAGGTCCCTCCTTATTTACAGGAGCTACAAACACATGCTCGCTTCACCGAAAATACAACGCCGGCATTTCAGCCTGGAATATGTGACAAATGGAAGAATGGAGAAGTATTTAAAGCTCCTCTGATGAAGCCAGGCGCACTCAATTTGCCAACACAATTATTATAATCTATGCAGCTGTCAAGGCAAAGCAGACTGTGAAACAAGGCTACAAGTGGTAACTGTTCCGGATAAATTGTGTGTTGTATGACTGGAAATGACTCCTCTGAAACAGGGGTAATTCCAGTGTACCGCACACAATCTGCTCCCAGCGGAGGACAACCAAGGCCTCTCCTGACCTCCGGATGTCACGGACGTGTGCCATTTGTGTTCTTCCTGCACAGAACACTTTGCCATTAGGATATGTTTCCACGGTCAGGATGGCATCAGGATTTGCTCAGGATTTGACACAGGTAAAATCTGCATCAAATCTACACCTGAGGTCACTGGCAGGTCACCTGCGTTTTTGATGCACTTTTACATGCATCTTTCGGAAGTTAAATAAAGATATATTATTTAACACACAAAAAAAAAGATATGTGAAGTCATTTCTGGTCCAACCTCCTCTTTTACATTTGTCCAACCCACACTCGCTGCATAGAAATACATG
The DNA here is from genome assembly GCF_039654945.1 of Dendrobates tinctorius. NCBI lineage: Eukaryota > Metazoa > Chordata > Amphibia > Anura > Dendrobatidae > Dendrobates > Dendrobates tinctorius. The sequence goes on from NW_027361692.1 coordinate 14,212,955, forward strand.
CAGCTGCACGTTCATGTCCGAGTGCCCGCAGCAGTGCCAAGTTTTGACATGTGAGACTCATGCGAGTTTCTCGCAGGTGTGACCACGGCTTTAAGCGCATTATCTGTTTAATTAAAAAAAAAAAATGGAAAAAAAAATTGCGTGGGCTCCCGCTCAATTTTCTGCGCCAGAGAGGGAAAGCCAACAGCCGGGGGCCAATATTTGTAGCCTGGGAAGGGGGTAATGCCCATGGAGCTTCCCAGGCTATGAATATCAGCCCGCAGCTGTCTGCATAGCCTTTACTGGCTATTAAAATAGGGGGACCCCCCAAAAAAATGACATGGGGTCCCCCTATAATTAATAGCCAGAAAGGCTATGCAGACAGCTGCGGGCTGATATTTCTGGCCTAGAGAGGGCCCATGGATATTTCCCCCCCCCACCGGCTACAAACACCAGCCTGCAGCCGCCCCAGATAAGGCGCGTCTGTAAGATGCGCCAATTCCGGCGCTTAGCCTCTCTCTTCCCACTGCCGTGTAGCGGTGGCATATGGGATAAGGGGTTAATGTCACCTTTGATTGTAAGGTGACATTAAGCCCGGTTAATAATGGAGAGGTGTCAATAAGACACCTATCCATTATTAATCCAATAGTTAAAGGGTTAAAAAAGACACACCCAGAAAAAAGTATTTTAACGAAGTAAAACACTACATAGTTTTCCATATTTTTATTGTACGCCCAAATCCAAGCGAAGCCCTCGATCTCCCGAGAAAAAATAAAATAACAATCCAACAGTAAACTCCATGATCCGAAATAGTCCTTAACCCCTTCACTACCAAGGGTGGTTTGCACGTTAACTCCCGGGCCAATTTTTACAATTCTGACCACTGTACCTTTATGAGGTCATAACTCTGGAACGCTTCCATGGATCCCGGTGATTCTGACAATGTTTTCTCGTGACATATTGTACTTCATGTTAGTGGTAAAATTTCATTCATATAACTTGCGTTTATTTGTGAAAAAAACGGAAATTTGGCGAAAAGTTTGAAAATTTCGCAATTTCCCAACTTTGAATTTTTATGCCCTTAAATCACAGCGATACGGCACACAAAAAACTTAATACATAACATTTCCCACATGTTTACTTTACATCGGCACAATTTTGGAACCAAAATTTTTTTTTGTTAGGAAGTTATAAGGGTTAAAAATTGACCAGCGATTTCTCATTTTTGCAACACCATTTTATTTTTAGGGACCACATCACATTTGAAGCCACTTTGAGGGGTCTATACAGTCATGGCCAAAAGTATTGACACCCCTGCAATTCTGTCAGATAATATTCAGTTTCTTCCTGAAAATGATTGCAAACACAAATTCTTTGGTATTATTATTTTCATTTAATTTGTCTTAAATGAAAAAACACAAAAGAGAATGAAGCAAAAAAGCAAAACATTGATCATTTCACACAAAACTCCAAAAATGGGCCGGACAAAAGTATTGGCACCCTCAGCCTAATACTTGGTTGCACAACCTTTAGCCAAAATATCTGCGACCAACCGCTTCCGGTAACCATCAATGAGTTTCTTACAATGCTCTGCTGGAATTTTAGACCATTTTTCTTTGGCAAACTCCTCCAGGTCCCTGATATTTGAAGGGTGCCTTCTCCAAACTGCAATTTTTAGATCTCTCCACAGATGTTCTATGGGATTCAGGTCTGGACTCATTGCTGGCCACCTTAGAAGTCTCCATTGCTTTCTCTCAAACCATTTTCTAGTGCTTTTTGAAGTGTGTTTTGGGTTATTGTCCTGCTGGAAGACCCATGACCTCTGAGGTAGACCCAGCTTTCTCACACTGGGCCCTAAATTATGCTGCAAAATTTGTTGGTAGTCTTCTGACTTCATAATGCCATGCACACGGTCAAGCAGTCCAGTGCCAGAGGCAGCAAAGCAACCCCAAAACATCAGGGAACCTCCGCCATATTTGACTGTAGGGACCGTGTACTTTTCTTTGAATGCCTCTTTTTTCTCCAGTAAACTCTATGTTGATGCTTTTGCCCTAAAAGCTCTACTTTTGTCTCATCTGACTAGAGAACATTCTTCCAAAATGTTTTAGGCTTTTTCAGGTAAGTTTTGGCAAACTCCAGCCTGGCTTTTTTATGTCTTGGGGTAAGAAGTGGAGTCTTCCTGGGTCTCCTACCATACAGTCCCTTTTCATTCAGATGCCGATGGATAGTACGGATTGACACCGTTGTACCCTCGGACTGCAGGGCAGCTTGAACTTGTTTGGATGTTAGTGGAGGTTCTTTATCCAACATCCGCACAATCTTGCGTTGAAATCTCTTTGTCAATTTTTTTTTCCGGCCACATCTAGGGAGGTTAGCCACAGTGCCATGGGCTTTAAACTTCTTGATGACACTGCGCACGGTAGACACAGGAACATTCAGATCTTTGGAGATGGACTTGTAGCCTTGAGATTGCTCATGCTTCCTCACAATTTGGTTTCTCAAGTCCTCAGACAGTTCTTTGGTCTTCTTTCTTTTCTCCGTGCTCAATGTGGTACACACAAGGACACAGCACAGAGGTTGAGTCAACTTTAATCCATGTCAAATGGCTGCAAGTGTGATTTAGTGATTGCCAACACCTGTTAGGTGCCACAGGTAAGTTATAGGTGCTGTTAATTACACAAATTAGAGAAGCATCACATGATTTTTCGAACCGTGCCAATACTTTTGTCCACCCTCTTTGTTATGTTTGGTGTGGAATTATATCCAATTTGGCTTTAGGACAATTATTTTTGTGTTTTTTCATTTAAGACAAATTAAATGAAGATAATAATAGCAAAGAATTTGTGTTTGCAATCATTTTCAGAAAGAAACTGAGTATTATCTGACAGAATTGCAGGGGTGTCAATACTTTTGGCCATGACTGTATGATAGAAATTAGAAAATACCCAAAAGTGACACCATTCTAAAAACTGCACCCCTTAAGGTGCTTAAAACCACATTCAAGAAGTTTATTAACCCTTTAGGTGCGTCACAGGAATTTTTTGAATATTAAAAAAAAAAATGAACATTTAACTTTTTTTCACAAAAAAAATACTTCAGGTTCAATTTTCTTTATTTTACCAAGGGTAACAGGAGAAATTGGACTGCAAAAGTTATTGTGCAATTTGTCCTGAGTACGCCGATACCTGACATGTGGGGGGGAACCACTGTTTCGGCGCATGGCAGACCTCAGTAGGGAAGGAGCGCCGTTTGACTTTTTCAATGCAAAATTGGCTGGAATTCAGATCGGACGCCATGTCGCGTTTGGAAAGCCCCTGATGTACCTAAACAGTGGAAACCCCCCCAAGTGACCCCATTTTGGAAACTAGACCCCCCAAGGAACTTATCTAGATATGTGGTGAGAACTTTGAACCCACAAGGGCTTCACAGAAGTTTATAACGTACAGCGGTACAATTAAAAAATCATATTTTTTCCACAAAAATGATCTTTTCACCCCCAATTTTTATTTTTCCAAGGGTAACAGGACCCTAAAAGTTATTGTGCAATTTGTCCTGAGTACGCTGATACCCCATATGTGGGTGTAAATGACTATTTGGACGCATAGCAGAGCTCGGAAGGGAAGCAGCGCCATTTGACGTTTTTGACTAGAATTGAGATCGGACACCATGTCGCGATTGGAAAACCCCTGATGTACCAAAACAGTGGAAACCCCCCACAAATGACACCATTTTGGAATCTAGACCCCCCCAAGGAACTTATCTAGATGTGTGGTGAGAACTTTGAACCCCAAGGGCTTCACAGAAGTTTATAACGTACAGCGGTACAATTAAAAAATCATATTTTTTCCACAAAAATGATCTTTTCACCCTCAATTCTTATTTTTCCAAAAGTAACAGGACCCTAAAAGATATTGTGCAATTTATCCTGAGTGCGCTGATACCCCACATGTGGGTGTAAACCACTATTTGGGCGCATGGCAGAGCTCGGAAGGGAAGCAGCGCCATTTGACGTTTTTGGCTGGAATTGAGATCGGGCACCATGTCGCGTTAGAAAGCCCCTGATGTACCAAAACAGTAGAAACCCCCCACAAATGACACCATTTTGGAAACTAGACCCCCCAAGGAACTTATCTAGATGTGTGGTGAGCACTTTGAACCCCCCAGTGCTTCACTGAAGTTTATAACGTCCGGGCGTGAAAATAAAAAAATCGTATTTTTTCCACAAACATGATCAATTAGTCTCCAATTTTTTTATTCTCCCAAGGGTAACAGGAGAAATTGGACCCCAAAAGTTGTTGTCCAATTTGTCCTGAGTACGCTGATACCTCATATGTGGGAGAAAACTACTGTATGGGGACACGTCGGGGCTCGGAAGGGAAGTAGTGACGTTTTGGAATGCAGACTTTGATGGCATGGTCTGCGGGTGTCATGTTGCTTTTGGAGAGCCCCTGATGTACCTAAACAGTGGAAACCCCCCACAAGTGACCCCATTTTGGAAACTAGACCCCCTAATGAACTTATCTAGATGTGTGGTGAGCACTTTGAACCCCCCAGTGCTTCACAGAAGTTTATAACGACCGGGCGTGAAAATAAAAATATTGTATTTTTTCAACAAACATCATCTTTTAGTCCCCATTTTTTTTATTTTCCCAAGGGTAACAGGAGAAATTGGACCCCAAAAGTTGTTGTCCAATTTGTCCTGAGTACGCTGATACCTCATATGTGGGAGAAAACTACTGTATGGGCACACGTCGGGGTTTGGAAGGGAAGTAGTGACGTTTTGGAATGCAGACTTTGATGGAATGGTCTGCGGGTGTCATGTGCGTTTGGAGAGCCCCTGATGTACCTAAACTATTGAAACTCCCCACAAGTGATCCCATTTTGGAAACTAGACCCCCCACGGAACTTATCTAGATGTGTGGAGAGCACTTTGAACCCCCAAGTGCTTCACAGAAGTTTATAACGCCTGGGCGTGAAAATAAAAAAAACATTTTTTTCCGCAAAATTATATTTTTGCCCCCAATTTTTTATTTTCCTAAGGGTAACAGGAGAAATTGGACCCCAAAAGTTGTTTTGTAATTTGTCCTGAGTAGGCTGATACCCTACATGTGGGGGTAAAACACTGTTTGGGCGCATGGCAGAGCTTGGAAGTGAAGGAGCACCATTTGACTTTTTCAACGCAGAATTGGCTGGAATTGAGATCAGATGCCATGTTGCCTTTGGAGAGCACCTGATGTGCCCAAACAGTGGAAACCCCCCAATTATAACTCCAACCCTAACCCCAACACACCCCTAACCCTAATCTGAGCCCTAGCCCTAACCCTAGCCCTACCCTAACCCTAGCGGGAAAATGGAAATAAATACATTTTCTTTTAGTTTTATTATTTTTCCCTAACTAAGGGGGTGATAACGGGGGGTTTGATTTACTATTTATGGCGGGTTTTTATATTTGGCAGCTGTCAGACGCTAAAAGACGCTTTTTATTGTAAAAATAGTTTTTGCATCACCACATATTGAGAGCTATAATTTTTCCGTATTTTGACCCACCGAGTCATGTGAGGTCTTATTTTTTGCGGGACAAGTTGACGTTTTTATTGGTACCATTTTCGGGCACGTGACCTTTTTTGATCGCTTTTTATTCCGATTTTTGGGACGCAGAATGAACAAAAGCCAGCGTTTCATGAATTTCTTTTGGGGGGTGCGTTTACACCGTTCCGCGTGCGGTAAAATTGATAAAGCGTTTTTATTCTTCGGGTCAGTACGGTTACAGCGATACCTCATTTAGGTCGTTTTTTTATGTTTTGTCGGTTTTTTGCAATGAAAACAATTTTATATAAAAAATAATTATTTTTGTATCGCTTTATTCTGCGAGCTATAACTTTTTTATTTTTTTGCGGATGACGCTGTATGGCGGCTCGTTTTTTGCGGGACAAGATGACGTTTTCAGCGGTACCATGGATATTTATATGCGTCTTTTTGATCGCGCGTTATTGCACTTTTTGTTCGGTGGTATGATAATAAATCATTATTTTTTGCTTCGTTTTTTATTTTTATTTTTTAAGGGGTTCGCTAAAGGGGTTAACTAATGGGACAGTTTTATAGGGCGGGTCGCTACGGACGCGGCGATACCAAATATGTGTACTTTTATTGTTTTTGTTTTTTTTATTTTGAAAAAATGGATTTATTGGGGAATTTTTTTTATTTTTTTTTACTAATTTATTTAGCGATTTTTTTTTTAAGCTCTATCCATTTATCCATATCGTATCTGTACCAAAAAGAATGAAAGCCGGGTAGCACACAGACTAACACTACTTTTTTTTTTTTTTTTTTTAGCACCAGTCAGGTACACCTCATAGTTGCCCCAAAAGGACGCCAAGGACAGGCATTGCTCGTCTTCAGTAACACATCAACATCAATTGATAGTTGGAATAAATAGACTGCATTCATCACCACATCTTCTTAAGGTGCAGGCTGTATTTTCAAGTGTAGGGGTGTGCAGTATGGGGTTCTGCAGCAGCTGAGGTATGCAGTATGAGGTTCTGCCCCTCCCCCTAGGTTTGAGCCTGGTTACGCCAATGGTGTGAATGTAGCGTGAGGATCTGGGCTTTGTCTTAGCTGAGATGAGTCATAGTGTTTTATGTGTGTGTGTGTGTATATGTATATATATATATATGTGTATATATATATATATATATATATATATATATATATATATATATATATATATATATATATATATATATATATATATATATACATACACACACACACACACACACACGGTACAGACCAAAAGTTTGGACACACCTTCTCATTCAAAGCGTTTTCTTTATTTTCATGACTATGAAAATTGTAGATTCACTCTGAAGGCATCAAAACTATGAATTAACACATGTGGAATTATATAATTAACAAAAGTTCTTCAAAGTAGCCACCTTTTGCTTTGATTACTGTTTTGCACACTCTTGGCATTCTCTTGATGAGCTTCAAGAGGTAGTCACCGGAAATGGTTTTCACTTCACAGGTGTGCCCTGTCAGGTTTAAAAAGTGGGATTTCTTGCTTTATAAATGGGGTTGGGACCATCAGTTGTGTTGTGCAGAAGTCTGGTGGATACACAGCTGATAGTCCTACTGAATAAACTGTTAGAATTTGTATTATGGCAGGAAAAAAGCAGCTGAGTAAAGAAAAACAAGTGGCCATCATTACTTTAAGAAATGAAGGTCATTCAGTCCGAAAAATTGGGAAAACTTTGAAAGTGTCCCCAAGTGTAGTGGCAAAAACCATCAAGCGCTATAAAGAAACTGGCTCACATGAGGACCGCCCCAGGAAAGGAAGACCAAGAGTCACCTCTGCTGCGGAGGGTAAGTTCATCCGAGTCACCAGCCTCAGAAATCGCAGCTCAGATTAGAGACCAGGTCAATGCCACACAGTGTTCTAGCAGCAGACACATCTCTACCACAACTGTTAAGAGGAGACTTTGTGCAGCAGGCCTTCATGGTAAAATAGCTGCTAGGAAACCACTGCTAAGGACAGGCAACAAGCAGAAGAGACTTGTTTGGGCTAAAGAACACAAGGAATGGACATTAGACCAGTGGAAATCTGTGCTTTGGTCTGATGAGTCCAAATGAGATCTTTGGTTCCAACCACCGTGTCTTTGTGCGACGCAGAAAAGGTGAACGGATGGACTCTACATGCCTGGTTCCCACTGTGAAGCATGGAGGAGGAGGTGTGATGGTGTGGGGGTGCTTTGCTGGTGACACTGTTGGGGATTTATTCAAAATTGAAGGCATACTGAACCAGCATGGCTACCACAACATCATGCAGCGGCATGCTATTCCATCCGGTTTGCGTTTAGTTGGACCATCATTTATTTTTCAACAGGACAATGACCCCAAACACACCTCCAGGCTGTGTAAGGGCTATTTGACCTAGGAGGAGAGTGATGGGGTGCTATGCCAGATGACCTGGCCTCCACAGGGACCAGACCTGAACCCAATCGAGATGGTTTGGGGTGAGCTGGACCGCAGAGTGAAGGCAAAAGGGCCAACAAGTGCTAAGCATCTCTGGGAACTCCTTCAAGACTGTTGGAAGACCATTTCCGGTGACTACCTCTTGAAGCTCATCAAGAGAATGCCAAGAGTGTGCAAAGCAGTAATCAAAGCAAAAGGTGGCTACTTTGAAGAACCTAGAATATAAGACATATTTTCAGTTGTTTCACACTTTTTTGTTAATTATATAATTTCACATGTGGTAATTCATAGTTTTGATGCCTTCAGAGTGAATCTACAATTTTCATAGTCATGAAAATAAAGAAAACTCTTTGAATGAGAAGGTGTGTCCAAACTTTTGGTCTGTACTGTATATATGTAATCGATATTACATAGTGTATTACATATTTACAATTTATTACAGTTTTTTGTGTTCTAAAGTTGTATTCCAATAAATATATATTATGTTCTATTTAAATATCTTGATTATTGTATCATAAAAATGATTAAATGTCTGATGTTCACATTGTACTACAATAAATTTTTCACTTAAATATAAGCAATATATGTGGGAGTCGGAGTCGCAGGTTTGGCTTACCGACTCCACAGCCCTAGTTGAACACACACATTAATTTTTAAAAACATTTTTTTCTACCTTTCACTGTATTCGTTAGTACCTCTAGGGGACGTCAAACTGCGATCATTCGATCACTTGTACAATAAACAGCAAAATAACACTATTGCGCTATACAGTAAAAATCATGGTCGCCTATGAACACCAGACTGAAGCTGCCATTCATGGGAGTGTAAGGCAGCCGGGGGGCAGCAGTGGCTGTATGGTTCCCACACCCTGGCGCCCCACAGATGACATATAATGTCCCTTCTGCTGCATGTGCAGCGTGCACAGCAGTGCACTCACGGTTAGGCTAAGTGCACACGTAGCAGAAAATTTCTGCTCAAAAACCTGACTCCCTTCCCATCTTTTTTGTCTTTGCGTTTTTTGCACGTTTTTTTCCGGAGCGTTTTCAAAACGCATTGAACAAGCCAGAAACGCGGAAAAATCCGCAAAACTAATGAGCATGCTGCATTTTTTACCGCGATGCGTTTTTTTCGCGATAGAAAACGCATCAATGTGCGCAAAAAGTGCAAGATGAATAGAAATGACTGGGAAGCTTATTTTGAGCGGTTTTATAGCGGTTTTATAGTGAAAACCGCTAAAAAAACACTGTGTGTGCACACAGCCTTACTGTCAGAGTTCCCCCTTGGATTCTGTCATTCGGGCTACCCATTCCCAAGCTTCACAAACCATCAGAGACATTACTCTTTTCCAACAGTTTAATTTTACTGAGCAGTAGGGTATTCTTCACACATGCAGCACATTGTACGCAGAACAGCATCTCTCCAGCTTTCCCTGCCTTCCGGGCAGCTTCTATTCTTCCTGATAACTCTCTCTCTTCTGGAAATTCCTGCCTCCCTTCTAGACAGTCCCTGTCCCATCCTTGTCTTCAGTCCCACCAGCTTCCTACCATCCCCTGGTTCAGTTTCAATAGGAAAAGGTGCCAGGTTCACCATCTCAGCTTCAGCTGCCCCGATCGTAGACCCTGGATCCTTGGAACCCTTGGAACGGTCCTGTCCTTGCTGGTGACTGACTACACGACTGCCAGCCTGGGGCCCCTTCCTGCCATAGCAGCTTAATCCCCACGGCTGGCAGACTGTCTCTTTTACTGCTGCTCCGTATTCCTTCCCCTGGGAAAGGCTGACCAGTCTCTGCTGCCTAACCAGGAAGTATCTCTCCTATACTCAGTTGCTCTGCGCTGCACTGCTCTAACTCCTTCCCACTGGGAGAACCCTTACGCTGCCTGTATCTAAAGTAACACTCCTATTCCCTATCTTTATTATGCCCCACTATTATTCTATACTACCTTATATCCTATCCTAGCCCTAATCCTATGCACAACACATAGTACATTTACATTACAGCACATGACACATATCAAATACATTCACATTAATGAACATTAGGGAACCACACACAATTAGTAAACGAAAAAGAACGGGACGCATAGGAGGGTGTCCGTCACCCTCCTTATAGGAGTACTGTCATGACAGGCAGGGGCTTCTTCAGCAGAATTCTGGATGTCATGGCAACCTATTGGTGCCCCTCAACCACGTCACCGGGGCGCCGATGAGATATTAGAACAGCACGCACCCTGTCGGTGCACTGTTAGAGATTGACAATGGCATTTAACAGGTTAACAATCAATCCTGCTAACTGCCACCTGCGGCTGATAACGGCAGTTGATGGCTGAATACCACAGCCATAGTCTGCAGGGAAAGGTGTGGGCTTGCATTATGAACCGGCATCAAGTTCAGGGAGCCGCAGTAGGCCTTTGGCGTCAAAGGGTTAAATTTCCTGACGGGGCCAATTCTTATTTTTGTGCATTTGCTTTTTGCCTCCTCCTCTTCCAAGAGTCAATAACTTTTTTACATTTTCCAATGACGTGCTTTTTGTGGGAGGAGATGTCGCTATTGACTTTACCATATAATGTACTGAGAAACGGGAAAAAAAAAAAAAAATTGGGGTGAAAATGAATTCAGCTGTCATTTTTGGGGTTTCCTGATTCTTCAAGTAAGTACAATTGTGGCAATTCCAAACTTGTATAGTTTTTTCATGTATATTTTAGAGTTAAAAAAAAGTGTGTGTGGTCATTTTCAGAGACCCATAACCATTTTCTTTTCCGTCCATGGAGGGCTTGTTTTATACCATGGAAGAAATATGTAAAGCCCCACAGACTTACAGAAGGCTGGGAAAGATTGTTTTAAAGGGATTGTCCAGTTTTAGAACAGTTGTGTCCCCAGACACAACACAATAATGAAAACTTTGGTTTAGTCACCCTCATCAGGTCCAGCGCAAGATCTCGTTCGCTGCCTTGACTCTGGTTTGTCTGCATTGCTTTAGGTGCAGCAACAACGCTGCAGCCAATTACCGAGTTCGGAGTAGACGACATGAACAGCCAAACTCAGGCATTGGGCGCAGAGCTGACCTCGGTGCTGCAAACAGAGCCCCAGATGAGTGAAGAACGAGGGTCTGTTTTCTTTCTTTTACACATTTCCGAAACCAGAAAACCTTGTATTACCTTTCTCCTGCCTATGCCATATAGCTCTGTTCTAGGCCTCATTCAGACTTGCAGTTTTCACTGATAACACATGTACCCATTATACTATATAGTGCTATTCACATGTCTGTGGTGCTTTGTGAGCTGTGACTGTAAAAAAAAACATCACTGACATACCTATAGTAATGGATCATATTTACCCATACACGTCTATGGGACTGTGAAATCGCAGACAGCACACTGACGCCAGTGTACAGTCCGAATGGTGTCTGTGATTACAGGGAATCTGTCACCAGGTCTTTGCCTCCAAATCTGAGTCAACATGATGCAGAGGCAGAGACCCTGAATCCAGTGATTTGACAGTTACTGGGCTACTTGCTGTAGTTTTGATAATCTCCTGATAAAACAGTGATTTATAGTCCTCCATATTCATGATATAGTCCTCCATATTCATGAACTCTGTATAACTCCATCCACACAATTGATTGGCAGCTTTCTGGCTATGCACAGTGTACACAAAGAGCTGTTAATCAATGGTGGCGGCGTGGTTATACAGACTGGTAGCAAGAAGTCCAGTAAGGCCATGTGCCCACGATCCAGAATGAGCAGCGCTTTGGATGCAACGTATTTTGCTGCGTTCTATTGAGCGCAGGTAACTCTGCATGTGTTCACAGAATCCAATACATTCTATTGATTACATTTCTGTTGCGGAGTTAAGTGTTGCCACAAGAGAAATGGACAAGTTGCGGTCCTGGAAGACGCGCCACGTGTCAGTTTCCGCGGGTGATCCGCAGGCATCTGTGCACGCATAGTGGACATGAGATTTCTACAGATCCCATCCACTGTGCTGCAACATCTGGCGTAAATACGCAGAGTCAAACCTGTAGCAGTTCCTGAATGTGGGAACGTACCTCTAAGTGACACATCAATGGAATCAGGGTCTCTGCCCCTACATTAAGCTGCTCTCAGATGAGGGAGCAAAAACCTGGTGCCGGATTGCCTCTAACATTATAATAGAAGATGTGTCATTTATTTATTTTTAATGCATTCTTCTGATGCTGATGTAAAACTGACACTGACCAAACTATGATGAAACTCGGACCCCAAACACTGATATCTGGATCTGTCTGAATAAGGCCTTACTGAACAGTTACTGCTGACACTTAGCAGGCATTTTGTCCACTGTGACCTTCTACTTATCAGGACGGAATTCGGCAGGACACGGTGTTCTGTACCATGCACATGGACTTTTTACTTCACCGAGATCTAATTACAAACTGACAGGTGGAATCGGGCGAGTGTACAACTCCTCACATAAACAGATTTTAGATGAAAGAGGACCTGTCAGCTCTCCTGACCTGCCTATTCTTGTATTCTACCAGAAATAACTCTGCATCGCACCACTCCTCTGTTATTCCTCCTGGAAATCCATGGAAACATGCATCGCTGTGTGCTACCAGTTGGGGTGTGACCCTGCACGTTCTCACGCTATTCAATAAGTGTTTACAGAACCGATTAGCAAGGAAAACTGCTCCTCATCGTAGTCACACATTTCCAGGAAGGGTAACAGAGGAGCCGTACAACTCAGTCATGGAAAAAGATTGGTATTTTATAATAACTGCAAATATCTACTAACAAGTCCTGCCTAGGTGCTCTACTGAACCCTTAACCCCTTCAGGACCGGAGGCATTTTGGTTTTGTGTTTTTTGCTCCCCTTCTTCCCAGAGCCATAACCTTTATATTTTTCCGTCATAACGTTTTCATTTTTGGCCATCTCAAGGCTTGTTTTTTGCGGGACAAGTAGTACCTTTGAACAACATCATAAGTTTTAACATGTAGTGTACTAGAAAGTGGGAAAAAAAATTAAAGTGTAGTGAAATTGCAAAAAAGTGCATACCCACACTTGTTTTTTTGTTTGGCTTTTTTGCTATGTTCACTAAATGCTGAAACTGACCTGCCATTATGATTCTCCAGGTCATTACAAGTTCATAGACACCAAACATGTCTAGGTTCTTTTTAATCTAAGTGGTGAAGAAAAATTCCAAACTTTGTTACAAAAAAAAAATTGCGCCATTTTCCGACGCTCGTAGCGTCTCCATTTGATCTCGGGTTGGGTGAGGGCTTATTTTTTGCGCTGTGAGCTGACGTTTTTGATAATACCATTTTGGTGCAGATAAGGTCTTTTGATCGCCCGTTATTGCATTTTAATGCAATGTTGTGGAGACCAAAAAAACGGAATGCTGGAGTTTTGACTTTTTCGCGCTACGCTGTTTAGAGATCGGGTCAGTTTTTATATATTGATAGATGTGGCAAATCTGAACATGGCGATACCAAATATGTGTATATTTGATTTTTTTAAATTGTTTTATTTTGAATGGGACAAAAGAGGGGTGATTTGAATTTTTTTTTTTTTTTTTAAACTTTTGGCATGCTTCAATAGCCTCCATGGGAGACTAGAAGGTGCCATAACCCAATCGGCTCTGCTACATACAGGCGATGATCAGATCGCCTGTATGTAGCAGAATTGCTGACTTGCTATGAGCGCCGACCAGCAGGTGGCGATCATAGCAATCCGGCAGTGACAAGCATAGAGGTCTGCAGGAGATCTCTGGTTGTCAAGCCAACCCATTGGTGACCCGCGATCACGTGAAGGGCGTTACAGATGGGTCACGGTTATCGGATGCGCGTGTTAAATGCCGCCATCAAGAGTTTGACAGCAGCATTTAACGGGTTAATAGCTGCAGGTAGATCGCGATTCCACCCACGGCTGTTCCGGGCACATGTCAGCTGTTCAAAACAGCTGACATGTGCAGGGAAAGATGTGGGCTCACCGCCGGAGGGTGTCCGACATCGGCGCATCACTACGCCCGATGTCGGAAAGCGGTTAAAGGGAATCTGTCACCAGGTTTTTGCCACCTAATCTAAGGGCAGCATAATGTCGAGATCGAGACCCCAATTCCAACTGTCACTTAATGGGCTGCTTGCTGTAGTTTTGATAAAATCACTGTCTTATCATCAGGAGATTATCACTAGAGGACTAGTAAATCTGCTGCCATGTAATCCTCCATATTTATGAGCTCTGTATTACCCCACCCCCACCACTGATTGGCAGTTTTCTGCCTATGCACAGTGTTTAGAGAAAGCTGGCAATCAGTGGTGGGGGTGTGGTTATACAGAGCTCAGCATTCCGAGAACTGCTAGATTTGAAGCAGATAAAACAGTGATTTTAGGAAAACTGCAGCAAGTAGCCCAGTAAGTGACACATCGTTGGAATGACATTTATCACCTATCAACAGAAGAGATGATAAATGTCTGTTATTTGGGGGAGGACCCTCTCCTGTTATAATTACTAGGCCGGGGTCCTGACCCCACTGTTGCTCATTCAGAACTGCAATGAGGTAGGAGTTTGAATGAAGGTCAACAATACAGAGGTTTATGTGACTGATGGGAAGAGCCGAGCAAGTGTCATTTCTCCATTTTGTCAGTCTGTGGAAATTATACTTGCACTCAGAAGTAATCTGAGTGCAGTCCAGTGTTTTCCACGAACTCATTCACTTGCATGGCTGAGGGTGATCCGAAGTTCAGATCAAACTCGGGCATGTTGCGATTCTTTTTCCCGGACTGGCTCTGTTTGAGGGAAATACCGTATCTGACATGTGCCCGGCCCCATAACATAACATTGATCCGAGTGTGATCTGATGTTTTGTTGGATCGCACTCAGGCCGATAATACGGTTGTCTGCACGTTCCCTTAATGTGAGAAGCAATGGACAATTCATGCATGTGATGGCAGGGAAAGGAAAATGAGCATACGCTGTTTATGACGCCATCTAGAAAATGATCATGTTCTCCATGTGATTGCCGCTCGTACAATAGCCCCATTCTGCTACATACTCTCCTGTGTGACAATCGGCTTAACCCTCTGCGCACCGAATACGTCTCCTAAGAGGCCGCCAGCTCCTGGAACAGTCAGCATCTGCGGCCGGCCATACATATTAGCCACCGACAAGTCAGATGAATTCCTAGCTGTGAAACACACATCATCTATGGGGGCGTTGATGCGCAGGGCTGTGGAGTCGGAGTCGTGGAGTCGGTGGAGATTTCTACCGACTCCAGCTTTAAAAAAAATGTATTAATATTTCATAATTGAACTTTCATATGAATTTTATAAATGTTACTCAAATATATATGTTCTATCAAACTATGAACAACAGTGATAAGCAGTTCTGCTGGAGATAGAGACATTTCTTACTTCTTGTGCGTCACTGTTCTCCACTGCCCTTATCTAATCTTATACTTGGTTAACCTCATGCTGCCCCAACCCCCCTACTTACAATGTATGAAACTGAAAGTGAAAATGTGTTGCAAATTCTTAGTAGTAAAGCTCCTTCTCTAGACTAGATCATACTAGGTGTGCGTCTTCCAAGCATCTCACAGCTGCCTGCTACTCAGAAGAGGAAGACTGTAAGAAGTATTATCCTTTCAACAAACTTTGCATCAGTTAACTGTGAGTACATGAGGAATAATAACAGTATTACTGACCACTATATCAGTTGTACGACCTGGCAATAATTTTGTACAATTGTTTTTAGGAAAAACAATTGTCATTTGGATTGTGAATGCAGAATTAAAAACCTGAGAATGTCAAAGAAGCATCACATTAAATCAGCTGTATTTGAACATTTCACCATCACTCAGGATAGAAAACATTATGTCTGTCAGTGTATGACAACTGATCCAGACGAAAACAAATGCTGTGAAGCCAAGATGAGTGCATATTCAGGTAAAGATAAAAATGCTCCTACCAGAGCTTCTAATCTAAAGAGACATTTACAGCGCTTTCATCCAGAAGTACTGAAAGCAGTGGATGAGAAAGACTGCATCCAAACCAATGAACCAGTGCCCAGCTCTTCCAGCCAAACAAAGGAGCAGAGAACTTTGCAGCCATCAGTTGCAAGATATTTTGTCAGTGACAAAGTTACTGTGACAATGACAGTAGATACATTTAAAAAACAGATCATAGAACTTGTTGTAAAGGATAGTGTGCCTATTTCATTATTTTCACGACCAGCTTTTATGTGTCTGAATGGGGAAATGGCCCGCAAGCTTGGTGTTTCTCTGGAGAGAGAGAGTATTAGAAAATTAGTAATCGAAGAAGCTTTTAAACAAAAGGAAGAACTTAAAAAAACTCTCAAGGGACGCTTTCTGTTTCTTAAAATGGATGCCTGCACACGTCACAGAGTGAACTATTTTGCCATCAATGTCCGATTTGTTTGTGACAAAAATGAAATAGTTACCAAGACATTGGCAGTAAAAGACGCCAAAGCTCATCACACCAGTGAGTTTCTCCAGGTCTTGGTGGAAAAGGTTCTGCAAGACTATGAACTTAAAAAAGAGCAAGTTCTTTCTGTCGTAACTGACAATGCTTCAAATATGATAAGTACTATTAAGCTAATGAATGAGAGTAATGATGGTGACCAGCAGCTAGAAGAACATTCTGGGTCCACAGAAATGTTTGAAATAGAGGAACACAGTATTGTAACTGAGGAGCAAACTGAAGTTGCTTCAGATGAACAGCAACATGATAGTTTAGATGATCTTGTTGAAACTGTGTCAATGTTCTTTCATTCATCACATGCGCTGTGTTGTGCATACGCTACAGCTGGCTATAAGAGTCAGTCTGCAAGAAGGACATGCTGCTGCACTGATTGGCAAGGTGAGAAAATTGGCTACTGTTGCCAGAACCCCTAAAGTTGACTCAATTTTGAAGAGACGTGCTGGAAAAGGGGCAATTATTGATCAAGCCAAACGATGGGGCAGTACTTACTTAATGATTCAGCGCTTGGTTGAACTGAAAACCTTTCTTGTAGACATGGCTAACCCTCAACTGACGCTAAATGAAAGTCAGTGGAATCAGGTGACTGAGCTGGAAAAATTGCTAGAGCACCCATTTACAGTGACTAAAAAATTACAAGCAGAGGACTTAACTCCAGGTATTTTCTTAAAGGAGTGGAAGAACCTGATGTTTCGCCTGTCCCAAAGAGGAGGGTTAATTGCAAGTGGCATTGCTACATCAATGAAAGGGAGAGAGGAGCTACTATTACAAAATAACATTCTTTTGGCAGCTGTTTATGTAGACCCAATGCATCGGATTCTTCTAGATGATCAACAGCTAAGTAAAGGAAAAGAAGCTCTGTTTGAAATAGCAGTAAGGATGAAAGGGTTTCAGAACAGTCGGGAGGAACAAGAAGAATTTGGTCGTCCTGCCACATCTTCACCCTCATCATCAACTGATGAAGAATTTAATTTCGAAAAATATTTGGATCACAAGGACCGTGCAAAGCGTTCCCGCATAGAAGAAGAGTCATCCCCATTAAGGAACACAGCCAGTACATTTCAGCAGAATTTTTCATGTGCACTAAAAGAAATTGAGAAATTTGACCGTTCATCAAAAATAACAGTGCAACAAGCGAATCCTCTGTATCCTGACATTGTCAGAGATGTTGCCCGAGTGGTTACTGCTTTGCCACCAACACAAGTTAGTGTAGAGAGGTTGTTCTCTGCTCTCAAAATAATTAGATCAGATTTGAGGGCATCCATGAAGGAGGATCTGACAGAGGCAATACTTTTTCTGAGGACAAATTTATAGATTTCTTCTTATTAACTGCATAAAAGTGTTTATTGCATATTTACTTACAGTTTAGAAAAGTTTATAAAAGTTATTTGCTATATTCTAATTGTATTCTAATAAATGTAGTTTTTGCTCTAAGTGGTCTGATTACTTATATGATGGTGAGAAACTGAATAAGCACGATGTTTAATATTTTACAACAGTAAATTTGTTGTTATGAATTGGCCATTTATGAAGGAGTCGGAGTCGGAGCCGGAGTCGGATAAAATCCAGGAGTCGGAGTCGCAACTGTGGCTTACCGACTCCACAGCCCTGGGATGGGGGGCAGCTCATCCTTTGCTGTACATAATATTGTAGGGTTTACGGTCGGAAGGGAAACAATCGCAAAAAACAATATTCACACTAACCCCCCAGTTATTGGAACATGAACCTGAACAAGCAGCACCAGCAAAGCGAATGAGATTTATGAAATCTTATGGACAGTATTTTTTTCTTTGCAGCTTTGAACCTTTAAAGCATTTTTTAAAACTGTAGCCTTTTAATTCGTTCAGGGTTATTGCAGCACTTTTCATCCCTGCAAATGAATGAAAAAAGAAGGCAAGTAAAAAAGCATCAAAACTGAGCCTGACGCAGCGTTTCTCCTCCCCACACTGGTTTATGAATCAGAAAATTCTGCTGCATGTACTCAACGTGTGCAAAAACGGATTTTGGGGAATTTTCATTCTAGGAGGGCCCCTGAAAACAGACAATTCTTCAGGACACGCTGAAGTTTTTACAACCAGTGGCATATTCTATGTGTGGTGGTCTTCCATCAATGGGGACACCACAATTTTAATTGAATTTTTATTAAAAGCATGATCATGCGGTTTCTTCAAAGAAACAGTTCTTGGATCACTTCCTACAACTACATTCTAATTTAGTAGAAACTGCAACTATCATTGCAGCAGAACAGTATGTATTAGCCCAAAAATATCAGTGTGTATTGGCGCAAAGAAAACACTATGTGTTAGCACTATAGAAATCAGGGCTGTGGAGTCGGAGTCGGTGCTCATTTTGGTGGAGTCGGAGTCGGAGTTGGAGTCGGTATAAAATGGACCGACTCCGACTCCTAAAATATATAATAAATTGGGTACAGTAATTCAATGCAGGATGTGCTGAATATTTTTTCATAGGAGTTTGGGAAAGTTATGAAATGTCCTATAAATGGCTGTTATATTCCTGATCTAAGGCTACATTCACACACAGCGTTTTTCCTGTGTTTTTTGAGGATACGTTTTTCAGCTGCAAAAGCTGATCATCTTTTTAAAAAACTGCATCACCTGAAAGGTTTTTGAACTCATAGATAATGTTTTCAATAGCAAAAGCAGATTAGAAATCTGCTCTATCTATCCATTTATCCATATCTGTCTATCCATATCGTATCTGTATCAAAAAGAATGAAAACCGGGTAGTACACCAATATATATTCTGTTCTATCTAAATATCTTGATTATTGGATCATAAAAATGATTAAATGTCTGAGGTTCACATTGTACTACAATAAATTTTTCACTTCAATATAAGCAATATATGTGGGAGTCGGAGTCGGAGTTGGAGTCGGTGTAAGGGAAATTGAGGAGTCGGAGTCGCAGGTTTGGCTTACCGACTCCACAGCCCTGATAGAAATCAGTGTGTATTAGCACGAAGAAAACCACACGTGCTAGCACTATAGATATCAGTGTGTATTAGCATGAAGAAAACCGCACATGCTAGCACTATAGATATCAGTGTGTATTACCACAAAGAAAATGGCACATGCTAGCACTATAGATATCAGTGTGTATTAGCACAAAGAAAACAGCACATCTTAGCACTATAGATATCAGCGTGTATTACCACGAAGAAAACCGCACGTGCTAGCACTATAGATATCAGTGTGTATTAGCACAAAGAAAACAGCACATCTTAGCACTATAGATATCAGTGTGTATTAGCACGAAGAAAACCGCACGTGCTAGCACTATAGATATCAGTGTGTATTAGCACGAAGAAAACCGCACGTGCTAGCACTATAGATATCAGTGTGTATTAGCACGAAGAAAACCGCACGTGCTAGCACTATAGATATCAGTGTGTACTAGCACAAAGAAAACAGCACATCTTAGCACTATAGATATCAGCGTGTATTACCACGAAGAAAACCGCACGTGCTAGCTCTATAGATATCAGTGTGTATTAGCACGAAGAAAACCGCACGTGCTAGCACTATAGATATCAGTGTGTACTAGCACAAAGAAAACAGCACATCTTAGCACTATAGATATCAGCGTGTATTACCACGAAGAAAACCGCACGTGCTAGCTCTATAGATATCAGTGTGTATTAGCACAAAGAAAACAGCACATCTTAGCACTATAGATATCAGTGTGTATTACCACGAAGAAAACCGCACGTGCTAGCACTATAGATATCAGTGTGTATTAGCACAAAGAAAACAGCACATCTTAGCACTATAGAAATCAGTGTGTATTAGTAAGAAGAAAACCACACGTGCTAGCACTATAGAAATCAGCGTGTATTACCACAAAGAAAATGGCACGTGCTAGCACTATAGAAATCAGTGTGTATTAGCACGAAGAAAACCGCACGTGCTAGCACTATAGATATCAGTGTGTATTACCACGAAGAAAACCGCACGTGCTAGCACTATAGATATCAGTGTGTATTAGCACAAAGAAAACAGCACATCTTAGCACTATAGAAATCAGTGTGTATTAGTAAGAAGAAAACCACACGTGCTAGCACTATAGAAATCAGCGTGTATTACCACAAAGAAAATGGCACGTGCTAGCACTATAGAAATCAGTGTGTATTAGCACGAAGAAAACCGCACGTGCTAGCACTATAGATATCAGTGTGTATTAGCACGAAGAAAACCAAACGTGCTAGCACTATAGAAATCAGCATGTATTACCACAAAGAAAATGGCACGTGCTAGCACTATAGATATCAGTGTGTATTAGCACAAAGAAAACAGCACATCTTAGCACTATAGATATCAGCGTGTATTACCACGAAGAAAACCGCACGTGCTAGCACTATAGATATCAGTGTGTATTAGCACAAAGAAAACAGCACATCTTAGCACTATAGATATCAGCGTGTATTACCACGAAGAAAACCGCACGTGCTAGCACTATAGATATCAGTGTGTATTAGCACGAAGAAAACCGCACGTGCTAGCACTATAGATATCAGTGTGTATTAGCACAAAGAAAACCGCACAAAGAAAACAGCACATCTTAGCACTATAGAAATCAGTGTGTATTAGTACGAAGAAAACCCCATGTGTAGCACTATAGATATCAGTATTAGCACAAAGAAAAACGCACGTGCTGGCACTATAGATATCAGTGTGTATTAGCACAAAGAAAACAGCACATCTTAGCACTATAGATATCAGTGTGTATTACCACGAAGAAAACCGCACGTGCTAGCACTATAGATATCAGTGTGTATTAGCATGAAGAAAACCGCACGTGCTAGCACTATAGATATCAGTGTGTATTAGCACAAAGAAAACCGCACAAAGAAAACAGCACATCTTAGCACTATAGAAATCAGTGTGTATTAGTACGAAGAAAACCCCATGTGTAGCACTATAGATATCAGTATTAGCACAAAGAAAAACGCACGTGCTGGCACTATAGATAACAGCGTGTATTAGCACGAAGAAAAATGCACATGTTAGCACTATAGAAATCAGCGTCTATTACCACAAAGAAAACCGCACGTGCTAGCACTATAGAAATCAGTGTGTATTAGCACGAAGAAAACCGCACGTGTAGCACTATAGATATCAGTGTGTATTCGCACAAAGAAAACCGCACGTGTAGCACTATAGATATCAGTGTGTATTAGCACGAAGGAAACCTCACGTGCTAGCACTATAGAAATCAGTGTGTATTAGCAGGAAGAAAACCACATGTGTAGCACTATAGATATCAGTGTGTATTAGCACGAAGAAAACCGCACGTGTAGCACTATAGATATCAGTGTGTATTAGCACGAAGAAAACTGCACGTGTAGCACTATAGATATCAGTGTGTATTCGCACAAAGAAAACCGCACGTGTAGCACTATAGATATCAGTGTGTATTAGCACGAAGGAAACCTCACGTGCTAGCACTATAGAAATCAGTGTGTATTAGCAGGAAGAAAACCACATGTGTAGCACTATAGATATCAGCGTTTATTAGCATGAGGGAAACTGCATGTGCTGATGTAAAAAAACTGCATGTATTGGCGGCAAGAAAACCGTATGTGTTGACGTGAAGAAAACTTGAATTTAGGTAACATATCCAAATATAGTACTGCCTAGGTAAGTGGCAACTTACAAATACTGAAACAAATAAAAAAAAAGAAAGAGAAGCTATATGCCAGAAAATTGCAAGATTTTTTTGAAACAAAAATTATTAAAAACAATTAAAAAAATAATCTACTGTAGGGACAATATAATATATGCAAAAGGAGCCACTTATGGTAATGTGCCGATAGTGAAATACATGCAAGTGTCAATCTCAAAAAGAGCTGTAAATAGGCCTGAATTAAAGGTAAATGTATAAAAGGAGTTAAAAGTAAACCTCCTATAATAAATGTAATTGGCAAAAAGAATACAAATAGAATTCAATCCACTGAG
Source organism: Dendrobates tinctorius (assembly GCF_039654945.1). Lineage (NCBI taxonomy): Eukaryota > Metazoa > Chordata > Amphibia > Anura > Dendrobatidae > Dendrobates > Dendrobates tinctorius. The sequence continues at coordinate 14,235,347 of NW_027361692.1, forward strand.
GAAAATCAATCTACGTAGCACTTCCAACGTGTATATGTGATGGCAGTAACTCGGTATTTGTCCTAATAGCTTGGCAAATGTAACAGGTGAGCAGGGTTATACGCAGAAACGAGTTTGACACGTCCATGTAAATCACTATTGGCACAATACCATAAATGAGTGGCTCATTTTGCTTATATTGGCCCTACATTATATCATTTTTACAATTGTTTTTAAAAGTTTTTGTTTCAACAAAAATCTTGTAATGTTATGGCATACAGCTTCCCTTAGGCTATGTGCACACGCTGCAGTTTTTGCTGCAGTTCCGCTGCGGTTTTTGCTGCAGTTCCGCTGCGGTTTTGGCCACTGCGGATCTGCAGCAGTTCTGCAGACAGTGTACAGTAGCATGTTATCCTATGGGATTAACAATTTTCTGTGCACATGCTGCGGATTTTTAACTGAGGAAAAGCTGCGGTTTTGAATCCGCAGAAAGAAATGACATGTCACTTCTTTTCTGCGGATTCTGCTGCAGTTTACCATCTCCTCCATTGTAGAGGTGATAAACCAGAGGCCAATCTGCAGGTCATTTTCAGCACAATTCAAGCTTGTTAGTGCATTACAGATTGTCTCCTGGATCCACATAGCCAGCTGACTTTTTTTTTTATATACTTTTTGCTGTACAAGCTAAAGTAAATATAATTAAAATCACAAATAACTGAGGATTTGGTTACACTAAACACAAACTACAGGCTTCTTGCAGATCCGGAAGTCACACATCTGGCAATGAAATATTCATGCTAAGTCAGCTGCTGGTATATTACTATGACACTGAGCACAGGATGGCGGTAATAGGAAGGGGAAGCGTATGAGTGCATTGACCGGGGGGCACTGCATAGACGGGATATGACCCCTCCTTACCTTCTTCCTTAAACAGCTCAAATGTAGAACAGACCCCCCTCTCCAAACACCCCCCAGTGCTAACATTTACTTCTCCATTATCTGACCGGGGAACTGGCCAGCTAGTCTACATCCAGGACAGACAGACCATCTCAAGCTGATGGCGCCTCTTGGCTCTCCCTGACAAACAATGGGCAAACTGAGCATCAACAATAAGTCTGTCCACCCGCAGGCTACATGCCATGAAAACACCAATATATCCCTAGAAAAACATTCAGAATTGAGAGTCCTCAGTGGTTGACACCTTTTAATGGCTAACTGAAAAGATGGTAACAAATTGCAAGCTTTCGAGACTACTCAGGTCTCTTCTTCAGGCTTTTGTATTACTTAGAACAATGAGGGTAATGTACTAATAAAAATAATAAAATGAAAAATCCACAACCCCTCTAGAAATGTGGATGGCAAACCATCCGGTGAAAGAACCCAATACCAATGAGTATGGTGGAAGATGATACTGACAGAGTGCCAAGTGGAAATAATATATACAGCAACACGTGAAGATAAATAAAAACACCTTTATTGATATATAAATGGGTGTACACTTAAATAAAATAAAAAATAATAAAAAGGCATCCCAAATGAATGCGTAATATTGGATTATAATATCCTACAACATAGGGTAAAATATATACCCATGAGGCACAAGCTCAAAAGGAATATGAAAAAAAGAAAATTAAAATAAATATTAATGGAACCTTAATAAAGCCCCCAAAAGGAATTGTGTATACAGTGCACAATATAATGATGAATATCCAAAAATTGTGTAAACACAGTATACAAAAAGTAATAAAGAATAATAATAACAACAACAGCTGTGCAGACAATCTGTAAAATAAAAGGTGCAATGAAAAAATTGGTGCAGTGAACAAAACAGAGACACTACAGGAGTGTCACACAATGTGAGAGGGGAAAGAAATAATGGGAGCTGGAGATAAAATAATACCTAATGAGCCGGAGAATGATGCCTGGGGATGCCTGTGAACGCGCCCCGACGCGCGTTTCGGAATAAAACTTCCTTCGTCAGGGGGTAGGGAAGTTTTATACCGAAACGCGCGTCGGGGCGCGTTCACAGGCATCCCCGCGCGTTCACAGGCATCCCCAGGCATCATCCTCCGGCTCATTAGGTATTATTTTATCTCCAGCTCCCATTATTTCTTTCCCCTCTCACATTGTGTGACACTCCTGTAGTGTCTCTTTTTTGTTCACTGCACCAATTTTTTCATTGCACCTTTTATTTTACATATTGTCTGCACAGCTGTTGTTGTTATTATTATTCTTTATTACTTTTTGTATACTGTGTTTACACAATTTTTGGATATTCATCATTATATGGTGCACTGTATACACAATTCCTTTTGGGGGCTTTATTAAGGTTCCATTAATATTTATTTTAATTTTCTTTTTTCATATTCCTTTTGAACTTGTGCCTCATGGGTATATATTTTACCCTATGTTGTAGGATATTATAATCCAATATTACGCATTCATTTGGGATGCCTTTTTATTATTTTTTATTTTATTTAAGTGTACACCCATTTATATATCAATAAAGGTGTTTTTATTTATCTTCACGTGTTGCTGTATATATTATTTCCACTTGGCACTCTGTCAGTATCATCTTCCACCATACTCATTGGTATTAGGCTTTTGTATTAGTCTAGCCTGATGAAGAGACCTGAGTAGTCTCGAAAGCTTGCAATGTGTTACCATCTTTTCAGTTAGCCATTAAAAGGTGTCAACCACTGAGGACTCTCAATTCTGAATGTTTTTCTATCTACTGGCTAATACGGTACAAAGATATACATCTTTCCTGTATCAATACATCCCTATACATTTTACCATCTATCCATAGGTAAAATGCCAATGGAAGAAGTAACAAAATGTGATGTGTCAATCCAGCATTAAGGACGTGTTCCTGATGAGCTTATGGAAAATCACTGCAAAAAAACTGCACAAATGTATTGTGTGAATACAATCTAAGAGCCACAAATAAGAGATTTCTCATTTAGCATATATTAGAACATAGTTTTTGAGGTATTCTCTATCCGAAGAGCCCCGTGGTCGAAATGCGCACTGCCACTCCATTCTTAGTGCGCCCGCCAGAGATAGACGCTGTGTCCGCTATGAATGGAGCAGCATGATGGACCATTGCTCTATACACAAGGGGTTCTTCACACTTCGCGTCCCAGAATTAGGACCCCGAGCAGGCAGATAAGTGATCATTGTAAAACTTCACAGTACCCATTTTCTTGCCATTTAAAAAGTTCAAGCAAAGTGGATGATTTCATAAAAGCTTGCTCCCTGTGTGCATTCAAGGACACTGTGGACGCTAAGATCATTGTGCCCTTATAGACTTTCATGGGGAGCCCAAAAAGGTGCATGGAAAAACGCATTTATTTTTTACGTGCAAAATCTAAGTGTTCCTATACTAAAATGCTGCATCAAATCTGCCCCAAAATCAGAGTAGAAGGTGTAGAGAAAAAGATGCAGGTGAGAACATGGCCTCACCCTTATGGGCGTTCTTTCCTGTTAGGTGGCCATTGCTACCTATTAGAATATCATATACTATGCTGGAATGTTTTATCCAGAAAAAAACAAGTTAGACATCAGAGCCATTAAAAAGTCATCTAACATAGCGTATTCATAGAGAGTGCCCCCCATACCATGTATTTGCCCATCAGCATGCCAGAAAAGCAAACCTACGCCAGCCCGGATTATAGGGCTAAAATGAAGGCTAATTTATGGCACAGGTTGCGTACCTTTCCCCATACTATACGGACCCACTATACACTTGTGCGCTAAAGCAGATCCCAAGGGTGTGTGCACATGTTGCGGATTTGGCCCTGCGGCTCCACAGTAGATTCTGTTGCGTTGTACGGTACCAATAAAGTCTATGAGAAATGGAAAACACTGTGCACATGCTGCGGATTTTTCCGCGGATTTAAATCCGCAGCATGTCAATTCTTTGTGCGGATTCACAGCATTGACACCTGCTCCATTATAGGAATCCACAGGTGTCAAAACACAGGAGAAATCCGCACAAAGTCTGCAGGTAAAACGCAGGTCATTTGATCTGCAGATTTAGCCAAATCCGCAGGGTAATCCGCAACGTGTGCACATACCCTAATGGATCAGTCATCTCCTTCTAGAATTTTCCATATGGAAGCCATGCCAAGAGTGTAAACAGGGCATTATGCTACGATTCAGCATACAAAGCCCAACGTTAGAGGAAGCCATGCTCTGCTCAGACATAAACCTCTGCGAATTCTCCAGTGTCACAATAACTGCAGGCTTGGAGCTAGAATTACCCATTTTAAGCCCCCAGACACCTATTATTTCACCAGACAACAGAGGAAGGTGCACACACTGGGTAATAAGATATGTGCAAGCAAAATAAACAGTATTTAACCATGAAGACCGCAAGAACGACATGACTGGTGGCAGAATACCGTCCGCAGTGCATCATACATGACAAAGGTCCATCCAAATCCTACTGCACCTTCCTGGGATCCGGCCCATCGGCCAGCTAACATGCTCAAGAACAGGCTCAGAATGCTGAAAGGATGACTGTGCACAAGTGACATCACATGGGAGACAGGTTTACGAGACGGTCTCACGTCTGAGGGCTAGAAGCCACAAAGCCAGTTTCACTACTTCCAACCAACTCCGCGGCGGTGCTGAGTGACGGTATTGTGCTCGCTCTGGAGGATGGATCAGCGGCGTCAAAAGTTTGTGTGTGGGTATACAAATATATACATATAGTACTGTGCAAAAGTTTTAGGCAGGAGTGGAAAAATGCTGCAAAGAATGCTTTCCTAAATAGAAGTGTTAACAGTTTATATTCATCAATTAAGAAAATTCAAAGAAAAAGAGGAATCTAAATCAAATCACTATTTGGTGTGACCGCCCATGTGCACACAGTTGTTGAAGGAAGCCCCAATCCTGAAAACTGGGGCTCTTCAGATCCCTGTGTAAATGAAGTGGATGTTGATCATGTGCACTACTACTCCATTCATTCTTATGGGAGTGCTGATGACTAGTCCAGTGCAGCGTTCTGCTAACTCTGGAGGTCCCATTACGAATGAATGGGGTGCCAGTGCCCGTGATCAACCACAGCTTGGCAAGGGAGGTTGTACCAAACATCTTGGAGAGCTAACCACAGATGTTCTATGGATGTAGGCTTTTGCAAATTCTTTTTTCACTTCATGTAATTCCAGAGGGGCTTGATTATGCTGATGCTCCCTGGGGGCCATATCATCACCTCCAAGACTCATTGTGACTTACAATGAAGATAGTTCTTAAAGGGAACCAGTCACCAGCTGTTTTCCACATAATCTGAGAGCAGTATAATGTAGGGGTAGATAAACCAATTCCAATGATGTGTCACTTTCCAGGCAGTTTACCGTAGTACTGATAAAATTAGCCGATCATTAGAGGACTATTACACCTGCTACCATGTAGTCCTCCATATTCATGAGCTCTCTATAACCCTGACCCCACCACTGATTGCCAGCTCTCTGCCTTCACACAGTACACACAGAAAGCTGCCAATCAGTGGTGTGGGCAGGGCAGAGTTCAGCATTCAGAGAACTGCTACATCTGCAGCATATAAAACACTGATGCAAGCAAAAGTGCATTTTTACCACCCCTGCCTTCGACTTTTGCACAGCGCTATATAAATATATGCACATGTATTAAACACACTCATACGGGTATTTTTATCCTAATGATCTCTTTATCTGTAACACGCCACAAGAATTATTTGATGAATACAATCCCAGTCTGTCGGGGGATATTGACATCATAAAGGGGTCCTCTACTCAGGATCTTGTCTATGAGCCGGCAGAAAGCGGAGCTACTCCTTTTCTGAGAGGAGAGGTCCTTGCAGGCTATCACCAACAATACTCAATTATTTGTCTTTGATGAGGCCGACCCATAGGTCTTTTCATGTGGCCTTATAAAATATTAACATATTAGATAGCATAACCCATTTTAATTCCTTTCCTCTTCCGCTCTTGAAGACAGTCCATCATTTTTATGATTCACAGGGGCATGTGCGCAAGATGTACAACAGGATGTGAAACCCATTTATTTTTGTGATTTTCTCGAGTTTAAACCAAAATGTTTTGGTCTGGTCACCTGAGAATGGCAGTCAGGATTAGCACAATTTAAAGTAAATCTGTCACCTCAATTTGGCGGGCTATTTAAATGCCTTGTGTTCGGTCCGATGGGCGGTGTTTCGTCTCCTTTCCTCCACCCCATCCTTGTCCCTTTAATTACATTAGTGATGTGTTAAAGTACACAAAACCAGAACAATTCAATGGCCCACCAATGTGTAAAACTAAATATTGCCTGACCAATGTGTGAAACTGAACGATGCCTGACCAATTCAATGGTCCTGACCAATGTGTGAAACTGAACAATGCCTGACCAATTCAATGGTCCTGACCAATGTGTGAAACTGAACATTGTCCACCCTGCCAATGTCAGTTACTCTATTCCAGACCAATTCAACTCCCCTGCTGTTGTTATATTTGTAATTATGTATTTTTTTCATGAACTTTTTTGTTCAGAATAGTCACTATTTTCTTTCAGACATAAAAATCTTTTTCAACTGAATAATTTGATAAATTTGCCCTTTTTTCTCCAAAAATATTTTAGGATTTCACATATGTCTTGCATTTGTGGCCTAACACCTTGTATTGTTCATGCTTGTATGGAGAAAGCAAAGTTAAACTTTGGGATCCGGAACCGCGCCAAAAACGCTGCAAGAAAAAAAGTAATCTGCGAACATAGCCTAAGGCCTTGTCCACAAGACATTTGGGCAATGGTTGGCTCTTGATCCACCCCTGGTTTTGGCTTTCAAATACTGATGAAAAATGCTGAAGGAGGAGGATCACTACTCATATAAAGTAAGAAGCAGATGTGCACCAAGCCATAGGCTGGAATACCCACATGACCAGGACTGCAGGCTTGCCGATCACACTGATCTCTGCTCTCAATGATTTTGAAAGTTAACAAGAGAAAGTCCTGAGCTCTGCAGGTCTGTTAGCACCATTAAGGCCATGTTCACACAGTTGTATGTCTTGGTCCTTATATGGACCTCAATACCCCGACCACGGGTCTCCTGACCCAAACGTATAGCCTCGTGGGAATATAGAGACGTTGTGACTCCAGATCAGGAGACCTGCAGTCAGTCCGGGCATTGTGGTCAGTATATGGACCCTGAAAGACGGCTGTCTGTACCAGGACTAGGGGGAACGTGTCACCGCAGGTCCAGGATGCTCCCATGCCATCAGCCCCTGTTTGGGACTTCTGAAAATGCTCTAATTAATCTTTTCCTTGACACTACTTCAGTATGGTTTGAGAAAGGCCTCTTAGTAGGTCGAAACGTAACCATAGTATACTCATATCGTGGATTACGATATTATACCCACATTTTGGATACTTCTTTTGTCTGCGGTGTTACACTATTTGATGTATTTGAAATAAAATAAAAATCCAAAAATTTCACAAAATCTTCAAGATTTTTTGGCAAGATTAATCCACACTTGAGTGCGACTGTTTATCTACTGACTATTGTTTGTGGACCCTCCACGTACAGTCAGCACCTATCTCCACAGCAAGAGTGCGCGTCTTTCTTCTACCGGACTTGGGTTGTACGCTGCAGAGTCCTCTATATTCATGAGTGGGAACTACACAGTGCTAAGGGAGGAAGTCCAATAGTGGGCAGAACTAAAGATCCAAAACATCCATGTCTCCCCAGCGTGTGCATGGGAGGACTCCATTATTGCAGCTAGTGATCTATGGTTTTATTTAGGGTAAGATAACACATCGTTTTTAACGTGAACAGGTTCTGCTCCAAAATCGACTGGAAAAAAAAATCACTCCAAATACTGTCACTTCCCTCGGAGAAAGCGGAATAAAACCAGGAGACAGAGTCCCTTCAAATAACAAATACCTTTGTCAGCCATGACAATCAATCCGGAGCCCATCCTATAGGACCTGCACAGTTTACGGGACGCTCATTATTAAAGTTTTCTCAGAAACAACATTTATCATCTGTCCACAGTATGTGTGATCATTGGGGGTCCAGAAAAAGGGGATATCTGAGTCCCCGTGTCAATGGAGCTATAGTGCATGCTGTTTCCAGAGGGCCACTCAGCACATGAGCCCCTATGGCACCACTTCTCCTCGGTAATACCTCATACTAGTGATCTGTGATTATTATCTGTTATTAATCTATTCTTATTCTTTACTCTGAGCACTCGTTATTTGGAGGGTCTAATCTCATCACTGGTGAGCCGGCAGTCTGACTTTGGGTCAGAGCAAAACAGCTGCAACACCATTATTAGTGACCTATTATTAATCTGTAATTATAATTATTACTACCACTATTAGAGTTACCTATTATTAGTAATCCTATATTATTACTACAGTCACCCTTCTATCAGTGATCTACTATTACTACTGTCACCCACTGTCAGTGATCTACTATTACTACTGTCACCCACTGTCAGTGATCTACTATTACTACTGTCACCCACTGTCAGTGATCTACTATTACTACTGTCACCCACTGTCAGTGATCTACTATTACTACTGTCACCCACTGTCAGTGATCTACTATTACTACTGTCACCCACTGTCAGTGATCTACTATTACTACTGTCACCCACTGTCAGTGATCTACTATTACTACTGTCACCCACTGTCAGTGATCTACTATTACTACGGTCACCCAGTGTCAGTGATCTACTATTACTACTGTCACCCACTGTCAGTGATCTATTACTACGGTCACCCAGTGTCAGTGATCTACTATTACTACGGTCACCCACTGTCAGTGATCTACTATTACTACTGTCACCCACTGTCAGTGATCTACTATTACTACGGTCACCCTTCTATCAGTGATCTACTATTACTACAGTCACCCACTGTCAGTGATCTACTATTACTACGGTCACCCTTTTATCAGTGATCTACTATTACTACGGTCACCCACTACCAGTGATCTACTATTACTACGGTTACACACTATCAGTAATCTATTATTACTACGGTTACCTATCAGTGATCTACTATTACTACAGTCACCCACTATCAGTGATCTACTATTGCTACGATCACCAACTATCAGTGATCTACTATCAATACAGTCACCCACAGTCAGTGATCTACTGATACTACAGTTACCCACCATCAGTGACCTACTATTGCTACGGTTACCTACTATCAGTGATCTACTATTACTACAGTCACCCACTATCACTGATTTACTATTACTATAATTACCTACGATCAGTGATCTACTGTTACTACGGTCACCCACTATCAGTGATCTACTATTACTACGGTCACCCACTGTTAGTGATCTATTACTACAGTCACTCACTCTCAGTGATCTACTGTTACTACGGTCACCCACTATCAGTGATCTACTGTTACTATGGTTACCTACTATCAGTGATCTACTATTACTACGGTCACCCACTATCAGTGATCTACTGTTACTATGGTTACCTACTATCAGTGATCTACTATTACTACGGTCACCCCTCTATCAGTGAGCTACTATTACTACGGTCACCCCTCTATCAGTGAGCTACTATTACTACGGTCACCCCTCTATCAGTGATCTACTGTTACTATGGTTACCTACTATCAGTGATCTACTATTACTATGGTTACTCACTATCAGTGATCTGTTACCCGGACAGGACCCCACCTTTCTCTGACTCCACGACTACCTATCAGCTGACAAATCTCCTGTCTTTAATCCTAAGTCTCCACTCCGGGCCCTGGGAAAGTTGGATGTGTGTTACATGCTCCGGTACTGGGTATTCAGATACTGTAAGACATTTTTCCCGCCAGGTGAGCAGGTGCCACCACTGGACCTCTAGCCCTGGCACTATCCGACAATTTACCACCCTCTGCCACAATGGCCACTATGTCCCGGGTCCGCTTACCATAGCGGAGGGTACAATGGGGTCCGGGCCACCTCACTCCGGAATATTCCCACACACCCGTCACAGACCCGTGGGGGCACACAGGGCTGACACCTAGGCACACACTGCGGGCACACTGTCACACCCTGCACACACAGCTATGTCTGTGCCGCCGGGCCTGTTACGGGCCTGCTGAGCCGCAGCCTCATACACCCACACACACCGCTCTTACCGGCCGCCGCTGAGGAGGAATACACGAGCCGCTGAGACCCGGCCAAAGCCCCGGCCTGGAGTAGGACAGCCATCCGACCGGCCACGGACACTCGGAGGGGAGGAGACAAGTGCCGAGCTCCGCCCCTGAATGACAGCCGGGAGGAGGGGGCAGCCGCCACACTGACTCCGCACCAGCGCTATCACAGGAGGTGGTATACAGTGCAGGGCCATTACACACAGGAGGTGGTATACAGTGCAGGGGCATTACACACAGGAGGTGGTATACAGGGCAGGGACATTACACACAGGAGGTGGTATACGGTGCAGGGGCATTACACACAGGAGGTGGTATACAGTGCAGGGGCATTACACACAGGAGGTGGTATACAGGGCAGGGGCATTACACACAGGAGGTGGTATACGGTGCAGGGGCATTACACACAGGAGGTGGTATACAGTGCAGGGGCATTACACACAGGAGGTGGTATACAGGGCAGGGGCATTACACACAGGAGGTGGTATACAGTGCAGGGGCATTACACACAGGAGGTGGTATACAGGGCAGGGACATTACACACAGGAGGTGGTATACAGGGCAGGGGCATTACACACAGGAGGTGGTATACAGTGCAGGGGCATTACACACAGGAGGTGGTATACAGGGCAGGGACATTACACACAGGAGGTGGTATACAGTGCAGGGGCATTACACACAGGAGGTGGTATACAGTGCAGGGGCATTACACACAGGAGGTGGTATACAGTGCAGGGGCATTACACACAGGAGGTGGTATACAGTGCAGGGGCATTACACACAGGAGGTGGTATACAGGGCAGGGGCATTACACACAGGAGGTGGTATACAGGGCAGGGGCATTACACACAGGAGGTGGTATACGGTGCAGGGCCATTGCACACAGGAGGTGGTATACGGTGCAGGGGCATTACACACAGGAAGTGGTATACGGTGCAGGGGCATTACACACAGGAGGTGGTATACAGTGCAGGGGCATTACACACAGGAGGTGGTATACAGGGCAGGGGCATTACACACAGGAGGTGGTATACGGTGCAGGGGCATTACACACAGGAGGTGGTATACGGTGCAGGGGCATTACACACAGGAGGTGGTATACAGTGCAGGGGCATTACACACAGGAGGTGGTATACAGGGCAGGGGCATTACACACAGGAGGTGGTATACAGGGCAGGGGCATTACACACAGGAGGTGGCATACAAGGAAGGGGCATTACACACAGGAGGTGGTATGCAGGGCAGGGGCATTACACACAGGAGGTGGTATACAGTGCAGGGGCATTACACACAGGAGGTGGTATACAGTGCAGGGGCATTACACACAGGAGGTGGTATACAGTGCAGGGGCATTACACACAGGAGGTGGTATACAGGGCAGGGGCATTACACACAGGAGGTGGTATACGGTGCAGGGGCATTACACACAGGAGGTGGTATACGGTGCAGGGGCATTACACACAGGAGGTGGTATACGGTGCAGGGGCATTACACACAGGAGGTGGTATACAGGGCAGGGGCATTACACACAGGAGGTGGTATACAGGGCAGGGGCATTACACACAGGAGGTGGTATACAGGGAAGGGGCATTACACACAGGAGGTGGTATGCAGGGCAGGGGCATTACACACAGGAGGTGGTATACAGGGCAGGGGCATTACACACAGGAGGTGGTATACAGGGCAGGGGCATTACACACAGGAGGTGGTATGCAGGGCAGGGGCATTACACACAGGAGGTGGTATACAGGGCAGGGGCATTACACACAGGAGGTGGTATACGGTGCATGGGCATTACACACAGGAGGTGGTATACGGTGCAGGGGCATTACACACAGGAGGTGGTATACAGGGCAGGGGCATTACACACAGGAGGTGGTATACAGGGCAGGGGCATTACACACATGAGGTGGCATACGGTACAGTGGCATTACATACAGGAGGTGGTATACGGTGCAGGGGCATTACACACAGGAGGTGGTATACGGTGCAGGGGCATTACACACAGGAGGTGGTATACGGTGCAGGGGCATTACACACAGGAGGTGGTATACGGTGCAGGGGCATTACACACAGGAGGTGGTATACAGTGCAGGGGCATTACACACAGGAGGTGGTATGCAGGGCAGGGGCATTACACACAGGAGGTGGTATACAGGGCAGGGGCATTACACACAGGAGGAGGTATACAGTGCAGGGGCATTACACACAGGTGGTGGTATACAGGGCAGGGGCATTACACACAGGAGGTGGTATACAGGGCAGGGGCATTACACACAGGAGGTGGTATACGGTGCAGGGGCATTACACACAGGAGGTGGTATACAGGGAAGGGGCATTACACACAGGAGGTGGTATACAGGGCAGGGGCATTACACGCAGGAGGTGGTATACGGTGCAGGGGCATTACACACAGGAGGTGGTATACAGGGCAGGGGCATTACACACAGGAGGTGGTATACCGTGCAGGGGCATTACACACAGGAGGTGGTATACAGTGCAGGGGCATTACACACAGGAGGTGGTATACAGTGCAGGGGCATTACACACAGGAGGTAGAATCATAGAATCGTAGAGTTGGAAGGGACCTCCTGGGCCATCTGGTCCAACCCCCTGCTCAAAGCAGGATTCGCTAAATCATCCCAGTCAGATGTCTGTCCAGCCTCTGTTTGAAGACAGAACATGGTATACAGGGCAGGGGCATTACACACAGGAGGTGGTGTACAGGGCAGGGACATTACACACAGGAGGTGGTATACAGTGCAGGGGCATTACACACAGGAGGTGGTATACAGGGCAGGGGCATTACACACAGGAGGTGGTATACAGTTCAGGGGCATTACACACAGGAGGTGGTATACAGTTCAGGGGCATTACACACAGGAGGTGGTATACAGGGCAGGGGCATTACACACAGGAGGTGGTATACAGGGCAGGGGCATTACACACAGGAGGTGGTATACAGGGCAGGGGCATTACACACAGGAGGTGGTATACAGGGCAGGGGCATTACACACAGGAGGTGGTATACATAGCAGGGGCATTACACACAGGAGGTGGTATACAGGGCAGGGGCATTACACACAGGAGGTGGTATACAGGGCGGGGGCATTACACACAGGAGGTGGTATACAGGGCAGGGGCAATACACACAGGAGGTGGTATACGGTGCAGGGGCATTACACACAGGAGGTGGTATACAGGGCAGGGGCATTACACACAGGAGGTGGTGTACGGTGCAGGGGCATTACACACAGGAGGTGGTATACAGGGCAGGGGCATTACACACAGGAGGTGGTATACAGGGCAGGGGCATTACAGGAGGTGGAATACGGTGCAGGGGCATTACACACAGGAGGTGGTATACAGGGCAGGTGCCATTACACACAGGAGGTGGTATACAGGGCAGGGACATTACACACAGGAGTTGGTATACAGGGCAGGGGCATTACACACAGGAGGTGGTATACAGGGCAGGGGCATTACACACAGGAGATGGTATACGGTGCAGGGGCATTACACACAGGAGGTGGTATTCAGGGCAGGGGCATTACACACAGGAGGTGGTATACAGGGCAGGGGCATTACACGCAGGAGGTGGTATACGGTGCAGGGGCATTACACCCAGGAGGTGGTATACAGTGCAGGGGCATTACACCCAGGAGGTGGTATACAGGACAGGGGCATTACACACAGGAGGTGGTATACAGGGCAGGGGCATTACACACACGAGGTGGTATACAGTGCAGGGGCATTACACACAGGAGGTGGTATACAGTGCAGGGGCATTACACACAGGAGGTGGTATACGGTGCAGGGGCATTACACACAGGAGGTGGTATACGGTGCAGGGGCATTACACACAGGAGGTGGTATACAGGGCAGGGGCATTACACACAGGAGGTGGTGTACAGGGCAGTGACATTACACACAGGAGGTGGTATACGGTGCAGGGGCATTACACACAGGAGGTGGTATACAGGGCAGGGGCCATTACACACAGGAGGTGGTATACAGGGCAGGGGCATTACACACAGGAGGTGGTATACAGGGCAGGGACATTACACACAGGAGTTGGTATACAGGGCAGGGGCATTACACACAGGAGGTGGTATACAGGGCAGGGGCATTACACACAGGAGGTGGTATACGGTGCAGGGGCATTACACACAGGAGGTGGTATACGGTGCAGGGGCATTACACACAGGAGGTGGTATACAGTGCAGGGGCATTACACACAGGAGGTGGTATACAGGGCAGGGGCATTACACACAGGAGGTGGTGTACAGGGCAGTGACATTACACACAGGAGGTGGTATACGGTGCAGGGGCATTACACACAAGAGGTGGTATACAGGGCAGGGGCATTACACACAGGAGGTGGTATACAGTGCAGGGGCATTACACAAAGGAGGTGGTATTCAGGGCAGGGGCATTACACACAGGAGGTGGTGTACAGGGCAGGGACATTACACACAGGAGGTGGTATACAGGGCAGGGACATTACACACAGGAGGTGGTATACGGTGCAGGGGCATTACACACAGGAGGTGGTATACAGAGCAGGGGCATTACACACAGGAGGTGGTATACAGTGCAGGGACATTACACACAGGAGGTCGTATACAGGGCAGGGACATTACACACAGGAGGTGGTATACAGTGCAGGGGCATTACACACAGGAGGTGGTATACAGGGCAGGGACATTACACACAGGAGGTGGTATACAGTGCAGGGGCATTACACACAGGAGGTGGTATACAGGGCAGGGGCATTACACACAGGAGGTGGTATACAGTGCAGGGGCATTACACACAGGAGGTGGTATACATTGCAGGGGCATTACACACAGGAGGTGGTATACAGCGCAGGGCCATTACACACAGGAGGTGGTATACGGTGCAGGGGTATTACACACAGGAGGTGGTATACGGTGCAGGGGCATTACACACAGGAGGTGGTATACGGTGCAGGGACATTACACACAGGAGGTGGTATACAGTGCAGGGGCATTACACACTGGAGGTGGTATACAGTGCAGGGCCATTACACACAGGAGGTGGTATACGGTGCAGGGCCATTACACACAGGAGGTGGTATACGGTGCAGGGGCATTACACACAGGAGGTGGTATACAGTGCAGGGCCATTACACACAGGAGGTGGTATACAGTGCAGGGTCATTACACACAGGAGGTGGTATACAGTGCAGGGTCATTACACACAGGAGGTGGTATACGGTGCAGGGGTATTACACACAGGAGGTGGTATACAGTGCAGGGCCATTACACACAGGAGGTGGTATACAGGGCAGGGGCATTATACGCAGGAGGTGGTATACGGTGCAGGGGCATTACACACAGGAGGTGGTATACAGTGCAGGTGCATTACACACAGGAGGTGGTATACAGGGCAGGGGCATTACACACAGGAGGTGGTATACGGTGCAGGGGCATTACACAGGAGGTGGTATACAGGGCAGGGGCATTACACACAGGAGGTGGTATACAGGGCAGGAGCATTACACGCAGGAGGTGGTATACGGTACAGGGGCATTACACACAGGAGGTGGTATACAGTGCAGGGGCATTTAACACAGGAGGTGGTATACAGGGCAGGGGCATTACACACAGGAGGTTGTATACAGGGCAGGGGCATTACACACAGGAGGTGGTATACGGTGCAGGGGCATTACACACAGGAGGTGGTATACAGGGCAGGGGCATTACACACAGGAGGTGGTATACAGGGCAGAGGCATTACACACAGGAGGTGGTATACGGTGCAGGGGCATTACACACAGGAGGTGGTACACAGGGCAGGGGCATTACACACAGAAGGTGGTATACAGTGCAGGGGCATTACACACAGGAGGTGGTATACAGGGCAGGGGCATTACACACAAGAGTTGGTATACAGGGCAGGGGCCATTGCACACAGGAGGTGGCGTACAGTGCAGTATTGCACACAGGAGGTGGTGTACGGTGCAGGGGCATTACACACAGGAGGTGGTATACGGTGCAGGGGCATTACACACAGGAGGTGGCATACAGTACAGTGGCATTACATACAGGAGGTGGTATACGGTGCAGAGGCATTACACACAGGAGGTGGTATACGGGGAAGGGGCATTACACACAGGAGGTGGTATACGGTGCAGGGGCATTACACACAGGAGGTGTATATAGAGCAGGGACATTACACACAGGAGGTGGTATACAGGGCAGGGGCATTACACACAGGAGGTGGTATACAGGGCAGGGGCATTACACATAGCAGGTGGTATACGGTGCAGGGGCATTACACACAGGAGGTGGTATACGGTGCAGGGGCATTACACACAGGAGGTGGTATACGGTGCAGGGGCATTACACACTGGAGGTTGTATACAGGGCAGGGGCATTACACACAGGAGGTGGTATATAGTGCAGTGGCCATTACACACAGGAGGTGGTATACAGTGCAGGGACATTACACACAGGAGGTGGTATACAGTGCAGGGTCATTACACACAGGAGGTGGTATACGGTGCAGGGGTATTACACACAGGAGGTGGTATACAGTGCAGGGCCATTACACACAGGAGGTGGTATACAGGGCAGGGGCATTATACGCAGGAGGTGGTATACGGTGCAGGGGCATTACACACAGGAGGTGGTATACGGTGCAGGGGCATTACACACAGGAGATGGTATACAGTGCAGGGGCATTACACACAGGAGGTGGTATACAGTGCAGGGCCATTACACACAGGAGGTGGTATACAGTGCAGGGGCATTACACACAGGAGGTGGTATACAGTGCAGGGTCATTACACACAGGAGGTGGTATACGGTGCAGGGGTATTACACACAGGAGGTGGTATACAGTGCAGGGCCATTACACACAGGAGGTGGT
Organism: Dendrobates tinctorius; assembly: GCF_039654945.1. NCBI lineage: Eukaryota > Metazoa > Chordata > Amphibia > Anura > Dendrobatidae > Dendrobates > Dendrobates tinctorius. The sequence goes on from NW_027361692.1 coordinate 14,252,378, forward strand.
ATACAGGGGAGGGGCATTATACGCAGGAGGTGGTATACGGTGCAGGGGCATTACACACAGGAGGTGGTATACAGTGCAGGGGCATTACACACAGGAGGTGGTATACAGGGCAGGGGCATTACACACAGGAGGTGGTATACGGTGCAGGGGCATTACACAGGAGGTGGTATACAGGGCAGGGGCATTACACACAGGAGGTGGTATACAGGGCAGGAGCATTACACGCAGGAGGTGGTATACGGTACAGGGGCATTACACACAGGAGGTGGTATACAGTGCAGGGGCATTACACACAGGAGGTGGTATACAGGGCAGGGGCATTACACACAGGAGGTGGTATACAGGGCAGGGGCATTACACACAGGAGGTGGTATACGGTGCAGGGGCATTACACACAGGAGGTGGTATACAGGGAAGGGACATTACACACAGGAGGTGGTATACAGTGCAGGGGCATTACACACAGGAGGTGGTATACAGGGCAGGGGCATTACACACAGGAGGTGGTATACAGGGCAGGGACATTACACACAGGAGGTGGTATACGGTGCAGGGGCATTACACACAGGAGGTGGTACACAGGGCAGGGGCATTACACACAGAAGGTGGTATACAGTGCAGGGGCATTACACACAGGAGGTGGTATACAGGGCAGGGGCATTACACACAAGAGTTGGTATACAGGGCAGGGGCCATTGCACACGGGAGGTGGCGTACAGTGCAGTATTGCACACAGGAGGTGGTGTACGGTGCAGGGGCATTACACACAGGAGGTGGTATACGGTGCAGGGGCATTACACACAGGAGGTGGCATACAGTACAGTGGCATTACATACAGGAGGTGGTATACGGTGCAGAGGCATTACACACAGGAGGTGGTATACGGGGAAGGGGCATTACACACAGGAGGTGGTATACGGTGCAGGGGCATTACACACAGGAGGTGTATATAGAGCAGGGACATTACACACAGGAGGTGGTATACAGGGCAGGGGCATTACACACAGGAGGTGGTATACAGGGCAGGGGCATTACACATAGCAGGTGGTATACGGTGCAGGGGCATTACACACAGGAGGTGGTATACGGTGCAGGGGCATTACACACAGGAGGTGGTATACGGTGCAGGGGCATTACACACTGGAGGTTGTATACAGGGCAGGGGCATTACACACAGGAGGTGGTATATAGTGCAGTGGCCATTACACACAGGAGGTGGTATACAGTGCAGGGACATTACACACAGGAGGTGGTATACAGTGCAGGGTCATTACACACAGGAGGTGGTATACGGTGCAGGGGTATTACACACAGGAGGTGGTATACAGTGCAGGGCCATTACACACAGGAGGTGGTATACAGGGCAGGGGCATTATACGCAGGAGGTGGTATACGGTGCAGGGGCATTACACACAGGAGGTGGTATACGGTGCAGGGGCATTACACACAGGAGATGGTATACAGTGCAGGGGCATTACACACAGGAGGTGGTATACAGTGCAGGGCCATTACACACAGGAGGTGGTATACAGTGCAGGGGCATTACACACAGGAGGTGGTATATAGTGCAGGGTCATTACACACAGGAGGTGGTATACGGTGCAGGGGTATTACACACAGGAGGTGGTATACAGTGCAGGGCCATTACACACAGGAGGTGGTATACAGGGGAGGGGCATTATACGCAGGAGGTGGTATACGGTGCAGGGGCATTACACACAGGAGGTGGTATACAGTGCAGGGGCATTACACACAGGAGGTGGTATACAGGGCAGGGGCATTACACACAGGAGGTGGTATACGGTGCAGGGGCATTACACAGGAGGTGGTATACAGGGCAGGGGCATTACACACAGGAGGTGGTATACAGGGCAGGAGCATTACACGCAGGAGGTGGTATACGGTACAGGGGCATTACACACAGGAGGTGGTATACAGTGCAGGGGCATTACACACAGGAGGTGGTATACAGGGCAGGGGCATTACACACAGGAGGTGGTATACAGGGCAGGGGCATTACACACAGGAGGTGGTATACGGTGCAGGGGCATTACACACAGGAGGTGGTATACAGGGCAGGGGCATTACACACAGGAGGTGGTATACAGGGCAGGGGCATTACACACAGGAGGTGGTATACGGTGCAGGGGCATTACACACAGGAGGTGGTATACAGGGCAGGGGCATTACACACAAGAGGTGGTATACAGGGCGGGGGCATTACACACAGGAGGTGGTATACAGGGCAGGGGCATTACACACAGGAGGTGGTATACGGTGCAGGGGCATTACACACAGGAGGTGGTATACAAGGCAGGGGCATTACACACAGGAGGTGGTGTACGGTGCAGGGGCATTACACACAGGAGGTGGTATACAGTGCAGGGGCATTACACACAGGAGGTGGTATACAGGGCAGGGGCATTACACACAGGAGGTGGTATACGGTGCAGGGGAATTACACACAGGAGGTGGTATACAGGGCAGGGGCCATTACACACAGGAGGTGGTATACAGGGCAGGGACATTACACACAGGAGTTGGTATACAGGGCAGGGGCATTACACACAGGAGGTGGTATACAGGGCAGGGGCATTACACACAGGAGGTGGTATACGGTGCAGGGGCATTTCACACAGGAGGTGGTATACAGGGCAGGGGCATTACACGCAGGAGGTGGTATACGGTGCAGGGGCATTACACACAGGAGGTGGTATACAGGGCAGGGGCTTTAAACACAGGAGGTGGTATACAGGGCAGGGGCATTACACGCAGGAGGTGGTATACAGGGCAGGGGCATTACACGCAGGAGGTGGTATACAGGGCAGGGGCATTACACACAGGAGGTGGTATACAGGGCAGGGGCCATTACACACAGGAGGTGGTATACAGGGCAGGGACATTACACACAGGAGTTGGTATACAGGGCAGGGGCATTACACACAGGAGGTGGTATACAGGGCAGGGGCATTACACACAGGAGGTGGTCTACGGTGCAGGGGCATTACACACAAGAGGTGGTATACAGGGCAGGGGCATTACACACAGGAGGTGGTATACAGGGCAGGGGCATTATACGCAGGAGGTGGTATATGGTGCAGGGGCATTACACACAGGAGGAGGTATACAGTGCAGGGGCATTACACACAGGAGGTGGTATACAGGGCAGGGGCATTACACACAGGAGGTGGTATACAGGGCAGGGGCATTACACACAGGAGGTGGTATACGGTGCAGGGGCATTACACACAGGAGGTGGTATACAGGGCAGGGGCATTACACACAGGAGGTGGTATACAGGGCAGGGGCATTACACGCAGGAGGTGGTATACGGTGCAGGGGCATTACACACAGGAGGTGGTATACAGGGCAGGGGCATTACACACAGGAGGTGGTATACAGGGCAGGGGCATTACACACAGGAGGTGGTATACCGTGCAGGGGCATTACACAAAGGAGGTGGTATACAGTGCAGGGGCATTACACACAGGAGGTGGTATACAGTGCAGGGGCATTACACACAGGAGGTGGTATACAGTGCAGGGGCATTACACACAGGAGGTAGAATCATAGAATCGTAGAGTTGGAAGGGACCTCCTGGGCCATCTGGTCCAACCCCCTGCTCAAAGCAGGATTCGCTAAATCAACCCAGTCAGATGTCTGTCCAGCCTCTGTTTGAAGACAGAACATGGTATACAGGGCAGGGGCATTACACACAGGAGGTGGTGTACAGGGCAGGGGCATTACACACAGGAGGTGGTATACAGGGCAGGGGCATTACACACAGGAGGTGGTATACAGTGCAGGGGCATTACACACAGGAGGTGGTATACAGGGCAGGGGCATTACACACAGGAGGTGGTATACGGTGCAGGGGCATTACACACAGGAGGTGGTATACAGGGCAGGGGCATTACACACAGGAGGTGGTATACAGGGCAGGGGCATTACACACAGAAGGTGGTATACGGTGCAGGGGCATTACACAGGAGGTGGTATACAGGGCAGGTGCATTACACACAGGAGGTGGTATACAGGGCGGGGGCATTACACACAGGAGGTGGTATACAGGGCGGGGGCATTACACACAGGAGGTGGTATACAGGGCAGAGGCATTACACACAGGAGGTGGTATACGGTGCAGGGGCATTACACACAGGAGGTGGTATACGGTGCAGGGGCATTACACACAGGAGGTGGTATACAGTGCAGGGGCATTACACACAGGAGGTGGTATACAGGGCAGGGGCATTACACACAGGAGGTGGTATACAGCGCAGGGCCATTACACACAGGAGGTGGTATACGGTGCAGGGGCATTACACACAGGAGGTGGTATACAGTGCAGGGGCATTACACACAGGAGGTGGTATACAGGGCAGGGGCATTACACACAGGAGGTGGTATACGGTGCAGGGGCATTACACAGGAGGTGGTATACAGGGCAGGGGCATTACACACAGGAGGTGGTATACAGGGCAGGAGCATTACACGCACGAGGTGGTATACGGTACAGGGGCATTACACACAGGAGGTGGTATACAGTGCAGGGGCATTTAACACAGGAGGTGGTATACAGGGCAGGGGCATTACACACAGGAGGTGGTATACAGGGCAGGGGCATTACACACAGGAGGTGGTATACGGTGCAGGGGCATTACACACAGGAGGTGGTATACAGGGCAGGGGCATTACACACAGGAGGTGGTATACAGGGCAGAGGCATTACACACAGGAGGTGGTATACGGTGCAGGGGCATTACACACAGGAGGTGGTATACAGGGCAGGGGCATTACACACAAGAGGTGGTATACAGGGCGGGGGCATTACACACAGGAGGTGGTATACAGGGCAGGGGCATTACACACAGGAGGTGGTATACGGTGCAGGGGCATTACACACAGGAGGTGGTATACAGGGCAGGGGCATTACACACAGGAGGTGGTATACAGTGCAGGGGCATTACACACAGGAGTTGGTATACAGAGCAGGGGCATTACACACAGGAGGTGGTATACAGGGCAGGGGCATTACACACAGGAGGTGGTATACAGGGAAGGGACATTACACACAGGAGGTGGTATACAGTGCAGGGGCATTACACACATGAGGTGGTATACAGGGCAGGGGCATTACACACAGGAAGTGGTATACAGAGCAGGGACATTACACACAGGAGGTGGTATACGGTGCAGGGGCATTACACACAGGAGGTGGTACACAGGGCAGGGGCATTACACACAGGAGGTGGTATACAGTGCAGGGGCATTACACACAGGAGGTGGTATACAGGGCAGGGGCACTACACACAGGAGGTGGTATACGGTGCAGAGGTATTACACACAGGAGGTGGTATACGGTGCAGGGCCATTGCACACAGGAGGTGGTATACTGTGCAGGGGCATTACACACAGGAGGTGGTATACGGTGCAGGGGCATTACACACAGGAGGTGGTATACGGTGCAGGGGCATTACACACAGGAGGTGGTATACAGGGCAGGGGCATTACACATGGGACGTGGTATCCGGTGCAGGGGCATTACACACAGGAGGTGGTATACGGTGCAGTGGCATTACACACAGGAGGTGGCATACAGTACAGTGGCATTACACACAGGAGATGGTGTACGGTGCAGGGGCATTACACACAGGAGGTGGCATACAGTGCAGTGGCATTACACACAGGAGGTGGTGTACGGTGCCGGAGAATTACACACAGGAGGTGGTATACGGTGCAGGGGCATTACACACAGGAGGTGGCATACAGTACAGTGGCATTACATACAGGAGGTGGTATACGGTGCAGGGGCATTACACACAGGAGGTGGTATACAGTGCAGGGACATTACACACAGGAGGTGGTATACAGGGCAGGGACATTACACACAGTAGGTGGTATACAGGGCTGGGACATTACACATAGCAGGTGGTATACGGTGCAGGGGCATTACACACAGGAGGTGGTATACGGTGCAGGTGCATTACACACAGGAGGTGGTATACAGGGCAGTGGCCATTACACACAGGAGGTGGTATACAGTGCAGGGACATTACACACAGGAGGTGGTATACAGTGCAGGGGCATTACACACAGGAGGTGGTATACGGTGCAGGGGCATTACACACAGGAGGTGGTAAACGGTGCAGGGACATTACACACAGGAGGTGGCATACAGTACAGTGGCATTACATACAGGAGGTGGTATACGGTGCCGGACAATTACACACAGGAGGTGGTATACGGTGCAGGTGCATTACACACAGGAGGTGGCATACAGTACAGTGGCATTACATACAGGAGGTGGTATACGGTGCAGGGGCATTACACACAGGAGGTGGTATACAGTGCAGGGGCATTACACACAGGAGGTGGTATACGGTGCAGGGCCATTACACACAGAAGGTGGTAAACGGTGCAGGGACATTACACACAGGAGGTGGTATACAGTGCAGGGGCATTACACACAGGAGGTGGTATACGGTGTAGGGGCATTACACACAGGAGGTGGTATACAGGGCAGGGGCATTACAGACAGGAGGTGGTATACAGTGCTGTGGCCATTACACACAGGAGGTGGTATACAGTGCAGGGACATTACACACAGGAGGTGGTATACAGTGCAGGGGCATTACACACAGGAGGTGGTATACGGTGCAGGAGCATTACACACAGGAGGTGGTATACGGTGCAGGGGCATTACACACAGGATGTGGTATACAGTGCAGGGGCATTACACACAGGAGGTGGTACATGGTGCAGGGGCATTGCACACAGGAGGTGGTATTCAGGGCATGGGCATTACACACAGGAGGTGGTATACAGGGCAGGGACATTACACACAGGAGGTGGTATACGGTGCAGGGGCATTACACACAGGAGGTGGTATACAGGGCAGGGGCATTACACACAGGAGGTGGTATACAGTGCAGGGGCATTACACACAGGAGGTGGTATACAGGGCAGGGGCATTACACACAGGAGGTGGTGTACAGGGCAGGGGCATTACACACAGGTGGTTGTGTACAGGGCAGGGGCATTGCACACAGGAGATGGTATACGGTGCAGGGGCTTTACACACAGGAGGTGGTGTACGGTGCAGGGGCATTACACACAGGAGGTGGTATACGGTGCAGGGGCATTACACACAGGAGGTGGCATACGGTACAGTGGCATTACATACAGGAGGTGGTATACGGTGCAGGGGCATTACACACAGGAGGTGGTATACGGTGCAGGGACATTACACACAGGAGGTGGTATACGGTGCAGGGGCATTACACACAGGAGGTGGTATACAGAGCAGGGGCATTACACACAGGAGGTGGTATACAGGGCAGGGGCATTACACGCAGGAGGTGGTATACAGGGCAGGGGCATTACACACAGGAGGTGGTATACAGTGCAGGGGCATTACACACAGGAGTTGGTATACAGAGCAGGGGCATTACACACAGGAGGTGGTATACAGGGCAGGGGCATTACACACAGGAGGTGGTATACAGGGAAGGGACATTACACACAGGAGGTGGTATACAGTGCAGGGGCATTACACACAGGAGGTGGTATACAGGGCAGGGGCATTACACACAGGAAGTGGTATACAGGGCAGGGACATTACACACAGGAGGTGGTATACGGTGCAGGGGCATTACACACAGGAGGTGGTACACAGGGCAGGGGCATTACACACAGGAGGTGGTATACAGTGCAGGGGCATTACACACAGGAGGTGGTATACAGGGCAGGGGCATTACACACAAGAGTTGGTATACAGGGCAGGGGCATTACACACAGGAGGTGGTATACGGTGCAGAGGTATTACACACAGGAGGTGGTATACGGTGCAGGGCCATTGCACACAGGAGGTGGTATACGGTGCAGGGGCATTACACACAGGAGGTGGTATACAGTGCAGGGGCATTACACACAGGAGGTGGTATACGGTGCAGGGGCATTACACACAGGAGATGGTATACAGGGCAGGGGCATTACACATGGGACGTGGTATCCGGTGCAGGGGCATTACACACAGGAGGTGGTATACGGTGCAGGGGCATTACACACAGGAGGTGGCATACAGTACAGTGGCATTACACACAGGAGATGGTGTACGGTGCAGGGGCATTACACACAGGAGGTGGCATACAGTGCAGTGGCATTACACACAGGAGGTGGTGTACGGTGCCGGAGAATTACACACAGGAGGTGGTATACGGTGCAGGTGCATTACACACAGGAGGTGGCATACAGTACAGTGGCATTACATACAGGAGGTGGTATACGGTGCAGGGGCATTACACACAGGAGGTGGTATACAGTGCAGGGACATTACACACAGGAGGTGGTATACAGGGCAGGGACATTACACACAGTAGGTGGTATACAGGGCTGGGACATTACACATAGCAGGTGGTATACGGTGCAGTGGCATTACACACAGGAGGTGGTATACGGTGCAGGTGCATTACACACAGGAGGTGGTATACAGGGCAGTGGCCATTACACACAGGAGGTGGTATACAGTGCAGGGACATTACACACAGGAGGTGGTATACAGTGCAGGGGCATTACACACAGGAGGTGGTATACGGTGCAGGGGCATTACACACAGGAGGTGGTATACGGTGCAGGGCCATTACACACAGAAGGTGGTAAATGGTGCAGGGACATTACACACAGGAGGTGGTATACAGTGCAGGGGCATTACACACAGGAGGTGGTATACGGTGTAGGGGCATTACACACAGGAGGTGGTATACAGGGCAGGGGCATTACAGACAGGAGGTGGTATACAGTGCTGTGGCCATTACACACAGGAGGTGGTATACAGTGCAGGGACATTACACACAGGAGGTGGTATACAGTGCAGGGGCATTACACACAGGAGGTGGTATACGGTGCAGGGGCATTACACACAGGAGGTGGTATACGGTGCAGGGCCATTACACACAGAAGGTGGTAAACGGTGCAGGGACATTACACACAGGAGGTGGTATACGGTGCAGGGACATTATACACAGGAGGTGGTATACGGTGCAGGTACATTACACACAGGAGGTGGTATATGGTGCAGGGACATTACACACAGGAGGTGGTATACGGTGCAGTGACATTACACACGGGGTGGTATACAGGGCAGGAGCATTACACACAGGAGGTGGTATACAGGGCAGGAGCATTACACCCAGGAGGTGGTATACAGGGCAGGAGCATTACACCCTGGAGGTGGTATACAGGGCAGGAGCATTACACACAGGAGGTGGTATACAGGGCAGGAGCATTACATACAGGAGGTGGTATACAGTGCAGGGGCATTACGCACAGGAGGTGGTATATGGTTCAGGGGCATTACACACAGGAGGTGGTATACAGTGCAGGGGCATTACACACAGGAGGTGATATACGATGCAGGGGCATTACACACAGGAGGTGGTATACGGTGCAGAGGCATTACATGTAAGAGGGTCAGGGCTTAGCCCCTTTGAATGTTGATGCTACTGTTTACATGTACATAATTGCCATATTTTTATGAGTCACGTATATAATTGCTATATATTTAATTATGCCGTATTTATGTTTCTTTGTATTATATGTAAGCTAGGGACAGTGCAGTTAGGGAATAGGCCACTAGATGGGGGTAATGAGTACACTGCATAGATAGGTTTTGCCGTAGGACACTTAGAGGTTAATTGTAGGAGTGGTAGCTGGGGAAGAAGGCTAGTTTCACATTAGCGTTTTTTTTGCGCAGCGCATCGTGCGCATAAAAAGCGTAAAGAAAAACGCATGCAAGCGCAAAACAAACCCCCGTTTTTTTAGCGTCATGCGTACGCTGATGCGTCAAAAAACACAGCTTTGCTTGAGTTTTACAAGCGTTTTTGCATGCGTTTGCGTTTTTATGCGCATGCGTTTTTAGGTGTGACATTTCACAATAGAAAAATCTTTGAAAAGCAATAGAAACAGAGTACACCAATAGGACACCAGTGGTCGTGTGTCATTGGAATGTTTTATATAGACCCTGTTACAGCTGAATTCCTCAGATTTTGCTGCTGTTTCTGGTGTCAAGATGGACCTGCGTCTGGATAATTTCCTATTCCAGTTGGATCTTGACATCGCGCTGTCTCAGGCGTATGCCTTTTGTTGCCAGCAAGAAAGGGAGAGACAGCAGAGACGGCAGCGGCGTTGGTTTTGGAGGCATCCAATAATCGAACTCCGGGAAAGCCGTGGAGAGTATCACACGCTGTACAGCGAGCTCCAGGAAAACTCGGAGAAATTTGCAGACTATACCCGGATGTCCCAGTAAAGCTTCCTGGACTTGCTGGGTATGGTTGAAGTTATCATCCGGAGACGGGACACTCAGCTCCGGCGTGCCATTCCTCCCGAAGAAAGACTCCTCGTCACCTTACGGTATGTAATGTTTTTATGTTTGCATAATTTTTATTTTTTTTTTCAATTTCTTTTTTTAAAAATTTCTGTGTTTTTTGGTAATGAATTTTAGCATTATTTTTGGGAAAATGCTTTTTTGCATAATGGTTTTTCTTCTGTCATGTACTAATCCCAAGCCTTTATAAAATGTTTTTCTGCTATGTTGTATTAAAAAAAACATGCAAAATAGTTATGCCATGTACTTTTTATTTTCAGTGTTTTTATTAATACCCTAAACAGAAATATAAATTGTTTTTCTTTTTATGTTTTGCAGGTTCCTGGCAACTGGAGAGAGTCTTTCATCCCTGCATTTCCAGTACCGGCTGGGAATCTCCACTTTTTCCGGGATTGTTGCCGACACCTGCAGGGCTCTGTGGGATGTTCTGTGTCCGGAGCTTCTGCCCTTGCCCACCGCCGAAAAGTGGCTTCAAATATCGGACAAATTCTGGGCAGTCTGCAATTTCCTGAACTGCCTAGGAGCGGTGGACGGGAAGCACATCCGCATCACAAAACCCGCAAGAAGTGGCTCTGAGTACTACAACTACAAGAAGTACTTTTCTACAGTACTCATGGCCATTGCGGATGCAGACTGCCGGTTTGTGGCGGTGGACATAGGGGCATTCGGACGGGGCAACGATTCCCAGACTTTTAATAACTCTGATATGGGCCGGAGTTTGTATGGCAACCATTTCAATTTTCCACTGGCACGGCCTCTTCCCCAAACCCAAGCTCCACCACTGCCATTTGTAGTGGTTGGGGATGAGGCATTTCAGATGTGCCAAAACCTGCTCAAGCCGTACTCCAGCCGTGACGGACCACTCCAAGAAAGTATTCAACTACAGGCTTACGAGGGCACGCAGGACTGTAGAGTGCGCCTTTGGCATTCTAGTGTCCAGATGGCGAATTCTCAGCACCGCCATCAATCTCAAACTGGAAACAGTGGATGAGGTGGTGAAGGCATGCGTGGTTCTGCACAATTTTGTTATGGCAAAGGAGCGGCCAAACTTTGACATGGATAAACCTGCTGCCAACCCTTTGCCAGATTTTACTCAGCACCCTCTTCGGTCATCAGTCGAAGTTGCCCAAATGAGGGACCAATTTGCGGACTTCTTTTTATCCGATGTGGGTCGTGTAGCATGGCAGGATCAAATGGTGTAATAGTTTTGTTGTTTGTTAATAATAAAATACCTGTTTTTTTATACCTGTACCCAGTGTACTGTGTCTTAATACACTCCACTACTCACCTGCCCAGGTGTCCAGTGAAATCAGGATGCTGTGCTTCCTGACTTTACTAGGACTCCTGACCAGGTGACCCTACATATAAAAGTAGTATGACCTTCCTCATTTCTCCAGTCCGTGATCATAAGGCATATTGCAGAGAAGGTGGAGATAATACAACTAATATTTATATCACCTGGCCTGAATATATTGATTTTGGGATGCAGTAGCATCCTTCACTCTGTCTGATAACTGACCATGTGATTAAAAATATTAGTTGTAATATCTCCACTGTTGCACGCAGACTGAAGAGATGATAAAGGTTTATACAACTTCTACAATCCCCTGGCCTAGTGTCATGATGAAGTGATGATGCCCCAAAAAAACGCATCCTGACTTCAGAAATTTTGGACACCTGGCCAGGTGAATACACATAGGAGTTAACCTCCAGCATCTCTCCAGTCTGCGTGAAATAGATAATGCAGACTGAAGCGACGCTGCAGATTACAACTCATAGGTATACTCACCTGGCCAGGTGTGCTAAATAGTTATGACACCAGGCCAGGGTATTTGTAGATATGGCCTGTATTTTCTCCATCATCTATTCAGTCTATTTGCCACAGATTGAATAGATGATGTGGTTCATGACAAGGTATCTAGAATCCCCTGGCCTTGTGTCACAAAGAGTGAAATGAGGATGGGCAAAACACACCATCCTCAATTCACTCTTTATGACACCTGGCAAGGTGAGAATAGATATGCCTTGCACCCTCCACCATCAGTCTGACCAATATTAGCAGACTGAAGAGACTGGTGGATGAAAATACAAGTCATATATTTGTGTTTTTGACATCACATAGCTCCAGGACTGACACAAGAAACGTGTCAGTACTGGAGCTATGAGGTGTCAAAAACACAAAGTGTACGGCGCAGTGTGTGCAGGCGGCGAAAGACACAATAACCAAACATTATTTTCAAATCAAACTTTAACATTTATTTACAGAAAAGAAATTAAGATTTTTTTTAAAATAAATAAATTTAGTTGGGGTCAGATGGTGGAAACTGGGGGGTGTGGAGGGTGGAGGAAGGGATTCTAGGGGAAGGAGGAACCAAAGAAGTGGGGGAAGGGAGCGGAGGCAAGGAAAGTTGGGAAGTGGGAGGTGAGGGAGAAGGGAGGGTTAGAGTCCTCCTCTTTTTTTTCTATGATGGTGGCCCGTCGGCGTGCTGCTGTCCTGTCTGGAGCGCCTGGAGCCTGAGGACTGGCTCGACCCCGGGGACCGCCTTGAGCCTGTGGACCGCCTGGAGGCCGTGTATCGTCTGGAGCTGGGGGACCGCCTGGAGCTTGTGGACCGCCTGCCAAGATCCTGTAGCTGCTGTGGCATGCTGGTGGTGGTGGTTGATGTCCTGGCAGGGGTCGTAAAGAGTGAATGCGGGTCCCCCAGGCTGCTCCGAGGTGGTGGTGCTGGTGGTAGTGGCGGTCCATGCAGGCATGGTGGCGGTCCATACCGGGGTGGTCCTCCAGCTGGTGGTGGTGGCGGTGTTGCCCCAGTCAGGGGTGGTGATGGTGGTGGTGGCGCTCCAGGCAGGGGTGGTGACGACGGGCCATCCAGTGGTGGTGGTGGTGGCGGCAGCAGTAGTGGACCAGGCAGGAGCAGCGCTTTGGCATGGTGTTGGCAGGGAAGTGTCCAGCTGCACTCAGACTTGAGGCGGTATATTGGTGTCCGGCGTGGCTTGGAAGTGTGGTGGCTGTGCAGTGATATGCAGCAGAAGTAGGTAATGCTGTGAATCGAGTCAGCAGTGGCACCGGTGGAAATGCCACCGCTGACTGCTGCATATACCTACTCTGCTGCATAGCCTGCATAAAAGCATTGTTGCAGGCCTGCCTGACAGTCAACTGGAGGTCAGGGGTAAGGTGTTCCGCCGTGTCCCGAGCTATTTGGGTATAGAAATGATGCGCTGGTCTGGCGAGGTCGACTTCCAGGCGCTCAAGGCGACCCTCGATAGACTTGTAGCGTTTGTCCAAAAGGAGGAAACCGCTCTCAAGTCTATCGGCGAGTGCCTTGAGGCTACTCTGAAAGACCAAGCTCAATTGAACGAACTCGGGCTTGACAGGCCTGTCCGAGGTCCTCTGCCGCTGCTGGCGGGAAGTGCCCGCAAAACCAGTGGCAGAGCCCTGGGACAGGGGAACACCTGAGCGACCAGCTTCCTGGTCTCCAGATGACTGTGGTGCAGACCTGCAAGGTGCTTCCTCGCTGATGGATGGCTGGGACGGGTCCGGGGCAGCTTGATGAAGGACCGCTTCAGGCCCAGGTTGCAGGGAGCTGCTCCAGGTGCTGTGAAAAGAAAAGAAAGAAATTACTACCATAAATTAACAATCGCCAACTCCTGTGGAATAGAAAAGCACAGAATAAGACACAATACAACTAGAATATACTTACATTCGGGTGGCAAGGACCGGTCTTAAAAATGCCAAGGCACGATGATATCTGTATTTAGTGCCGGTCCTTGCCACAGCACCACTGCGAACCTTGTTCTCCTGACGGATATCCCTGTTGAAGCGGTCCTTCATCGAGCGCCAACTTGTTCTGACTTTGTTCACTGTGGGGAAAAAAAAAAATACGTCTATGCACTGGAGGCCGTGATCACCAAACTGTGAGTTACTAGCATCACACACAGTTGGGTGATCCCGGCCAAGATCACTGCTGCATCACACTGCATTTAAATACTTACGAAAATCCTTGCGGACCCGGGGATAGGCGTTGTCCCAGCCATCCATCAGCGATTCGGCCACCTCGTTCCAGAGCCGCCGGATCACCACGTTGTCCGAGTGCAGTTGGTGACGGGTGTCCCACGACGGGACTCGCTCCTGGACTAGACGGATGAGCTCGTCGTTGTCCAGGGCGAGGTCCTCCTCCCGTTGTGGAGCCTAGAAAAGAAAGACAAACATTAATCTTTGAAAGATTTTAAAATGAAAAATATAGAAAATAAACAAGCCATGAAATTTTTTTTTTTAAATGAAAATAAAAGCATGAATAAAAAACAGAAAAAAAACCAGCATGAAAATTTTAAAAAAATACATTAAAAAATGATTACCAAAAAACACAGAAAATAAACCAGCATAGAAATTAACTTAAAAAAAAATCTGTACCAAAAAAAGAACCAAAAAAACAACCAGGAAAATTACCAAAAAAACCTTGACATAATCATTAGCAAAAAACACAGAAAATAAACTTGCATAAATTAACATAAAAAAAGATAATAACCAAAAAAAGAACCAAAAAAAAACCAGCAGGAAAATTACCAAAAAATACTAATAAAAAATTACCAAAAAACATAAAAAAAATAAACACCAGAAAAAATTATTTCAATACAGTTCCAAAAAAAATAAATAAATAAACCAGCATAGAAATCAACTAAAAAAAAAAACCCCAAAAAAATTTGAAAAAAATACAGAAGAAGATGAAACAAATAAAAAAAAATGAAGATGAAAAAAAGGCAGAAGAAAGGAATGAAAACAAAAAAAAAAATTCAGTCCGTCTGTACTTACATTCCGTCTTCCCACCCGCACTTGGCCTTGCTGCTCCTGCCGTTCCTCCGGTGGTGGTGGTGTGGTGGAGGATGAGGTCTGAAAATTAAACAAAAAAAATTAGCCACATGTGTATATTTTTACCAATCCATAGGGATGCATGGTACTCACTTCTTGTGCCTCTTGCCCTGTCCCGGGGACATATTCTTCACCAGATGAAGAAGACATGCTGCAATAAAAAAAGAGACATAAGTACATAGAAATGTATTGAAAATTCAGCCAGACATTAGGTTTTATACTTACATTGGATCAACATGAAATCCAACCAATAGTTATCAAGTGCCTTTAAACAATACCAAATCCCGTCCGTCCCATAGGTAGTAAGAATTACCCCAAGACAGAAACAGCACTATGCACAAACATAATAAAAACATTTATTTATTGAATAATATTAAAAAACAAACAAACATGGAAAACCTCTGTTATATGACACGTGAATAGCTGTATAAATCCAAAAGATCGATAATATTGGACAATGGAGAGATCATTAATGCTAAACAATGGATAAAAATACTATGGAAAAAATATTACCAAGAGGTAAGCCAAATAAATAATTGTAAACCAAACCTGCAGCTAAAAATAGCAATCATAGTTATTCTTGAATTAGAAAAGGCTCCTCATGGACACCATACCAAAAATAGCACAACTCACTCTCCCTTCAAATGTCCGATACCGCTAGGTAGCGATTCTTGCAACACAATTAATTATAAGTGCCCCAACTAAATTTATAGCTTAATAGCACTGCTATATAAAAATCCGTGTTTGCAGATAATGCTACACCCGCGATCAGCAACAATTAAAGCACAACTTGCTTACATGGATGTAAGTAGCAGCGTGTCCCACTCCCCGACGCGCGTTTCGTCCTCTTCCTCAGGGGGCGTGTAACAAAGATAGGAAAAATCGGGTCTTTTAAACAGTGCAGCACCAATAGGTATTAAGCTACACAGCCCAAGTCAATCAAGAGTGATTCTCCATATTGTGGCGCACAATGTCATAAAGCCGCTGCCTACACAAAATACTCTTCAACCCCGGTCTGTGAAACGCAAGCATACAGGTGGCCATAGTAATAGACACGTGTATGCCAGCACTCACCATCTTGCCGGAGAATTCAGAGTCATGCAGCAGACAAAAGGACGGGCGCGCTCCTTGGAAAATCAATCAATGCTGACAAAAGACGTTCCCGTGCAACAAACTGTATAAAGTGAACTGTGCTCAATCATATGAAAAAATGTCTAACAAAAGTGAAAAACACTAATAATATTACACTATTAAAAATTCAATAATGCTAAATCAATTAAGCTACAAACATTGTGCAGATATATAATCTACTTCACAAATAATTCATATAAATATGATGCAAATAAATTGCTCTATATTTCATAAAAATTTTTTGAATATACTTTACAAAAATACAAATTTAATATCCAATAATGTGATATATAACCAAAAAACATTCATTTACAATAATTAAGCATTGAAAAAGACATATATCATAACACCAATCAATATACCCAATAATTTCAAAATCTTGCACAAGAACGTATACAGTAAAACAGTTTTTCTTCTTATTAATGGAAGTCTTCATCATAACGTTGAATCTGAAGAAAAATTAGTTTTCAGAACATCCCCGAATGAGAAGCACAATTCACGAGAATAAACTTCTAACTAAATAAAATAAAACATAAAATAATTAAAAACCCAAACAATGCCCAATCCCATAAAACAATCATGTAGCAATACAAGGCAAAACTGAAAATTTTAAATTTTTTGTAAGAACGCACCGAAACCAAAACTCTCATTTAGGCCATCAGGAACTAAAGAGCCTAACCTATATATCCACTTGCATTCCAGTTTAGCTAGATTTTTAGCCAAATCCCCACCTCTAGGACCAAGTTGCAACACATCAATGCCTCTAGCCACAAACAGACTAGAATCACTGTTGTGATATTGATAAAAATGTCTCGGTACAGTTTTCAAAAGTGCCAAATCAGTCACAGTACGACCCTTATCAATATCCCTGACATGCTCTCTGATGCGAACCCGTAATTCCCGAGTTGTTAAACCAATGTATAGTTTCCCACACGGACATTCAGCACTATACACCACTCCTTTGGTGGAGCAGGTAATAAAATGTCTGATTGTAAATTTGCGAGTTCCAGATACATTGGAAAATTCCTTAGTTTTAACCATGTTGTCAAACCCCTTACAATGACCGCACGGGTAAAATCCCTTCATATCAAGCCAGGTATTCTTGACAACTGATGATAATTCATAATGGCTATGGACCAATAGGTCCTTTAGATTTTTAGATCTACGTGCAGTTATGAGGGGCGATTCAGGCAAACATTTTTTCAAAATGGGGTCCGACATCAAAATCGGCCAGTGATTCTGTACTATCTTTTTAAACTCAATCCACTGGCTACTATATGTTGATATAAGGCGAACTTGATTATCAGCATCCTTTTTAACCGAATTTTTATACAGCAATTCATTTCTAGGAGTGTGTCTAGCACGGTGGTAACCCTTTGTTATCATTTTTTTACTGTATCCTCTCTCGTTAAACCTTTTTTTTAAAATTCGAGACTGTTGTTCAAAGGAATTGTCATCAGAGGAAATTCTCCTTATTCTTAAAAATTGCCCAGTTGGTATTCCCCTGAGCGTGGATAAAGGATGAGATGATGTAGCATGCAAAAGACTATTTGTCGCAGTCGGCTTTCTGTACACTTCAGTCATGAGAATACCATTCTCAGACGTTTTAATCTTTATGTCCAAAAAATCAAGTTCTCTACCTACATTGTAGGTTAGCTTAATATTCTTATCATTATGGTTTAATTTAGCCATCAGACAATCCAATTCAGATCTCGATCCCTCCCATAGGAACCACACATCATCGATACATCTCATCCAATGGTGTGTGTTCTCCATGCCGGGGATCGGATTGCTGATAAAGATCTCCCTTTCTCACGCACCCAAAAATAAGTTTGCGTAAGAAGGTGCGCAAGAAGCACCCATCGCAGTCCCCTGTTTTTGTAAAAAAAGCTTTTTTATTAAAAATAAAACAGTTGTGGGTCAGGATGAATTCTAGTAAAACCAAAAGGAGATCGACCAAATGTACATCCAAATTGCGAGTTCTAAGATACCAGGAAACCGACTCCAAACCATCTTTATGTCTAATGGATGTATAAAGGGATTCCACGTCTGCCGTGACCATCACCATGTTATCTGTAAGATACATGTTGTCAAGTCTTTGCAGGGCAGATGTGGTATCCCTAATATAGGATGGCAGACTGGCAACAAAATGTCTAAGATAATGATCCAAAAAATCACAAATAATCTCACACAAACCCTCATTCCCTGCCACAATAGGTCTTCCTGGGGGATTAAGAGGATCTTTGTGAATCTTTGGGATCAGATAAAACGTAGGAAGCCTTGGATTCAGTTTTTGTACAGTCTCCAACACTAATTTAGGAATAATGCCTGTAGTTACTGCATCTTCAAGAATAGAAATTAATTCCTCCTGATAAGATGGTAATGGATTAGAGGGCAATCTACCATAACAATTATGATCATTTAACAATTTTTGTGCCTGTTGTTCATAAAGTTCATTAGGCCATATCACTAGATTGCCCCCTTTGTCCGCGGCCTTAAAGATCACATCTTTCCAACCTTGCATCTCTTGCAAAGCCTTCTGTTGATCAAAGGTAAGATTACATTTTTTGTGCTTAGTCAAGGCCAGTTTTTCAATGTCATTGGAAACAGTTTTAGTAAAAAAAATCCACTGCAGGACACACACTTAATGCAGGGAACTTCTTTGACTTATTAAACAATTTTTTAGGAGAATTGCTTACCTCAACACTATTAGTATTTTCCTCTGACAGGGACTCCAATATATTAAGAGCTTCCTGCTCCTCTTTAGTATCAAGACCCTCAGAAGTTTTATAATGGAATTTTTTCAGGAGGATTTTTCGAGCAAACAAATGTACGGTATATCCTTGATAGTTAGAAACGGATCTAGGGAACGCGATGGTGAAAAAGTTAGACCCTTTTCTAAAACCTCAATTTGAGAAACTGTAAGTATATGTGCTGAAAGGTTAATTACCTTGGATTTATCGGATTCAAAATTTCTCTCTCTCCTCTGGTTTTTGAAAGATTGCGATGTTTTTTTATGTTGCGCATATCTTGTCACTGGTCCAGATCTATATATAGATTCTCTATCACTTTCAGATCCATGTGCATCCACAGATGAAGAGAGAGAATTTAAAGATTCACTACGGATGGAAGGAGTTTTATTTTTCCCAGCACTTTGCCACCGAAAAATCTTTTTAGATTCATAATCCGACAAATCCCTCAAGAATTTTTTCCTTTTTCCATCACTGATGTTTTGTTCACATTTCTCTAGATCCTTTTCTAAATCCTTCAAACATTTCTCCATAACCTCTTTCTGAATTTCTTTTTGGATTAGACCCAAAGTTTTATCAATTTCATCGTCTAATGTCTTGAGACAATGTGCATTATGTTCAACAATTATTTGTATAAACGTCAAAGAGCAAGTTGTGGTTGCATCTATCCATCTTTGGGTCAAAACCTCATTATCCATATCAAAGGTTGGAAATAAATGGACACGTAATCCTCTAGGATCAATTTTGCGCTCCAAATAATTATTTAAGGAGATTTACATTGGTACAGCTTGGGTTTTTTGCTGTTTTCAGTCTTGCAGCAGTCTGTAGAGTATTGGGGAATTCCAGTGCCCATACAATCTTTTATCACCTTGGTTTTTGGGAGTGGTTTTCCATTGTCTAGACCACATTCCAGACTTGTTTACCACAAAAACGCAAGCGTGCGCAAGACCATGCTCACACATGCGTTCCCATAGACTTCAATGTGGTGTTTTTGCGCATTCCATGCGCAAGCGTGCGCATGCGTTTTTTTGACGAGACAGGGCGGACCAAAAAATGCAACATGTTGCGCCTGGCGCGAAAGACAAAAAAAGCATGCACACGAAAACGCAAACGTGCGCAAGACCCTGCGCACGCCATGTTAAACATAGGTGTGCAGTGCGCATGCGCATGGGTGCGCACGATGCGCTGCGCACAAAAGCGCTAATGTGAAACCAGCCTAAGCTAGACATTTTTCCTGATTATAGTCAGATGGGGGTAGACCCCCTGGTGTGCTCAGGTGGCATGGGGCCTGAGCTGCTTAGCTATCGCACAACGTTCCCAAGTAGAGAAACCCAGCCATCCACAGAAAGAAGTGGAAGTATTAAGGAAGAAGAGAAGAATGCAGTGCATGGTATCCGCAACAATGTAGTGAAGAAGCTACAAAAGACGTGTGAAATAGTAGAGTGGGCCACCGAGTATGGTCTGAAGTCTGTTCCAGGGAGATATATGGAAGTGCCGCTTTCACCGGGCTCATCATCCCATTGTAACTTTGTGGCCTATTCCAGTGAAGTAGAAGAGGTTAGGGAAAGACGAAGAATAATGCATTGCTGGTACTGTGACAAGTGTGCTGGAAGTGTTATGGATGTGCTGTGTCCTGAAGAGAATAAATCCGTTATGTTTAAAGTTGCGTTGGACTCTGCCTCCTGTCCTTTAAGGTTAGGTTCACATTTGCGGATTGCCGAGCTGCGGAGGGCTGCGGACTTCCTCCGTGAAGTTCCACCCACTGCCGCACCTCCTCCGGTCAACTCCACCTACGTCTGCATACGGCCTGCGTACTTAACTTTAAGGCTATGTGCCCACGTAGCGATTCTGAAGCAGAATAAACCTGAGCAGAATCGCACACCCTGCTCCCGGGAAAACGCATGCGGCTTTTGATGCGCTTTTGTAAGCGTTTGTCAAGCGTTTTTGCATGTGTTTTCTAAGCGTTTTTGCCCATATAATTGATGGTATGCGGAATCACGTGCGATTCCGCAAAATTAATGATCATGCTGCGCACAACATGTGCATTTTTCATTAAAAATCAATTGGATGCTTTTCTTAAGCGTTTCTGCAGCAGAATCGCTTGTCTAAAAGCGCTGCAGAAACGCTTAAAAAACGCTACGTGGGCACACAGCCTAACATTGGCTACGCAGGCCATGTGGATGTATGCGGATGCCTCTGCGTGCGTCGTTTTGACGATGTGGCGACCCGCGTCGAATGCAGCATGCTGTAATTTGGATGCGGTCTCCACATTGTCAAAACGACGCATGCGGGGGAATTACACACAGGAGGTGGTATACAGTGCAGGGGCATTATAAGTAGAAGATAGCACACTGTGCAGGGCAATATACACAGGAGGCGGCACACAGTGCAGGGGATTATACACAGGAGGTGGCACTGTACAGGGGCATTATACATAGGAGTTGGCTCACAGTGCGTGGACATTATATACACAGGAGGAGGCACACACAGTTTAGGGGCATTCCACATAGAATTTGGCACACACAGTGCAAGAGCATTACACACGAGGGACACACGCTCAGTGGAGAGGCATTGCGTCTAGGATGAGGCACATAGTGCAAGTGCATATACCCAGAAGGTGGCAGACTGTACAAAGGAGGGGGCACACTGTGCATGGGCATTATTCACTGGTGGAGGCACACATTGCAGGGTAATGTAGGAGATGGCACATAGTGTGGGTGCATTACATACAGGGTGTGGCACACTGTACAGTTGCATTATACACAGAAGGTGGCAGACTGTACAGGGGCATTATTCACAGGATGTGGCACAAAGGGCAGTGGCATTATACACAGGTGGTGGCACACAGTGCATGGGTGGAAGCACAAATTACAGGGTAATGTAGGAGGTGACACAAAGAGCAGGGGTATTACACCCAGGGGGTGGCAAGGTAAGGTAATTGTGCACAGGAGGTGGCACCCTATACGATGACTTTATACACAGGTGGTGGCACAGTGTCAGGGCATTATATGCAATAGTTGGCACACAGTGCCTATTTAAGACAAGGGGCACCGGGGTAGTAGTCCTGACCGAGCTCACCCACTAAACAGTCTGTATACACCCCGGTCCCTTGTACATGTAATCTGGGATGGATTCAGTCTCTTCCCCAGAATTACCTTCTCTTTCTTCTGGTCGCAGCAGTCCAGGCAATAAAGAGCCCAGGGATGCAGCTATATACTAACAGGGAACAGTAATTTGTTTTATTGTACAGGGTTGAAGAATGGTCATGGAAGACAAATACAACACGGGCTTTTTACAGTACCAGAAAAAGCTATGAGATTTCAAAATTTTGTGCACATTTGTTTTTCTCTTGACTAAACTGGACAATGCAGAATGTTTTAAATCTGCAGCATATGAATTCTTTCTGTGTTTTTGCAGCATTTTTCATCCATAGTAACAATAAGTAAAAAACAGAAAAAAAGGTCAACATTGTTGTTTTTTGCAGCATTTTAAGTGGTTTTGGTGAATGAGGCGTAACTTTAATAAAAGTGTACTGTAGATAAAGCTCATATTTTTAACCGGACCCCCAAAAAAGCCAACACTGGAATACTACTGTTTTGAATGCAGTGTTTTTATTACCAGGAGATCAGGTATTGGCTGCAGAAAAAAACAATGCTCCATGCGAACACAGCCTTTGAAGCAAAGCTATAGTTTAAACTACAAAATTTTAATTACTAAAAATTCATTACAAGTAAGTTTAATTATTCATTAGCCACATGTCCAGCTGACAGTTGGATAAAAATGGGCATTTTTTAACAAAGGAAACTCCTTCCCATCTCATGGTGTCGGCAATTGCACCACATGGAAAAGAAATGTCACAAGATCTGGGACATAAAATAATTTCTTTTTCAGAAGAAAGTAAACCAAGGACCCTTACAACAACTTCTAGATACAGATGTGCATAAAAACAACCTTTAATGAAGCCTAATATATATAAATTTTGCTTTGAAAAACTTTTTCAGAAGAAAGGTGAATTCTACAAAGCCTATCAAATATTGCAGCAAAAGTGATGGAACTTTTTTTTTTAGAAAGATGGAACTGTGACCATCTCGTAGAGACATGCATGGCAACCTCAGAAGTTAACACCTAAACCTAATTTTCTGATAAGAAGGGTAGAAGAAAATTGACATGCAAATTTATTGCAGTTGCTAAAAAACTGGAAAGCCAAACTGGGACAAGTGTTACCTGTGACCCAATGCAGCGCTAACTGCAGTGGAATGGCATTCATGGGTGTCATCCACAAAAGAAGCCTCTCCTAATCCCATGCACAAAAAAGCCCACCTACAATTTGCCAAGGCCCATGCTGAAAAATATGGGACTGCTAGGACTGTGGAGTGATGAGACCAAGATAAATGTTTTTGGAACCGATGGCTTCGAAACTGTATGTCATCACAAAGGTGAGAAGTACATCGAAAAATGCCTGCTGCCTATGTAAGGTGTGCAGGGGCTAGTTAAATGCCCTGCACTCATTGCATCTGTCCCTGGTATATTCCATATGTCATGTCTACATGCTCTTATACTGTGTAATGCAATGTACATATGTTAATGTGATGAGGAGATATATGGAAAGTGTGAGCCTTAGACCAGTAAGGGGGGCACAATAGAATAGGATAAGGGTTAAGTTAGACCAATAGAATTAGGATAGTTAGGAGGGGCTAAGATATGGTAGTTCGGGGAGCTTCCTGGAATGAGGCAGAAGGAGTGTGAGCCGCGAGCAATGACAGGTCAGTCGTGTCCAGGGAGGAACGTTTAAGTAGTGGAGCCAGTAGCGTAGCTACCGGGAGGCAGAGGGGGCGGTGACCCCGTGCCCCGTGCTCTGAGGGGGCCCACCCGGAGCTACGCTACTGTAACTGTATCTGCGGCAGAGCAGGGAGAATCGATCATCTCCCTGCTCTGCCGCTATGTTCTCTTCTGTGTGCACAGGACCTGTGGTGAGATCACAGGAGGGGAGGAGTCAGGGGTCATGATCAGGGGCCTGGTGTATGTAGGACTCTGCTGCACTGGTTGTCATGGTGCTGGATGAGGGGAAGTTTATGTGTGGGGTCAGGAAGGGTTTACAGGGTACATGTAGCAGAGCTGGGTGTACAAGGTGTACAGAGTGGAGATGTGTGTGTACGAGGTGTACAAAGCTGAGATGTGTGCGTACGAGGTGTACAGAGCGGAGATGTGTGTGTACGGAGCAGAGATGTGTGTGTGTACAAGGTGTCCAGAGCGGAGATGTGTACGGAGCGGAGCCGTGTGTGTACTAGGTGTGCGGAGCGGAGCCGTGTGTGTACGAGGTGTATGGAGCGGAGATGTGTTTAAGAGCGAGGTGTACGGGGTGGAGCCGTGTGTGTATGAAGTGTACGGAGCGGAGCCGCGTGTGTTCGAGGTCTACGGAGCGAAGCCGTGTGTGTATGATCGAGGTGTACAGAGCGGAGCCGTGTGTACATTCACGTGTTGCTTGAAACACGTATGGTCTTATTACACACCACCC
This sequence comes from Dendrobates tinctorius, assembly GCF_039654945.1. Classification (NCBI taxonomy): domain Eukaryota; kingdom Metazoa; phylum Chordata; class Amphibia; order Anura; family Dendrobatidae; genus Dendrobates; species Dendrobates tinctorius. The sequence continues at coordinate 14,277,021 of NW_027361692.1, forward strand.
CCTGTCATTGCTGTGTCATCTGAGATGTCTGTTTTGTCATTTTGAATTTTTTAAGGATCATCCAATAAAAGTTTTCTAATTTTTAAATAAGCCCTGTGAGTGAGCTGGATCACACTTCTACTTTTCCTATTGCCTTGGATGCTGTGCAGCAGTGAGGAAGCCGTGCTCCTTCTTGTGCTTGGAATTACATCTCAGGAGTGAGCTGAAATGTTCTCTTTTGCTTATGTGTACAAGGAGTACAGAGCGTGGCTGCCTATGTAAAAGGTGTACGGAGCAGAGCCGCATGTGTATGAGGTTTACAGAGTGAAGCCATGTGTCTACTGAGTGGAGCCATGTGTGTGTGAGAGGTTTATGGAGCATAGCCGTGTGTTATGAATGCGCACTGAGGAGGTTAGCAGGCCCAGGCTAAGACACAGAAAACCAGAGAGGTTGGTAATTAAGCGGATGCAGACCCCTGATCCTGTCCACACAACTAGCAGTAGTCGTGAGCATACCTACGATGATCCTAGACGCCTCGACACAGCCAGAGAGCTAACTAAGCCTAAAGCAAGAAAGGGAAAATCTAAACTGCCCCGGAGCAGACCCCAAAGGAATAGATAGCCCCCAAACATATATTGTCGGTGAGACAAGAGGAAAATACAAACGCAGGCAGAAAAATAGACTGAGCAAACGATGGGGCCCATACTGACTAGACAGGACAGGAAAGGAAAGACACTGTCTGCAATCACGCAAAAAACCCTGCAAAAGTCCAACACGTCTGATGCAAAAAACACTGAAGTCACATGACTTCGCCCCACACTATATCAGCACTCTGGTATATTCTGAAAGCAAAGCAAAAAGAGACCAATATAAAAGGGGACAAAACAAACTGGCATATGCAGTAACATATGGGCGGTGATTCAGCACAGCCCCAGCCGGAGCTAGCTGACCCGCACAAAGCAGAGATAAACAAAGCCAAATCAAATGCAAACAATAGCAAATGAACCACTTAGCTGAACATGCAGGGAAAGAGCAGGAGACATCAGACCTCAGGAGGGACAGGAAAAAAATCACCAGCAGGGATAGAGGGAGTCAGCTGTCTTAAATCCCAGTCAGAAACCCCAGATCTCCAATCGTCTTCCTCATTATCAGGTGGCAAGCCTCTGTCAATCAGATCAGCTCCACTATCTCCAGTAACCACCAGAGGGAGCCCAGAAAATGAACTCTCAATCTGACCAGCTCCACTATCTTCAGTAATCACCAGAGGGAAGCCAGAGAAAGAATTCACAACAGCCGTGTGTGTACAAGGCATAGAAAGCGGAACCATGTGTATGAGGTGTGCGGAGGTGTGTGCGGAGCCATGTGTGCACAAGGTGTATAGTGGGGAGCACTCCTACCTCCCAACGTCCCGATTTTGAGAGAGTCTTCCCCAATGCCCCGGTCGGCAGCTTATTTTCCCCGCGGATTCAGAAGTACACAGTGAAGCCCCGAGGAGCACTTTAAAATTCGCACGTGACATTCCACCGGAAGTGACGTGCTAGAAGCTGACCGGAAATTAGGTAATTTCGGGAGGAGATTGTGACGGAACCATGGAGGTGCTTCAGGGAATGCTTCAGATCCATCACTGTGTTCTCCGACAGCGCAGACAGCGGGGTCGCCTTGGACCCGGGGTTGTCGGCCATGTGAGTGGATAATGATATGTCCTGCACCATGAGGCTCAGGTGGGCATTACAATGGGAGCCGGGCAGCTATAGTATCTTTATAGAATCTTTCTTTATCTCTCTGTTTCTTTCTCTCTCTCTGTTCTTTCTTTCTCTCTCTGTTCTTTCTTTCTCTCTCTCTCTGTTCTTTCTCTAAGTTTTTTCTTTTTCTCTCTGTTCTTTCTGTCTCTCTTCATTCTTTCTTTCTCTCTGTTCTTTCTTTCTTTCCCCTCTTCCTTTCTCTCGCTCTGTTCTTTCTTTTGCTCTGTTCTTTCTTTCCCCTCTTTATTTCTCTCGCGTCCCCCTGTCTTTCGGCCCCATGTGCTGGGGGGTGCGGGGGCCCTGGTCTGCGGGCCCTTATAGTGGGCAGTGTTAGCTGCAGCCTGCGGCAAACACTGCCCGCTAAATATTCACTCCTCTCCACGCCCATGGGGGCGTGGGGAAGCGTGAATATTCATTTCACTTTAGCAGCGGGAACAGGCTTTGGCTCCCTGTCAACTGCTGTTGCTCTGCTGGCATCGGGGGCCCACATAGCAGCTGCTGGTGTGCCGCTATTAGTGACACACCACTGGCTGTGGGCCCCTGGTGCAGCAGGGGCCCTAGACAGCTTGTCCTATATGCCAGCAGGTGTCAGTGCCTGGGCCCAACGGAGAACCGGAGGCCCAGTCCGACCCTGAATGTGGGCACTGCTTTCTAAGGCACTTGCACCCGGCATTACTATTTCCTAGAGGGTTGCTTTAGAATTTAGAGGTCACACAGAACCACACAATAGGTGCAGTAATAGGGACACATACGGTAGCAGCGGCTCAGTATTGGGGTATCAGCAGGATGAGGAGTTTGTGCAGGTTGAGAATATTCCAAATGGTGACAGTGCTGAAAATATGAGAAGTGAAACATGTCTTTGTTGTATTCTCTGCAGCTGAGTCCTGGCTGGAGGAGTTGTCATGTTGGTCTGGGTCAGATGGAAAAGACGGGAAAAGTGAACGATTCCATCAGAAAGAACATCAGCGGTAAGTCATTATCTGTAACTTGCTGTAATTTCTTATATGTTCTGTAGGACTGGTATTATTTACCACTGACCATATGGCGGTAATATCAATATTGGTCTTTTTATATATGGATTATTTTTGGCAACAGCGCGGTCATCTGCTGAGGTTCTCTGGTTAGGGGCCCACTGAGAAGTTTCTCCCCCCCTGAACCAAAACCCTAGCTTCGCCTCTGAGTGGAGCCCAGCAGTCCAGGGCCTTAAGGGCATGTCACACTAAGAGATATCGCTAGCAATATCGCTATAACTTGTGACGTTATAGCGATATTGCTAGCGATATCGCTATGTGTGATACTTACCCACAACCCGCTCCCCCGCTGGTTATCGCTGATCGCGCGAGAACAGGCTGGACTGCCGGGCGGGAGGACGTCAGGATCGCCTCGTCTGACAGGTAAGTAGTGACCCCCGTTCCCAGCGATGTCGCTGGTGAGATCTGCCTGTGTGGCAGCTCACTAGCGACCACTTAGCGATGCACCAGCGATCCTGACCGCGTCATATCGCTGGTCGGGATCGCTGGTGCATCGCTAAGTGTGACAGTACCTTTAGAGCTGCCAGTTACACAGTGTGGAGGAATATCTTGGCAGCATAAGAATGGTAGCAGCTAACTTTGTGGGAACAACCCTAAACGTCCGGGGCTTACGGTGTGGTAAGGAATGAAAGAGCCATTTCTCGACTTTACCTTCGGAAAGGGAAGCGGGCGGGGAACTCTTGAAGTGGGTTAGTCTGACCAGTGAGGAAGCAGCGGAATGGGCGGATCCGGTGGATATTTCTGGAGGAGTGAGGGACAGTACAGGGAAAAGAATGGTGATATTCTGCGAAGAATCTTGTGCTCTTTCTGTGACTAAACTGAATGAACTGAGTAAAATTGTTTTGTTGAAGATGTACCTGGACTCTGACTGTCATTGTGTGGTGTTAAAGAAATAGACCCTGACATGCAAGTGAGTTAACTATCGTGTGTTAATAAAGCGGAGGGCCAGGGTGTGCCGTGCTGCCACACTCAACCACGACTACCCCTTAGCCTCCGTTTCACCTATAGGGAAAAGAGGTGGCAGTGTCCGTTAGTGGGGCTGCATGAGTGCTTATGTCAGGAAGCTATGTTTTATTGAGGGTACCATGGATTTACAGATGTACTGTTCTAAATTGAAAGAGAAGATGCTGCCATCACATTGTTTGTATATACAGGTGCTTCTCACAAAATTAGAATATCAGTAAAAAGTTAATTTATTTCAGTTCTTCAATGCAAAAAGTGAAATTCATATATAGAGTCATTACAAACAAAGTGGTCTATTTCAAGTGTTTATTTCTGTAAGGGCAGAGACACACTGCCGTATTTCTCATGCGAGAATCGCACTGGCTGTCAGCTCTTCTGACCTGAGCTTGACAGCTGCATAGTAATCCATCACGCGGTCATGCTCAGGTCAGGAGAGGTGCTGGCCAGTCTGTACAGTGCGATGCGATTCTCGCACGAGAAATACGGCAGTGTGAATCCAGCCTTAATGTTGATGATTATGGCTTACAGCCAATGACAACCCAAAAGTCATTATCTCAGTAAATTAGAATACTTTATAACACCAGCTTGAAAAATTTTAAAATCCAAAATGTTGGCCTACTGAAATGCATGTTCAGTAAATGCACTCAATACTTGGTCTTGGCTCCTTTTGCATCAATACAGCATGGCATAGAGGCGATCAGCCTGTGGCACTGCTGAGGTGACGTGTTCATAGAATCATAGAATGGTAGAGTTGGAAGGGACCTCCTGGGTCATCTGGTCCAACCCCCTGCTTAAAGCAGGATTCACTAAATCATCCCAGACAGATGTCTGTCCAGCCTTTGTTTGAAGACGTCCATGGAAGGAAAACTCACCACCTCTCGTGGCAGCCTGTTCCATTCATTGATCACCCTGTCAAAAAGTTTTTTCTAATGTCTAATCTGTGTCTCCTACCATTCAGTTTCATCCCATTGCTTCTTGTTTTTCCTTGTGCAAATGAGAATAATAATAATCTTTATTTTTATATAGCGCTAACAAATTCCGCAGCGCTTTACAGTTTGCACACATTATCATCACTGTCCCCAATGGGGCTCACAATCTAAATCCCTATCAGTATGTCTTTGGAATGTGGGAGGAAACCGGAGTGCCCGGAGGAAACCCACGCAAACACGGGGAGAACATACAAACTCCTTGCAGATGTTGTCCTTGGTGGGATTTGAATCCAGGACCCCAGCGCTGCAAGGCTGCAGTGCTAACCACTGAGTCACCATGCCGCCCAATAAAGAGGATCCTTCTACAATGTGACAGCCCTTGAGATATTTGTAGACAGCTATTAAGTCTCCTCTCAGTCTTCTTTTTTGCAAGCTAAACATTCCCAAATCCTGTAACCGTTCCTCATAGGACATGGTTTGCACACCCGCGGTCACCATTCTGGTCGCTCTTCTCTGAACTTTCTCCAGTTTGTTGATATCTTTTTTAAAATGTGGTGCCCAAAACTGGACACCGTATTCCAGGTTATGGAATTATAGGTTGCAGCCTTCAGCTAGCATACATTGTTGGGCCTGGTGTCTCATCTTCCTCTTGACAATATAACTATGGGGTTAGGGTCAGGTGAGTTTGCTGTCCAATCAAGCACAGTGATACTGTTGTTTTTAAACCAGATATTGGTACTTTCGGCAGTGTGGACAGGTGCCAAGTCCTGCTGGAGAATGAAATTTCCGTCTCCATAAAAGATTGTCGGCAGATGGAAGCATGAAGTGCTCTAAAATGTCCTGGTAGACAGCTGCGCTGGCTTTGGTCTTGATAAAACAAAGTGGACCTAGATCAGCAGATAACATGGCTCCTCAAACCATCATTGCTAGTGGAAACTTCACATTAGACCTCAAGCATCTTGAATTGTGTGCCTCTCCACTCTTCCTCCAGACTCTGGGACCTTTTTTCCAAATGAAATGCAAAATTTACTTTCATGTGAAAACAACACCTTGGACCACTGATCAACAGTCCAGTTCTTTTTCTCCTTGGCTCAGGAAAGATGCTTGACTCCAGCAGCTGTCCACTCCTTCTTAATCTCCCCCAAATTGTTGACTGGCCTTTTCTTAACCACCTGGTGAGCAGCTGGTGCCTTTGTGCTCCACGACAGAAATTACAGAAATTTTACATCAGTACTATAAGTACCATAAGTAACTCCACAGCTCTTGATGAATTAGACAAACTGTGATGTCACTCCCCAGCTTGACCATTTTGATGTAGCTGGGAAAAATTGGTGTGAAAACAGCAAAAGCCATAACATTTTTCAATTTTTCAAAGTAAGTTACACCAAAATTCTGGAAAAATTGCTTTGAATCAGGGCCCAAAATACATTTCTGACATAAAAAAAAATAAATGCCCAATATAGCCTCCCTTCTTTTCAATAGCAATCATAAGCCTTACCTCCATAGAGTCTGTCAGTTTCTTAATCTGTTGATGATCAACTTTTTGGGTAGCACCAACCACAGACTCACAGACACTGTTCAGAGAGATGTACTGTTTTCCTTCACTGTAAATCTCCCATTCAATAAGGGCCAGCAAGTTCTCAATAGGGTTTAGGTCAGGTGAGGAAGGGGGCTATGTCATTATTCTTTTCATCTTTAAGGCCTTTACTTGCCAGCTAAGAAGTGGCGTACAATAAAGCATGTGATTGATGGAGGATTTTCATTCATAAAAATCATGATTTTCTTGAAAATGCATAGTTTTTCCTCTATTACTGCTTGAAGAAAGTTTCTTCTAAAAACTGGCAGTATTTTAGGAGTTGATTTTCATTTTGATATCTCCATTTCTGACTATGGGTTTGAATAGTGAACATGTGCTGCCTGCCCCAACCTTAGACTGTCTGACTATGCTTCTGTCTTACCCTCCTGTACCTTGTACTCGCATCTCTGACCCTCCAGTCAGCTGCTGCAGTCCTGAGGATTGTCCTGTTGTGGTACCTGGGGTTTACCAAAGGCACAACCTATTCCCACCCACAGAAACCACTTACCCTGCTGCCAAATTGGGATCCAAGGACTCCAAGTCTAGTGTACAAGTACTGTACAAGGAGGACTGCTCTCAGCATGAGCTTCAGGGCTAGTTGAGTAAGACCATCGATGTGGTAGCAAGTCAGCTGCAGGATTTGTCCACCGCAATTTCCTCCTTCTCTTCCGCTTCTATCATGTCTGACCAGCCCTCTCTGGACAGTCAGCCTCTCTGAGGGAACCGCCTTATGCTACAGTTTCTGGTGGAACTGCTAAGCTGCAGCTTCCACTTACATCCCTCTATGATGGTTACCCCAAGGAGATCCTCAGCTTCATTATTCAATGTCAGATCCATTTCACACTCCACTCTCACCACTTTCCTTTGGACCAGACCAAGATAGTGTTTATGGGCTCTCTGCTGTCTGGGCAAACCCCATTTGTTAGCGTAGAGGTCCCTAGACCCACAATGTTTGGAGGTTCCTGGAGATGTTTTGTGCAGTATTCAAGGTTCCAGGCCAGTTCTCCTCAGCTGCTCCATCTCTGTTGCCTCCAAGGCAAAGCACTTTCTATACAGGAATGACAGAAGAGGTACAGGGAGAACCTTTGTATGTACTGTGGAGGCAAGGGACATTTTGTTCGTCAGTGCCTTGTGATAGTGAGAAACTCCAGCATCTAGGTTTGAGAGACGACCCTAGGTGAGAGTAATTGCTCTCCAAAGTAACTGAGTGATCTGGCAGGAATGGTCCCTCTCCGCTGCTGCCTGGTGAATTCCGGCTCCACGGGCAACTTCAATCATCTGGATCTCGTACATCAGCTTCAGTTCCCTACTCAACAGCTGGATCATCCCCTGACTATTGCCTCCATTGACGGATGACTCCTAGCAGAACCTATTCAATTAATCATGCTGCCAGTCACGCTGTGGATTGGAGTCCTGCACACTGAAACAATTTCCTTCTAAGTGCTACCTGGGTCGCCCTCCCAGGGCTGTGGGGTACTCGGTATCGGGCCGGTGTCAGCGGGATGTGTCACAGCAGCGGTGAACCGGTCCGTGGCCCCTGGCGCCCAAGCATTGGCGGGGAACAGAAATGATGGAATGTAGTTAATGGAATAGTTTGTGACGCCACCTGTGGGGTTCGGCAAGGGAGGTGCTAAGTCGACGCTGCAGAGAGATCCTCCGGGACAGATGTGTGGTGCAGCAATGATGTTATAGCCCTCCACAGGCAGGGCTGTTGTCCCAGGGCAGGATAGGTGAAGAGACACTTAGATGGTGTAGTGTTTGGCGCAGGGGATGTAGCAGTGCCAGGCGGACAGACGCAGGAAGGAATGGAGGACACCAGGGCATGTAGTTCCAAAGCTTTACTCACAGTCTGTAGTGCCCGCTTCTGTGCCGTGTCCTCCGGGTCAGGGACTCAGTCAACCTCCAGGCAAGATGGAATGCTCCCTTCTAACACTCCGCCAACTTATGTGCCTTTTCTGAACGTCTCCTCTATAGCGCCTTTAAGTGTGAAGATCTCCTAGTACTGAGTTACACTGGAGATCCTCCTGACAGATGTTCCCAAGAACTCTACTTGTACGGCAGACAGCTGTAGCCTGCTTCGGGGACTCTCTACTTCTGAGTCCCGGCTCTCTATTCAAATTGCTGTTGTGCCCCCAAGCCTTAGATGGGAGTAGTGCATTTACAGCCCACTACTCCACCGGTGTCTGCTGCAGAACCATTAGTGTCCATACAACCTTGGGGACCGGGCCCCAGACTTGCGCTTAGAACTTCTAGGCAGGGTTCTTCCTCTAACCCACGTCCTCTGTGTTCCCTTTCACTCCTATGTTCCGTACTTGTCTTTCCCTCCTATGGAAGCTCAGGCTTCGGTTCAATGTCTTTCTCCTTTCCTTTCCCGTGCCAGCTGGCTCAGATCACTGAGGCAGCTGCAGCACTCCTTCCTCCATCCCTCTTCCAGGGATCCCCACTCCTCTCCGAGTGGCTTCCTCTCTCCGACTCCCCATCTGACTGACTCCTAATCCTAAAACCTTCCCGCTCTTTTATGTGTATTCTCAACTCCACCCACCTCCCAGCATGTTTAGTGTTCCAAGCTGGGAACCACCAAAGATGCTCTGCTTCTCTCTAAGCAAGGAGCCGCAATGTGGTTTTGCTGAACTACTCTATTGTGTGGGGTGCGAGTGTCGGAGCGTGGTCAGGAGCCTCCAACTCACCTGGATGGTGGGGCACCACACCTTAGGAGAAGGTGCAGTACCTCTCTGGCGACTGAGCCTCAGGGGCGCCACACTACCCAAATCTGTGAATTCTGTTTTCCTGAGACTTTCATGACTGCGTCTACCTGCGCCGGTTATTGACTATTCCTCCAGTCATGTACTTCATGCTTCCAACTGCCTAGCCAAGGTCACGCCCAATACTCCATGTCCTGTACCTTTGAACCTTGGTTCTCTGTGCATCCAGTATGGTGCCTTTGCAGACATCTTATATGAAAAGAAGGCAGTGTCATGATCCAGGTTGGATTATGACAGATAAATGCACTAGTAACCTTTTTTTTTCCTTCAAGCCTTTGGCTTTAAGATAGTTTTGCCCCCGGTGGCCATTAGGGTCATTGCACTGTGGTGATTTCAGTTCTAGTTTTGCCCCCGGTGGCCGGTAGGGTCATTGCACTCTGGTTTCTTTAGTTTAGTGCACGTGATCATCACTAACAGGTGTGATTGCTCTGGTTTAACTATATAGGTGTGTCTTGTTCTCTCACTCACTGTTGGTGATATTGCTCATTTCCAACCAAGTCTGGTGGAGGAAGGAACTACAGAGAGGAGTTCGTGGCAGCTCAGGCAGAGCTCTGGTGTAGTAGCTTCAGGTGGAAGCTGAATTCCGGTGGTGGACTCTGTTGCTGTGAGCAAGAGCAACAGAGCAAAGCTAAGTGGTGTTACCCCTGTTTTGTAACTTTCCTTTTGTGTGTTTCAGTGCAGTGGTGGGATTAGTTTCTGCACCGTCCATTTCACTAGAAAGGGCTAGGTGCAGGGCAAGCTAGGGTTTTTTTGTTCCTGATCGGCGCCCGGTGCGGAACCGACCTAGGGATCATTAGGAGTGTAGAGACACTGACTCAGGGGAGTGCAGGAGGTCTCCACGTCCCCGTTCCCTATCGCAGGGCCCTCCATTGTATCAGTTTCCCTGGTGTTTCCCTTAATTATTTAAATTCGCCCTGCTGGAGGCGGTGTATCCAGTTACACGTGTAATTCTGAAATTCGCCTGCTGGAGGCGGTGTATCCGGCTGCATGTTATATTATTTAAATTCGCCCTGCTGGAGGCGATGTATCCAGGGTCACGTGTGCCATAGAAATTCGCCCTGCTGGAGGCGGTGTGTCCAGTCACATGTTTACCATCACATTATCACCAACACTAACATTTTTTTTCTGCTGAGCCATTGACCCAAGGCAGACCTTTGCCCAAATGCTGCAAATCTTTACGGATGAGATTAGGGGGCTGCGCGGTGAGTTGGTGCAGCAGCTTCAGCTGTTGGTGGGCTTTGGGGGTCTGGTTCAGACACAGGCTCAGCCAGAACCCAAGATATCCCTCCCTGACAGGTTTTCTGGAGGGAGAGATCAATTCTTGGTATTTCAGCAAGCCTGCAAATTATATTTCAGGCTACGCCCTCGTTCATCAGGGAGTGAAGAGCAACGGGTAGGAATCATTATGTCCCTTCTTAAGAGGGATCCCCAATCCTGGGCCTTCTCCCTACCGGATGATTCACCATCAATAGAGTCCATGGACGAGTTTTTTGCGGCTTTGGCGCTAGTGTATGTGGATCCTGATGGCGCCGCCCTGGTGGAATCCCGACTCCGTAGGTGTAAACAGGGAGCCTGGGTTGCAGAATCTGGCCTAAATTGGCTGTGTCAGCCTTCCAGCATCTGAAAGAGGCCTTCATGAGTGCTCTGGTGTTGCATCACCCCAATCCAAACAAGCAGTTTCTCTTGGAGTTAGGGACCTCTTCTATTGGTGCTGGGGCATTGCTCCTGTAACTAACTTCTTTGGAAAAGTCTGTTTCTTGCGGTCTTTCCTCCAAACTGCTTTTGCCAGTTAAGCATAATTATACCATTGGGATTTGTGAGCTCCTGACTATCAAGATGGTGCTCGAGGAATGGCAACATCTACAGTAATAATATACACAGACCATAAAAATCTGACCTTCTGGCAGTCCACCCAGTGGTTAAACCCTTATGAATCCAGTTGAGCACTCTTTTTTGATCGTTTTACCTTCAAGTTACAATTCCGTCCTGCAAAATACAATCTCAAAGCAAATGCCCTGTTTCAATGTGAATGATTCTGTGGAGGAGCCTCAGCATGTTATTAACCTGTTATTAACCTGGCAAGGATTATTGAAGCAGCTCCTGTCCTTTATAAAGATAGATCCATCTGCTAGAAGGAAGAGAATTCTGTCCTGAGGACATAACTTCAGGTTGGCTGATCATTTGGGCATTCAAAGTCCACTGAGCTGAGTACTCTTCGCTTATGGTGGTCCTCACTGGTCAAGGATGTCCGGGACTTCTTAATCACCTGTTCACAGTGCACAAAAAACAGGTCTTCCGGGAACAAGCCTGCTTGCCTCTTTCAGCCTCTGTTATTTTTTTCTGCTCCTTGGCAATATATTGCTATGGACTTCATCACGGACCTGCCTCTCTCCGAGGGTTACAACACCATCTGGGTTGTGGTAGATCGGTTCTCTAAGATGGCCTCTTTACAGATTACCAATTCATTCCATGTGTCTCTCCTCAAGCCATGGTCTCGGAAAGAGGTTTTCCATCCACTGATGAAACCACCAAAGGATCCTGTAGACGTTGGATCGGAATTTTACATTGCACAAAAATGGCCTGTTGGATGAGATTATCTGTGGAACCAGAGTCCAGGTAGGCCGACTTGACAAAACAGATGTTGTCACAGGAAACGGATACCGTTAGAGTCAGCAATGGAGAATAGTGACTCTCGCCAAGAATGGCCTCTCCAACAGACCTTAGGCACTGTTTTTTTTCTGGTTTCTTTGGACAGAAGCAGATTACATGCTCAGGACTGCCACAATAGAAACACCTTCCCTCTGCACGATGTGTCTCCTGACGATGCTTGGCTATCTTCACCTGGTCAATTTGCATGGACTCTGGGGAGGATGCCGAAGCTGATACTTGCTGTAACATAGGCCTTTGAAAGGTAGGAGCAAGGCATGCAGGTCACGTCATTGGATCGCTCTTGAAATCTGATGTCGATCTGAGTTGCCAGAGATACCAGGTCATCCAGTGAGGTGGCTATATTACAACTGGCCAGCTCGTCCTTGATTCGAACAGAAAGGCCCTCCCAGAAGGTAGCCACCAGAGCCTCATTATTCCAGGCGAGTTCGGACGATAGTGTACGGAAACTAACAGCGTATTGGCCCACTGTGAGGTTTTGCTGGCCCAGTCTGAGGAGAGAAGATGTTGCGGAGGAGACACGGCCGGGCTCATCGAAGACCTTACGGAAGGTTTGACACAAGAGGATCTCCTCTCTCCCATAGGGGATTGAGCCACGCAAGAGCTTCACCAGTGAGATGGGACTTAATGAAAGTTTGGCCCAGTCTAAGACAAACTGATGAGCTAAGAGTTCGAATTGCAGTGTGCACTGATTAATAAACCCCCAACATAGGGTAAGGTCACATGAATCCCAGGTCAGGTTCTTTTTTACTTGTAAAAATCTGGTTCTTGAGGATCCCCTAGTGTTCAATAAAGCATGACACTGCAGTCAGAAGATAATGGGTCACACATCATGAAACATCTGAAATAATTTTCAAGTCACCTACGTGAAAATTTTGATATGGTATTTTTTTCTACAGCTCATGATGGCCTCTAGGTTACAGGGCTTTACTCTGTAAGATGTAACCAATTAGTATGTTCATAAATTCATGATCAGATGTGCCTGTTGGTCTAACACCAGAGTTGTCTGATTTTACATCTATCCATCCTTCTCCATGAGTCATTAATAATATGCTTACTCTGAGTCTTTTGTACTATTGTTCTGAATGTATTCACATTACCACTATGATCTCCTTACTCAGCATTATCTTTGGGCTATGTATTTCTAGAAAATGATTCAAGATGAACATCTAACTTCTCAATAGTAAAAACAATCGGCGCTACACTTTACATATATCACACACAAGCAGCAAGTTTTAAGAACAAAACCACTCGATTTGTCCAATATAAGAAACCATAAAAAACAAAGCTATAAAAACTCGCGCTGTAGTATATAACTAAGAGTTAAATTCCACCAAACCAGTTTTTATATGCCAAGACTAAAGGGCATGTCACACTAAGAGATATCGCTAGCAATATCGCTATAACTAGTGACGTTATAGCGATATTGCTAGCGATATCTCTGTGTCTGATACTTACCAGCGACCGGCTCCCCCGCTGCTTATCGCTGATCGCGCGAGAACGTTCAGGACTGTTTCTCGTCGTCAGCTTCCTGTGGGGCTTCCTGCTGTGAGGACGAGCGACGCGTGGAGCCGGGCGGGAGGACGCAGGATCGCCTGGTGTGACAGGTAAGTAGCGATCCCCGTCCCCAGCGATGTCGCTAGTGAGATCTGCCTATGTGGCAGCTCACTAGCGACCACTTAGCGATGTACCAGCGATCCTGACCGCGTCATATTGCTGGTCGGGATCGCTGGTACTTCGCTAAGTGTGACAGTACCTTAATGTCTCAAACTAGACTGAGATAAAGGATGTGTTACCTGCCTGAAAGGTAACACATCCTTTATCTCAGTCTAGTTTGAGACATTAGTCTTGGCATATAAAAACTGGTTTGGTGGAATTTAACCCTTAGTTATGCACTACAGCGCGAGTTTTTATAGCTTTGTTTTTTATGAACATCCAACTTCTGTTTGCCGAAGACTGCAGGAAACTATTAGGGAAAAATTCTTATACCATAATGAAAAAATAAGAAGTGATACCCCAAGCTTACTGGTACATCTTTCTGGGGGTTATTCCAGTACATAATATATACTGACAGAATATTGTATTTTAGGAACCTTGAGAATTTCAACAAAGGATTCACAGTTTTCTTGTACTGTAAATCCCTATTATTTGCACTGTAGACCTTTGACTACACCTTTAGAGAATTTTCCAATGCTTAGAGGCACTGTGTGTCTTCTAGTAAAAAAAAAAAGAAAAAAAAAAAAAGGAAGTCGTAAATATAGAAAACTTACTGATGTCTATTCAGCTTTTACAATTGCTTCAAGAGATGTTAATAGTTTTGTTGTTTAGTTTTCCATGGAGATTTCCATTATTTTATCCTACATGCAATTTTATTCTCTGCTGTTTTGGGTGTTGTGTTTGTGAGCCTCCTCATCTGTGTTAGAATAGCATCATACATTACCCCATAAGGGCCTGTCACACTAAGAGATATTGCTAGCAATATCGCTATAACTAGTGACGTTATAGCGATATTGCTAGCGATATCTCTGTGTCTGATACTTACCTACGACCGCCTCCCCCGCTGGTTATCGCTGATCGCGCGAGAACGTTCAGGACTGTTTCTCGTCGTCAGCTTCCTGCGGCGCTTCCTGCTGTGAGGACGAGCGACGCGTGGAGCCGGGTGGGAGGACGCAGGATCGCCTGGTGTGACAGGTAAGTAGCGATCCCCGTCCCCAGCGATGTCGCTAGTGAGATCTGCCTATGTGGCAGCTCACTAGCGACCACTTAGCGATGTACCAGCGATCCTGACCGCGTCATATCGCTGGTCGGGATCGCTGGTACATCGCTAAGTGTGACAGTACCTATAGATTAGATGGTTGGCCATTCCTGCCACAGTTTGCAGGTTTGGCCAGTTTCCATCTAATTTGAACGCCCGCCTTTAGGACACAACATACTCATGTATACAAATCTATACTGTACCCAGACAAGCCTCTCTTGTGTCAGGGCAGGAACTATTGGGACTGTCACCATCGTTACCAGGGAGAACACTTTCTGACCTGGACAGGCCTGCACACCTGACTGAAGGGGGCATATCGGGAATAAAAAGGACGGAGCACGTGAAAACAGTGTCTTTTTGGCGGGAAGGCAGAGTGCGCATCAGTAGAATGTTGACTCATTCTTTGCAGCACTACGACATCAGACCAGACTGCACGGCCTACGTTTACCCAACGCACAGACGGACGGGGAGCAGCTCGAGGCTGTACTCCCGATCACCTCTCACACAGTGGAGACATCCCGTACCATTCCGCTGACTTCAGGCGGTGCTCACTGCCGCCTCACCAGGGAAATCACACCGAGCTGTCCAGTACTTCCCCGGTCTTCGCCACTGTGCTTGTGCCTCCCACAGCGGCGCCGCAGACGCCTCCGCTACAAAGACCTCGTTCCTGGACTTCACCGCTACGCCTAGGAAAACCAGGATACATTGCAGCTGTCAGGAGACAGTGCCTCACGTTCCTCCAGGATCAAGCCAGAGACCTCACGCGTCACCTACGGCACCCCCGTGGGATCTCCAAACCTCCATCTTCTGGAAACATCAGACTGATAAGTT
Source organism: Dendrobates tinctorius (assembly GCF_039654945.1). Classification (NCBI taxonomy): domain Eukaryota; kingdom Metazoa; phylum Chordata; class Amphibia; order Anura; family Dendrobatidae; genus Dendrobates; species Dendrobates tinctorius. The sequence goes on from NW_027361692.1 coordinate 14,292,256, forward strand.
TACCCTTTTGTTGAACATTTATTCTCTTCCTGAGCCTCAATCCTCATTTTCCCCCTGATTCTCTCCCTGCGAGGAGTATACCCTGTAATAAATCCCTGTTAACTCTTGATCTGCCTCCTTTTTGTCACTGCATCCCGCATTCCTGCATAACCCTACAGACATCACAAATCAGAGACTGGCTCCTGCCATGCAAACATACAAGCCTTACTCTAGTCTAAAAGACAGGTCCATGCCAGCTTCTCTCTGCCTATCTAGCTAGGCTGACAAGTCTTTTCCTATGCTTACATAGACAAAAGGAGACGCTGGTAGGGGCCTTCCTATTGGGCTAGTCACGTCATCCCTGTCAAATGATTTGTGCTGCCTGAACCATGGACAGTGTGAATCTGGGACTAGTTCCTGCAATGCAAATATTTTTTTACTCTCCGTCATTATAATGAAAAATATCGTTGATAGCGCAGACGGGGACGAGATGACTAGTCCAGGAGGCAGGCCTTCACTGGTTTCTTCTTGCCCACTCAGCAATCAGTATGTAAAATATTACTGTTTCTGTTTTCCTGATGGTTGAATCACTGGCATAGAGAACATTTATTTATCCTGCTTGCCTATATAGTGCCATTAATTCCACAGACTTTACATACATTATCATCACTGTCCCCATTGGGCTCACAATCTAAATTCCTCATCAGTATGTCTTTGGAGTGTGAGAGGAAACTCACGCAAACACGGAGAAAACATACAAACTCCTTGTACCCTGTTTGGCCTCTTTCACACATCAGTTTTTTGCCATCAGTCACAATCCGTCGTTTTTTTGAAAAAAACGGATCCAGCGTTTGTTCGTGCTGGATTCGTTTTTTTCTCATAGACTTGTATTAGCGACGGATTGCGATGGATGGCCGCACATTTCATCCGTCATTCGACGGATCTGTTGGAAATTCTATGTCCGTCGGACGGAGACAACGGACATAGGAACGTTTTTTGTCTACGTCAAAAAGTTGGACAGCGACGGATCCATCATTGGCTATAATGGAAGCCTATGGGCGCAGGATCCGTCGCTGTGCGTCAAAAGATGGAATCCGCCGATGGATTCCGATTTTTAATACTGAGCGTGCCTGGAGAATTTCTCTTCCTTTAATTTAACCCCTGCAGCTGAGTTTTCCATTCTGGCACATAAAATCTCTCTCTCTAACTCCAGAAACACCAGGTACCAACGTTACCTCAAGCTACATCTGCTGCGACGGATCCGTCAAAAAAACTGATCCATCAGTTTTTTCCAATTTGGATGGATCTGTTTTATCACACTTTGACGGATTGCAACTGATTGGAAAAAACTGATGTGTGAAAGAGACCTTATACCCCAATGTTTGTAACCTACAGCAACTCTATGCCCGATTGAGTGTCCATATAGATGAAACATAAAGCGGACACATTTAGCAAATAGCATGTGCAATTTCTTTAAATTCACATTTTGAATGTAAAGCAAATATGTTCTCCATTTGTCATTGTATTCACTGGGTCTTCAGGAAATCATTGTGGAATTGGGTTAAAATCCATTATGAATGCATACAAATAACACAGTGAAAACATTGTTATGAATGTATGATACATGTATATTATTGCAACACAATGGCTTCTTTATATGAAATACAAAGAATGTATTGACGTCTACATCTAGCATGTGATCATATCCTATAAAATCTTCATAAACACATTGGTTTGTCAATGGATTTTCTATGCATTCTGAGGAAGCCATAAACATGCATATCCCCGAAACCTGTTATGTGACAAGCACTGGGGTACTGAAACCGAAGTCAAGAGTGTAGTACAAAGGAAGGGTATAGATAGGTTGCAATTACTGTGTTATTTTTTTACATAATCCAACATATCAATGAACATAGTACTTTTTCTATCTAGAAAAAAGAACGTTCAAAATGGCTAAATAGGGAGGCAACTCCTTTAGAAGTATATGAACCTATATAGAAATGGAGTATAACGCCAAAAAATTCAACAAATTATATTATAGTATCAAAATTATTTGCTCTTTATTAGTACAGGTGCAAAACAAGTACATTAAAAAGTACAATCAATATGATCAGGGAACAGAGATGACATAGAGGAATGGAATCGCCGCACATATATGGTGAGTACAATGGTAAAAGGATAGATAATCCCAAATCTACATGGAAACCCATGCCCATGCTGCAAAGTCTCACATATGGCCATCTATTAAGGTTACTGCCAAAGGGCATAGGGAATTCGTACAAAAGCTTCCATAAAATGCTGTGTGCAAAAAAGTATGGAAGAAAAAATAGTTAGCCACCAAGCTTACCGATGAAGGAGATAAGTGTGCGGAGTGTCCAGTCCCCAGAGCCCCTACGCACGTTTCGCGCTGGGCTTCATCGGGGGGCATATGTGGTGCTGTTAAATGTGCGGGGGATAAAATATGTATAACACAGGTGTCTGAAATTAGCATCGCCGCGGGAGGATGTGAGCGCATGAGAGGTGGGCCCCAGTCGCGGAACGTCACTTCCGGCCGTCATAACCTGTGGGAGGGACAAGGAGAGATGCCACTCTCCTGACGTCATTGTCCCGCCCCAGGTAGTGCTGACGCCTTCCGGGACGCCCGCTCACGACGGGACCAGCCGCGCATGCGCAACCCCGCGGCGGCCATTTCTGGTATTGGCAAAGGGAAGGGCAAGTTACGATGGAATAACACGGCCTTCAGAGAGGCACGAATAGGAAGGAAAAGGAAGCGAAATGAGTGAAGAGGGGGGGAAGAGAAGTTCAACACTGATACCAATGGCCATATAAAACCGCAATCTTCCACAAACAAAATTAGCGTAATTCTCAAAACCCACACAAAGTATGTTTAACAGCCATTGTGATTTACAGAAGAAAAAGCAGTAATGTACATATAACAAGAAAAAAGTCTAGATATATACAATTGTAACTAATAATGTAAAAGGCACCATACAATGATATCCAGATATCTCAATTGTATATAAAATATTGAAATAGTATGATGATAATCAAAGCACTCATTTTCTCATATATAATATGACATCATTCAGTCAGGACATAGCCCCGCAGAAAATAATCATAGTCAATTTCATTATTGATCATTATATCAAGAGAGTGCAATATGTCATCTCATCTAATTAAGATACAAATTATCATTTAATGTGCTATATATCCAAACATTAAAGTTAAAGCACAAAAAATAGCTAACACACAGATGGCTCTGCAAAATCTGCATGACCAAAGGGTCAGTATAAAAACTAAGGGAATTTTCTTCCTTTTTCTTCAATTCCATGTCCTGCATACAAGCAGGTGATTGTTTCTCCACCCTTCACTCCGCGGTTCCAATTCGTGCGGCCAGAATGAACCCCGCAATATATACAAGAATTCATGCTAATTGTACACTGAAAAAACGTGAAATAAAAAACAGCAATTAAAAACAAGAACAAAAAATTTTTCCTTATATATACATACACATATAAAAAGCCAGAAGGACATGTTAACATTACAAAAAGGGGGCAAAGGATAGCTTCTCATTGAGTCCAAAAGGTGTCATGGACCCTAGAGTGACTATCCACCGACACTCTAGCTGGGCTAAGACCTTCTTATAATCTCCACCCCTAGTCCCAAGATGTACCTTGTCAATCCCTTTAACTTTAAATGTCCGTGGATCGCAATTATGGACTTGCTTAAAGTGCCGAGGGATAGTCTTTAATATTGTGACATCTGAGATCTCCTTTGCCACCCTTATGTCCCTTACATGTTCCCTAACCCTAGTGCGAAGCTCCCTAGAGGTGAGTCCCACATAGATCAAGTTACATGCACATGTGGCGTAATATACCACATATGTGGTGCTACAAGAGATATAATTTGTGATATGGTATTCCATACCACCATCGGCCGCCTTAAAAGTGGTTGCCCTAACAATATTTTGGCAGGCCAAACATGTGCCACATGGGTAACATCCCCACCTCTGGGGCCTGGCACAAAAAGGGTTAGTGGATTTAGCCACATAGTGACTTCTTACGAGATAGTCTTTCAAATTTCTTCCCCTTCTAGTGGTCAGAAGGGGTCTATCGGGCAGGATTCCCTTTAATGTAATATCTGTTTGTAAAACAGACCAGTGTTTTCCCATGATCTCTCTTATCTTATTCCACTGATTATTGTAGGTCATAATACACCTCAGTGGTTGTTCCCTCACAGAACCGGCATGTTGTTTAGAGTCAAGAAGTTGTTGGCGAGGAGCCCTCCTGGCACGAGAATAGCCCGATTTAATATTTCTCATACTGTATCCACGATCACGGAACCGCTGGGCAAGATCCCGAGCCCTATCCTCAAAGACCTCATTGGTGGAACATATTCGCTTCATTCTCAAAAACTGACCCACAGGAATGGCCCGAATGGTTGATGCATTGTGGGCAGATGATGCATGCAGTAAAGAATTGACAGACGTTTCCTTCCGGAACACGTCAGTTTGAATTGCACCATCCCCACATAACATGATCTTAATGTCTAAAAAATCAATCTCACTCGCCGCCACCCTGTGGGTCAGTTTGATATTACGGCAATTTTGATTTAAACCACAAATGAAGTCGATGAGGTCAGGCTCGGTACCCTGCCAAATCATAAAGACATCGTCGATATAGCGATACCAGCACTGCACATGGGACGCGGCGCATGCACCATCCCTGAAAACCTCCCTCTCCCAGTAACTCAGGAAGAGGTTTGCGTAAGATGGCGCACAGGCCGCGCCCATTGCAGTGCCGCGTCGCTGCAGATAGAATTTGTCCTTAAAAGTAAAATAGTTATGAGTTAAAATAAACTCAAGCAATTCCACGATCAGGGACCGTAAGGCCATATCTAGATTACTCATGCCAAGAAAAAACTCCGCTGCTTCCAATCCATCACTATGTCCAATGCATGTATATAGGGACTCTACATCAATCGTAGCAAACAACATGCCAGGTTCAAGATGGAGACCATCGAGTTTTCTCAGGACGTCCGTAGTGTCCCTGACATAGGAGGGCAGCGTCTCCACTAAGGGATGCAAATAATGTTCAATGAACTTACAGATGGGATCGCAAAGCCCTCCTATGCCAGAGACAATCGGACGTCCGGGAGGATCCACTGGGTCTTTATGTATCTTCGGCAGAAGATAGAAGGTAGGAACCACAGGGCTTTTAACTAAAAATCCGTCGAAAATCTTTTTAGGGATAATGCCTTGGTTAAAAGCAACATCCAAAATTTCATAAATGACTTCACCAAAGGAACTAGTTGGATTATGTGGGAGGATAGCATAAGATTCACGATCTCTTAACTGCCGAAAGGCTTCTTTTTCATACTTTGATGTTGGCCAAATAACCACATTCCCCCCTTTGTCTGCTGATTTTATCACGATATCCTTTAAAGATTTTAGTTCCTTCAAGGCAATTCTATGTGCCCTTGTCAAATTATCCCCCTTGTGTGTCCTTGTTAATGTTTTTATATCTTTCACCACAAGTTTATTGAATATCTCAATCGATGGACATAAAGAGAAAGGGGGAAATGTGGTAGACCTCGGCACAACAGAAGTAGGAAAAATACCTGGAGGATTAGATGATCCCTCCCGTTCTAGTTCCTCCAATATGCCCAAAGCTTCCTGTTCCGCCGAGGAACACAAAGTAGTCCTGTCAACCGGTTTCGTGTGAAGTTTACGTAGTAAGATTTTTCTTAGGAACAATTGTATGTCCTTCATGGCTGAAAAAAAGTTAAAATCATTAGTAGGAACAAAATTCAGGCCCAGACTCAAAACCTCAAGTTGATTTTTAGTCAAAAGATGGGTGGAAAGGTTAATTACCTCTAAGGCATTCCTAGTTTTGTTTTTTTTCTCCATTGATTGAGGTGGGGTCATTTTCCATTAATTAGATGATTTACCCCTGAAGTGCCCTTGTCTTCCCATACCAAATCTCTCCTGATGAACATTATTACGATGGCCACTACTCTGTGGCTCCTCGTCAATAGACGAGGCTGACGAAAAAGAGTTATGATGGGTTCTTGGCGTGGATTGGGTTTTCATTAGTTTCTTTCGCCACCGATATACCTGGTTATTCTTATAATCCAGTTGATCCCGCTGATACTTTTTAGTTTTTGAAGCCACTATCTCCTTTTCCCACTTTGAAAAATCATTTTCAAGTTGTTTTTGTAATTGTGAGGATTCTTCTGAAGATAGTTTGCTATTAAGGGATTCCTGAAGATTATTAATCTCCAATTCAACATCTTGGAGAGATGATGTATTGGATTTTATGAGTAACCCCATATATCCCCATGAACAAGTCGAGGACACATCCTCCCACTGTTTTTTCAATGCTTCATCTTCAATAGAAAAGGAAGGGAAAACCTGTACACGGAGGCCTCTTGGAATCAGGCACTTTTCCAAATATCTTTCTAGGAATGCCTTATTCCACCACAGACGTAATTTCTTATTACATAGGTATTTGAGTCTGGATACTGATTCGTCCGTTTCTCTTGTATTTAAAACCACACTAGTGTCATCACCAAAAACCTGATCAAGCTTAGAAAGCCACGTCTTTTCACGTGCCTTATGATCCATGCTGCTGGAGGAAGCTGTGAATACACACAGATAAATACACAATTTTACATAATCCAACATATCAATGAACATAGTACTTTTTCTATTTAGAAAAAAGAACGTTCAAAATGGCTAAATAGGGAGGCAACTCCTTTAGAAGTATATGAACCTATATAGAAATGGAGTATAACGCCAAAAAATTCAACAAATTATATTATAGTATCAAAATTATTTGCTCTTTATTAGTACAGGTGCAAAACAAGTACATTAAAAAGTACAATCAATATGATCAGGGAACAGAGATGACATAGAGGAATGGAATCGCCGCACATATATGGTGAGTACAATGGTAAAAGGATAGATAATCCCAAATCTACATGGAAACCCATGCCCATGCTCCAAAGTCTCACATATGGCCATCTATTAAGGTTACTGCCAAAGGGCATAGGGAATTCGTACAAAAGCTTCCATAAAATGCTGTGTGCAAAAAAAGTATGGAAGAAAAAATAGTTAGCCACCAAGCTTACCCATGAAGGAGATAAGTGTGCGGAGTGTCCAGTCCCCAGAGCCCCTACGCACGTTTCGCGCTGGGCTTCATCGGGGGGCGTATGTGGTGCTGTTAAATGTGCGGGGGATAAAATATGTATAACACAGGTGTCTGAAATTAGCATCGCCGCGGGAGGATGTGAGCGCATGAGAGGTGGGCCCCAGTCGCGGAACGTCACTTCCGGCCGTCATAACCTGTGGGAGGGACAAGGAGAGATGCCACTCTCCTGACGTCATTGTCCCACCCCAGGTAGTGCTGACACCTTCCAGGACGCCCGCTCACGACGGGACCAGCCGCGCATGCGCAACCCCGCAGCGACCATTTCTGGTATTGGCAAAGGGAAGGGCAAGTTACGATGGAATAACACGGCCTACAGAGAGGCACGAATAGGAAGGAAAAGGAAGCGAAATGAGTGAAGAGGGGGGGAAGAGAAGTTCAACACTGATACCAATGGCCATATAAAACCGCAATCTTCCACAAACAAAATTAGCGTAATTCTCAAAACCCACACAAAGTATGTTTAACAGCCATTGTGATTTACAGAAGAAAAAGCAGTAATGTACATATAACAAGAAAAAAGTCTAGATATATACAATTGTAACTATTTATGTAAAAGGCACCATACAATGATATCCAGATATCTCAATTGTATATAAAATATTGAAATAGTATGATGATAATCAAAGCACTCATTTTCTCATATATAATATGACATCATTCAGTCAGGACATAGCCCCGCAGAAAATAATCATAGTCAATTTCATTATTGATCATTATATCAAGAGAGTGCAATATGTCATCTCATCTAATTAAGATACAAAGTATCATTTAATGTGCTATATATCCAAACATTAAAGTTAAAGCACAAAAAATAGCTAACACACAGATGGCTCTGCAAAATCTGCATGACCAAAGGGTCAGTATAAAAACTAAGGGAATTTTCTTCCTTTTTCTTCAATTCCATGTCCTGCATACAAGCAGGTGATTGTTTCTCCACCCTTCACTCCGCGGTTCCAATTCGTGCGGCCAGAATGAACCCCGCAATATATACAAGAATTCATGCTAATTGTACACTGAAAAAACGTGAAATAAAAAACAGCAATTAAAAACAAGAACAAAAATTTTTTCCTTATATATACATACACATATAAAAAGCCAGAAGGACATGTTAACATTACAAAAAGGGGGCAAAGGATAGCTTCTCATTGAGTCCATAAGGTGTCATGGACCCTAGAGTGACTATCCACCGACACTCTAGCTGGGCTAAGACCTTCTTATAATCTCCACCCCTAGTCCCAAGATGTACCTTGTCAATCCCTTTAACTTTAAATGTCCGTGGATCGCAATTATGGACTTGCTTAAAGTGCCGAGGGATAGTCTTTAATATTGTGACATCTGAGATCTCCTTTGCCACCCTTATGTCCCTTACATGTTCCCTAACCCTAGTGCGAAGCTCCCTAGAGGTGAGTCCCACATAGATCAAGTTACATGCACATGTGGCGTAATATACCACATATGTGGTGCTACAAGAGATATAATTTGTGATATGGTATTCCATACCACCATCGGCCGCCTTAAAAGTGGTTGCCCTAACAATATTTTGGCAGGCCAAACATGTGCCACATGGGTAACATCCCCACCTCTGGGGCCTGGCACAAAAAGGGTTAGTGGATTTAGCCACATAGTGACTTCTTACGAGATAGTCTTTCAAATTTCTTCCCCTTCTAGCGGTCAGAAGGGGTCTATCGGGCAGGATTCCCTTTAATGTAATATCTGTTTGTAAAACAGACCAGTGTTTTCCCATGATCTCTCTTATCTTATTCCACTGATTATTGTAGGTCATAATACACCTCAGTGGTTGTTCCCTCATAGAACCGGCATGTTGTTTAGAGTCAAGAAGTTGTTGGCGAGGAGTCCTCCTGGCACGAGAATAGCCCGATTTAATATTTCTCATACTGTATCCACGATCACGGAACCGCTGGGCAAGATCCCGAGCCCTATCCTCAAAGACCTCATTGGTGGAACATATTCGCTTCATTCTCAAAAACTGACCCACAGGAATGGCCCGAATGGTTGATGCATTGTGGGCAGATGATGCATGCAGTAAAGAATTGACAGACGTTTCCTTCCGGAACACGTCAGTTTGAATTGCACCATCCCCACATAACGTGATCTTAATGTCTAAAAAATCAGTCTCACTCGCCGCCACCCTGTGGGTCAGTTTGATATTACGGCAATTTTGATTTAAACCACAAATGAAGTCGATGAGGTCAGGCTCGGTACCCTGCCAAATCATAAAGACATCGTCGATATAGCGATACCAGCACTGCACATGGGACGCGGCGCATGCACCATCCCTGAAAACCTCCCTCTCCCAGTAACCCAGGAAGAGGTTTGCGTAAGATGGCGCACAGGCCGCGCCCATTGCAGTGCCGCGTCGCTGCAGATAGAATTTGTCCTTAAAAGTAAAATAGTTATGAGTTAAAATAAACTCAAGCAATTCCACGATCAGGGACCGTAAGGCCATATCTAGATTACTCATGCCAAGAAAAAACTCCGCTGCTTCCAATCCATCACTATGTCCAATGCATGTATATAGGGACTCTACATCAATCGTAGCAAACAACATGCCAGGTTCAAGATGGAGACCATCGAGTTTTCTCAGGACGTCCGTAGTGTCCCTGACATAGGAGGGCAGCGTCTCCACTAAGGGATGCAAATAATGTTCAATGAACTTACAGATGGGATCGCAAAGCCCTCCTATGCCAGAGACAATCGGACGTCCGGGAGGATCCACTGGGTCTTTATGTATCTTCGGCAGAAGATAGAAGGTAGGAACCACAGGGCTTTTAACTAAAAATCCGTCGAAAATCTTTTTAGGGATAATGCCTTGGTTAAAAGCAACATCCAAAATTTCATAAATGACTTCACCAAAGGAACTAGTTGGATTATGTGGGAGGATAGCATAAGATTCACGATCTCTTAACTGCCGAAAGGCTTCTTTTTCATACTTTGATGTTGGCCAAATAACCACATTCCCCCCTTTGTCTGCTGATTTTATCACGATATCCTTTAAAGATTTTAGTTCCTTCAAGGCAATTCTATGTGCCCTTGTCAAATTATCCCCCTTGTGTGTCCTTGTTAATGTTTTTATATCTTTCACCACAAGTTTATTGAATATCTCAATCGATGGACATAAAGAGAAAGGGGGAAATGTGGTAGACCTCGGCACAACAGAAGTAGGAAAAATACCTGGAGGATTAGATGATCCCTCCCGTTCTAGTTCCTCCAATATGCCCAAAGCTTCCTGTTCCGCCGAGGAACACAAAGTAGTCCTGTCAACCGGTTTCGTGTGAAGTTTACGTAGTAAGATTTTTCTTAGGAACAATTGTATGTCCTTCATGGCTGAAAAAAAGTTAAAATCATTAGTAGGAACAAAATTCAGGCCCAGACTCAAAACCTCAAGTTGATTTTTAGTCAAAAGATGGGTGGAAAGGTTAATTACCTCTAAGGCATTCCTAGTTTTGTTTTTTTTCTCCATTGATTGAGGTGGGGTCATTTTCCGTTAATTAGATGATTTACCCCTGAAGTGCCCTTGTCTTCCCATACCAAATCTCTCCTGATGAACATTATTACGATGGCCACTACTCTGTGGCTCCTCGTCAATAGACGAGGCTGACGAAAAAGAGTTATGATGGGTTCTTGGCGTGGATTGGGTTTTCATTAGTTTCTTTCGCCACCGATATACCTGGTTATTCTTATAATCCAGTTGATCCCGCTGATACTTTTTAGTTTTTGAAGCCACTATCTCCTTTTCCCACTTTGAAAAATCATTTTCAAGTTGTTTTTGTAATTGTGAGGATTCTTCTGAAGATAGTTTGCTATTAAGGGATTCCTGAAGATTATTAATCTCCAATTCAACATCTTGGAGAGATGATGTATTGGATTTTATGAGTAACCCCATGTATCCCCATGAACAAGTCGAGGACACATCCTCCCACTGTTTTTTCAATGCTTCATCTTCAATAGAAAAGGAAGGGAAAACCTGTACACGGAGGCCTCTTGGAATCAGGCCCTTTTCTAAATATCTTTCTAGGAATGCCTTATTCCACCACAGACGTAATTTCTTATTACATAGGTATTTGAGTCTGGATACTGATTCGTCCGTTTCTCTTGTATTTAAAACCACTCTAGTGTCATCACCAAAAACCTGATCAAGCTTAGAAAGCCACGTCTTTTCACGTGCCTTATGATCCATGCTGCTGGAGGAAGCTGTGAATACACACAGAAAAATACACAATTTTACATAATCCAACATATCAATGAACATAGTGCTTTTTCTATCTAGAAAAAAGAACGTTCAAAATGGCTAAATAGGGAGGCAACTCCTTTAGAAGTATATGAACCTATATAGAAATGGAGTATAACGCCAAAAAATTCAACAAATTTTATTATAGTATCAAAATTATTTGCTCTTTATTAGTACAGGTGCAAAACAAGTACATTAAAAAGTACAATCAATATGATCAGGGAACAGAGATGACATAGAGGAATGGAATCGCCGCACATATATGGTGAGTACAATGGTAAAAGGATAGATAATCCCAAACCTACATGGAAACCCATGCCCATGCTGCAAAGTCTCACTATTGGCCATCTATTAAGGTTACTGCCAAAGGGCATAGGTAATTCGTACAAAAGCTTCCATAAAATGCTGTGTGCAAAAAAGTATGGAAGAAAAAATAGTTAGCCACCAAGCTTACCCATGAAGGAGATAAGTGTGCGGAGTGTCCAGTTTTTTTTTTTTTGTTCTTGTTTTTAATTGCTGTTTTTTATTTCACGTTTTTTCAGTGTACAATTAGCATGAATTCTTGTATATATTGCGGGGTTCATTCTGGCCGCACGAATTGGAACCACGGAGTGAAGGGTGGAGAAACAATCACCTGCTTGTATGCAGGACATGGAATTGAAGAAAAAGGAAGAAAATTCCCTTAGTTTTTATACTGACCCTTTGGTCATGCAGATTTTGCAGAGCCATCTGTGTGTTAGCTATTTTTTGTGCTTTAACTTTAATGTTTGGATATATAGCACATTAAATGATACTTTGTATCTTAATTAGATGAGATGACATATTGCACTCTCTTGATATAATGATCAATAATGAAATTGACTATGATTATTTTCTGCGGGGCTATGTCCTGACTGAATGATGTCATATTATATATGAGAAAATGAGTGCTTTGATTATCATCATACTATTTCAATATTTTATATACAATTGAGATATCTGGATATCATTGTATGGTGCCTTTTACATAAATAGTTACAATTGTATATATCTAGACTTTTTTCTTGTTATATGTACATTACTGCTTTTTCTTCTGTAAATCACAATGGCTGTTAAACATACTTTGTGTGGGTTTTGAGAATTACGCTAATTTTGTTTGTGGAAGATTGCGGTTTTATATGGCCATTGGTATCAGTGTTGAACTTCACTTCCCCCCCTCTTCACTCATTTCGCTTCCTTTTCCTTCCTATTCGTGCCTCTCTGTAGGCCGTGTTATTCCATCGTAACTTGCCCTTCCCTTTGCCAATACCAGAAATGGCCGCCGCGGGGTTGCGCATGCGCGGCTGGTCCCGTCGTGAGCGGGCGTCCCGGAAGGCGTCAGCACTACCTGGGGCGTGATAATGACGTCAGGAGAGTGGCATCTCTCCTTGTCCCTCCCACAGGTTATGACGGCCGGAAGTGACGTTCCGCGACTGGGGCCCACCTCTCATGCGCTCACATCCTCCCGCGGCGATGCTAATTTCAGACACCTGTGTTATACATATTTTATCCCCCGCACATTTAACAGCACCACATACGCCCCCCGATGAAGCCCAGTGCGAAACGTGCGTAGGGGCTCTGGGGACTGGACACTCCGCACACTTATCTCCTTCATGGGTAAGCTTGGTGGCTAACTATTTTTTCTTCCATACTTTTTTGCACACAGCATTTTATGGAAGCTTTTGTACGAATTCCCTATGCCCTTTGGCAGTAACCTTAATAGATGGCCATATGTGAGACTTTGCAGCATGGGCATGGGTTTCCATGTAGATTTGGGATTATCTATCCTTTTACCATTGTACTCACCATATATGTGCGGCGATTCCATTCCTCTATGTCATCTCTGTTCCCTGATCATATTGATTGTACTTTTTAATGTACTTGTTTTGCACCTGTACTAATAAAGAGCAAATAATTTTGATACTATAATATAATTTGTTGAATTTTTTGGCGTTATACTCCATTTCTATATAGGTTCATATACTTCTAAAGGAGTTGCCTCCCTATTTAGCCATTTTGAACGTTCTTTTTTCTAGATAGAAAAAGTACTATGTTCATTGATATGTTGGATTATGTAAAATTGTGTATTTTTCTGTGTGTATTCACAGCTTCCTCCAGCAGCATGGATCATAAGGCACGTGAAAAGACGTGGCTTTCTAAGCTTGATCAGGTTTTTGGTGATGACACTAGAGTGGTTTTAAATACAAGAGAAACGGACGAATCAGTATCCAGACTCAAATACCTATGTAATAAGAAATTACGTCTGTGGTGGAATAAGGCATTCCTAGAAAGATATTTGGAAAAGGGCCTGATTCCAAGAGGCCTCCGTGTACAGGTTTTCCCTTCCTTTTCTATTGAAGATGAAGCATTGAAAAAACAGTGGGAGGATGTGTCCTCGACTTGTTCATGGGGATATATGGGGTTACTCATAAAATCCAATACATCATCTCTCCAAGATGTTGAATTGGAGATTAATAATCTTCAGGAATCCCTTAATAGCAAACTATCTTCAGAAGAATCCTCACAATTACAAAAACAACTTGAAAATGATTTTTCAAAGTGGGAAAAGGAGATAGTGGCTTCAAAAACTAAAAAGTATCAGCGGGATCAACTGGATTATAAGAATAACCAGGTATATCGGTGGCGAAAGAAACTAATGAAAACCCAATCCACGCCAAGAACCCATCATAACTCTTTTTCGTCAGCCTCGTCTATTGACGAGGAGCCACAGAGTAGTGGCCATCGTAATAATGTTCATCAGGAGAGATTTGGTATGGGAAGACAAGGGCACTTCAGGGGTAAATCATCTAATAAACGGAAAATGACCCCACCTCAATCAATGGAGAAAAAACCAAAACTAGGAATGCCTTAGAGGTAATTAACCTTTCCACCCATCTTTTGACTAAAAATCAACTTGAGGTTTTGAGTCTGGGCCTGAATTTTGTTCCTACTAATGATTTTAACTTTTTTTCAGCCATGAAGGACATACAATTGTTCCTAAGAAAAATCTTACTACGTAAACTTCACACGAAACCGGTTGACAGGACTACTTTGTGTTCCTCGGCGGAACAGGAAGCTTTGGGCATATTGGAGGAACTAGAACGGGAGGGATCATCTAATCCTCCAGGTATTTTTCCTACTTCTGTTGTGCCGAGGTCTACCACATTTCCCCCTTTCTCTTTATGTCCATCGATTGAGATATTCAATAAACTTGTGGTGAAAGATATAAAAACATTAACAAGGACACACAAGGGGGATAATTTGACAAGGGCACATAGAATTGCCTTGAAGGAACTAAAATCTTTAAAGGATATCGTGATAAAATCAGCAGACAAAGGGGGGAATGTGGTTATTTGGCCAACATCAAAGTATGAAAAAGAAGCCTTTCGGCAGTTAAGAGATCGTGAATCTTATGCTATCCTCCCACATAATCCAACTAGTTCCTTTGGTGAAGTCATTTATGAAATTTTGGATGTTGCTTTTAACCAAGGCATTATCCCTAAAAAGATTTTCGACGGATTATTAGTTAAAAGCCCTGTGGTTCCTACCTTCTATCTTCTGCCGAAGATACATAAAGACCCAGTGGATCCTCCCGGACGTCCGATTGTCTCTGGCATAGGAGGGCTTTGCGATCCCATCTGTAAGTTCATTGAACATTATTTGCATCCCTTAGTGGAGACGCTGCCCTCCTATGTCAGGGACACTACGGACGTCCTGAGAAAACTCGATGGTCTCCATCTTGAACCTGGCATGTTGTTTGCTACGATTGATGTAGAGTCCCTATATACATGCATTGGACATAGTGATGGATTGGAAGCAGCGGAGTTTTTTCTTGGCATGAGTAATCTAGATATGGCCTTACGGTCCCTGATCGTGGAATTGCTTGAGTTTATTTTAACTCATAACTATTTTACTTTTAAGGACAAATTCTATCTGCAGCGACGCGGCACTGCAATGGGCGCGGCCTGTGCGCCATCTTACGCAAACCTCTTCCTGGGTTACTGGGAGAGGGAGGTTTTCAGGGATGGTGCATGCGCCGCGTCCCATGTGCAGTGCTGGTATCGCTATATCGACGATGTCTTTATGATTTGGCAGGGTACCGAGCCTGACCTCATCGACTTCATTTGTGGTTTAAATCAAAATTGCCGTAATATCAAACTGCCCCGCAGGGTGGCGGCGAGTGAGACTGATTTTTTAGACATTAAGATCACGTTATGTGGGGATGGTGCAATTCAAACTGACGTGTTCCGGAAGGAAACGTCTGTCAATTCTTTACTGCATGCATCATCTGCCCACAATGCATCAACCATTCAGGCCATTCCTGTGGGTCAGTTTTTGAGAATGAAGCGAATATGTTCCACCAATGAGGTCTTTGAGGATAGGGCTCGGGATCTTGCCCAGCGGGTCCGTGGTCGTGGATACAGTATGAGAAATATTAAATCGGGCTATTCTCGTGCCAGGAGGACGAGTCCTCGCCAACAACTTCTTGACTCTAAACAACATGCCGGTTCTGTGAGGGAACAACCACTGAGGTGTATTATGACCTACAATAATCAGTGGAATAAGATAAGAGAGATCATGGGAAAACACTGGTCTGTTTTACAAACAGATATTACATTAAAGGGAATCCTGCCCGATAGACCCCTTCTGACCGCTAGAAGGGGAAGAAATTTGAAAGACTATCTCGTAAGAAGTCACTATGTGGCTAAATCCACTAACCCTTTTTGTGCCAGGCCCCAGAGGTGGGGATGTTACCCATGTGGCACATGTTTGGCCTGCCAAAATATTGTTAGGGCAACCACTTTTAAGGCGGCCGATGGTGGTATGGAATACCATATCACAAATTATATCTCTTGTAGCACCACATATGTGGTATATTACGCCACATGTGCATGTAACTTGATCTATGTGGGACTCACCTCTAGGGAGCTTCGCACTAGGGTTAGGGAACATGTAAGGGACATAAGGGTGGCAAAGGAGATCTCAGATGTCACAATATTAAAGACTATCCCTCGGCACTTTAAGCAAGTCCATAATTGCGATCCACGGACATTTAAAGCTAAAGGGATTGACAAGGTACATCTTGGGACTAGGGGTGGAGATTATAAGAAGGTCTTAGCCCAGCTAGAGTGTCGGTGGATAGTCACTCTAGGGTCCATGACACCTTATGGACTCAATGAGAAGCTATCCTTTGCCCCCTTTTTGTAATGTTAACATGTCCTTCTGTCTTTTTATATGTGTATGTATATATAAGGAAAATTTTTTTGTTCTTGTTTTTAATTGCTGTTTTTTATTTCACGTTTTTTCAGTGTACAATTAGCATGAATTCTTGTATATATTGCGGGGTTCATTCTGGGCGCACGAATTGGAACCGCGGAGTGAAGGGTGGAGAAACAATCACCTGCTTGTATGCAGGACATGGAATTGAAGAAAAAGGAAGAAAATTCCCTTAGTTTTTATACTGACCCTTTGGTCATGCAGATTTTGCAGAGCCATCTGTGTGTTAGCTATTTTTTTGTGCTTTAACTTTAATGTTTGGATATATAGCACATTAAATGATACTTTGTATCTTAATTAGATGAGATGACATATTGCACTCTCTTGATATAATGATCAATAATGAAATTGACTATGATTATTTTCTGCGGGGCTATGTCCTGACTGAATGATGTCATATTATATATGAGAAAATGAGTGCTTTGATTATCATCATACTATTTCAATATTTTATATACAATTGAGATATCTGGATATCATTGTATGGTGCCTTTTACATAAATAGTTACAATTGTATATATCTAGACTTTTTTCTTGTTATATGTACATTACTGCTTTTTCTTCTGTAAATCACAATGGCTGTTAAACATACTTTGTGTGGGTTTTGAGAATTACGCTAATTTTGTTTGTGGAAGATTGCGGTTTTATATGGCCATTGGTATCAGTGTTGAACTTCTCTTCCCCCCTCTTCACTCATTTCGCTTCCTTTTCCTTCCTATTCGTGCCTCTCTGTAGGCCGTGTTATTCCATCGTAACTTGCCCTTCCCTTTGCCAATACCAGAAATGGTCGCTGCGGGGTTGCGCATGCGCGGCTGGTCCCGTCGTGAGCGGGCGTCCTGGAAGGTGTCAGCACTACCTGGGGTGGGACAATGACGTCAGGAGAGTGGCATCTCTCCTTGTCCCTCCCACAGGTTATGACGGCCGGAAGTGACGTTCCGCGACTGGGGCCCACCTCTCATGCGCTCACATCCTCCCGCGGCGATGCTAATTTCAGACACCTGTGTTATACATATTTTATCCCCCGCACATTTAACAGCACCACATACGCCCCCCGATGAAGCCCAGCGCGAAACGTGCGTAGGGGCTCTGGGGACTGGACACTCTGCACACTTATCTCCTTCATGGGTAAGCTTGGTGGCTAACTATTTTTTCTTCCATACTTTTTTGCACACAGCATTTTATGGAAGCTTTTGTACGAATTCCCTA
This sequence comes from Dendrobates tinctorius, assembly GCF_039654945.1. Classification (NCBI taxonomy): domain Eukaryota; kingdom Metazoa; phylum Chordata; class Amphibia; order Anura; family Dendrobatidae; genus Dendrobates; species Dendrobates tinctorius. Next base: position 14,310,196 of record NW_027361692.1, read on the forward strand.
TGCCCTTTGGCAGTAACCTTAATAGATGGCCATATGTGAGACTTTGCAGCATGGGCATGGGTTTCCATGTAGATTTGGGATTATCTATCCTTTTACCATTGTACTCACCATATATGTGTGGCGATTCCATTCCTCTATGTCATCTCTGTTCCCTGATCATATTGATTGTACTTTTTAATGTACTTGTTTTGCACCTGTACTAATAAAGAGCAAATAATTTTGATACTATAATATAATTTGTTGAATTTTTTGGCGTTATACTCCATTTCTATATACTGTAGGTTCATACAATTACTGTGTTATGTAGCATGTGACCAGAGTGAGGCGCTGATGGATCACAGGTCCAAATCTTAGTTATGTGGCTCCCTTGGCCGCGTCTGGTAACAGACCTCCTGCCAGTATAAGACTCAGTCTAAAATGAGGGTCTGCCTTATATCTCCTAGGCTGCTCCCTCCCACACTCTGCTGCCACCACTGGGCTGGGCTGCCTCCCTCCTTGTGGATGGCCCATAACTTTCCGCCCAAAGCTCTGAATGGGTCGGTGGTGCCTCCATTGGGTTCCGCTGGATTTTATCTGCTCATGGAGACTAAATATGCAAATCGTATGTAATTCCTGGTAGCTATGCTTTATATCTCAATAACTCAGAGTGCTACAGGTTGATGCCGGGCACTGGCATATGGGGGAAGGAATGCCGATTCAGGTTATGTGCTCAGCTAGTCTCAGAGATATTGCATTCTGTTATTATAATTCATTTTCCAGATTCAATAGCTCAGAGCCTGGCTGTGCCTTGTTGTGCCACGGTATCTCCATGTGCTTGTGTCAGGCAAAAGGGAGCCAGCTAGCTGTAGTTGCAGAAGATTTCATGCCCTTGTTAAGAGCTTCAAGGAGTTTGATCCTGGTTTTTAATTAAAGATAAAAAAATTCCATGACTTTTTATGGCCTTGGGGAATGCATGCTAAGGGAGGGGGCTCAGTGGTCTGAAGCAAGTATTTTTGGTCCAAACTTATCGTGATGGGGAATTCCATCAGAAATCAAAATTATATCATTTTCCCATATCTCACACCTCCCCCCTTTAGATAGCGCTAGGGGGCATCACGTTCCTGTGCTCCCTCGAGCACACTCCCACAATCTCTCCTTGCCAAGATAGCCCATCAGAGTTGCCATGGTCGTGCCCCCTTTTGAGGCGAATGGTTAAGTGGTATTTCTGGAGCTCGAGGCTCCAATGATGCAACCTCCCATTCATCCCACAGACCGTGTGCAACCAGTTGAGGGGGTTGTGGTCCGTCTCCACGATGAAGGAATGCCCGTACAAGTATGGCTGCAGATGCTGCAGGGCCCACACAATTGCCAGGCACTCCTTTTCCATCATGGAGTAGGCCACCTCTCTCGGCAATAGCTTCCTGCTCAGGTACAGGATGAGATGCTCCTGGTCCGCTACGGTGACCTGACTGAGCACGGCACTGAGGCCAAAGTCACTGGCGTCGGTCTGTACTACAAACAGCAGCACAACGTCAGCAGCTTGTAGTACTGGGGAGCTGGAGAGAGTGGTCTTGAGTGCCTGAAAAGCGGTCTCGCAGGCAACTGACCAGTCTACCGTGAGCGGCAGTTTTTTCTTGGTGAGGTCCGTCAGGGGCTTAGCCAGGGTGCTATAGTGTGGAACATAGCTCCTATAGTACCCAGCGGTCCCGAGGAAGCACATCACCTGTTTCTTGGTCCTGGGGGAGGGTCAGGATGCAATGGCATCCACTTTCCCGGGCTCTGGCTTCAGAACCCCCCCACCTACCCAGTGACCCAGGTAGAGGACCTTGCTCATGCCCAGCTGGCACTTTTCCGGCTTGATGGTCAAACCTGCCCGGTGGATCCGCCTAAGCACCTGGGTCAAATGCTCTAGGTGATTCTCCCATGTGGGACTGAAGATGGCAATATTGTCCAGGTCCGCAGCCATGTACCCATCAAGTCCGTGGAGCAGCGTGTTGACCATCCGCTAAAAAGTGGCAGGGCATTCTTCATGCCGAATGGCATCATGTTGGACTCGTACAGTCCAATCGGGGTGATAAAGGCAGAGTGCTCCTGGGCCTCAGAGGGATCTGCCAATATCCCCAGGTCAGATCCCTGATGGTCAGGTACTTAGCCCCGGCCAACTGGTCAAGCAGGTCATTGATGCGTGGCATAGGGAATGCATAGGTGACCATGACAGCGTTGAGTCCTTGGTAATCCATGTAGAACCGGGTTGTTCGGTTATTTTTGGGGAGGAGAACTAAGCTAAGGGTGACGCCCACGTGCTTTTGGATGCCTGAATCACCCCCAGCTTCGGCAATCAATCTTCTGGGGCATCCCCAGTGTTCACGTGATGGACAGCCTACTAGGTTTCTCCGGGAAGGCTGCTGAACAGCTCCCGGAAGGGGCGTAGAGTATCCGCCAGCTGGAACCGTTGGTTCTCGGAGAACTGGTGGCCATCCTCTACATCCTCAATGGATCCACTTGCCTTGGGTGAGCAGATCCAGGAGGGTTTTGGCCTCTCCTACCTCGGGAAGGTTGCACACATGATGGGCCTTCATCATGTTTATATTGAAGGCCTTCCTACTTCCACAGTCGGTGAGCATTTCCTGGGAAATCCCACTCTGGAGAAAATCTCCAGTAAAGCGGTGGCCAACTCATTGGCCTGAGTGGATAACAAGGCTACTGCTTCTGGGTTCCGGGTGGCATAATCCACTGCTGTTAGTATGTAGCGTTTCCCGGAGCGGCTGGGAAAGAACAGAGGTCCGATGAGATCCACAGACACCCTCCAGAAAGGCTCATCAATAATGGGCAATAGCACCAGTGGGGCTTTGGGGCGCCACCCCGCCTTCCCAACTCTCTGACAGGTGTCAAACGAACGGCAGTAGGCAGCCACATTGGTCCCCATTTTAGGCCAGTAAAAATTCTGGGCTAGCCTGGCCTTGTTCTTAGCTATCCCTAAGTGTCCAGCCATTGGAACCTCATGTGCGATCCACAACTCCGACTGGAATGGATAGGGTACCACTAACTGTTGGTCCATACCCTACGCCTCTTGACTCTTGCTGAGCTTACACCCGGTACAGCCGTCCCAGACAACCTGCTCGAAGTCCGTGAAAGGCTATGCCGCCTGCTCCTTAAGGGCCTCCAGGCTGTCGTTGGCCTCCAACGTTGCCTGAAACCCCTGACTAGACATAACCAGAATGGACGAAACTGCCATGTCTTCTGTCAGTTCCCCGGGACCTGTCTCTGGCTCAGCCGCCACTTGGTCGGAAGGGGGAAGGCCGTCAGAACTCCGTGAGGCTCCTTGGGCTCCAGCACTCCCACTCCTGGTGACAACGGCCATGACCACTGTAACCCTGGGTAATGCCTGCCTCCCCTCGACTTCCACACAAGTCGCCAAGTCAGTTGGACCAACCTGGTTTCCTAGCATCCCAGGTGTGGGGATCTCCTGCCCTGGGACCTAACCTGGAAGCACTAGCCTCTCCTGTGACAGCCCCAACCCCATTGGCATGTTCCTCTTCCTGCAGCTGCACAGAACCCAGCAGTTTGGACTCATCTAGGGGCCCTATAATCCCTTTGGCAGCCACTCCCACCAACTCTGGTTCTGGCCTTGAAGCTACCTACCCCCCACCTCTCCCTCCAGAGCACACTGTCTCATCTCACACCTGGGGGCATTCTCACACCTTCCTGTGTCTTCTGGCTACGTTTCATCTGCGCGTGCTGCATGTGTCCTGTCAGCACAGGAGTGACTCTCAGCTCCCACCTCCCCCTTGACGCAGAGGGAACAGGCAACACACTTACAACATTACTAGCAGTAGACAAATCAAGACACAGTGGGGGACTGTTGTGAGCTCATTTTCGGGTTTGCCTCTGGCTTCTGGTGAGGGTTATGGAGCTGGCTGTGCTGACAGAGGAGTAGTGAGTTCTCTGTCTGGACTCCCTCTGTTGGTGAAGGGAGGTAATGAAGCTGATCTAAATGGCAGAGACCGGCCACCTGAGGAAGAGGACTGCGATTGGACATCAGGAGTTTCTGATTGGATTTAAGGCAGCCGACTCCCTAGTTTCTTGCTGGTGATTTTTCCTGACTGTGGCTCCTGGATTCCAGTTTGGTTCCTGCCTTCCTAAAGCTAAGTTTTCGCTGCTATTGTTCATATGGGTTTTTGTCTGGTTTACTTAGTTTTTGTGTTCAGTCAGCCCTGGCTGGGACTGGGCTGAATCCCCATTTTGTCTCTGATCAGTTGATCTCTTTTGCTCTGTCTTCAGAATATACCTGAGTGCTGATATAGTGTTTTGAAGTCTAGCGACTTCAGAGCCTTTTTCTATCAGACGTGTTGGACATTCTTTTTGGCAGGGTTTTTTGCGTGATTGCAGACAGCAGCTTTTCTTTCCTGTCCTTTCTAGTTAGCAAGGGCCCGTCGTTTGCTCAGCCTATCTTTCTACCTGTGTCTGTGTTTTCATCTTGTTTCACCGACAATACATGTTGGGGGCTTTCTATTGCTTTGGGGTCTGCTCTGGGGCAGTTTAGATTTTCCCTTTCTTTCTTTAGGATTATTTAGTTCTCCGGCCGTGACGAGGCGTCTAGGACCACCGTAGGCATGCTCCACGGCTACTGCTAGTTGTTGTGGATAGGATCAGGGGTCTGCAATCCACTAGTTACCAACCTCTCCGGTTTTCTGGGCTTAGCTTGCTTTTTGTTTTTTCCTCCTTGGTGACTCATTCATAACAGGGGACCAGAACTTGGGGTCTCAGTAGCCACATATTGTGACACTACCCGCCCCAAATCTGCCCCAAGTAAAACGTTCACAGGAATATTCGCCATCATTCCCCTCCCGGTGCACCATCCAGATGATCCCTGGCAACGGGCAGCGCCGGTTTGACGCCTCCAATCCCAGAGACAGCAAGTGTTTTTCTGGGTATCAAGTCGTGGGGGGGACACCATCTCCGGCCGCACAAGGGTCATCTCGGCGCCGGTGTCCCGCAGTCCCATGGCAGCGGCGTGGTTTACGGTGACGGGCTGGTAATTGTCATGGAACCTACACACATGACAGGGGATGGCTTTAGGGATATGGACGGGGCCTTGGGGCACTGGGGACACATGGCCCTGAAGTGTCTGGGTCGGTTGCAGAGGTGACACCTACTCGGTTCTGCCCCTGGCCTGGTTCCACTGACAGCCATTAGGTTTATATATACCGTATTTTTCAGACTATAAGACGCACCGGACCATAAGACGCACCCCAATTTTCAGTAGGAAAATAGGGAAAACAAATAATGTGTCAAATGGGGGTCCGTCTTACAGTCCGAATTCAGCTTACTTGGGAAGGGATCCGGCACAGGTGGAGAAGTAGTCACAGGGGTCATTCAGTGGTCCAGGCTCGTGTGGTGGTGGCACTGTGCTAGGGCAGGTTGGTTGTGCTGGGGCAGCTGCGCTGGGGTAGGGGCAGCTGTGCTGGGGCTGGGGCAGCTGTGCTGAGGCAGGGGCAGCTGTGCTGGGGCAGGGGCAGCTGTGCTGAGGCAGGGCAGCTGTGCTGGGGCAGGGGCAGCAGTGCTGGGGCAGCTGCGCTGGGGCAGGGGCAGCAGTGCTGGGGCTGGGGCACCTGTGCTGGGGCAGAGGCAGCAGGGCTGGGGCAGTGCTGGGGCTGGGGCAGCTGTGCTGGGGCAGGGGCAGCAGTGCTGGGGCTGGGGCAGGGGCAGCAGTGCTGGGGCTGGGGCAGCTGTGCTGGGGCAGGGGCAGCTGTGCTGAGGCAGGGGCAGCTGTGCTGGGGCAGGTGGGCTCTGCGGTGGTGGCAGCGGGCGGTGCTCTGCGGTGCGGTGGTGGCAGCGGGCTGTGCTCCGGTGCAGGGGCAGCGGCTCCGCCGGCATTTATTCGCAGCCCGGAGGCCCCCGCAGTTCCCTTGCTGGCCACCGCCATGTTGCGGTGGCCTCCGGGAGCATGGACGCCGGAAAGATGGCCGCCGGTCCGGGGACGGCGCATGCGCGGGATCAGATCTCGTCCCAAGATCTCGGGGGACGAGATTCAAATCTCGGCAACGAGATCTCATCCCCCGAGATCTCAGAACGAGATCAGAAGCTGGACTGGTGATGTATATCCCCCCTCCATGGGAGTGCCTCAATAACTCATACCTATAAGGGAAGCCTTTCCGGCGACTATTTGCCCTCGGTGCAGTTCCTTTACTGACCTAGGGCAAGTGCTAGCATGAGAAAGCTGACCCCTGCTGGGTCCTTCTCTCCCCTCCCCCGAGTTGAGCTAAGTTGACACCCCTTTACCCTGTGAGATCCGTCACAGGCTCAATAGGAGAGTACAGATAACACAGGCAGGCACGGCTTGAACAAATGTGCCGCAGGTGCTGGCGGGTACGGCTGACACAGGCAGGCACGGCTTGAACAAATGTGCCGCAGGTGCAGGCGGGTACGGCTGGTATACAGATGGGCACAGCAGGTGCAGGCTGGTATATGGATGGGCACAGCAGTTGCAGGCTGATATACAGATAGCACGACAGGTGCAGGCTGGTATATAGATGAGCACGGCAGGTGCAGGCAGGTATACAGATGGGCATGGCAGGTGCAGGCTGGTATACAGATGTGTTTTGATTGGGTCACCGAGGAGGAAAGCAAGACCAAGCTAAGCCACAGAAAACCAGAGAGGTTGGTAACTAAGCAGATTGCAGACCCCTAATCCTATCCACACAACTAGCAGTAGCCGTGGAGCGTACCTATGATAATCCTAGACGCCTCGACACAGCCAGAGAACTAAATAAGCCTAAACTGCCCCAGAGCAGACCCCAAAGGAATAGATAGCCCCAAAACACATATTTTTGGTGAGACAAGATGAAAACACAAACGCAGATAGGAAAATAGACTGAGCAAACGATGTGGCCCACGCTAACTAGACAGGACAGGAAAGGAAAGACTCTGTCTGCAATCATGCAAAAAACCCTGCAAAAAATGCCCAACACATCTGATAAAAAAATACTGAAGTCACTAGACTTCGCCCACTATATCAGCACTCTGGTATATTCTGAAAGCAGAGCAAAAAAGAGGCCAATCTAATAAGGGACAAAAACAAACTGGCACAAGCAGTAACATAAGGATGGAAATTCAGCACAGCCCCAGCTGGAGCTGGCTGAACACACAAAACTGAAATAGACAAAACCAGATCAAATGTGAACAATAGCAAAAGAACACTTACATAGCTGAGCATGCAGGGACTGAGCTGGAAACTAAGACCTCAGAAGGCAGGAAAAAATCACCAGCAGGGATAGAGGGAGTCGGCTGTCTTAAATCCAGTCAGAAACTCCAGATCTCCAGTCATCCTTCTCATTATCAGGTGGCAGGCCTCTGTTAATTAGATCAGCTGCATTACCTCCAGTAACCACCAGAGGGAGCCCGGTAAGAGAACTCGCGACCCCTCTGTCAATATAACAAGCTCCACTACCTTCACTGGTAACCAGATGTAGGCCAGAAAGCGAATTCACAACACAGATGGGTACAGCAGGTGCAGGCTGGTATGCACAAATAAGGACAGGAACGAGGCAAGAACAAGCAGGTATGGGCAGGTACTAGCGAACTGGGGACTTAAGAACTGGGAACAGACTAACCATGTTGCACAGGTACCTCCATTCAGGTGGATATGCCTTAAATAATAAGTGTCTCCCAGCCATTGGCTGGACACACTTTAGGACGGTGCATGCGATCCCTTTGAGAAGGAGGGAGCGCGCACACGCCCTAAGCACAGTGCCCTAGAATCTGAGTGCCATGTGCAAACCCCATGCAGCAGCCGAAGAAGAAAGAAAGTGCAAGACTGGGGCCATGGCAGAGAGTGAGTCAGCGTCCCTGCCGGGGGAGGGAGAAGCATGTAGAGATGCTGGTACTACAGGTACTACTGTATAGAAGCACCGGTCTTTCTTTTCTGTTCAGTTCTGTGTGCATAAGGTGGAAATCTGATAATACTGGAATTGTGGAAAACTGTAACTGACAGAGAAGATAATATCTTGACATAATCAGGTAACAACATGTAAACATAGTAGAGAGATAATGGTGTCATTTGTCTCTTTTTTCTCTAAGTAAGGGATTTTCACTTTAGTGGAAAATGAATGTTAACCATTGCACACTACATTCTACCTGTCACATGAGGTCTAATTCATTGGCTCTAGGTGACCAGAATGTGTTCTAAATTCCTTTAGAATAAATTATAATATGTGATACAGTATGGGCACCATTTGATCAGATCATATGGGAAATGATTTATATTTTAATTTCACCTATTTAAAAAGGACCTGTCAATTGCTGAAAAGACTTGATTTATATATCTTGTAAAAATCTCTGAGCTCCCCTGATTCTGCTGCCACTTAAATCCACAATCCAATATAAAGATAAAAAGTCATTTCTTCTTGGTTTGCAAAAACATAGTCGTCTGGGTAATTAAGATATACTCTGGTGTCTTCACACAGGTCTCCACGGGGTTATTGCCATTTGATCTGCACCCTTGGTGACTTCTGGTCATTGCAAAGGAGACCTGGGAAGTGGAGGTGACTCCTCATTGAAGTGTTATCAAACAAGTGGCCCAAATGCAGGACAAGATCGTGAGCGTGATGCCGATTGTGAGGGAGAGCCTCTTTAAAGCACAAGAAGCCCAGGCGAGGGTCTACAATCAGTCGGCAAGACTGAGACAGTTTAGCCCTGGAGACCAGGTGTTGGTGTTAATCTCCACGGTGGAAAGTATTTTCCTGGCCAAGTGGCAAGAGCCATACGAAGTGGTCAAAAAGTTGAGTGATTTCAACTACAAGGTCCATCAACCAGGAAGAAGAAAGCCGTACCTGGTGTACCACATTAACCTGCTGAAACCCTGACGAGACTGGGATTCGCTGGAAACCCCTTGCCTCAGAGACAGTGCCAAAGCCACATGGACGATATCACCATTGCAGAGATTCTAAAGCCGGCCCAGAGTCAACAGTGTCAGGAGCTGATGCAGCAGAACTGTGACCTGTTCTCAGAGTTGCCAGGGCATATGCAGTTGGTGAAGCATGACATGTTGACAGAAACGCATGTAAGGGTGAACCTCAAGCCCTATAGAATTCCAGAAGAACGTCGAGAGGTGATATCAAATGAGGTGAAGAGAATGCTAGACCTCAGGGTGATAGAGAAGTCAAAAAGTGGATGTTTGAGTCCCATTGTCCTCGTGCAGAAACCCAATGGTGAGTGGCGGTTTTGTAACAACTAACTCAGGCTGAATGACGTCTCAATTTTTTATGCATACCCGATACCTCGCATGGACAAACTCATTGAGAGACTTGGACCCGTGGGGTATATTACAACTCTCGAGCTACTGGCAAATCCCCATGTCTCACAGTTCCAAGGAGAAGACAGCCTTTTCAACCCCTGATGGGTGTTTTCAATACACCAGAATGCCCTTTGGACTGCAGGGGGCCTCAGCAACCTTCAGAGGGCTATGGATCAGATCTTAGCTCAGCATAAGAAGTATGCCACAGCGTACATTGATGACATTGTGGTCTTCAGCCCTGACTGGGCTAGTCATCTGCCAAAGGTACAGACCGTTCTGGACGCTTTAATAAATGCGTGGTTCACCATAAATCCGAAAAAATGTACCATAGGAAAGGAAGAGGCCAAGTACTTAGGCTATGTCATCGGGTGGTGTGAAATCAAGCAGCAAATAAACAAGATCGAGGCGATTCAGAGTGGGCACAACTGCTTTCCAAGAAGCAAGTTTGGTAATTTCTTGGAATTGTGTGATATTTCCGGTGATTCATCCCAAGTTTTACCATAATCGCTGCACCATTGATGGATCTTCTTAAAAGCAAAACCTCAAAAGAGAATAGTTTGGGATTATAGAATCAAAGATAAACCAGAGAGCACTAAACAATAACCCCTAAAAGTTAACTTTTATTTCAATCATTAAAACATCACAAATGGGAAATTACTAAATACCTAGGCGGTCAGGGATCAAAGCCCAATTAGCAAAGTCAATATTAAAGATACATATAAATATAGACAAAAGGGCCAAAAACTAGCATGCCCTTATACGCCCTAGTGAAGCCCTTCCTGACTGCGGAGGTTGGCACCCTAGTTGTTGATGATATGGCGCCCCCGCTCAATGTCGGCGTCCCTAATAACGCCCTAGACCACCCTACGTATACAAAAAGGGGGACACAAAAAAAACCCACACACCTATGATACCGAAAACCAAAAGTAAAGAGATATTTAGGTCTCATAAAAAAGTGCTATAGTGCTGTAAACTTATCTCGCAGTATAAATACCCCAAGCACTGGAATCTTATCTCAAAGTCAGACAAGGGTATAAAAATGCAGCTTCAATAAGATTTATCTCGTAGTCAAAAAATGCTGACACGCTGCAATAGGCAGACCCATAGGAAAATACCCCTTTAAGCAAATGAAAAAACGTCTACAGAGAGATTAATCTATAATAAACAGCACATATGAAAATTCAAATGTCCCAATCTGGGGACAAGCACATAAAATAGTTCAAACACTGCACATTTAAATGACAGAAAGAATGCTCATATATCAAAGTAGCGCATTCCATATGCGGCAACTGTTGCAACTAAACAAGGGCATTTAATAACCCTATATAGCATGAGGCTAAATCCACCTCAACACTTGATGACAGAAAAATAAAATTTTCACATAGAGAAAAATGCACAGAATATGCGATATTTCATGCAACAGGATAAAGTTGTTCAAAAGGTCTCTATCTCATGAGACTAACAAAATCACCTCAATAACCATTTATCATAAGGTACCAATGGCGATGTTCACATATCAAAGTAACGCATTCCATTTGCGGCAACTGTTGCAGCTGAAGAAGGGTATTTAATAACCCTATACAAAATGAGGCTAAATTCACCTCAACAAATGGTGACAAAAAATAATATTCACACGGAAAAAATGCATACAATATGCGATATTTCTTGCAACAGGATAAAGTTGTTCAAAGAAATCTCCATCTCATGAGGATTTCAAAAACACCTCAATAACCATTTGTCACATGGTACCAAAGAAGGTCTGCCAGATATAATGTGCAGAAATATACTTATCAGCCATTGATGAAAGCGAAACCCGACGCGTTTCCCCCTCTAAGTTGGTGAAGGGTCATCAGGGGTCAAAAATTGGGGTCTCATTACCCCTGGCCCAAAGGACAATGCAGTGTGCGGCTTGCTCCATGCTCTTTCAGCGCCGTCATTTGAAGATTCAGCGTGAATATAGAACTCCCACTTCCGGTCTCTAGTAATCCATCATGGAGTTCAAATGGAACAAAGACTGCGTTCCAGATACCGGAAGGGAGTAATAGAGGAGAGGGGCAAAGAGTGCTGGATAGCGCTGGTTGATAGGTATCCTACCCAGATGACGTCAGGACGCGCGCCCACTTAATAGAACTCACAGGAAACACAGCTTGTGTTCCATAGTACTGGACATATAACAAAAGAAAATTAAGTACCGATTGTTTGAGCAGCGCGATTTCTATGCGTCCTGTCACAGATTAAATAGGCCACATGCTGCGTAATGTGAATAACTATCTCTAAGCATCATGTCACAAAAACCTGATTAATACCTATTTTTAAGTTCAAGACATACTGTATATTAATTAATACAAATGCCTATTATTAAGTGTTACTCCTGCTTAATATAAAGAAATACAGGGAATGTTACATCCAGCATAATTGTCTAATATTCCAGCATTAATAATATCGACTCATATAACATAGCCCAAAATACATACTAACCCCAATAAAAACATAGAGCAAACTTTATGTATCCTATAAAAGAAAAGATAATGAAAATAGTGGTGTACTTGTATTAGGTATTGACACAATCATCATTAAGCAGGCTCACAAAAGAGCCATAAAAGTATGCTGGAACTATACGGGACCACAATGATTATAGATAGCTAGTAAAACTTAACTGTTCATTCAAGCCTTTCGGGCTCTGTGATTCGAGCCAGAAGATCCAGTGTGTTTCTCGCTGTAGGATCTTCCTATCCCAATCTCCCTGTCTAACTGCGGGCTGAACTCTCTCAATAACGCGAAAAGAAATCTGTTTATCATCCCCCCCATGTACTGAGTTGACATGACGAGCAAGGGGGTATCCCTATTATGTCTGATGTCCCCCAGGTGTTCACCTATACGGACACGTAATTCACTCTTGGTTTTTCCCCACATAATCTAGGGGACAAGAGCAAGTACAAAGGTATATAACTCCTGTAGTTAAAACATTTCATATTGTAAATCCTCTTGGTATACCCACTGCAGAATGTTTGTGATGGACACATAAATTTACAAAAACTACAGTGTCCACATCTAAATGTGCCAATTGCTATGTTCTGTAACCATGTACCCTCTTTCTTCTGAGGTTCCAGGTGGCTCCTCACCACCCGGTCCTTAATTGACTTGCCCTTTCTATATGTAACTGAAATATCCTAGAAAATTAGTTTCTTCCACATGTGAGAATGTTTTTAAAAATTCTAATCAAGATCTTTTACTGTCCAGAAAACCCACTCCCAAACCCTCAGGTGATAAATTCTGTACCAACTTTATCACCACCTACAGTTCACAACACAAATCTATCAGGAACATCATGGAGGGTCTGTAGCATATTGTCAAAAGAGACCCCATTTTAAACAAAATCATTCCAGAGAAACCTGCTATAACCTTCAGGAAGGCTAAATCCTTAAAAAACACATTGGCACCAAGCAGGCTCACTATTCCATCTCACAAGCAGAACAATTCCTTATCCCCTGGCATCTATAAATGTCATCACTCTAAATGTAGTTGCTGTCACAATATTGCACATCAGACTATCACTTTCTCACATCCCAACACTCAAGAAAAATTCCCCATCAAATTCCACCTCACTTGTCTGTCCTCACACGTCATCTATATCATTACATGCACTTGTCCCAAAATCTATGTTGGACGTACCACCCAGGCACTTCATTGTCGGTTAAATTCAAACCGACATAATATTAACATTGGCTTTCAGAAGCATGGTCTGTCACATCACTTTGACCTTATACATGGTCGTGACATCAAGAAACTGACTATTTACCCCATTGAACAGATACCAGACAATACACCAAACCGAATCCAGACACTTAATAGGAAAGAGGTGTACTGGATTTACAAATTAAATTCTCTGGAACCCTTTGGACTAAATATTGTTTCTGATGTCTTTTGTTAAAAGTCCATTTTGTTTTTTGGAGATTTTTGTCCCTGCCTCCCATGCCTACTGAACCCTCCATTGGGATGTTTAGCCTGACCATCTTGTTTTATCCTTCCATTCCACACATTGGTTTCACACAGAAAGCTCTCTCTTTTAACTGTAGTATTCTCTTCAAGCTTCTGACACTTCCTTGAAGCTCGTGTTAGCGCCATCTAGTGTCTTTTTATAATACTACAACCCCCTTTTTTACATTGTTACCATGTTTTTATGATTTAATATATTTAATATTAAAACACTACTGCACTTTATTTCAAAATGTTTTTTCTGTTTTACAACCGGTATTTTTTTTTTATATATATAAGTGCCCTTAATCATTTTTTTTTTCTATCCGTTATTCAGGGTACATCTCTTTGGATTTACTCTTTATTCTGGATGAGAATAGATTGATCTTAACATTGATCCAAAAAATCATACCCCATTCCTTACTAGTCACCATGGTCATGTGGATTAAAACACCATACACTCTCAACTTTGGAACTGTGTTCTAGACTCCTTGAGGATGGTTTTAACTACTTTTTTATTGGACCTCGTGATCCCCCGTGTCTATTTCAAAAGAAATATATATATATTTTCTTTTTTATTGTTCTTGAGTATGTATTCTTATTATATGCGGTTTTAATATATTCTATTAAAATACAATTATTTTAATGTGTTTTACACCATTGCCTTGCTGATGTGGCAGTTACTTGTCCTGCCCCCCTTTTTTTTTTTCCACTTTGGATTGTATATAAACTCCTGCATTGCGTGCTTGTATCATGCCCTGATGAAGTGAGCTGGGACAGCTCAGGAAAAGTGTAGGCACCAATAAAGTTCCTTGAATTATACCTACAACATTGGCGCAGTGTATCATTGCACCTTAAAGCCATCTTCACTTACATTATATGTAAGAAATGTGGAAGTCATGTTGGAGGGTTATATTTCGTGATCAGAGAAAACACTAAACAAAATAAAGATAAACAAATAAACATAGACAAATCTTAACTTACGTGATATGAAGTTTTGGTGACTGTAAGCATACAAGAATAAGCTGAAAAACTCAGTAAAAAACAGGTATAGTATGTTATGCAAATATAGGCACAAAAGAGGGAAAGCAATAACAAACTTGGAATATCCTCATTGTGGAAATTACAAAAAAAAACAAGAAACAGAAAAAGTTCCCCTGAAGGAGCCCAACCACAGGAAGGTGCTCACCTTTTAATGGGGAGTTTGGTGAAAAGAACCACGTGGGGCATCCAAAAGAAGCTTCAGAAAACTCATGGAATAAAGTTAGAATATTATAGGGCATACATTTATCAAAGATTTGCAAACAAAAAGAAAAACTCAGGAGTATCAAATACCGTATATAAAATATATTAAATTTATTGAATATATTCATGAATATTATAATACATCTTAAAAAATTAATAAAACACTAACAAAGTGTGAAGGACATCGGACAAAAAGTCCAACACAGTTACACAAATTATAGACCGGGAAAGCTGAGATCATATAGATGCACAGCCACCTGAGGAAGCCCATGCGAAACACGCGTTGGGGCGGCATGGTTTGACTAGTTAGAGAGACCTATTCGGGTGAAACGTTTTCTAGTATCAGACCTTTGTGCTAGGCTTCTCTTGGGTTGACTTTTATAATGGCCTATGTTGACTATGTATACCCAGAGTGGCACATATATGTAATCGCACTATATTTCTGATGCTTGTGAAATATTGTAATAACAGCGATGTTATAGGACTATCTATATGATCTCGGCTTTCCCGGTCTATAATTTGTGTAACTGTGTTGGACTTTTTGTCCGATGTTCTTCACACTTTGTTAGTGTTTTATTAATTTTTTATGATGTATTATAATATTCATGAATATATTCAATAAATTTAATATATTTTATAAACGGTATTTGATACTCCTGAGTTTTTCTTTTTGTTTGCAAATATTATTGGAGTATACCTGCTGATTGTTATTAGTACGCATTTTAACTCCTTTTTCTGGAATTTGTTTATTTATCAAAGATTGTATGTGAGAATAGACTTTTTGAAAGAGAAGCTGTATATGTGTAAAAAGGTCAGGACCTAGCCCTGTAAATATTGTTAACACTGTTTACCTTTAAATGATTAACATGTTTGAATGTATCATATGTACCTACTGTATCTGTGCATTATATGTAAGCTGTGTATATGTGTTTACTGCCATATTTTGTTAGATATATACTTGTTAGGGACAGTGCAGTTAGTGAAAATGGATACAAGATGGGGGCACTGAGCACATTCACGATAGAGCACACTCATATTAGGACACAGTACTAGGACACTAGAGAGTTAACAGTGGGAGTGTTTAACCGGGAATTAGCTGAGAATAATTTCCTGGTTCCGGTCAGTTGGGGGTAGCCCCTAGTACTAGTCAGAAGGCATTGTTCCTGAGAAGCCTAGCTGACACACAAAGTGTGAGGTGAATCCCAGGACATCGAGAGTAGATGTGGGAGATTTGTTTAGCACAGAGAAGAAGTATACGGTATCTACAGCAGAGAAGAAGCCAGTGGATGAGTCACTGTGGAAAAGTCAGCTAGAGTCTGGGAGCTGATGAAATAGAGAAGCCAGTGGATGAGTCACTGTGGAGTTGTCAGCCAGAGTCTGGGAGCTGATCTAGAAGTCAAGTGGGCCACCAGCGAGTGCATGGACAGGATAACCAAAAGGGGGGTGGACGACATAGTAGACGAATACCTTCGTGGGCTGAAGTCGGTCACAGGAAGAGATGTCGAAGTGCCATTTTCACCGGGCTCCTCGTTCCGCTGTCATTTTGTGGTCCATTCTGGTGTAGCTGAAGAAGCTGAGTGTTGCTGTAGAAGATGTATTGTTGGTACTGTGTCGAGAGTCCTAAAGGTGTGTTGGATGTGCTGTGTCCTGAGGAAAATAAAGTTGAACTGTTTAAAGTTATTCCGGCCTCTGCCTTCAGTCCTTTGAACCCCAGGAGGAGTGAGCAATGTACCAGGAATGAAGCAGCCTCCAGCACAGTGAGTACCGGAGCTGTTTTACATACAGTATGCGTAATAGAAATAGAAATTAGCATATTAAGCATGAAACATTACAACAGTTAACCGTAACTTGTGCAGAATTGGCAGAAGACCTGAGGAAAAGGAACATATCCAAACCCGTAATAGGGAAACGTCAGGAGTTATTGAATAAATAAACACTAAGCCTTCTTCAGGAGTAGATATGCGGTTAGTCTTCCCCTTAAAGAAGACCAGGAGTTTAATCGGGAAGCCCCATTTGTAGGATATTTACAAATCTGTCAATGATGAGGTGAATTCTTTGAATGTTTTCCTTCCGTTGATAGTGTCTTTTGATAAGTCTACGTGCATCTTGATATGGGAAAATGGATCAAGAATGATTTATTCTCCTTGATGTAGTTTTGGATCTTCTCCTTGGTGTTATAGAAGTGTATGCTCAAGATTGTATCCCTTAGAGTATCTGGAGATAGCACTGAAGGACAAGGAACAAAGCTGATTCTGTCAATAGGTAACTCCAGATCTGTGAGATTTGCAAACAACTTCTTGGAAAGGTCTTTAAAGGGTACCTGTCACCCCCCCCAGGGCATTTTTAAGTAAAAGAGCCACCTTCAGCAGTACTAAGGCTGCATTCTGTGAAGGTGGCGCTTATGTTTCTGATCCCTAGCAACACTGAACTATTGACTTTTATATCTTGCTCCCCATACCTGTATTGACTCCCATAGGTATGGTGTCTCTCCCTGTAATAGCCGCCTCCCAGCCGTCCATCATCCCCCTCTTGCGTCTGTGCGTCGCTGCCTGTGTTGCTGTTACATGCCCGCGCCTGGGTTGTGCCAACAGTGCTCGGGCATGCGCAGTGCGCGCTACCCGGGAACTGACATCAGGCTATCGCACCTGCGTGTTGTAGAGGCCCCAGATCCTGCCCCCAGCTATAGTGAACTGCGTGTGGGGAGCTCAGCTGGCAGGTCAGCTCATCAGACGCTGCTGAGAGAGGAAAAAAAGAGGAGGAAAGAGATTGGGCAGGCGCAGCTATAGATGCTCACTGCGCAGGCACCAGATTCCTAGCCCCGCAGTGTGAATACATCATAACACACTGCAGGGCGGGATCTGGGGCCTCCGCAACACGCAGGCGCGATAGCCTGATGTCAGTTCACGGGTAGCGTGCACTGCGGATGCCCGAAAACTGTTGGCACAGCACAGGCGCCTAACAGCAACACAGGAGGAGGCGCACAGACGCAAGAGGGGGATGATGGACGGCTGGGAGGCGGCTGGTACAGGGGGAGACACCATACCTATGGGACTCAATACAGGTATGGGGAGCAAGTTATAAAAGTCAATATTTCAGTGTTACTAGGGATCAGAAACATAAGAGCCACCTTCACAGAATGCAGCCTTAGTGCTGCTGAAGGTGGCTCTTTTACTTAAAAACGTCCTGGGGGGTGACAGGTTCCCTTTAACGAAGTCCGCTAGGTTGTTCAGGGAAATGGTTTCTGGAGTTTCATGTTGTTCCTCCTGTTGCGATCTTCCAGGTTGGACTAAACAGTTCTCAGTTTTGTGATCTCCTGCTACATTTCCTGGTATGATTTATCTACATTCTCTGACATTTTCTCTACCGTGGTAATCCTCTTCTCACTCTCTTCAACTCTATGGTTGATTGCACTTAAGGTTGACTGAAAAGGTTTTGCTTGTCTTTCAAACTCCAGACCCATTTTACCGCTTATTCGCCTTTGTGAGGTCTCTCATGAGATTCTCTGAGACATTTTTGTTAGGTATATTAGGATCTTCGGATCTCGCTTAGTGTTTCTGTTTGTTGCTTTGAGTAGTAGGGGTTAGATGCTCTCATCTTTGACGATGGCTGTCAAGGCTCTCTTTAGGATAAATATCATCTGGGTCTTCTTCTGACTCATCTTGGGAGAATGAATCTCTGAAGCCCCAATCACCTGGTATAATGAACACTGTTGCAGACTTTAAACAAGTCTGCACACATGTTCCAGGGAAACCAGAAGGTCCTTGTGTGGGGAGAGAGGCAGTGAGCGTACCTGTCGGTGTGAAGGACCTGAAGCACGTGACCACTGGGGGAGTGGCCGGGACCAGACGCCGAGTAGCGGCGGTGACCAGCGAAGCCAGAGAGTAGTCAGGATGTGCCGAAGTCAAGCCAGGAGGTCGGAGTAGTGCCAAAGGATGAGACACAAAGAGTTGTTAGGACGTAGCCAGAAGTCAGGAAACTGAAGATATCAGAGAAGTACCAATGGGTCAGACAGGAGGAAGGTCAGAATATAAAGCCAGGGTCAGAACCAGAAACAGACAATCAGCACAGAATCACAAGGCAATACTCAGAACGGGAGGACGGATTGGGTCAAACACTTGAAGGCAGAAACAGACAAAGCAGTATGCAAGCACACCAGGGGTCAGCTACTCAGGAATAAATTTATCACTGACAAGGAACCCCTGAGAGGGGCGGTTTCTTATAGCCCTCCCGAAAGCAAAGGGAGGCCACACAAAATTAACCCTGCAAGGACGGAAAAGGAGATCCCGTCCACAATCATGACACCTGGTTTCTTTCTGTTTGCCAATAATGAGAGATCCATGTCTTCAGCGGAGGGAGTCCCGGTGGTAGCAGGATATTTATCTGAAACAGGTTTAGAAAGGGCGTTTTGGTAATTGTCCTGTTTGGTTGCCGCACTGTAGGAAGAACATTGTTTTGGTTTTGAGGATTCTGTGTTGGTGTCACATCTTTTTATGGGTGATCTTGACTTTAAAGGGCTAAACAGATGGGGGGAGTCTTCCAGAGAGTGTGAGGTGGAAGAAGAGAAGTGGAATTGAAAATGGATATGTCTCTCTCTTTGAGCTCCCAATTTAGTATTGTCTGATGATGTTATTCTTAATATTGGAAGATTTGGTTTTGATGCTGCTTTTATCCATTGTAAGAGCTACAGAAAGGATTCACTGAAATTGATGATGATGATCAGTAGTTGATTATTTTCGGCTCAGAGAATCAACATGGAGAGAAGAAGTTGTAGTATTTATTTACAGAAGCAGTTTGAACGGTGGACCTGATAAAGACTGCAAGTCGAATATGCTGTGAGATTTTGAACACTGTACTATTAATTACTCAGAACACTGGGAATAATTTGAGTGTCAGGAAGGTAAAGTTCAAAAGGTTTTAATGTGTAGATACTTTAATTTTCCAGGGTAGCAGCCTTTGAAGTGGTGATTAGAAAGTGACTCAGTTTGCAGAAAGAGATCCCTGATTCCTGCACTAATCACAGAATTGAAATACAGTATAAACAGCATTAATAGATGTTGGATTTGGTTTTGTTTTTTATTGAAGAGGAACTATGCACTCATGTGATTGCATGTAGTTTAAGACCCCAATGTAGTGTATTCCCTTTTATTTTGCAATAGGGCAGTCTGAAGAGAGCCTGAAGCCTGGGTGCATTCCAGAAATTAGTCTTCGGGCAATTCTTTTGGAAGCCACCCTTTAAGAGTACAGTGGCATATATTGGGTGATTCCACTGGAATTTTTAACCAGGGAAGATTCCCAGTGTCTCCCTGGGGTAGGCACAAATGTGGAACCCCAGGAGTTCGGTTGCCACAGTGGCCTAGCTTCCCACCAGGGGGCAGTGATGTCATGCCTGGAAGCAAGGAAGGGATCCCCTTAACAGGTAGTTTCAGCATACAACGCAGTTCCTGCTCCAGGCCAGCAGAGGGAGCTCTTACCCGTCTTCAGGGGAGCTGCTCTCTCTGGTCAGAAGCAGGAAGTTAGTAGTTAGTTAGTGCCTGAGCAGGGTGAAGACAGGACATGTGGAGAGAAGCTGGGGACAGGAGCTATAGCGGAGCTCACCCCCAGACTTGAGACCGGACCCCAGAGTCAGAGGCTGTGTGGGTACTAAAGTCCCAGCAGCAGAATCCGGAGGACAGAAGACCGTAGATACTCTGTCCCCAACTGTTACTCGACGACACAGCAGCACACCAAATAGGAGCGATCCCTGAAGCAGGCTACAGCTGCCTGTCATGCAAGTGGAGTTCTACCCAAGTAGCAAACAGAGAGAGAGGGACTTGAATAGAGTTAACAGCAGCAAGTACTTCAGAAAATAGTGCTAGAAAGGAGCCCTCACAACCCACCTGAATAAGGAGATTCCCAAATTGCTTTTAGGCTGACCGACTCCCGAACCATCTGTAACCTGAGCCCTGGACTGTACCTGCACAGCTCAGTAAAAGGTAAAGGAAACTTCACTCTGTCGTGTCCTCTAATTATTCCTGCGACACCTATGCAACTCTGCTACATCTATCATCAAACACAACATCTTTACCACCACAACTGCCCTGGGACAAAGCTCTGCCCATGGAGAGCTATACCAACTCTGCTGCATCACCTTCAGTCCCAGAGGATCTGCCCTGCAACGCTAGTCACCCCTGACCAGAAACCACCGGTGGCGTCATGAACACTTTACAAACTCTTTAGTTTTCCCCTGTAAATATCCCCTTTTATTGGACGCCCAGGGACACAGACCAGGTCACTGCCGCTGTGACACATCCCTTTAAGAACCGGCCCAGTACCGAGTATCCCCACTGCCCAGGCGGGCGATCCATTTTGGCATCATGAACAGGATATCGAAGCCCGGTATCAATGGGTACTGTGTGCCATAGACTGTATTGAACTGTGTGATTGCCGCCATTACAGTGCCACACGGTCCTTGGGAAGCAGAAGGGACGTGCCATTGTGGGCAGAGCCTGAGATAGCGCGAGAAGAGAAGTACTGCGCACGGAGACAGCAGCTGGTAGAGAGCAGGTAGCTGAGGTCTGGAATCCAGGCATGCACGATTCATCCAGCCGACGGAGCAACAGCCTGGTAAGCCAGTGGAAACTCAGAGCCTGGCTAAGATTAACTAGGGGGGTAAGAAAATGTCTAACGCAGGAGAAGATTTAGCGGCGGATGCAGCCGCAGCCCCCATGGTGCCGCAAGATTCAGTGGCAGGTGTAGCTGCAGCCCCCATAGCACAGCAGAATCCAGTGGCCGGCACAGCCACAGCCCCCAGAGAGCCACAAGATCTGGTGACTGCCGCTGCAGTCCCTATAATGCCGCTATCAATGCCATATATACCGGGAGCGGCCTGGCTACCACAATACTCAGGGGAGTCGCATACCCTGAGCGATTTCAAGGAGCGACTGTGCGGTTTATTTGAAGTGTACCCCTTGTCTGAAAGCCAAAAAGTAAACATTCTCATTGTACAGTTAACTGGTGCAGCTCAAAGAGAAGTAAAGTCCTGGCAGGACACTGATAAAGAGACTGTTAAACAAGTTTTGGCTAAGCTGAGGAGTACCTTTGAAACCCGCACTGCCACAGAAATAAAAATGAAGTTCTTTGGGTGCAAACAAAGGGTGCAGGACAGTATACAGGGCTATGCTCTTATCCTTCAGGAGGCGCTGCAAATTGACCCAGACAGTGTGCAGCATGGAGACCTATTGTTAAAGGAGCAAATTATTGAGGGACTCCTGTTCAGCACCTACAGGACACAACTGTGCATCATGGCCCTACAAAACCCTGACCTGAACTTTGCAGACTTTAAAGATAGGGCTATCCGGGTGCTGCACGAACCAAATGTCAGCCGCCCAGCACCCCCTAGGCACCCAGCAATTACATACCACCAGGAGGCGGCATCTTTCCCTCAGGCCCCTGTTGAGGCTGACGCACAGACTCTGGATAATGATCTATCTGCAGAACTACGTCTTCAGATCCAGGAGCTGACCAAAAGTATGGCTGCACTAGCCAAAACCGTGCATTCCATGCAAGTGTCCCCAAAGGAGAAGATCCAGTTGGCCTCTAGTCCAGATGATGTCCCGTGGCGATCACGGAGAGGATCCCACCGATCAGAGTGAGAGACAGCGATCGCTACGATCAGAACGGACGACCCATTTGCCGCTGCTGCAGCAAAGCGTGGCACATTGCAAGATTCTGCCATTTAAACGAGCAACCCCTGGGGCAGAGGGCCAACCCCCAGGAGTAGGACAACCATGCTCACAGAACTGGCGAGCCAAGAACGTCGGAGGACGACCGGTCCTCCCAGTTGTGATTGACGGCATCTCAATGAACGCCTTACTGGACACCGGCTCTCAGGTGACGACTATGCCATATATTCTTTTTTTTAAATCAGATATTTTTTATTTGAACATTTTCCAACAAAACAGGTATAACAACCCAGGGGAACGTAGTCCCCTTACCCCACCCCCCTCCCCCATGAATTGAATTGTCCCCCATCTTAACAAAAATAAACATATTATTATATAGCGTCAATGTCACGTCTCCTTGAATAACAATAATTAGAAATAGAAGAGAGGCTCCAAATGTGCTACATATAGACAAGACTTCTCTTTAATTCAGTAAAGGTACACTCAAATGAGACCTAATCGGAATCTCTGTAACTCTCTGGATGCAAGGCCCGAGCTGTCTATCCATAATGCCCAAATCTTTTCAAATTTTCCGATATAGCCTCTCTTCAAGTAAATTGCTTTTTCCATGTTAATCACCCAGTTCACCTTACTAATATATTCCTTAATGGAGGGCGTCTGATCATCCAACCATTGCTGTCCTACCAACTTTCTAAACATATATAGCATTCTAGCCACCGCTATTTTGCCATACTCATCTGTCGTTAGATCTTCAACATACCCCAATACACATACCATAGGTGAGCAGTCCATCCCCCCCGAATAAACTTTGTTAATGATATCAACTACTTCTTCCCATAGACGATCCAACTTGGGGCAAGACCACATCAAATGAATAAGATCTGCAGACTGAGTCTTACATCTATTGCACATATAGTTGTCTCTGAGTCCAATATCATGCAAGAATTTTGGAGTTCTGTATTTTTGGTGTAACAGTAGTATCTGGGAATAACGATGGGATTCACTCAGGGACAAGTCTGGTACCCTCTCCAAAATTTCCCACCACTGATCATCTTCAATAGGACCTATTGCCCCCTCCCATTTTCCCTTGGACTTCGACGGAAACTTTGAAAGCATCAAATCCAACACCATACAATAGATTATCAAAATCAGACCCCCTGACCCTTCAACCCCGGCTTTTCTATCTATAACCCTATTTTGTGGGATTCCCTGCTCCAGCTGCCCACCCTCAGCTCGCCATGCGTGTCGTAGTTGTAAATATCTATAAAACTCCTGCTTGGGTAGATCGAACTCCCCCTGTAGCTGTACAAATTCCTTCAGCTCCCCGTTCTCCTCTAATATCTGAGCAAATCCTCGAATTCCCCTTCTCTCCCACAAACTGAATCCTTGTAATTTATGTAAATTTGGGAGCCATAGAGTAGTCCAAATCAAAGTAAACCGCAAAATACCTTGTATATTCTGCAGAAGTCTTACCTTCCACCACAATTTATGCAACAGCAATAGTGTTGGTGTTTTCTCCCCCGTTAGTGCAAATAATCGTGCCTCCAGAGCTCCATATAGGTTCCCTAATTCCAGGAATTGCTGTAATAATATTTTTTGTATCCCCCCACCTCCCGGATCATTCCACCCTCTAATATGCTGCAATTGAGCTGCTATAAAATATGCCCAGGGATTTGGCGCTGCCAGCCCCCCCTCCCCTTTTCCTCTCTGCAGTTCTTCCAATTTAATTCGTGGTGGTTTTTCCCCCAGATCAATTCCCTGAACAGACTGTTAATTTTTTAGAAGTACCTTTGTGGTATCCACACTGGGGAGTTATGTAAAATATACAATAATTGTGGCATCCAAATCATCTTAAGTAAATTCGTTCGTCCTACCACTGACAGCGGTAATTTTACCCATATGTTTAACTTTGATTGAAACTTTTCTAGGACCGGAATAAGATTTAATTTCTCATACTCTCCCACCTTCCCTGTTACATTAATACCAAGATACCTGAACTCCGAGACCAGTCGCAGACCTGATGCTATATAAATGTGTTCATTATCTTTGTTCCCATCAATTGACAGCAGCGTCGACTTATTCCAGTTAATCATCAGTCCCGAGTAGCTACCAAAATCACCAATAACGTCCATCGCCACCTTTAAGGACGACGAGGCCTCTGCCAGAAATAGTAATGTGTTGTCCGCGTACAAGGCTATTTTCTCCTTAGTCTGTCCCCTCCTGAACCCCTGTATGTTCGTGTGGGCTCTAATGAGTATGGCAAGAGGCTCTATGGCCAAACCGAACAGCAGCGGGGACAGAGGGCACCCCTGCCTTGTGCCTCGATGTAACTCAAAGGGAGCTGACAAACCGCCATTCACTCTCATTCTAGCCGACGGCGTGTCATCTAACATCTTAACCCATGAGATAAAGTTTATGCACAGTCCAAATTTATTCATAACTTCCCACAAATACTCCCATTCTATTGAGTCGAAAGCCTTGGCCTCATCCAATGAACATATCGCCCGGATTATCCACTGGTAGCTGCAGATTAAGGAACAATCGTCTGATATTTGTCGCAGTAGACCTCGCAGGCATAAATCCCGATTGGTCCCTGTGTATCACCTTTGTTATTACCTTACTAAGTCTAGAAGCAAGAACCTTTGCAATAATTTTAATGTCAGTGGTCAGCAGTGAAATCGGCCAATAAGAATCTGGCAGCAGGGGATCTTTTCCCAGTTTCGGAATTACAACTATCACCGCCTCCTTCAGAGACCTTGGTAACGTTCCCTCCTCTGAAGCTCTCTCAAGAGTAGTCAATGCTGTGGTAGCAAGACACCCCCAAATTTCTTATAGACCTCCAGGGGCAGACCGTCCAAACCTGGTGATTTATTATTGGCTATTGACTCCACCGCCAATTGTAATTCCTCCAAAGTAATAGGTCCATTTAGGTAGGCCCGATCTACCTCCGAAAGAGTAGGGATTGGTATTGTGTCTACGTATGCTTTAATCTGCTCCTTAGTACAGGTCAGTTTAGTGTTATATAAATCTTTATAGAAATCTGCGAAGACTGACAGGATTTCAGTTGGACTATTAACAATTGTACCTGTTGTATCTTTAATAGCGCCAACAAAAGCCGTTTTCCTCTGCGCCTTTGCTATAAGAGCCAGCAAGTGTCCTGCTTTCTCCCCTTCTTCAAAAAACCGGTGTCTAGCAAATAATCTCTTATTGTTGGCCTTTTCCAGAACGTGGGTATTATAAGCCGTCTGTGCCCCCTTCCATTCCCGCAGGTCCTCCTCCGCTCCCGTCAGGACAAACTGCCTTTCTGTAGTACTCACTCTATCCCTAAGGAAAACCCCAAACTGCTCAGTTTTATTTTTGGCTCTGTTTATAGCTTGTATTAGATTTCCCCTTAGGCAGGCTTTCATAGAATCCCACTGCGTAACTGATCCCTCATTCTCCTCAAAGAACCTATTCAGGGAGAGCCCAATTGACTCCAAGTCAATAACCTGAAGCCAGAAAGCATTCATAGACCACATAGTGACATTTAACGGAAGTCTAACGGAGCAATTAATAGTAATTACTAGCGGGGAATGGTCAGATAAAAGTCTAGATAAGTACTCCACTTTTTCTACTGCCGCAAGGATGCTTTCCGTGACCAGGGCCATATCAATTCGCGATAATGTGTTATGTGTTTTAGAATAACAAGAAAACTGCCTTTCCCTGGGGTTCTTATGATGCCATACATCCAATAACGACATTTCCTGTATAAGCACCCCAAATTTCGACTGATGAGAATCCGCAGTCGCCGCCCCTGGTCTACGTTTGTCCCAGTATGGGTGTATAATGTTATTAAAATCCCCTACACATATTACTGGCACATTCGGTATCTTATCCACAAATGCTGCTATCATCTCCAGCACTTTAGTATTAAAGAGTGGTGGAATATACACTCCAATCAGTATCATTTCCTTAGCCATTAGTTTACAGTGAAGTGCCACCATTCTGCCCTCCCCGTCCACCCGAGATGTTATCAGTTCAAATGGTATAGAGTTATGAACAAGAACACTTACTCCTCTAGCATAACTGGAGAAAGCAGAATGAAAGCTAGATCCTACCCACGCCCTATTTATCAGTCCCGTTTTCCCTTTTTCTAAATGCGTCTCCTGCAAGCAGACAATCGCCGGGGACCGTGTGCGAGCAAACTCCATCACCGCCGCTCTTTTAGTGGCGTCTCCCAGACCCCTCACATTCCAGGATAGTACATGACCTTTGTTATTCATCTTACTGTAAGGCATATGGTGTAATTGAATACCTCCTCATTCCGTCCTCCCATAAAACATAGCTGCTTCTGAACCGTAGTGACATATAAATATATGGAAACCCACCTACTCATCACAAATTGCAATATAAAAATAAAGTTATCATTGTATAACACATTAGCACCTGGATCAAATAATAGGAGATGTGCAAAGCCCTCCCACCCCAAGAAAAGAGAACAGAAAGAAATAAACCCTACAAGAAACGGCAATATAGAAATCCTTCTGCAAATAACAGACGGACAAGGGCACCAGTCCATCCTTCAGCTGTACAGGAAGCTATCACGAAAAAAGGAGAAAGAAAAAGGAAGGATAAAAAAGAAGGGTGCAACAAGAGCAGTCTACCGCGCCGATCTTCACCCTTTGTTTTAACCGAATACAATGCACAGTATTAAAGTTCCACTGGGCCGTGGATAGACATCTTTATAAAGAAACCAAAAACATACTACCGGCAAATACCGATGGCGAATACTCTTATATGAAATCCATTTCTTTTATGAACTCCGGCGAATCCTTTGCTCATTTTGTTCAATCCAACGAGGCGCATCTTTCGGATGTTCGAAGAACGAGGTTTCTCCCAGTGCTGCCACTCTCAACTTTGCTGGATAAATCATGGAGTACGGGATTTGGAGATTCTGCAGTTGTCTCTTTACATCGCCAAATTGGGCTCTGCGCTTGGAGACTTCGATGGAATAATCCGGGAAAAAGGAGACATCGCGGCCATTGTAGGTAATTTTTCCTTTAGTACGTGCTGCTTTCAAAATGGCGTCTCTGTCTCTGTAATGCAGCAGCTTTATCAGTACCGGCCGTGGGGGAGCTCCAGGTGGTAATGGTCTGGTGGGGACCCTATGTGCTCTCTCCACTGCAAAGAGCGGGGCCAGTCCATCCGATGCAAATAATTCACACAGCCAGTTCTCGAAAAACTCTGAGGGGTTATTGCTCTCAGTTTTTTCAGGGACCCCAATAACTCGGACATTATTCCGTCTGAGCCTATTCTCCAAGTCATCTGCTTTAGCTTGCTAAGCTAATATTTGTTGGTCATGTCTGCGGGTGTCTCGTGTTACCTGGGGGAAAGCATCCTCCATGTCCCCGAGTCTACCCTCCGCTGCCGACACCCTGTCACTCATATTTTGCATGTTCTGACGCATAAATGATAGTTCCTCCTTAATCTGTCCCATCTGAGTTCCCAGGGATGTGAGAGTAGAGCCATATTGTGTCACAGCCATAAATACGTCCCTCAATGTAGGTTCTGTGTTGGCAGGAATAACAACTTTGCTGTCTGGATGAGGTATCTCTTTAAGTACCATGGCTCCCTCTGCTGGCGCTTCTGTGCAAGTGTTCATTTCCATATTATCATCTCTGGAATCTTCACCATCAGCAAGCATCGAGAATCTGCTGCCCTGCGCTGCGGTGACTTCCCCCCTGCCCTCCGATCTCACTGGGGCCTTACTTGGAGTTCTAGCAAAGCCTGCCAACTTCTCTGCTGCACTGAGAGCTGCCTGCCTCTCCGACCTGGTGTTTGCAACCTGCATGACGGCGCCATCTTGAATTCCTCTACCATCTCCCACCGCTGCCTCCTTTTGCTTCTTATTCATGCCCCCAGCCATCTTTGCAGCACCCAGTGATCCCCGCGTGTTCCACACTCTTTGCTCAGCCGGTACCGGCGAAAAATTCAGCAGTTGCGTGTCCCAGTGGATATAAATACAGGGTGAGTCGTCCGGAGCTCTTACACCTTGCAGCCGCTCACATGTCCAGCCAGGCCACGCCCCTCATGCCATATATTCTTTACAAACGGAATTGGGCTGACTCTGAAATTACTCGAGGCCCAGATGATGAGCTGACAGTAGTTGCTAGCAATGGTCAGCCTTTGCCACAAGTGGGGTGCAAGGAGGTGACCATTAAGGTGGGGCAAGTAGAAATAAAAGCCCAAGGCTTGATAATTGTAGACATTGATCGATGAGAATGTAACCCAATAGTGACCTTAGGTACTAATGTGATGGAAAATTGTCTTGCCAAGGTTATTGTTTTGTTGCAACAGATAGCTGAAACTGCTGGTTCCAGTGAGTAACTGGTCCTGCAAAAGGAGATCAAGGCCCTGATGCAAAGGCAGCAGGTAGAGCTATCTGGCGGCGAAGTCGGCAGTGTCAGAGTGAGTGATTCATTCCCCATTGCAATACCCCCAAGGAGTGAAATGTTAATTTGGTGTGGGGAAGCCATAGGTGCCAGGGGAAGAGATTACCAAACCCTGGTAGAACCAGTGTACTCTGATAGTAGGCCCACTGTCCTGACAGCTAGAGGGGTAGTTGATGTCCGCAAAGGGAGGGTACCTGTATGCATCTTAAATTGTGGGGAGGAGGAGGCCACCGTTGCTAAGCTGTTCACTGTCAGTCACAATGCAATTCAGACAGCAGAACCCTTGGTCTTGTCCGACCAGGCGGAGGACAATGGCTCTGCAAAACAGCTGGAGGATTGGTGTCAGCAGCTGCACGTAGGCACTGACTCCACTCTTCCACACCAAAAGAATGATTTTTACCAAGTAGTCCAAGAGTTTGAACCGGAATTCAGCAAACACCCTTTAGACTTTGGGCAGGTAAAAGGGGTTCAACATTATATCCCCACTGGAGATCATCCGCCCATTAAAGAGAGGTACCAGCCTGTACCCCCAGCTCACTATCAATGTGCCAAGAGTATGTTATGAGAGATGAAGGAAGCTGGGGTGATCAGAGACAGTTGTAGCCCCTGGGCAGCTCCGCTAGTCCTCATTAGAAAGATAGATGGTACAATGAGGATGTGTGTTGACTACAGAAAAATTAACAGCATTACCCACAAGGATGCCTATCCGTTACCTAGGATAGAGAAATCACTAGCTGCACTGAGAATGGCTATTTCTCTACCTTAGAACTCACTAGTGGGTATTGGCAGGTTTCCGTGGCAGAGGCGGACAAAGAGAAGACCGCCTTCGCAACACCAATGGGCCTCTCAGAATTCAACTCCATGCCATTTGGGCTTTGCAACACGCCAGGAACGTTTCAGAGGTTGATGGAGTGCTGCCTTGGACACCAGAACTTCGAGACAGTTCTGTTGTACCTTGATGACGTCATTGCCTTCTCCAAGACCTACGAAGACCATTTGGAGGACCTGGCCATGGTGTTCGAAGCCCTGTTCAACTTTGGCCTGAAAGTGAAACCATCCAAATGCCACCTACTGAAGCACAAGGTGCAGTACCTGGGCCACGTAGTGAGTGCGGAAGGCGTGACACTGGACCTCAACAAAGTCACTGTTTTCCGGGACTGGCAGAGGCCCAGCAACATTCATGAAATACGTCAGTTCCACGGGTTGGTAGGCTACTACTGAAGGTTCATCAAGGGCTTCACTGAAATAGCCGCATCCCTGCAAAACCTTCTCATAGGCCAGCCCAAAAAGGCCAGGAAGAAGAGTTCTACATTTGACTGGAATGACGAACTGGAAAGATCCTTCACTCGGTTGAAGTTGGCTCTCACCGGGGATGAAGTTCTGGCCTACCCAGACTATGACCAACCATTAATCCTCTATACTGATGCCAGCAATGTGTGACTTGGAGCAGTACTGTCGTAGGTACAGAAAGGCAAAGAAACAGTAATCTCCTACGCCAGCAGGAAGCTTCGTCCCACTGAAAGGAACCCTGACAACTACAGCTCCTTTAAACTGTAGTTCCTCGCCATAGTCTGGTCTGTGACCAAGCGATTCAAACACTACCTAGCTGCAACAAAGTTTACCATCTTCACGAACAACAATCCGCTGACTCACTTGGAAATTGCAAAGCTAGGTGCGCAGGAGCAACGATGGATGGCCCGGCTATCCAACTACGAGTTTACCATCAAGTACCGAGCGGGACATAAGAATGCCAATGCTGATGCGCTGTCCAGAATGCCCAACTTGCCAGATGGGGAGAAGATCTGGAAGCACTCAAAGAAAGTGAGTTACCAGCCTTTCACCGGCCGGTAGTGTCCAAGGGGTGAAAAACAAGCGCTACATCGTGAAAGAGGCCACGCTAAACCCACTGCCCCAACATGAGTGGGCAGAGACGCAGGATAGCGACCCAGAAGTCCGCCTGGTAAAGGTGCTACTGACGCTAGCTGACTCGCGCCCCCATCCAGATGCTCCACAAGAGACCCAACAGTTGTGGAAGAAATGGGGCAGGCTATTTATCTATGAGGGAAAGCTGTGTCGGAGGAGTGTCAACACCCGAACTCACGAACTGGTCTGGCAGGTTGTAGTCCCGAAGCGAGATGCGTCAATGATCTTGGAAGCGTACCACAATGGAGCAGGACACTTCAGATGGCAGAAGTTGGAGGTCCTACTTCGTGAGAGATTCTACTGGGCTGGTATGAGGAAGGCCATTGAAGATTGGTGTGGAGAGTGTGGACCATGCAACCTACGCAGGAAGGACCATAACAGCCAACGAGCCCCGTTACAGCCAATAATCACCAAGCAGCTGCTTGAGTTGGTAGCCTTAGACCATGTGAAGCTGGTCTCAAGCCATTCAGGCTATGTCTACGCCCTCACCATTGTTGACCATTACTCAAGGTTCCTGGTAGTCGTGCCTGTCAAGGACCAAACAGCAAAGACAGCAGCCAAAGCATTTCAACGACACTTTTGTCGACAGCACAGTTACCCTGAATAAGTGCTTACAGACCAAGGCCCAGCTTTTGAAGAAGAAGTGTTCCAGGAGTTCTGTAACCTGTACGGCTGCAAGAAAATCAGAACGACGCCGTACCATCCACAGACAAATGGCATGTGTGAGAAAATGAACCAAGTGGTAATTGACCTATTGAAGACCTTGCCCTTGGAAGAGAGAAACCTGTGGCCAGAGAATTTGCCAGATCTGGTAGATCTAGCGATGAGCGACTTTGCCTTTTTTCGGGTCGAGTCGGGTTTCATGAAACCCGACTTTCGCAAAAGTCAGGTCGAACAAAATCGGCCGACTATAGGGAAAAGTCGGAGGCCGACTGAAGCACTAAACCCAATGCAAGTCAATGGGGAAGCAAAGTCGGCAGGGAGTGGAGGACAATAAACACACCTACAGTGCCCATTTCAATGCCAAAAACATCAATTCTTATAACTGAAGCTTGTCAACCTTAATTTACTTCCTAATAATAGTTACGCATTGAAAACTGGGGGTTATTTGGCTAAAGTTGTGGGGGGTTGGGCTGGCTCCAGGTTTTCGTGTGCCCTGGGCCAAAGAGTGTCAGTGCGCCCCTTTAACGCATACCACAACTCATGATGCTCCGATACGCCACAGAAATATAGGTATAGTACAATGACACATACTTCACTGCTTACATAGAATCATAGAATCGTAGAGTTGGAAGGGACCTCCTGGGCCATCTGGTCCAACCCCCTGCTCAAAGCAGGATTCGCTAAATCATCCCAGTTAGATGTCTGTCCAGCCTCTGTTTGAAGACTTCCATGGAAGGAGAACTCACCACTTCTCGTGGCAGCCTGTTCCACTCATTGATCACTCTAACTGTCAAAAAGTTTTTTCTAATATCTAATCTGTGTCTCCTCCCATTCAGCTTCATCCCATTGCTTCTAGTCTTTCCTTGTGCAAATGAGAATAAAGTTGATCCTTCTACAATGTGACAGCCCTTTAGATATTTGTAGACAGCTATTAAGTCTCCTCTCAGTCTTCTCTTTTGCAAACTAAACATTCCCAAATCCTGCAACCTTTCCTCATAAGACAGGGTTTGCAGACCGGTCACCATTCTGGTCGCTCTTTTCTGAACTTGCTCCAGTTTGTTGATGTCTTTTTTAAAATGTGGTGCCCAAAATTGGACACAATATTCCAGATGAGGTCTGACCAAAGAGGAGTAGAGGGAAATAATTACTTCACGTGATCTAGACTGTATGCTTCTGTTAATACATCCTAGAATTGCATTTGCCTTTTTTGCTGCTGCATCACACTGTTGACTCATATTCAGTCTGTGATCTATTAGTATACCCAAGTCTTTTTCACATGTGCTGTCACTTAGCCCTATTCCTCCCATTCTATATATGCTTTTTTCATTTTTATTGCCCAGATGTAGTACTTTGCATTTCTCCCTGTTAAAAACCATTCTGTTAGTTGCTGCCCACTTCTCCAGTTTATTTAAATCTTTTTGAATCCTCTCTCTCTCTTCTCTAGTATTAGCTATCCCTCCTAGCTTTGTGTCATCAGCAAATTTAATCAGTTTACCCTCAATTCCTTCATCTAAATCGTTGATAAAGATGTTGAACAATACAGGGCCCAGGACAGAGCCCTGTGGTACCCCACTTGAGACATTCTTCCAACTGGATGTGCAGCCATTTACGACCACTCTTTGGGTCCGATCACTAAGCCAGTTATGAATCCACCTAACAGTTGCCTTGTCCATTCCATACTTAGTCATTTTTTCAATAAGGATTGTATGAGAGACTTTGTCAAATGCTTTGCTGAAGTCAAGGTATACTATATCTACAGCATTTCCTTGATCCACCCAATCAGTAATACCGTCATAGAAGGAAATTAAATTAGTCTGACATGACTTATTAGTTACAAACCCATGCTGACTCTGTTTAATCACTTCATTCTTATCCAGGTATTGACATACATGTTGTTTAATAATTTGTTCAAAGATCTTTCCTGGTATAGAAGTCAGACTCACCGGCCTATAGTTGCCTGGGTCCACCTTCTTCCCCTTTTTGAAGATAGGAACAACATTTGCTCTTCTCCAGTCTTCTGGCACATCTCCTGTTCTCCAAGAATTTTCAAAGATTATGGAGAGGGGTTCAAAAATTTCTTCTGCTATCTCCTTCAGTACTCTGGGGTGTAATTCATCTGGACCTGGAGACTTGAATTAATTTAGGTTAGCTAAGTGTTTCCTCACTATCTTTCTGTTTATAGATATCCTGGATTCTTCTATTCCCTTAATAGGACAGTGAATAACAGTTGATGTTACATTTCCTTTCTGAGAGAAAACAGATGCAAAATAGGAATTTAAAAGTTCAGCCTTCTCAACATCCTGTCTTACCATTTCATCATTTTCATCCTGTAAAAATCCTATAGCATCTTTGACTTTTCTTTTACTTTTGACATATCCCCAAAATCCTTTATTATTGCTTTTGACATCTCTTGCAAGCCTCAATTCATTTTCAGCTTTAGATAATCTGATTTGTGCCCTGCAGGTTCTGCAGACAGCATTATATTCTTCTTTAGATATGCCTCCCTCTTTCCATTTTATAAACATTTTTTTCTTCCTTTTTAGCATGTGCTTAAGTTCTGTGTTCATCCATCCTGGTTTCCTTAAATGCTTCCTATTCTTCCCTCTTTTCGGAATTGTTAACAACTGTGCTTTGAGAATTTCATTTTTCAAGATTTCCCATCCTTCCTGGACATTTTTGTCTTTAAGGATATCCAGCCATTGGATCCCTCCAATTCTCTTTCTGAATCCCTTAAAATCTGCCTTTCTGAAATCTAACCTTGACGTCTGAGTCTTCACAGGTCTTCCGCCTCTAGTTATCCAAAATTCTAAAATAGCATGGTCGCTACCTCCTAGGGTCCCAGCCACTTTTACCTCCTCAACCATGACATGACTGATCTATTTTAAATTGTACAATAGCTCAAAAACAGGACATTATATTACTCCATACAGTGTTATGGCCACCACATTGTGCGCCATACAGAATAATGAGCCCCATATATTTCTCCATACCAAATAATTAGTCACATATAATGTTCCATACAGTATCTGATGAACTCCACAAAATGCTCCATATGTAATGGGCCCCATTTGTAATGCGCCAGTGTATAATGTGCCCCTTAGATGCTGCTGTAGTGTCTGATCTGCCCCATTTACATTGCTCCAGTACATAATGGGCCTCATGGATTCATGGCTGATGCTCCAGTGTATGATGGGCTCTAATAATGCTCCATATATAATGGGCCCCATTTGTAATGCTCCAGTGTATAATGTGCTCCTTAGATGCTGCTCCAGTGTCTGATCTGCCCCACTTACATTGCTCCAGTACATCATGGGCCTTATGGATGATGCTCCAGTGTTTGATGGGCTCTAATAATGCTCCATATATAATGGGCCACTGTTGTGAACTCATTTTCTGCTCTGCCTCTGGTTTCTGGTGAGGGAGCTGGTTGTGCTGACAGAGGAGTTGTGAGTTCTCTTTCCGGGCTCCCTCTGGTGGTGGCAGGAGGTAATGAAGCTGATCTAATTAACAGAGACCTGCCACCTGATAATGAGGATGAAGATTGGACATCTGGAGTCTTAGACTGGATTTAAGACAGCCGACTCCCTATTCCCTTGCTGGTGATTTTTTCCTGCCTCCTGAGGTCTTAGTTTCCAGCTCAGTTCCTGCCTTCTCAAGCTAAGTTGTCTCTGCTTATGTTCACATTTGATTTGGTTTGGTCTATTCAGTTTTTTGTATGGTCAGCCAGCCCCGGCTTGGGCTGTGCTGAATTTCCACTCTTATGTCATTGTATGTGCCAGTTTGCTTTTTGTCCCTTATTAGATTGGCCTCTTTTTGCTCTGTTCTCAGAATATGCCAGAGTGCTGATATAGTGGGAGAAGTCTAGTGACTTCAGGGTATTTTTTGCTATCAGAAGTGTTGGATATTTTTGCAGGTTTTTTTGGCGTGATGGCAGACAGTATCTTTCCTTTCCTGTCCTTACTAGTTAGTGTGGGGACCCATCGTTTGCTCAGCCTATTTTCCTACCTGTGTTTGTGTTTTCATCTTGTCTCACCGTCAGTACATGTGTGGGGGCTGTCTATTCCTTTGGGGTCTGCTCTGGGGCAGTTTAGATTTCCCCTTTTCTTGCTTTAGGCTTATTTAGTCCTCCAGCTCTGACGAGGCATCTAGAATCATCGTAGGTACGCTCCACGGCTGCTGTTAGTTGTGTGGTTAGGATCAGGGGTCTGCAATCCGCGTAGTTACCAACCTCTCTGTTTTTTCTGTGACTTGGCTTGGTCTTGTTTTCCTCCTCGGTGACCCATTCATAACAATCACCAGCCATACCGCAGATTCTAGGGTACTCAAAAGCAGGAAAGAATTGTTAAAAAAAAAAGTGTCAGAATTTTTTTTTTATATGTATTTTTTCCTCTTTTTCTCTGGGTCCGTAGGAGGATTTTTTCTCTAATGGAGATTAAGCAATTGTCTGATCGTGTGGAGCAGCTTGCTGCTGAAGTGCGGGGAATTTCTGCCTACCTCACTCAGTCACATGCTGTTGAAACAAAAATCCCTACTCCTGATGTGTTTTCTGGGAATCGGTCTAAATTTTTGAATTTTAAGAATAATTGTAAATTATTTCTTGCCTTGAAGCCTAACTCATCAGGGAGCTCTGTGCAGCAGGCTAAAATTGTCATCTCCTTGCTGCGCGGCGATCCCCAGGATTGGGCTTTTTCTCTGACATCAGAAAATTCTATTCTGACTAATGTGGACGCACTTTTTCAAGCCTTGGGGTTGTTGTATGATGAACCTAATGCTATTGATCAAGCTGAGAAAACCCTGTTGGCATTGAACCAGGGTCAGGATTCTGCAGAGTTATACTGTCAAAAATTCCGAATGTGGGCGGTCCTTACTACATGGAATGATGGTGCCTTGGCAGCTCTCTTTCAGAAGGATTTATCAGAGACAGTAAAAGATGTTATGGCGGGTTTTCCTGTTACCTCTGGTCTTGATGATTCTATGTCATTAGCCATTCAAGTTGATCGGCGTTTACGTGAACGTAAAACTACACGAGAGGCGTTGCCACCTTTTGAACAAACATCTGAACCTATGCAATGTGATAGGGTTTTGTCTAGGGCACAACGTCAGGAGTTTAGAAGGCGTAATAAGCTGTGTTTTTTCTGTGGAGACGCCTCTCATACTATTTCTGTCTGCCCTAAATGAGAGAAATGTTTTGCACACACATTTGCTGTGGGCAGTGTACAACCTAAGTTTCTTTTGGCAATTAATCTGATCTGCTCCTTATCCACATTTTCCGCTAAGGCTTTTGTAGATTCAGGAGCAGCTTTGAATCTGATGGATTTGGACTTTGCTAAACGTTGTGGTTTTCCTATGATACCTCTGCCGACGCCTATTTTTTTTAGGGGTATTGATACTACTCCTTTGGCGGAGAATAAACCTCAGTTTTGGATCCAGGTGATAATGCGAGTTGCCCCAGACCACCAGGAAAATTGTAAATTTTTGGTGCTGCACAATTTGCATGATACTATTGTTCTGGGTTTTCCCTGGTTGCCTACTCATAATCCAGTTTTGGATTGGAAATCTGTGTCTGTGGTGAGTTGGGGCTGTCAGTGTGTTCTTAGGGACACTCCTGTTTTCTCCACCTCTCCTCAGTATCATGATATATATTCCTGATTATTTGGCTGATTTTTCTGATGTATTTAGTGAGAGTAAGTCAGCGTCTTACAATTGAGTTGATGCCTGGTGTAAATTTCCCAAGGGTCGGCTTTTCAACTTATCAGTACCTGAACATGATGCTATGTGATCCTATATTAAGGAGTCATTGGAGAAGGGTCATATTAGACCATCCTCTTCACCCTTAGGTGCTGTTTTTTTTTTTGTGGCCAAGAAAGATGGTTCATTAAGACCTTGTATTGACTATTGTTCCCTTAACAAGATGACGGTTAAATATCAGTACCCGTTACCCCTGATGTCTGATTTATCCTCCAGAGTTAAAAGTGCCGGCTGGTTTACTAAGCTTGACCTCAGGGGGGCATATAATCTTATTCGCATCAAGCATGGGGATGAATGGAAGACGGCGTTTAATACTCTGGAGGGACATTTTGAGTACCTGGTGATGCCTTTTGGGCTCACTAATGCCCCTTCTGTCTTCCAATTCTTTATGATTGATATTTTCCGGGACTTTGTGGATAAGTTTTTGATCATTTATCTGGATGATATGTTGATCTTTTCCAGTGATTGGGATTCTCATGTGGAACATGTCCGGACTGTGTTCCAGATTTTGAGGGAGAATTCCCTGTTTGTTAAGGGATCGAATTGCCTCTTTGGTGTACAGAGAATTTCATTTTTGGGATTTATTTTGTCTCCGTCGACTATTGAAATGGACCCGGCCAAGGTACAGGCCATTTATGATTGGGTTCAGCCCACTTCTTTGAAGGCTCTCCAGAAGTTTTTGGGTTTTGCTAATTTCTATCGTAAATTTATAGGTAATTTTTCTGGTATTGTCAAACCACTGACTGATCTGACCAAGAAGGGTGCTCAAGTGCTGAATTGGTCTCCAGAGGCTGTCTCGGCATTTCAGGAGCTTAAGCAGAGATTCACTTCTGCTCCGGTTTTACGGCAACCTGTTGTCTCACTTCCATTTCAGGTGGAGGTAGATGCTTCTGAGATTGGTGCAGGAGCTGTTTTGTCCCAAAAAGATCCTGTGACTTCTAAAATGAATCCCTGTGCCTTCTTTTCCCAAAAGATCTCCCCATCTGAACGCAACTATGACGTGAGGAATCGGGAATTGTTGGCCATGAAATGGGCATTTGAAGAGTGGAGACATTGGGTGGAGGGAGCTAGACATCAAGTTGTGGTCCTCACCGACCACAAGAATTTGATTTATCTGGAGTCGGCCAAACGCTTGAATTCTAGACAGGCTAGGTGGGCCTTGTTTTTCACGCGTTTTAATTTTGTGGTCTCTTTTCTTCCGGGCACTAAGAATGTTAAGGCAGATGCCCTTTCTAGGAGTTTCTTTGCTGATTCTCTTATTGTGACTGAGCCTACTACCTCCTAGGTGAGGGGGTAGTTCTTTCTGCCATTTCGCCCGATTTGAGACGCGCCCTGGAGGAATTTCAGGAGAATAAACCTGAGCGTTGTCCTATGGGGAAATTGTATTTTCCTGACCAGTGGAGGAATAGAGTGATGTCTGAAGTTCATTGCTCCGCATTGGCTGGTCATCCAGGTATTTTTGATACCAGAGATTTGGTGAGTCGGTCTTTTTGGTGGCCTGCCTTATCTCGTGATGTCAGGAATTTTGTGCAGTCCTGTGGGACTTGTTCTCGGTCTAAACTCTGTTCTCGTTCTAGTGGGTTGTTGATGCCCCTGCCGGTGCCCAAGAGGCCATGGACCCATATCTCAATGGATTTTATTTCTAATCTTCCTGTCTCTCAGAGAATGACTGTTATCTGGGTGATTTGTGATAGATTTTCTAAGATGGGCCATCTTGTACCACTCCCAAAGTTGCCATCTTCCTCAGAGTTGGTGCCCTTATTTTTACAACCGGTGGTTCGGTTGCATGGGATTCCTGAGAACATTGTGTCGGACAGAGGAGTCCAGTTTGTTTCCAGATTCTGAAAAGCCTTTTGTTCCAATCTGGGAATTCAGTTATCTTTCTCCTCTGCGTTTCATCCTCAGACCAATGGGCAGACTGAGAGAACAAACCAGACTTTGGAGTCCTATTTGAGATGTTTTATATCTGCTGATCAGGATGACTGGGTCTCATATTTGCCCTTGGCCGAATTCGCGCTAAACAATAGAGCTAGTTCTGCCACTTTGATGTCGCCCTTTTTCTGTAACTTTGGGTTTCATCCTCGATTTTCTTCAGGGCAAGTGGAATCTTCAGCCTTCCCAGGTGTGGACACTGTGGTAGAGAGAATGCAGCAGATTTGGGACCAAGTGGTGGATAAGTTGTCACTCTCTCATGAAAAGGCCCAGCGGTTTTCCAACCGGCATAGGACCATTGGTCCCCGGTTTAAAGTGGGTGATATGGTTTGGTTGTCGTCAAAGAATATCTCTATGAAGGTTGCGTCTCCAAAGTTCAAGCCAAGATTTATTGGACCTTATAAGATTTTGGGGATTGTTTCTTTTCAATTGACTCTTCCAGTTAAGTTTAAGATCCATAACGTATTTCACAAATCTCTGTTGAAGAGGTTTGTTGAGCCAGTAGTTCCTATGGTGGCACCTCCTGACCCTGTATTGGTTAAAGGCAATGTGGAATATGAGGTAGAGAAAATATTGGATTCTCGTTTGTCTAGACGGAGACTCCAGTATTTGGTGAAATGGAAGGGTTATGGCCAGGAGGATAATTATTGGGTCTCTGCCTCTGACATTCATGCCAATAGATTGGTTCGTGCTTTTCACCGGCCCCATCCTGATCGGCCTGGTGGCGTGGTTGAGGGTTCAGTGACCCCTCCTCGAGGGGGGGTAGTGTTGTGAACTAATTTTCTGGTCTGCCTCTGGTTTCTGGTGAGGGAGCTGGTTGTGCTGACAGAGGAGTTGTGAGTTCTCTTTCTGGGCTCCCTCTGGTGGTGGCAGGAGGTAATGAAGCTGATCTAATTAACAGAGACCTGCCACCTGATAATGAGGGTGAAGATTGGACATCTGGAGTCTTAGACTGGATTTAAGACAGCCGACTCCCTATTCCCTTGCTGGTGATTTTTTTCCTGCCTCCTGAGGTCTTAGTTTCCAGCTCAGTTCCTGCC
This sequence comes from Dendrobates tinctorius, assembly GCF_039654945.1. Classification (NCBI taxonomy): domain Eukaryota; kingdom Metazoa; phylum Chordata; class Amphibia; order Anura; family Dendrobatidae; genus Dendrobates; species Dendrobates tinctorius. The sequence goes on from NW_027361692.1 coordinate 14,350,088, forward strand.
TTCTCAAGCTAAGCTGTCTCTGCTTATGTTCACATTTGATTTGGTTTGGTCTATTCAGTTTTTTGTGTGGTCAGCCAGCCCCGGCTGGGGCTGTGCTGAATTTCCACTCTTATGTCATTGTATGTGCCAGTTTGCTTTTTGTCCCTTATTAGATTGGCCTCTTTTTGCTCTGTTCTCAGAATATGCCAGAGTGCTGATATAGTGGGAGAAGTCTAGTGACTTCAGGGTATTTTTTGCTATCAGAAGTGTTGGACATTTTTGCAGGTTTTTTTGGCATGATTGCAGACAGTATTTTTCCTTTCCTGTACTTTCTAGTTAGTGTGGGCCCCATCGTTTGCTCAGCCTATTTTCCTACCTGTGTTTGTGCTTTCATCTTGTCTCACCGTCAGTACATGTGTGGGGTCTGTCTATTCCTTTGGGGTCTGCTCTGGGGCAGTTTAGATTTCCCCTTTTCTTGCTTTAGGCTTATTTAGTCCTTCGGCTGTGATGAGGCGTCTAGAATCATCATAGGTACTCTCCACGGCTGCTGTTAGTTGTGTGGTTAGGATCAGGGGTCCAGTCTAGGGTTAAATTTCCGTCTATACTTCCAGAGTCAGACACAGACACTCACAGGCTCACTATGTATTACACCAGAATTAAAAAAGTAGAAAAAGGAAAGGTATTCATAGCGTACACCGGTATACAGTGTTGTGGTACTTTTACATGTTCGTATATATTTCAATCTCAGTAAGCCAGTCAAGAATCTTCCCAACTGGAAACTACATGGATACAAGTATAGACACAAAGTCGAGTGTTAGCAGAAATTTTGGAATTACTCATTGCGGGAAAACCTCCTGGTATATGTTGCAGAGGCGATGCAGACCCTCAATTACTGTGTCTGTGGAGAAAGCGAAAAAGGTTCTTTGTGAAGAAAGGATTGCTTTATCGCAGTAGCGTGGATCACATCACCATTATTCGTCTCCATCAAATTGTGATCACAGGGAGAGATGTACCCATGGTCCTCACTGCCTACCATGATGTGTCTGGTCAATTTGGAGTGCAAAAGACAGAAGCCACATGCTGTAGATAATTCTATTGGATTGGCATGAGAAGAGACATTGAAAAATGGTGGCAGGAATGTCATACGTCTGTGACTATCACAACTGTGAAAGGTGATCATAAACCACCACTGCATCCGCTTGTAAGTTGACGTCCATTTCAAATGGTAGCCATTGATCATCTGAAGGTAGAGGCCAGCAGGACAGGCCATAGCTACATCTTAACCATCATTGATCAATACACCAAATTTCGAGTGGCCGTCCCTGTGAAGGATTTAACTGCCCAGACTACACAGCGGTGGAGCAGGGAGAGGTAAGTATTGCAACTTGCAAGTGCTGTGGCCATGACCAAGCAGGGAGGGCACAATCGTGGTTGACGGTACTGGCACAGGGCCCCTCATAGTACGCTGGTGTGTCTGACGGTGAGTGGGCCCTCCCACAGTCTGAGACACTGTATTGTACTATGAGGGGCTCTGTGCCATTGCCGGCGGCCATCAGTGGGCCCATCCACCTGTTCAGAGCAACAGCACTTGCCGGGGTGCGCCAGGTCTTGATCCCAGCCATTGGGGGAGGGGTGGGCAGCCCAGTTAGGGAGGTTTAAAAATTGGCATATATAGATGTGTTGGCTGGACATTCAGCTGTTGCAAAGGGCGTAATTGGGCAAGTCCGAGGAAGAGGAAGAGGAGGTGTGCTTAATGGTGGCGGTGGTCTTACAGTGGGGGTAGCGATGGAGCGTTGTTGGCTACCTTAAGTCGGAGCAGGTGCACATGTGCTACCTGAGGTTTTGTAGTGCGTCCACGCTTGCAAGTGCATGTTAATTAAATGTCTAAGCATGCAACTGGTATTCAAATTTCAGAGTTGTTTACCTTGGCTAAAGGTCCTTCCGCACTTCTTACAGGTAACCTTTACCTCATCAGTAGGATTTTGGACAAAGAAGTGCCACACTGCACTCTTCCTACTATGGTAAACATTTTCTGGCCTTGCATGCTGTGCTAAGTTGACCGTCTGGTCAAGCTGTCCTGCAACTCTTTTAGTTTTTGTTCCACGTTTTAGGACAGCTACAGGCCTGCTAGATAACCGCTGCTGCAATGTCAACTTAACTTTTGGTGGGGGTAAAGGACACAAGGAAAGGGGTTTTTTATGACCAGAACCCTGCAGTGATGACTCCGTGCTTGCAGGTTTCGACCGTTCAGAAGAGGAGGCAATAGAGCTGGTGGCTGTTTCGGCAATGTACGCCAAAACCTGTTCCTGATGCTCCGGCATTAAAAGCGGTTTTCCTACTCCAAGAAAAGGCAACCTTACAGGCCTTCTAGGGCCAGAGGATGACGCATGCTCAACACCTCCTGCCTTAGCTGCTATTGTGCTTTTTCCAGCAGAACCAGCCGATGCACCACCACTATCAGTACCAGCCGCGCCCCCCTGCCCACGTCTGCGGCCTATTCCACCATACTTCCTCATGTTTGGGAAAATGTAACCAAAATACCAGCAGAGAGATGGTACTGTATGAGGAGCGTCCAACTGTGTAAGGTGTATTAATCAAATTAAATCAACGTATATATTATGTTAGTCACAGACGCTCTCACAGTATGTATTGGACTGTAATCCAACAAGCAGATATATGTAACTGTTTGAAAAACGGACACGACTCTAAGGTGTAGGTGTGGAAAAACGGAGAAACTCCTCGTTTTTTTTTTCCAGAGTTACACCCAGATAGCTTCTATTTGTCCGTGATACCAGCCGGAATACACGGTAGTGTGTGAGGAGCGTACACCGCTAGACGGTGTCTGTATGGAAAATTATCAAGCTCCGTGTATTTGTATACGGACTGACACACGCTGTCTCTGTCTAGTTTTGACTGTAATCAAACAGCAGATATACAAAACTGTTTGAAAAACGGACACGACTCTAAGGTGTAGGTCTGGAAAAACGGACAATCTCCTCGGCTTTTTCTTCCAGAGTCACACCCAAATAACTTCTATTTGTCCGTGATACCAGCCGGAATACACGGTAGTGTGTGAGGAGCGCACACCGCTAGACGGTGTCTGTATGGAAAATTGTCAAGCTCCGTGTATTTGTATACGGACTGACACACGCTGTCTCTGTCTAGTTTTGACTGTAATCAAACAGCAGATATACGAAACTGTTTGAAAAACGGACACGACTCTAAGATGTAGGTGTGGAAAAACGGACAAACTCCTCAGTTTTTTTTCCAGAGTCACACAAAGGTAGCTTCTATTTGTCCGTGATACCAGCCGGAATACACGGTAGTGTGTGAGGAGCATACACCGCTAGACGGTGTCTGTATGGAAAATTGTCAAGCTCCGTGTATTTGTATACGGACTGACACACGCTGTCTCTGTCTAGTTTTGACTATAATCAAACAGCAGATATACGAAACTGTTTGAAAAACGGACACACTCTAAGGTGTAGGTCTGGAAAAATGGACAAACTCCACGGCTTTTTCTTCCAGAGTCACACCCAGATAGCTTCTATTTGTCGGAGACCGGACCTCGAGGCTGTGTGGGTACTAAAGTCCCAGCAGCAGAATCCGAAGGACAGAAGACCGTAGATACTCTGTCCTCAACTGTTACTTGACGACACAGCAGCACGTGTGAGCCAAAGACGCCAAATAGGAGCGATCCCTGAAGCATGCTCAGCTGCCTGTCATGCAAGTGGAGTTCTACTTAAGCAGCAAACAGAGAGAGAGGGACTTGAATAGAGTTCACAACAGCAAGTACCTCAGAAAATAGCGCTAGAAATGAGGCCTCACAAACCACCTGAATAAGGAGATTCCCAAATTGCTTTTAGGCTGACCGACTCCAGAACCATCTGTAACCTGAGCCCTGGACTGTACATGCACAGCTCAGTAAAAGGTAAAGGATACTTCACTCTGTTGTGCCCTCTAATTATTCCTGCATCACCTATCCAACTCTGCTACATCTATCATCATCAAACACAGCATCTTTACCACCACAACTGCCCTGGGACAAAGCTCTGCCCATGGAGAGCTATACCAACAGTTACGGCTCGGCGAGGCAAGCCTCCAGGAGTGGACTGTCATGGTCACGTGTGACTGGACACACCGCCTCCAGCAGGGCGACTTTATATGACACGTGTGACCCTGGATACACCGCCTCCAGCAGGGCGAATTTAAATAATAGAACGTGCAGCCGGATACACCGCCTCCAGCAGGGCGAATTTCAGAATACAGGGGAAAACCAGGAAAACAATTACAATGGTGGCCCTGCGATAGGGAACGGGGACGTGGAGACCTCCTGCACTCCCCTGAGTCAGTGTCTCTACACTCCTAATGATCCCTAGGCCGGTTCCACACCGGGCGCCGATCAGGATACCTGAAATCCCTAGTTCGCCCTGAACCAATCCCTTACTAGTGAAGTGGACGGTTCAGAAACTAATCCCACCACTGCACTAAAACACACATTGAGGAAAATGACAAACAGGGAAACACCACTTAGCTTTGCTCTGTTGCTAATGCTCCAAGCAACAGTGTCCGACACCTGAGTGCATCTTTTCCTCCAACCGGATCCAACACCTGAGTGCAGCTTTCCAGCAACAGAGTCCCGCATCTGAGTGCAGCTTTCCATCAACAGAGTCCAGCATCCGAGTGCAGCTTTCCAGCAACAGAGTCCAGCATCTGAGTGCAGCTCTCTTCCAGCAACAGAGTCCAGCATCTGAGTGCAGCTTTCACCATAGCTACCAATCCACCAAGCTTTGGAAGAACTCCTCGCTGACACCATAGCTGCCACTCCACCAAGCTTTGCAAGAACTCCTCCCTGACACCATAACTGCCACTCCACCAAGCTTTGCAAGAACTCCTCGCTGACACCATAGCTGCCACTCCTCCAAGCTTTGCCAGAACTCCTCGCTGACACCATAGCTGCCACTCCAGGATTCTGACTGAGCTGCCAGGAACTCTCTCTAGCTCCTTCCTTCACCAAGGATGGTTGGAAAACACCAATATCACCAACAGTGAGTGAAACCTCCTGCTACACCTTTATAGGCAGGACCCAAGGAATCACACCTGCTTCATTATCATGTGCAATAACACTAACCACCACCGGGGGCAAACTAGAACAAAAGACACCACTGTGTAATAACTCTAATGGCCACCGTGGGCAAAACTACCTTAAAGCACACAGCTTAAGGAAATAAAAAGGTTACTTGTGCATTTATCTGTCATAATCCAACCTGGATCATGACATTGACTCTCTGGATTGTGGCACCGAGGGCCCCCGGGTGAGCAACCAGGTGGAGCCAACCCCTATACAGTGATCGTTAGGAGCAGGCCCAGGGGTTCTAGTACCACAATAGCCAGTACCAAGAGGGGCGGCTCTTTAGGGAAGCAGGAAAGCCCCTCCACGGGACACACAGAGCACAGGACACCAGGACAGAGCGGGATAGGAGAAGACTGGAGTAGGAATGCAGGCGTGCACCATGTAACAACTGGTTGGAGCAGGATACAGGACTGGAGTAGGACTGCTGGAGAGGACCATGGAATAACGTGGGAGACAGGCCTGGGGTAGGACTGCAGGAGAGGACCGAGGAACAACGGGACAGAACTGGAGCAGAGACGGGACTGGAGTAGGACTGCAGGAGAGGACCACGGGCAGCAGGATGGAGCAGGGATACAGTAGACAAGGCTGAAGGGACACAAGCAGGGAAGAGAGAGTAAACACAGGCTAGAAAGGATAGCGGGCCTAATATGTTATGGAACACAAAGATCAGGCGCATCGATTACAGGAGGGTGACCTGATATACCCAGCTACAGTCTCCTATTGGTCCGGCAGTGCTTCCGGGTCAGGGCACCGCAGGAGCTCAAGGAGGGGGAAGGAGACACGGTGCATGCGCACAGAGTGCAGTGACGCCATTGGCCGTGGACCAGTCAGAGCAGGAGAAGGACGCCGCGGCCGTCGGCCAGAGAGACGCTGGAGCGGGGAAGTAAGTATGAGAGGGCGAGGTGGCGGCTGTGACAGCAACTCTGCTGCATCACCATCAGTCCCAGAGGACCTGCCCTGCCACTCTAGTCACCCCTGACCAGAAACCACAGGTGGCGTCATGAACACTTTACAAACTCTTTATTTTTCCCCTGTAAATATCCCCTTTTATTGGACACCCCGGGCCACAGACCAGGTCACTGTCGCTGTGACACATCCCTTTAAGAACCAGCCCAGTACCGAGTATCCCCACTGCCCAGGCGGGCAATCCACACTGATGCCTGGTGACAGGACACTCACCGCCAGCCCCGTTGTGGAGAAGTAGGAGCAGGATATAGGTGGAACTTGCAGAGTCCAGGGACTAGTTGTGTGTGTGTGTGGGGTGGGTGGGTGGAGTGTGACCCACTCTCATTTTCGGGTGGTATTTCAAAAGCCTGTGTAATTACCTGCAGGTACGGAGGATGTCACCACGGATCCGAGATAGACCAAGAGTTAAAGGTTTATTTACAGGTATTTTTTCTCTCCACGCGGGGAGGAGCAGCAGGCGGTTAAATGTGACAAAGTAAAACAGTAAAGCAGAACAATGGAGCTGAAGGAAACAGTTAAATGGTTATGCAGCGTTAAAACGGTTAAACTAAGATAATTATCACTTATCAGTCTGGTGAAAGCTTGATTGAGGGGTCTACTTCTCCCATGTCGACACCGGCAACAGCAGCGCATGCAGTCTCTACAGTCTCTGCTCAAGTTGACATTAGGACCTCCAGGGGTTAAAGCAGGAAGCTGGGAGCTGATGAGGAACCTGGGTCTCCCAGCTCTAAGTCTCTGTGCAATACCCCGCCTGTCTCACCGCAGGAGCGATGCTGCGCACGCTGTCAAGTCTCTTCACCACAATCAGGGGCTCCTGCTCGTCATTGCTGTCCCCGGGACTGCGCACTCGCATCACTGTCTCAACACTGTCAGGGGGAAAGTCTCCTCTGGTCACGGAGGCTAACTTATCCACGTACTCACACGCGGCACTCACAACGCCTTGTCCTTCAGTCTTAGTTCTCAGACGGGGAACTCTCTCTCTCTGGGTGCGCGGTGTAGCAGCCTGCTCTCTGTCCTGCGCGCGCTCTTTTTCCGCCCTGTCACTGCAGTTTCCTGTCCGTCCTCTCTTCTTCCCAGTCACTGCCCCCCACGGTCACATGGTACGGTCGGTCCAGGTCAGAAAGTCTTCCCCCCGGCAACCCTGCTGTCTGACTAGGTGGTTCCGGACACGGAGCAGGAGAGGTAACCCCTTTTGCGCTCTCCTTCCTCTTCACCCCATTACACTTGGACTAGTTAGGTGTCAGGGTGAAGAGGAGCATAAAGGGTATCTAAAGGATCCTTGAACCTTCCTGTAGAATCCTGTATAGGATCTATATGTGCTCTGCTTCTTAGAGTCAAGTAAGAGGTCGCTTTGTAGAATGTCCACACGAAGCTCAGAGATCCTGCTTCTTACATGACAGGACTCCAGGCCTTGGCCTCCTTTGAAATGCTTTTTATTATTCTCTTCACTAGAGAAATGCTGTTGTTTTTGTATGCTATCACTAATTTTCTATGTGAACTGACTTGAAAAATGCATGTTTTGCTCTTTGTTACCAACAAATTCTACAAAATATTTCTCGGAATGATACCTTTATTGGCTAACCAAAAAATAATATTGTTGAATCTATTTTTATTGAAAAAACAAGTATACAAAGGAAGCATACAAGATAACAAAATAACAAAAGAACAAAAGTTATGCACCCATCTGTACAAGATCATAGCATAAACAGTTTCATGTAAAGCCTACATATCCTTTAAAATATGAACTCGTATCTGCACAATAGGGTATACATTTAGAAAGCACAAGACCCCATCATGAACCAAACTCGAAACAAGTGACTGACATTGCAGGTTGATTAACCCTGCTATATAGCATACATTAACATTTGACTGATATGTAATGAAATAGGCTGGAAAACAAACTTTTCGCTCACACCATCTTTGGTATATTGGTAACATAAATGGGGAGATGCACCAAAACAATAATCGCAAGCTTTCAATGTGCGTTTAACATATATCCACAAGGGTGTATTACAAAAAAAATTAAAAGGGAAAATAGAAAATATAAGAAAGAAGCGGAAAAGAACCTGAAAGAGCTTAGGATGGAACATTTAGGAAAAATAGGGAAGTAGGAAGGGAGAGAGGGGGATGAAAGGGTAGGGAAAAGACGGGCACCAGACCTCTGAGCCAGCCCCTAAGAAGCCTCCTTGACCAGTTGGGATAGCCCGGCTGTTTCTTTGAAAATGATCCAGGGATGCCAAGTACGGATCAAGCGGGTATTATCCCCTTCCATTTCCGCCATCAATTCCTCCATCCGGAAGATTTCTTCAAATTCGGACACCCATTCCGCCATTGTTGGCGGTGTTACTTCTCGCCAATGGCGTGGAATTACCATGCGTGCCGCTGTGATACAGAACCTGAGAAGGCTCTGCTTCTGAGCGGATATGGGGCCTGGAAGGATCGAAAGGATGGCAATTTGCGGGGAAGGGGGAACATAATCTCCGGAAATTTTATGATAAGCCAGAAACACATTCTTCCAAAAAGATTGAATAGCGGAACACTGCCACCATATATGAAATAGTGTGCCTCTCTCAGTTCCACAGCACCAACAGGTGTCCTCTACTAACGGAAAAATAGACTTTAGTCTAGCGGGGGACAAATACCATCTGGTCAATATCTTGACATTTTTCTCCTGTGCACCCCCAGCCGGGGACATTTTGTGTGTGAATAGGTAAGCTTTGTTAAGGTCCTCAGTCGAGAATTCACATCCCATCTCCTTTTCCCATGCCCGCATGTAACTCGGAGTCACCTCCGAATCCTCAGCGTGGAGTTCCTTGTATAAAAGAGAAATCAAATGAGAAGGGGGGTCCTGCTGTTGTAATAAATTTTCCATTCTTGTCATGGGGGCAAGAATTGCAGTCAACTATATGTCTCTGGATAAATGACTTCAACTGATTATATTCCATCCAGGAGAGCCCCACAGTGGGAAATTGTTCCCGTAGGGTCTCCAAAGGTGGAATCTTCCCTCCTACCAGTACCTGTCCCAAACGCAAGTCCGAGCCCACAAGCCATCCCAAAAAACATTCCCTGAAACGGCCAGGAGGAAAGTCTGGATTGCCAAAAATTGACGTCAGCGGATTCAGGGCGCTGATCAACTTCTTCTTAATTTTTATATGATTCCAGAGTCGTAATGTCTCCCGCGCCAAAAAACCTGTTGATCCCTCAGTGTCGTTCGAAGTAAGGTCATAACATCGAATCCAAGGAAGGTGTCACAAGGGGACGTCAAAGGATGTCTGTTCCAATTGAACCCATTGTTTAGAACGGTGGCCAAATTACCAGTCGAATAGACGTGTTAGCAAGGAAGCTCTATGGTAAAGTTCCAATCAGGGAGACCCGCACCGCCTCTGGACTTCGGGGTAGTCAGACTAGTATACTTTAAGTGGGGTTTAGAAGCCTGCCAGACAAATCGGGTTAGTGCAGATCTGATGGTTTGGAAGAATGCCTTTGGCGGCATAATCGGGGCTGCCTGAAACAAATATAAAAATCTGGGAAGAACATCCATTTTAAAGGTGTTCATCCTACCAAACCATGAGATGTTCCTTCGTCCGTACTCTTTCAAACGTTTCAGGGTTGATTCCAGGAGGGGTAAGTAATTAAGTTTGTAAAGGTCGGTCATATCAGTAGGAACCCGAACGCCCAAGTATTGAATAGCTTCATTTTTCCAACGAAAGGGAAAATTCTCCTTTGTTCTCGTAAGTTCTGCCTGTCCCAGGGATATATTAAGGGCTTCGGTCTTCTGAAAATTAATTTTAAAATTACTGACTGCACCATATTTTTGAAACTCCGCCATCAATGATGGAAGAGAGATGTGCGGCTGAGATACATACAGTAGAAGATCATCTGCATAAAGAGAGACTTTGTAATGAACGCGGTCTACCCATAGACCATGCACACTGGGGTTCCCTCTAATCGCCACTGCTAAATGTTCCATAACTATCGTGTACAGAAGGGGTGACAGAGGGCATCCCTGTCGTGTGCCATTCCCGATGGCTATAGGATCTGACAATGCGCCATTGACCCTAACTCTCACTGTAGGGCTGGAATATAGAGCCGCAATCTTATGTAGGAAGTGGCTCCCCAGGCCTATCTGTCATAAGGCCGAGAACATGAATCCCCAGTGCACGCAGTCAAAGGCTTTCTCCGCGTCGATCGACAGCAGAGCCATCGGTTTATGTCTTGATTTAGCGTGTGCAGTCAGAATGAGGGTTTTGCCTATCCCGTCCCTCGCCTCTCTCCCCCGCACAAACCCCACCTGGTCCGAATGCACAACAAAAGGTAGAAGGGGAGCTAGTTGGTTAGCTAAAATTTTTGCGTAAAGTTTCATGTCTACGTTAATGAGTGATATTGGACGGTAGTTGGTCACCACCGTAGGGTCTCTTCCCGGCTTCGGTATTACTGTAATGAAGGCCTCTAAGGATTGTGGAACGAACGGGGCATCGCCCGCGATGGAGTTAAAGACCTGTGTCATAATGGGATTAAGTTGCTCTCGAAACATCTTGTAACAATGAGGGGAAAAGCCATCCGGACCCGGACTCTTACCAGCCGGGGTGTTCCGAATGACTTCGTCAATCTCCTCAACTGTAAAATCTGCTTCTAATGGTTCCGTTAGATCTGTGGTCAGTGTCGGGAGGGCAGTATCTTGAATATAAGATTCTATTCGAGGTTGGGGGTCCAGAGGCAGCTGTGGGGGGTCATTTCCCTTAATATTGTACAATGTATGGTAGTAGCGTCGCATTATGTCTAGGATTTCGGTTGGATTCGATGTCGTCTGACCCCGACGTTTCTGGAGGGATGGGATGTATGTGGTCTGACATCGTGGGTGTAAAAATCTGGCCAGCATACGTCCACATTTATTAGCTTGACCGTATAGTATACTTTTAAAACGATTTCTATGAATACGGGACTTCTCGTTTAGCAGAGACTTTAGATCGTCTCTACATTTGATCAGGTCAGACTGTGACTCCGCCTTTAAGTCATTCTTAGGAGTCATCTCCAAAAGTGATATTTTTTCCGTGAGATCTCTAATTTCCTTATTTTTCATTTGCTTCAAGCGGGAACCATGTTTAATAAGAACCCCTCTAAGGACGCATTTTAGAGTTTCCCATTTGATAGGCATGACAGTGGTGTCGTGTTCGTGATCTTGTAAAAAGGTCGCTATAGTAGTTTTTACGTCAGCCACACATGTAGGGTCTTTTAAAAGATTATCGTTCATTCTCCACGTCCACTGTCGCGTCCCCGAATCAGGAGGGCTAATGTCCAGGAAAACTGGAGCATGATCCGACTATAGGAAACTCCCAATGGACGGCTTCGGATCCCAGGCCAATGCGCAATGACTAAGAAGAAAGAAATCTATTCTGCCATATGAGTTATGTGGCGTGGAGAAGAACGTATAATCCTTCATGTTGGGGTTAAGGAGCCTCCAAACATCAGTAAGATGTAGGTCATGAAGATCTCTTTTCAGAGAAGTCAGTTGGCGAGAAGAGAGGTAAGACCTCACCACTGTTGAGTCCAGCGTCGGGTTAAGAGTCAGATTAAAGTCTCCCCTGAGGACAACCACCCCTTCGGCGAAATCAGCTACTGTCTTTAAAAAGGACCTCGCAGCTCGAATTTGGTCCCGGCTAGGGGCGTACCTCCCCGCTATAGTATATGTTGTTGAAAATATCTGGATTTTCAAAATCACGTATCTTCCCTCAGTATCAATTATTTTATCCAGTATAGTATGTTGGAGGGACTTGTGGAGTGAAATGGAAACACCTCGGGACCGTGAGTCCGGGTTGGCACTGTGGAACCAAGTTGTGTAATAGCGGTCGGGTATACTAGGGACATGTCCAATCTTAAAATGTGTCTCCTGCAATATCAATACGTTAACTCTTTTCTTGTGCATACCATATAAGATATGCGACCGCTTCTGTGGTGTATTAAAGCCCCTAACATTCAAGGAGCCAAGTGTAATCTTTCGTGTGTCAGTCTTACCAGGCATTGTACCTGCAGTCTGGGACCAAGAGAATCAGGCCTCCTCCAAAGGGATAGGTCCGCTCCGAGGTCCGGCGCCCGCTGCAGGAAGGGGAAAGAGACTAGTAGAGTGGGGATAGGTTGAACACTAAGAATGAATAAAGAATTAAGAGTTAGAAAAGATAAAGGTAACAGTAGAATCAAAGATGTGAGTGCGAGTAAGCACACACCCACAGGTAACGTAGAACCAGGTGGAGGTACGTACTAATTGCTGTACGCCACAATGGCAGAACAGCGCCTCCAGGGGGGGGGTAAGTGTATGACAAGAAGAGAAATGGAGACCCATCTCCTCCGGTCCCCGACCCCTTGGAAATATATCATTCACATACCCCTAAAGCAAGAAATCTAACCCTTTAAACTTATGCGTACTTATATCTACCGAATCCACTAGTTGTTAACACATCACACATCGTATATAACTGCAGTATCATCAGAACTGATAATGTCAAGAATATCGTAATCTTTAAATCTGGAATAACATAAACTTCTAGAGATCATGCCTTCAATTAAAATGGAACTTTACAGGGTGGCGATCCACCCATGTATCTGAAGGTTTTCAGTAAGAAGATATAGCCGCTCAAGAGCACATAGGAAAGGGCAAGGGGAGGGTGGGAGAGAGGAGAAGGAAGAGAAAGAAAATCGACTGATGATGACAACTGATAAAACTGGTCCTCCATCCCCGACCCCCCAACCATTCATGAGAAACCCATCCCAATTCACAGAATTTCTCGATCAGTCATTCTCTCCCTCTCCTGGATATGCATGCTCAAGTCCATTGGGCCGTCTTCCGGGTCGACGCTGTCGTTGAGGATCTCGTCCCCTGCGAGGGTCATTCATTCTATAAAGGGACGGTAAGGATGGCCAATCAGTGACGTCCACCTCAGATACATCCAGGGCGGCCGAGAATGCCGGGATTCCATTAGGATGGCTCAGGCGATGCACTCTGCCCCTTTTCTGAACCTGGAGACAAAATGGAAACCCCCAAGTATAAGGAAGATCATGTTGTCGTAGCTCATCTAAAAGTGGGCGAAGGGCTCTGCGTCTCTGCAAGGTCCATCTGGATAGGTCCGGTAGGAGCTGTATGCGGGTATCCAAGTACTTAATGGGTCCTGTCTAGAGTTGAGCGAAACGGGTCGAAAAAATTAAAAAGTCGCCGACTTTTGGCAAAGTCGGGTTTCATGAAACGAAACCCGACCCTAGGATGAGGTCGGCCACGAGGTCGGGGACTTACGCGCCAAAGTCGCGTTTCAAAAGTTTGTTTTGCGCTCTTTTTCAGCCAATCAGGATCCACGGACACTGTGGGCAACGTGATGACATAGGCACGGGTCACCACCATCTTTCAGAAGGGCATGCAAGTGATTGGCTTGCTTTGGTGGGCGTCACAGGGGGTATAAAAGGGCGTGCACGCCGACCGCCATCTTACTTCTGCCGATCTTAGTATAGGGAGAGGTTGCTGCTGATTCTGTAGGGAGAGCGTTAGGCAGGGAAGAAGACAAAAAAACTGCTTCTGCTGCTAGCGATTTGGCCTGCACAACACACAAGTCACTGTGTGTGCAGTGCAAGGGGAGGCTATATTGTGGTGTATCAGTGGTGTTGGTTGTTGGGCTGCCTTCTAAGGCTTCCTGACACGCTGGCATTGCTGTTTACCCACTGCTCCGCAAACTGCTTTTTTAAAAGCAATCCAATCTCCCTTATCCTCTCGTCACTTTGGTCACAGGCAGCTGTGCCATCGAGCGTGTCACATAGCGCTCAGATATCAGTGGGCCACACACAATCCACAAGTGTCCAGTGTCCAAAAGTGTACGCAGAGATTCAAAATCTCCATTATCCTCTCGTCACTTTGGTCACAGGCAGCTGTGCCATCGAGCGTGTCACATAGCGCTCAGATATCAGTGGGCCGCACACAATCCACAAGTGTCCAGTGTCCAAAAGTGTACGCAGAGATTCAAAATCTCCATTATCCTCTCGTCACTTTGGTCACAGGCAGCTGTGCCATCGAGCGTGTCACATAGCGCTCAGATATCAGTGGGCCGCACACAATCCACAAGTGTCCACTGTCCACAAGTGTACGCAGAGATTCAAAATCTCCATTATCCTCTCATCACTTTGGTCACAGGCAGCTGTGCCATCGAGCGTGTCACATAGCGCTCAGATATCAGTGGGCCGCACACAATCCACAAGTGTCCAGTGTCCAAAAGTGTACGCAGAGATTCAAAATCTCCATTATCCTCTCGTCACTTTGGTCACAGGCAGCTGTGCCATCGAGCATGTCACATAGCGCTCAGATATCAGTGGGCCGCACACAATCCACAAGTGTCCAGTGTCCAAAAGTGTACGCAGAGATTCAAAATCTCCATTATCCTCTCGTCACTTTGGTCACAGGCAGCTGTGCCATCGAGCGTGTCACATAGCGCTCAGATATCAGTGGGCCGCACACAATCCACAAGTGTCCACTGTCCACAAGTGTACGCAGAGATTCAAAATCTCCATTATCCTCTCGTCACTTTGGTCACAGGCAGCTGTGCCATCGAGCGTGTCACATAGCGCTCAGATATCAGTGGGCCGCACACAATCCACAAGTGTCCACTGTCCACAAGTGTACGCAGAGATTCAAAATCTCCATTATCCTCTCGTCACTTTGGTCACAGGCAGCTGTGCCATCGAGCGTGTCACATAGCGCTCAGATATCAGTGGGCCGCACACAATCCACAAGTGTCCACTGTCCACAAGTGTACGCAGAGATTCAAAATCTCCATTATCCTCTCGTCACTTTGGTCACAGGCAGCTGTGCCATCGAGCGTGTCACATAGCGCTCAGATATCAGTGGGCCGCACACAATCCACAAGTGTCCACTGTCCACAAGTGTGTGCAGAAATTCTAAAACTCCCCTGTCCTATAGACACCTTGTACCTTGTTTTACATTACTATATAGTTTGTTGGATTTTGTCTACATTTCTACCAAAAATGAGGAAGGCTGGTGGAAGAGGCCGTGGAATTGGGCGGGCGTTGGTAGCTGGTAATGATGGTGTTGGTGGTGGATCTGATGGTAGTGGCAAGAGCAAAATAGGACCAAATGCAGGAGATGCTGACCCTGCGTCATCGTCTGTCTACATAAGGCCTTGAACGCTTAGTTTTCTAGGAGTTGGCAAACCGCTTTTAAAGGCAGAGCATCAGGAAAAAGTTTTGTCTTACATTGCTGACTCAGCCTCCAGCTCTATCGCCTCCTCTTCTTCAGTTGTAAAAAGTAAAAGCACTGAGTCGTCATTGGAGGCTCATGTTCATGAACCACACCTTTCCTTGTGTCCTTCACCCCAACCAAGATTGAAGGATGACGCAGGCCATACTACTGATTACTCCATGGAGCTGTTTTCACATACAATGCCTGGATTATCAAGTCAAATGGTGAATTACCCAGGCCAAGATGAATCTGACATGGAGTGCACTGATGCACAGCCGCTGATGGATGATTCTGCTGGTACATTCACTCAGAGCACTACATTGTCCTCGCAGTGTACAGAGCCAGATTTTGACCCTGATGAGACTCAGGTGCCCCTTCCCGCACACTATACCACCATACACGGTGACACAGAGAAAGGTGCACATGACATAGAAGAGGAGGTGATGGATGACCCAGTTGTTGACCCAGATTGGCATCCATTGGGGGAAGAGGGTGCTGCTTCCAATAGCTCAGATGAGGAGCATCCACAGCAGACATCGACATCGCAACAGCTGTTATCTGGCAGGCCCGGAGCACTCCAAAGACAGGTTCCAAACATCAAAAGAGTTGCTGGACAGCTTGTCCAGAGGGTCAAAAGATCACAGCGTGCTAGGCCGCAAAATGTCTGCCAAAGTAGGAAGAGTGCAGTGTGGCAGTTTTTTGAACAAAATCCTCATGATCAGGCCAAGGTTATCTGTAAGAAGTGCGCAAAGACCTTTAGCCGAGGGAAAAATCTGAAAAATTTGAATACCAGTTGCATGCTTAGACATTTAACCAGCATGCACTTGCAAGCGTGGACACAACACCAAACCTCAAGTGCCACATGTGCAACTGATCACAACGAAGGTAGTCAGCAACGCTACATTGTTTCCCCCACTGTAAGCACACCGGTTAGCACAGCAGCAAATGTTGAGGTGTCGTTGCAAGGCCACAGCAGTCAGGGAATCCCACTGTTATATCAACGAAAGACTGATTCTAGGCCATCAGAAAGAACACCAACTCCATCACCATCATCAACCCTCTCTCAGTCCGCCCTGTCCACCGCTACTTCCACCATATGCAGCTCTCAAGTCCAGCTCACCCTCCCAGACACTATGAGTAGGTCAAGAAAGTACTCAGTCTCTCATCCGCGTACACTGGGTTTGAACGCCCACATTGCCAAACTAATCTCGTTTGAGATGATGCCCTTTCGGTTGGTGGAAAGCACAGCTTTCCGCGAACTCATGGCCTATGCAGTACCACGCTATGACCTACCCAGTCGCCACTTCTTCTCTCGCAAAGCCATCCCAGCCCTCCACCATCATGTGAAAGACCGCATTGTCCATGCACTCAAGCAGTCAGTGAGCGGAAAGGTGCACCTCACAACTGATGCATGGTCCAGTCGGCATGGCCAGGGCCGTTACGTGTCCATCACTGCGCACTGGGTTAATGTTGTGGATGCAGGGTCCACAGGGGACAGCGGTGGTGGGACAGTGCTGCCTAGCCCACGGTCTAGGAAACAGTTGGCTGTAGGCGTTCGACCCTCCTCCTCCTCCAGAAGCGACAGCTCGTCCACAGAGCGCAGTCGTACGAGCACTCCATCTGCAGCTGCCACTGTTGCACACGATGTGTCCCCCTATCGAGCAGCTAGTGGAAAGCGTCAGCAGGCTGTGTTGCAGATGATGTGTTTGGGCGACAGACACACCGCCGAGGTGCTGGCCGAGTACTTGAAGCGACAAACTGAGTCATGGCTGGGCAGTGTACATCTTGAGGCAGGCAAGGTAGTTAGTGATAATGGCCGTAATTTTGTGGCAGCCATAGCCCTTTCAAAACTCAGCCACATACCTTGCTTGGCTCACACCTTGAACCTGGTGGTGCAGTGCTTCCTCAAAAATTATCCGGAGTTAACAGCCCTGCTCCAGAAGGTGCGAAGACTGTGCGCGCACATCCGCCGGTCGCCTGTACACTCCGTTCGTATGCAGAAGCTGCAGCGATTGCTCCACCTTCCCAACCACCGCCTCATTATCGACATTGCAACAAGGTGGAACTCCACCCTGCACATGGTGGAGCGGCTGTGCGAGCAGAGGCAGGCCATAATGCATTTGTGGGAGGATACACGGCCAGGCACTTTGAGAGCAGACATGGAGTTGACAGGCGTGCAGTGGTCGAAGCTGAAAGACCTTTGTAAAGTCCTTCAGTGTTTTGAGGAATGCACACGGCTGGTAAGCGCAGACGACGCCATCCTAAGCATGAGCATCCCACTTATGCGTCTGCTCATGCAAACTTTGACGCACCTTAAGGAGCAGGCGTCTGCAGCCAATGTTGATGAGGAGGAAGAGGAGGAGGGAATCCTTGATGACATTCAGCCATTGTCTGCTCAGGGACCTCTCCTGGACGAGGTGGAGGAAGAAGAGGAGGAGGAGGAGGAGGAGGATGATGGGGATGATTACTTAGGGGAGGAGGATGCATCTCGTGGGGCAAGTGAAAATGTTGGCGTGGCAAGGTCTGGTACAGGGTTTGTGCGTGACTGGAGGGATGTGGATTTGCCAGAAAGTGCTCCTCCACCCAGCACTCGCAGTGCATCATTGACACCGGGAACATTGGCCCACATGTCAGATTATGCCTTGCGGATCCTAAAAAGGGACCCCCGCATTGCCAAAATGATGAACGATGACGACTACTGGTTGGCCAGCATCCTGGATCCACGCTATAAAGGCAAATTACAAAACATCATGCCACAGGAGAACCTTGACCTAATATTGGCTAATAAACAAGCAACTCTGGTAAATCGGTTGCTTGAGGCATTCCCAGCACACAGCAGCGGTGATGGTTCTCACACGAGCCGTACGGGCCGGGGGCAGCTTGGCAGAGGTGTTCGTGGTGCACACAGCAGAAGTGGCGTTGGAGACAGGGGTTTCATGACAATGTTGTGGACTGATTTTTCAAATACCGCTCACACAACTGGTAATACTGCATCGATGGAAAGTGACAGGAGACAGCAGTTGTCAACTATGGTTACAAACTACTTTTCCTCCCATATCGATGTTCTCCCACACAGGTCATTCCCCTTTGACTATTGGGCCGCTAAACTGGACACCTGGCCTGAATTGGCCCAATATGCCTTACAGGAGCTCGCTTGCCCAGCTGCAAGTGTGCTATCGGAAAGAGTCTTCAGTGCAGCTGGATCAATCCTGACAGAAAAAAGGACCCGTCTGTCTACCCAAAATGTGGATGATCTAACCTTCATTAAAATGAACCACGCATGGGTTTCCAAGGATTTTGTCCCACCTTCCCCTGATGACACATAGGGTGACAGAAAAATGGCTTGCTTTGGTCCACCTCTTCCTGGTACTTCACCTATTTCGCCTTTTGCATCAGTTGAATGTCCAACATCAACATATGCCACTTTCTAAAACTCCCTAACTGTGCTGCCTCCCCCCCCATGGCCGGGGTCACCACCTAGCGCACGACACCGTGCGAGTGCCGTTGCCCTGGACAGGTGGGTAGGCCGACTCTTGGGCGCGGGCACTGGCACAGGGTCCCTCATAGTGCAATCAAGTGTCTCTGACGGTGGTGGTGCACACCCGCCGTCAGACACACCGCTGTACTATGAGGGGCCCAGTGCCAGTACCGACGCCCACGAGTGTGCCCCCCTTGCTTGGCCAGGGCCCCAGCATTTGCAATCTTTACCTCTCCCTGCTCCTCCGCTGTGTAATCTGGGCCGTCAAATCCATACTGTGCCTGACACCGTCTGAGCCTGCCTCCTGATGTATAGACATATATTTTGAATGTGTACGCTATCCATACATGTTATCCGGGGATACGGTACCCCTTCTAACCTTTGTGCAATGACATGCAATCCATACTGGGCCTAACACCGTCTGAGCCTGCCTCATGCTGTATAGACATATATTTTGAATGTGTACGCTATCCATACATGTTATCCAGGGATACGGTACCCTTTCTAACCTTTGTGCAATGACGTGCAATCCATACTGGGCCTAACACCGTCTGAGCCTGCCTCATGCTGTATAGACATATATTTTGAATGTGTACGCTATCCATACATGTTATCCGGGGATACGGTACCCTTTCTAACCTTTGTGCAATGACGTGCAATCCATACTGGGCCTAACACCGTCTGAGCCTGCCTCATGCTGTATAGACATATATTTTGAATGTGTACGCTATCCATACATGTTATCCGGGGATACGGTACCCCTTCTAACCTTTGTGCAATGACGTGCAATCCATACTGGGCCTAACACCGTCTGAGCCTGCCTCATGCTGTATAGACATATATTTTGAATGTGTATGCTATCCATACATGTTATCCGGGGATACGGTACCCCTTCTAACCTTTGTGCAATGACGTGCAATCCATACTGGGCCTAACACCGTCTGAGCCTGCCTCATGCTGTATAGACATATATTTTGAATGTGTACGCTATCCATACATGTTATCCGGGGATACGGTACCCCTTCTAACCTTTGTGCAATGACGTGCAATCCATACTGGGCCTAACACCGTCTGAGCCTGCCTCATGCTGTATAGACATATATTTTGAATGTGTACGCTATCCATACATGTTATCCAGGGATACGGTACCCTTTCTAACCTTTGTGCAATGACGTGCAATCCATACTGGGCCTAACACCGTCTGAGCCTGCCTCATGCTGTATAGACATATATTTTGAATGTGTACGCTATCCATACATGTTATCAGGGAAAACGGTACCCCTTCTAACCTTTGTGCAATGACGTGCAATCCATACTGGGCCTAACACCGTATGAGCCTGCCTCATGCTGTATAGACATATATTTTGAATGTGTACGCTATCCATACATGTTATCCGGGGATATGGTACCCTTTCTAACCTTTGTGCAATGACGTGCAATCCATACTGGGCCTAACACCGTCTGAGCCTGCCTCATGCTGTATAGACATATATTTTGAATGTGTACGCTATCCATACATGTTATCCAGGGATACGGTACCCTTTCTAACCTTTGTGCAATGACGTGCAATCCATACTGGGCCTAACCCCGTCTGAGCCTGCCTCATGCTGTATAGACATATATTTTGAATGTGTACGCTATCCATACATGTTATCCGGGGATACGGTACCCCTTCTAACCTTTGTGCAATGACGTGCAATCCATACTGGGCCTAACACCGTCTGAGCCTGCCTCATGCTGTATAGACATATATTTTGAATGTGTACGCTATCCATACATGTTATCCGGGGATACGGTACCCCTTCTAACCTTTGTGCAATGACGTGCAATCCATACTGGGCCTAACACCGTCTGAGCCTGCCTCATGCTGTATAGACATATATTTTGAATGTGTACGCTATCCATACATGTTATCCGGGGATACGGTACCCCTTCTAACCTTTGTGCAATGACGTGCAATCCATACTGGGCCTAACACCGTCTGAGCCTGCCTCATGTTGTATAGACATATATTTTGAATGTGTACGCTATCCATACATGTTATCCGGGGATACGGTACCCTTTCTAACCTTTGTGCAATGACGTGCAATCCATACTGGGCCTAACACCGTCTGAGCCTGCCTCATGCTGTATAGACATATATTTTGAATGTGTACGCTATCCATACATGTTATCCAGGGATACGGTACCCTTTCTAACCTTTGTGCAATGACGTGCAATCCATACTGGGCCTAACACCGTCTGAGCCTGCCTCATGCTGTATAGACATATATTTTGAATGTGTACGCTATCCATACATGTTATCCGGGGATACGGTACCCCTTCTAACCTTTGTGCAATGACGTGCAATCCATTCTGGGCCTAACACCGTCTGAGCCTGCCTCATGCTGTATAGACATATATTTTGAATGTGTACGCTATCCATACATGTTATCCGGGGATACGGTACCCCTTCTAACCTTTGTGCAATGACGTGCAATCCATACTGGGCCTAACACCGTCTGAGCCTGCCTCATGCTGTATAGACATATTTTGAATGTGTACGCTATCCATACATGTTATCCGGGGATACGGTACCCCTTCTAACCTTTGTGCAATGACGTGCAATCCATACTGGGCCTAACACCGTCTGAGCCTGCCTCATGCTGTATAGACATATATTTTGAATGTGTACGCTATCCATACATGTTATCCAGGGATACGGTACCCTTTCTAACCTTTGTGCAATGACGTGCAATCCATACTGGGCCTAACACCGTCTGAGCCTGCCTCATGCTGTATAGACATATATTTTGAATGTGTACGCTATCCATACATGTTATCCAGGGATACGGTACCCTTTCTAACCTTTGTGCAATCACGTGCAATCCATACTGTGCGTGAGAACGGCTGGCGAGCTGTTAAGCAAGCTACAGCACCTGTCCAGACAAGTACAGGGATTCCCTAGCGAGGAGACTTATTTGATTGTTTTCTATGTTGGGACAGCAATTTTTGGGGAGCACTATACTCTGGAGAATGATAGATGGGGCCCACCATACACTGGAACATTCCAAAGGTGGACATCAGACACTGGAGCAGCATTTACAGGGCCCATTATACACTAGAGCATTAGAAATGGGGCCCATTATGTTTGGAGCATTATTTGGGCCCATAAGACAGTGGAGCTTCATCCATGGGGACCAACATATACTGTAGCATTATGTGGAGCTCATCATATACTGTTTCAAACATTATATGGGACCAATGATTTTGTATGGAGAAATAGATGGGCCTCGTCATGAGATGTAAAAAGTGAGGTATTTTTCATTGTACTATACCGCTATTTCTCTGCCGTATCGGAGCATGATGAGTTGTGGTATGTGTTAAAGGGGCGCTCTTTCGCCCAGGGCACATGAAAACCTGCAGCCAGCCCTCCCCCCCACAAATTTAGCCAAATAACCCCCATTTTTCAGTGCGTAACTTGTATTATGAAGTTAATTAAGGTTGACAAGCTTAAGTAAGAAGAATTGATGCTTTTGGCATTCAAATGGGCACTGTAGGTGTGTTTCCTGTCCTCCTCTCACTGCCAACTTTTATTCCCCATTGACTTACATTGGGTTTCGTGTTTCGGGACGACCCCGACTTTTCCCTATAATCGGACGATCTTGCTCGACCCGACTTTTGGAAAAGTCGGGTTTCACGAAACGAAACGCGACCCTAAAAAAGCAAAAGTCGCTCAACTCTAGTCCTGTCTTCCTGGCCGCCCCCATGACCGCATCTTTAAGTTGATACTTATGGACTTGGCAAATCACATCTCTCGGAGGGTCTTGTTCACTAGGATGTGGGCCTAGAGCCCTGTGAGCACGATCTAACTCCAATGGGGTATCTTGAGGCCTGTCCAATACCGAGTTGAAAATGCTTCTCAAAGTGGTATGTAACTCTTTAGGGGGTATAGACTCAGGTAATCCCCTTACTCTTATGTTATTCCTGCGTCCCCTGTTTTCAGAATCGTCCAGCATCTCTGCCAAGGTCTGCAGCTGTCTAGCCTGGGAAGCCACAGCAGCCTCCTGAGCCTCCATTCTTTCGTTCAGGGAAGCTATTAGCTGATCGTGAGATTCAACCTTCTCTCCACATTGTTGAATGTCGTCTTTAAGTATGGAAAGCTCAGCTTTGTAAGAAGATTCCAGGCGTACAATATATTGCTCCATGTCTTGTTTCGTCGGTATGTCTCTGATTTTATCGTACAGTAATGTGAAATCGACTCCTATGGGTGTTGCAGGAAGAGGGGCCGAAGGTCCACACAGTGATGTTAGGGACGCTGCTAGTTGAGGGGTAGGTGGGGGAGGTAAGGTTGACGGCAAGTCATTTTGATGAGCAGGTGACAAAGGATGGTTAAGCTGTCTTTTCATTATGGGATCCGTTCCACCCTGCATTATATCGCCAACTGCAATAGCAAGGTTGCTTTCAGGGGGAATGATATGATGATCTCCCCGGGGGTACGATGCAGGGTGCTCCAGGGAGGCTTTCACTAGGTCTGCACAAGCTGTATCAGAGTGACACCTATCTGGCCTGGCCACGGGGTCTCCTTGTAAAGCGCATGTTGCCAGGGGCTCAGCGGTACTGTTACTGCCTTGAGAAGATTGCCCCGTTCCTTTAATGGCCGCTGGGGTCACCCCTTTAGACTCCGGGGGAACCCCCCAACATCTCCTCTTCTTCCATGCTGCTCCCCCACCTCCGGTACCTTGTTCCCCGCTGGCAGCGGAGCTGATTGTCCTTTGCGCGCCGCATCCATCATGGCGCCTGCAGCTTTCTTCCTACGTGCCCCGGTGAAGTAGCGGGAGATATTGTGGGGGACCTGTTCGGATGCCGTGGGGCCTGTGTGCGCACTCCCTCGGCTTCTCCTGGTGGACATCGGGGTATTATACATCTAGGTGAGTCTCTGATTGGGTAGGTTCTCCTATAGGAGTGGGAGCTCTCCTGGTCGCGTCCTTACTCCTCGGCTGCCATGCCACGCCCCCTTCTACAAAATATTTCTATTCAAGATTGGTTTATGCTATCAAAAACATACATGATTATAATAATAATAAGCTGTAAAAAAAAAAAAGTTAAAAGGTTTAGTCAAATTTGTATACAGTGGTGTGAAAAAGTGTTTGTCTTGTTCCTGATTTCCTATTCTTTTGTATGTTTGTCACACTTAAATGTTTCAGATCACCAAACAAATTTAAATATTAGACAAAGATAACACAAGTAAACACAAAATGCAGTTTTTAAATGAAGGTCTTTATTATTAAGGGAAGTAGAAATCCAAACCTACAGGGCCTCATGTGAAAAAGTGATTGCCCCCTAAACCTAATAACTGGTTCGGCCACCCTTAGCAGCAACAATTGTAATCAAGCATTTTCAATAACTGGCAATGAGTATTTTACAATATTCTGGAGGAATTTTGGCCAACTCATCCTTGCAGAATTGTTGTAATTCAGCCACATTGGAATGTTTCCAAGCATGAACTGCTTTTTTAAGTTCATGCCACAGCATCTCAATTAGATTAAGGTCAGAACATTGACTAGGCCATTCCAAAGTCTTAATTTTGTTTTTCTTAAGCCATTTAGAGGTGGAATGGCTTGTGTGTTTTGGATCATTGCCCTGCTGCATAGCCCAAGTGCGCTTCAGCTTGACGTCATGACCAGATAGGCAGACATTCTCTTTCAGAATTTTTTGGTAGACAGCAGGATTCTTTGTTCCATTTACCACACCAAGTCTTCAAAGTCCTGAAGCAGAAATCAGCCCCAGACCATCACACTATCACTACCATATTTTAATGTTGTTATGATGTTACTTTTCTGAAATGCCTTGTTACTTCTTTGCCAAATGTAATGGGACATACACCTTCCAAAAAGTTCAACTTTTGTCTTATCAGTCGACAGAGTATTCCCCCAAACCCAAAAGTGTTGGCGATCATCAAGACATTTTTTGCCAAAATTGAGATGAGCTTTTATGTTCTTATTGCTTAGCAGTGCTTTTCATCTTGGAACACTGCCATGCATGCCATTTTTGTCCAGTCTCTTAAGACAAGCAAGTTCTTTGAATGTTGTTGTGGGGTCTTTTGTAACCTCTTGGATGAGTTGTTGTTGCGCTCTTTTGGTAATTGTGGTCACTCCTGGGAAGGTTCACCACTGTTCCATGTTTTTGTCATTTGTGGATAATGGCTCTCACTGTTGTTCGTTGGAGTCCAAAAGCTTTAGAAATGGCTTTATAACATTTTCCAGACTGATAGATCTCAATTACTTTGTTTCTCGTTTGTTCCAGACTTTCTTTGAATCGGAGCATGATGTCAAGCTTTAGAGGATCTTTTGGTCCACTTCACTTTGTCAATCAGGTCCTATTTTAAGTGATTTCTTGATTGAGAACAGGTGTGGCAGTAATGAGACCTGGGTGTTGCTGAACTCAGCTTCCCAATGATGTGATAAACCACAGTTAATTTATGTTTTAAGGCATTGGAGGCGGAGGGTGGCAATCACTTTTTCACACAGGGCCCTGTAGGTTTGGATTTCTTTTTCCCTTATTAATAAAGACCTTCATTTAAAAACTTCATTTTGTGTTTACTTGTATTATGTTTGTCTAATATTTAAATTTGTTTGGTGATCTGAAACATTTAAGTGTGACAATCACGCAAAAGAATAGGAAGTCAGGAACAAGTCAAACACTTTTTCACACCACTGTATATAGCTTATTTTTTCTCTTTTATTTATGTTTTTATTTATATATTCTTGCTCTCATTTTTGTTGGGGGCTAGAGTAATATGGGTGATTTTTCTTCATTTTGCAAAATGTTCTTTTTTGTATTGTTTAGGCTGAGTTCACACGTGGCTTTTTTTCGCGTTTCCGCTGCGGTTTTAACCGTGCGATTTTGCCGTGAAAACGCGAAAAATAAGCATCCCATGCATTCCTATGGGATTCTGCAATGCTGTGCTAATGCTGCGGTTTTTAACGTGGCGGAATCGCTTCGCGGTAAAAAACGCAGCATGCTCATTAATTTTGCGGAATCGCGGCGATCCCGCACCCATAGGAATGCATTGTTCCGCTTCCTTCCCGCATGTGACTGTGCACACCATGCAGAAAGTAAGCAGAACATTTGCGGATGGTACCCACGGTCCGGTGGAGAGGAGACTGTCCTCCGGGCTTTGGGTACCATATCCCTGTAAAAAATAGAATTTAACATAAAAAATATTGTTATTCTTACCTTCCAACATCCCGCGCAGGCGTTCCCAGTAATCCTTTGCGAAAATGCCCACGATAGCGTCCGTTCTCGCGGGATCGCGAAGTCTCGTGGTCATTTGCGCAACGTCATCGCAAATTACCGCGAGACGTCGCGATCCCGCGAGAACGTACGTCATCGCGGGCATTTTCGCAAAGGATTACTGGGAACGCCTGCGCGGGACGTCGGAAGGTAAGAATAACACCATTTTTTATTTTTTTTTACATTTTATCTTTTACTACTGTCAATCAGTTCTCCAAGCGATGCTACAGATCGCTTGGAAAACGCTAGCATTTTGCAAGCTAATTACGCTTGCAAAATGCTAGTTTTTCCGCGGGAAAATCTCGGGAATTTAAAATGCGATTTTCCCGCGGAATGGAATGCCGGAACTCTCGCGGTAATTTCCGCGAGAGTTCCGCTACGTGTGAACCTAGCCTTATTGTTTACCTGCAGCAAACTCCACATTATAACCTTACATAAATGATATCCAATGGAAAATTCAACTATATAATTTTTCATACTACTTATGAGGTTTTCAATAGAAACAAAAGAAACTATGTCTTTAAAGGGGACGTGTCACTTGCTAAAAAAATGTAGTCTTGTATATTCTAAAAATCCTTAAGCTTCCGTTGTTCTGCTGCTCTTTACGGTTTTACGTTACATCACTCCAGTGCAGAGATATTGATATTTGTTGCTTTTGAAATTCAGTATGTGAAATTTCTCCTTGCAGTTCAACAGTATCTTCAGAGTCTTCTCTGGGGACACACAGTTTCACATCAAACTTCCAAATGCTGTGTCTAAGACTGCTGGTCTACTAGTGCTGTGATTGGCAACATCTTACAGAGATAGGTGAAGAAAGGACTTTGAAGAAAAAAGCAATTAGACTGCAATTAGAAATTTCACATGCTACACTCCAAAACCAACAAATGTAAATATCTCTGCAATGGAATTATGCAGGGCAAAACAGAAAAGAGTGATATAATCAGGAAGCACATGGATTTCTACAAGGCATTTCACTAAATTTTTATGAACAAGAGAAAGGTCTTCTATAAGCAATTTACAGTCGACAAATATGTATGAAGAGAATGATGCTTTTATTCCTATTTCTAACCTTTTCCCTTTTTGTTCTTTTGGGTTGTGTTAGAATGGCTGTCTGCCATGCTATTATCAGTATCTGAATGAGAAACTAGTAAAAGCTTTTTTTCTAAATGTCTGTCCATCTGTCCGAATATTCATCCATCCATTTATTTTTCTATTTTAATCTATATTTCTGAAAGTAATTTGAAGCCACATGAATTGCATGAAGTGACTGTTTTTCCCCAGAGCAGAATATTAATACATAAACTGGCAGGGAGCAGGGAGATGAAATGTTGCTTTAATCATTGTTCCTTACATGACTTCCAGAGATGCCTGACAGCACTGGCAGTTATTGGGTAGAACGGTTAAACAGTATACAAAATGCAGCCCGTACATCTAATCCTGCTTATCAGACTAAATCACGGTATGAAAATAGAAAACATAACATGACTGTAAAATATAAATGTTCTCTATTTGCTCACAAAAAAAATCTGTAACCATGTCATTAATGAAATCCAACATTTGCTACTGTGATGGTAATTCTTGGTTACAGACACAATCAAATCATATGCGCATTCTACATTTAACTTTTCTATTGTGCCCTGGGGTTCTCAATTGCTTCCCTTCTTTAGACTCAAAGAAAATTATTTTTAACTCCTCTACCCTGCGGCAACACTGTATGGTTAAATAAAAAACGCACTGGAAACCAGTTCATGATGTTTTAATAGTAGGGATAGGAAAAGGACCTCTACAGTGTGCAGATGGCATGAAATAAGCTTTTCATGTCCCTATCTCTTCAACCTGTGCGAGTTGGGCATAAGGAAAAACCATATACTTAGATGTAATGCCAGTCACATGAATGTTTCCATTTGAGTGAAACTAGGTACCAGTGATGAGCGAATTTGTTTGAAAAACAATTGCCAAACATAAATTCGTCACGAATATGGCACCTTCGGATTTGTGATTGGAAACACAAGCAAAATGTTGTAAAATCGGAAACATTCGGTAAAAAGTGTGGGAAAATATTTGCATTGTCACTAAAGTAGTTTGAGCACTTTGGCCACAATAATGGTGGTGTATGATGAGCGTGGGGCACATATTTGATGAGGGGAGGGGTTGACAGAGCTCAGAGATGCGGAATGCTTGTAAACTCTTTTTTTCTTCTTCTAACTTTGGGTGCACATTGCGGCTAGCCAGTCAGGGTGCAGAAAGCATCCACAACGTTCTGACACAATGGCTTGTGTCATAGGCTGCTGAAATCACATGACCCTCTCCATACAAATAGCAGACATCTTGTTTTTGCACCATTTTGACAATGTAACACCATAGAGAGACTGCTCCTAACGCTGGCACAGTTTGCTGATAGATTTTTAGCTAGTTAGCTAGGCAGTTGTTTCTAAAGGCCCCTTTACATTTAGTGATGCACCAGCAATCCCGACCACGATACGACCCGGTCAGGATCACTGGTGCATCGCTAAATGGTCGCTAGTGAGCTGCCACACAGGCAGATCTCACAGCGATGCAGCAGCGATCTAGCGTTTGTTACTTACCTTTCATATGCGGCGATCCTGATGTCCTCCCTTCCGCGTCCACGTGTTGCTCGTCGGCGCCAGCACGAAGCCCAGCAGGAAGCGCCCGGCGAGAAATGGACCTGCACAATCTCGCGAGATCAGCGATGGACAGCGGGGAAGCCGGTCGGAGGTAAGTATCACACATAGCGATATCGCTGCTGCGTCACCAAATCGGTGATGCTTTAGCGATATTGTTAGTGATATCGCTATGTGTAAAACCCTCTTAAGTCAGATAGTTTAGATATCTAGTGTTCTGTGTGGCTGTGAAATCGACCTTCTAGCAGTTTTTTTTTGGGTGCCATTACTCATGTCCACAGACAAAGACAGCAGGGCACATTTCATAGAAGTGTGTTGTGCTCTGTAGTTCCGGTGTTGGTTGAGGGATATCACCGGTAGTGGTGAGAGAGAAGGAGGTAGCGTGATCATTGCAGACTGTAGGCTTTCTTGAAGAGGTGGGTTTTCAGGTTCCGTCTGAAGGATCCAAATGTGGTTGATAGTCGGACTTGTTGGGGCAAAGAATTCCAGAGAATAGGGGCTATTCGGGAGAAGTCTTGGAGGTGGTTGGGTGAGGAGCGAATAAGTGTGGAGGACAGAAGGTGGTCTTGGGAGGACCAGAGATTACGTGAGGGAAGGTATCGGGAGATTAGTTCTGAGACATATGGGGGAGACAGGTTATAGATGGCATTGTAGGTCAGTATTAGTAATTTGAACTGGATACGCTGAGGGAATGGGAGCCAGTGAAGAGTTAAGGATGGACTGGAGAGGTGCGAGGGTGTTAGCAGGGAGACCACAGAAAAGGATGTTGCAGTAGTCGAGGCGGGAGATGATGAGGGCATGCACAAGCATTTTAGCAGATTGAGGGTTGAGGAATGGAAATATTTTTGAGCTGGAGGCGACAGGAGGTAGAAAGAGCTTGTATGTGTGGTTTGAAGGACAGGGCAGAGTCAAAGGTTAGAGTCAAAGGTTACTCCGAGGCAGCGGACTTCTGGTACTGGGGAAAGTGTGATGTCATTAATTGTTATAGCTAGGTTGGGTAAGGAAGATCTGTGAGATGGAGGAAAGATGATGAGTTCAGATTTGTCCACATTGAGCTTGAGGAAGCGAGAGGAGAAGAAGGAGGATATGGCTGATAGACACTCTGGGATTCTAGACTGCAGAGAGGTGACGTCTGGGCCAGAGAGGTAGATCTGAGTGTCATCAGCATAAAGGTGGTAGTGGAATCCGTGGGACTTTATGAGTTGCCCAAGACCAAGTGTATAGATTGAGAAGAGTAGGGGTCCTAAAACAGAGCCTTGGGGTACTCCAACAGAGAGAGGGTGGGATGAGGAGGTGGTGTGGGAGTGGGAGACGCTGAATGTGCGGTTGGAAAAGTATGAGGAGATCCAGGATAGGGCAAGGCCTTTGATGCGGAAGGAGGAGAGGATCTGTATTAGGAGGCAGTGGTCAACTGTGTTGAATGCAGAGGACAGGTCTAGAAGCAGGAGTATAGAGTATTGTCCATTTGATTTGGCTGTAAGTAGGTCGTTAGTAATTTTGGTCAGGGCTGTCTCAGTGGAGTGATGGGGGCGGAAACCAGATTGTAGATTGTCAAAGAGCAAGTTAGATGATAGGTGGGAGGAAAGTTCAGCGTGGACGTGCTGACATACAGGTATATACTATATAAAGTGGAGATGACATACAGGTATATACTATATACAGGGGAGATGACATACAGGTATATACTGTATAAAGGTGAGATGACATACAGGTATGTACTATATACAGGAGGAGATGACATACAGGTATATACTACATACAGGAGGAGATCACATACAAGTATATACTACTAGCTGAAGAGCCTGGCGTTGTCTGGGCATAATAAATAACTGAGGTGTATTTGTTATAACAAATTATAATGATTATATTGCACTTAAATTGCTGCTGTATGTCATTTTCTCCTGTATATAGTGTATATCTGTGAGTCATCTCCTCCTGTATATAGTATATACCTGTATGTTATCTTCTCCTGTATATAGTGTGTGTATGTGTGTGTGCATCAAGCCTGCTGCCATGGTGACTATGATGTCATAATGGTTGCCATGGTGACGATGATGTCATAATAGGTTGCAATGGTGACGGTTATGTCATAATGGTTGCCATATTAACGGTGTCATAATAGGTTGCCATGGCGTTGATGATGTCAGAATGGTTGCCATGGCAAAGATGATGTCATAATGGGTTGCCATGGCTGTAATGATGTCATAATAGGTTGTCATGTTGATGATGTCATAATGGTTGCCATGGTGATTATGATGTCATAATGGTTGCCATGGTGACTATGATGTCATAATGGGTTGCCATGGCTGCAATGATGTCATAATAGGTTGCCATGTTGATGATGTCATAATGGTTGCCATGGTGACTATGATGCCATAATAGGTTGCCATAGTGATGATGATGTCATAATGGTTGTCATGGCTGATGGTTGAATATTTCTATATACAGGAGGATATGACATACAGGTATATACTACAAAATTAATACTGTCAGACAACCCCTTGAATAGAGTAACATGTTGAGAATGTATGTACAGTGTGTTCGTAAAGTCATGGTGCACTTCTGACCAGTCACAGGAAAGTATACAAGTATACCACGATCCCCGGATCTCACCCCCTTAGACTTTTACTTTTGGGGTTATGTGAAGCAGCATGTGTTCATTGAACGTATCAGCGACATTAATCACTTAAAACAGAGAATCACAGACGTTATTCACTCTGTTACACCAGACGTCCTTACCCGTGTGTGGCAAGAACTTCACTATCGCTTGGATGTGTGTAGGGCAACAAATGGAGCCCACATCGAACTGCACTGAATAGGTATGAAGCTGGGAGAGTTTTTCTTTTATTTGGAGCAGATTTCACATTTCTATCGTCTTTTGTTGCTTTCCAGTGACTGGTCAAAAGTGCACCATGACTTTACGGACACACTGTATATAGATATGGGAGCAGCATTGTGTGACAGTTGGCCAAAAGGCGTAAACTTACGTGAACTTTGTTTTGGCGCCCGGTCACTTTTCAAAAAGTTAGCGGAGATGTCTGGGATTGGTGTAAAAATGCCCAGAGTCGCATAATTCTGGCAATAATTGCTTAATGGATCACGCCCTGTCTGACAGAAGATAATTAAAACTAGGACCTTGGTTTTATGCTTTATTTACATACATTTACAATGCACAATCGGCAGATGCCCACACCACCTATGCGCCTTGAATTAAAAATTTGAAGTATAATGTATTGCTTTTACTGTAATTAAATGCACATTTCAGTGTACCAAAAGGAAATATGTGCATTCTGGCTTAAAAGGAAAAGCAGATCTTTAAAAATCTGGACTTATTATAAATTACAAACTATATTCAAAATGTGAAACTATGAATCAGATTTAGTGATGACAAGCATTACAAGGCAATAGTGAGCCCGAGAAATAAGTCATGAAATAGATACAGTCCTGGCTTCAGAATGGAATGTTAGCTTTGGAAGGCATGAAGCATAGCTTTGTAGCACAAGTCTGCACTGTAGAACTTCACAGGGAACAGTTTATGCTCGATATAGCTAGTAAAAGGGAGACTTTACAAATGAACTGTCTTGATGGGAATATATCAACGGGACAGTGTCATCTATTAAGGTCTTACCAGGTTATTGACAGAGTGTGTCACACATTGGGGCATAAGCAATTACAATTTCTTTCTTTTCAGAAAGGGCCTCTGAAAGGAAAAACTTGAATCTGGAATCTGATTGTAACTGCATTCACTCCTTTACACTTCATGTTATGGTACCCATTGTATCTGCATTTTTCAACAAGATGATTATATGTGAAGACTTAGGCTATGTTCCCACCATGCGTATATGGTGAGTTTTGGATGTTGCAGATTTCTTCACCTATTCGCTAAACCGGGTTACTTGCATTTTTTCAATGTGTTTCTTAGTGCGTTTTTTTTTACATTCTGCGGCTTTTGTTTTTGGTATGTCAGGTTATTAATAAAGCTGATCTGTTTTAGATACCTCCTGGTAATTGGTTTTGACAAAACTTTATTGATACAGTCATGTGTGCTTTACATGTGTGTAATGATTGCGGTCACAGAGGCCTGTGGGGTGAGGGGCCAGCCGACACCAGTGCAAGCCTCAACTGGACGCACAATCAGCTGAAGTGTATTGCGGAACAAGGGTCCATTGCCTTGCAACACACGCTGCCGGCATTCTCGTGACTCGGGACGCACGTCAGTGATGTCATGTGCTCCCACCGCTTGCACGCTGAAGTCAGCTTCTGACTTCAGAAAAGACGCGGTGAGGGAATGTGAATAGATCATTTATTTTTTTCTATGCATGAACCGCGGCAGAGCGAAGGACATATACCAGGATGGAGAACCTATATAGCAAGAAGAGACCCAGGATAACAGTTATATATACCAGGATAGAGCCCAGGACAATTCCAGCAGATTGGATAGGATTTGTAGATATCTCATGCTAACTGTGCTATTTGTTCATGCTGTGTAAATTGACTTTCAATTCATTTTTATTCAAAGCAAAACATGCCAACTTCTTTTGCGGATATGCCGAGTTTTAAGTATGGACTTTCACCATAGAAATGCATCAGACAGAGCGGGACTGGGACAAAAAAGCAGCCTCGCCACACAAAAGCCGATCAGTAAATTGCTGCATTCATCGTTCCTTCAACTTTGAGCAAGTTTCCTGTGCCTTTGTAGCTCGCACATCGCCAAAATTTCAGCTATCCACCTCCGTGCTTTATAGTAGGAATTGCGTTCCTTTCATCATAGGCCTTGTTGACGTCTCTCCAAATGTAATGTTTATGGTTGTGGCCAAAAAGTTCAATTTTGGTCTCACCGCTCTAAATTACTTTGTTCCAGAAGTTTTGAGGCTTGTCTCTGTGCTGTAGGAGAGATACTTTGTGGCATTTGCGCTGTAGTGGATTTCTTCTGGCGACTTGACTATGCAGCACATTTTTCTACAAGAGCCTCCTTATTGTGCATCTTGAAACAGCCAACCGGCTAGTTTTCTGAGAGTGCAGTATTTCATCTGATGTTATTTGTGGGTTTTTCTCTGCATCCCGAACAATTTTCCTGGCAGTTGTGGATGAAATTTTTGTTGGTCTACCTGACCGTGGATTTGTTTTTACAAAGCCCCTGATTTTCCATTTGTTAACGCCTTCATGACCGGAGCTTTTTTTAATTTTTAGGTTTTCATATTTTGCTCCCCTTCTTCCCAGAGCCATAACTTTTTTATTTTTCTGTGAATATGGTAAATATGTGAGGGCTTGTTTTTTGTGGGACAAATTGTACTTTTGAATAACCATTGGTTTTAACATATCATGTACTGGAAAACGGGAAAAAAAATTCTAAGTGTGGTGAAATTTCAAAAAGAGTGCAATCCCACACTTGTTTTTTGGATTTATTTTTCACCATGTTCACTAAATGCTAAAACTGACCTGCCATTATGATTCTCCAGGTCATTACAAGTTCATAGACACCAAATATGTCTAGGTTCTTTTTTATCTAAATGGTGAAAAAAATTAAAATCTTTAAGAAAAGAAATTGTGCCATTTTCCGATATCTGTAGAGTCTCCATTTTTCGTGATCTCGGGTTGGGTGAGGGTTTATTTTTTGCGAGCCAAGCTGATGTTTTTAATGATACTATTTTGGTGCAGATGCGATCTTTTGATCTCCCATTATTGCATTTTAATACAATGTTGCGGCTACCAAAAAAATGTAATTCTGGCGTTTTGACTTTTTTTCTCACTACGCCGTTTAGCGATCAGGTTAATACTTTTTTTATTGATAGATCAGGTGATTTTGAATGCGATGATACAAAATATGTGTATGTTTGATTTTTTTATTGTTTTATTTTGAATGGGGCGAAAGGGGGATGATTTGAACTTTTATATTTTTTTAATTTTTTTTATATTTTTAAAAACTTTTTTTACTTTTGGCATGCTTTAATAGTCTTCATGGGAGAGTAGAAGGTGCCATAACCCGAACGGCTCTGCTACATACAGGTGATGATCAGATCGCCTGCATGTAGCAGAATTGCTGACTTGCTATGAGCGCCGACCATCGGGTGGCGCTCATGGCAATCCGGCAGTGACAACCATAGAGGTCTCCAGGAGACCTCTGGTTGTCATGCCAACCTATTGGTGACCCGTGATCATGGGTGGATTTCTGGCCTGATGGCCGGAAGTGCAAGTTAAATGCCGCTGTCAGATTTTTACAGCATCATTTAATGGGTTAATAGTCGTGGATGGATTGCAATTACACCCACGGCTATTCAAAACCATTGATATGTGCTGGGAAAGATGTGGCTCACTGCCGGACCCCATATCAAAGGGAGGGAGTAACAGTATTGCCTATATAATGTACTGTATGTAGACTGCTATATATACTTTATATAGGTGATACAGTGATTATACACAGCACTATCACTTATATATTGTATATACAGCAGTCTATATGCATTATATAGGTGCAACTGCTGTATATACATAAAAAAAGTTTTCATCTTGGGACTCGCCCAGGTCCCTGAGATGGGGAGGATGAAGAGATGAGGTGGGTCGTGTCCAGCATTGGCGGTGAAGAGGAGAGAATTCTGCTGGAATTGGTGAGAGCAGTGTTGTCTGATGCTGGTACAGGCAGGCCAGCGTCAGACACAGCTGGAGTCGCCTAAACCAAAAACAGTTTAAAGGAGCTTACTGTAGAAGATCCCAATAAATATTTAGTAGTACTACTTAGGTTAGTCTATTAGCAGTCAGAAGGATCAGTGAAACGTAAAATACCCAGCCAAATGAATTAAATACAATGAGATAACAATAACAGGCTGGACATTACCTTGTGACATATTGAGGAGCCCTATGCAGGGGTGCTAGGAGGATGCAGGGAGCCCCGACGCGCGTTTCACCGCTCTCGGCTTCAGCTGGAGGTGCCCTATGCGTGCCGCTCTGGCCTTTTCAAATTTTGTAACTTGGTCCTATTTGTGCGCTCAGTCTTCTGCTTGTCTGTGCTGATAAGGGCAGCAGTCGAGCACGCATGAATGAACGAGGGCCGCCGCGGCCCTTGTTAGCGCATGCAACTAGACAGCACGTGCACACAGGACCTTCACTCAGAAAATTTAAAGAGCCGGCAGCCCACTTTGTGGTGGAGACCAGCTGCCCAGATGCCCAATCTGGGCCTGGCATCAGATGCCTAAAATCTGAGGGGAAAAAGGCAGAGTTTTTCTCATGGTGCTAGTGAGGATCTCACCTAGGTCATGGCAGTTAAGCCCGGCAGGGAATGCAGCCCCAGTGACCAGGGGTAACCTTGATGATGTCACCACCGTTCACTGAGGCTGCGCTCGCAGCAGTTCTGTCACCAGTGGTTCTCAGCCTGGATGGTTGCATCTTGGCACTGTACAGGTTGAAAACTGTTTATCCCCCAGACATGAATTATGGCGTGGGACAGAACGACAGACAGGTATGATATATTGTTGTTTTTTTATTTTTGGTTTATTACAGGAGATTGAGTTCTTTGGTGGAATTAGGCGTAAGGTGAGTATAACTGTGTTTCTGTGTTTGTTTTTTTAAATAAAAATGGAAATCTGTGTTTTGTTTTATTTCTTATAAATGACTTTATTCTAGCTGTGTCTTTATTTACAATACAACTATAGGAATAGTAATGGATAGATGTTTTACAGATGCCTCTTCATTACTAATCCGTGGGCATAGATGTTACCTGACAATACAAAGGTGACATCAACCCCACAAATATTAACCCTACTTGCCACCACACCAGGGCAAGTGGGAAGAGCCAGGCAAAGCACCAGAATTGGAGCATCTAATAGATGTGCCTTTTCTAGGCATCTGTGTGCTGCTATTTTTAGGCCGTGGGTGGCAAATATCCTTGACCCCTTACCAGCCTGAGAATACCAGTCCCCAGCTGTCTGCTTTAGCAAGGCTGGCTGACAAAAAGGGGGGGACCCCTCAATGTTTTTTTTTATTATTTATTTAAATAATTAAAAACAAACAGTGTGGGGACCCCTCTATTCTTGATGACCAGCCTTGTTGACGCTGACAGCTGAGGGTTGCAGCCCCCAGCTGTAAGTTTTGCCTGGCTGGTTATCAAAAATACAGGGGATCCACACCTTTTTTTTTTAAAATCATTTATTTACAGTGCAGGAGCAGCTGATGAATATTCCCATCTGCCACTCCTGCTCTCACTGTTATTAGTGGTTGCAGGTGTCGGATGATAGGAGCGGTAGTCCCATCAGCTGACAACAGTGACTGGAGGTAAACTTTATACCTCCGATCACAGCTGAGCGCTCATGCTGTCTTTTGACAGCGTGGGAACTGCGGCTCTCTGACCGGCAGGGATGATTTCACCGCCGATCAGAAGCGGTATTTGCCGTGCTGCCAGACAAACACCCAGTGTTCAGGCAGCCAAACCAGAACAGTATCACGGACTTCCTGGTGAAGTCCGTGTTCGGTGTCTGTGCCCGAACAGTAGGTGTTTGATATGGACGCCAAACTTTACTGTTCGGATTTGACCATCTCTAATCAAGGGATCTCCACGCACGACATGGGGCCCACTCTTGATTCCAGCAAATTTTGAGCTCAAAAAGTGAAATGGTGCACCTTCCCTTTTGAGCCCTGCTATACGCCCAATCAGTGCTTTTCCCCCACATATGGGGTATCGGCGTGCACAGCAGAAATTGCACAACAAATTTTGTAGTCTATTTTCTTTTGTTACCCTTGTTAAAATAAAAAAAAATTGTGTCTAAAGTTAAATTTTTTTTATATGCCCCTAAAAGTCACTTCAAATGTGATGTTGTCCCTAAATAAATGAGAAATCGCTAGTCAAGGTTTAATCCTTCTAACTTCCTAACAAAAAAATTATGTTTCAAAAATGTAAAGTAGATAGGTGTGAAATGTTATTTATTAACTATTTTGTGTAATATAACTGTCTGGTTTAAGGGCATACAAATTAAAAGTTTGAAAATTGCAAAAATTTCACCAAATTTCCTTTTTTTCACAAATAAACGTAAGTTATATCGAACAAATTTTGCCACTGTCATGAAGTACAAGTCACAGGAAGCTTAGGTAACTCTAGGCTGAACCCCGGGGCCCCTGCGGTGTCCCTCAGACTAGAGGAAACCCTGACTTTCCCTCAACCCAGGGTTTACACTGAAGGTGTGCCTGCCTGGGCCTCCACCCTGTCCTTGTCTCCTGTCCAGCCCTAAGCTGAACCCACCACCCTCCACCCAGTGAAGAGACCAAACACCAGACCCCACAAATAAGTATGGACAAGGGTAAGGGAAACGCACCACACCGCGTACACACAAGAGAAAACAATAAGGTGCAAGTGCAACCAAATAATACCACTCAGGGAGGAAATAATGGCAACAACGGAATATACTACACCAGATATTGCATGCTCCTAAGACGCCACCTTCAGACCAGTAACGCTAGCACAAGGCCAGAGCTATAGTCGGCGACGCCCATAGTCACGCAGGACAATTTAAAGGCAGGGGGCGTGGCTAAGCCCTCACCCAGACTAACAACCTGGTTAACCCAATGCAAGCCGGATCAGAAGACCAACCGGCGCCGCTGAGAAAAAAGTGGTAGGATGGGGTATTACCGCTGTCTGCCGGACAACCTGGTGCGAACCGTGTCTGACAAGACAGTACAATTGCACTGCAATACGCGCTCCTGGACACCACCTCGAACAGTGCACACCATTGCATATCTAAAGCACCAATTCTCTTTTGGGCCATATTGAATCTACAGCAGCATTGTTTGAAAAAGACTCTTCAAAGTGTCGAAACTTCTTGATTCTGTGCCTTCTGCATCAAAAATCAATGTGTATGGTGTCTACTTTCTACTTATTAAATATTCACTAGCAACACGAATTGAGAGTGCAGCTGTTTGACATTTCTCTTATATGAAGTACAATAAGTAACAAAAAAACAATCTCAGAATCACTGGGATCTGTTGAAGAGTTCCAGAGTTATTATTACCGCATAAATTGACACTGGTCAGAAATGTAAAATTTGGCTTGGCCATTAGGGTCAAAATTGGCTAGGTCACTAAGGGGATAAAGTTATTAAATTGCTTTAACTAATTTCACAGCATGAAAATAAGCAAGTTTACAATTGATTTTCTTATTTTATCTGTGTATTTCTCCTGCAATGAGAGCTTTTATCTTTTATAGAGTACAGCTGGTTTCCATGAAGTTGGTCACTAGTGCCTGGCCAGACAATGACTGAGTAGTTACACTCCAGGAGAAAGGGGTAATTCCTAACATACCAGCCACCTCTTTCAAGCCATTGGTTTGTATACTGTAATTATGTGTTCACCTCCCTCCCAGCTCCTAGCAAGCTGCTGTTATAAATCTTGTAAAATCACCAGCCCCCACCATCAGCTGCTCCCACAACAGATCTCATAATTGTGGCTCTCTCTGTCCTGATTTGTGTGCTTGTTCAAATTCCCTGTTATCTCTATATGTAAGTATTGTAATAGCAGTGTAGATTAAGAACAAACCACTGAAAAAGTATTACAACAGAACTTGTGCTGAGCTTTATAGCTCTACTAATACTACATTTCTTAAAAAATATATAAAGTTCTCTTAGTGAAACAAAATAGGAATCTTGTGGGTATCATACCTTTTAATGGCTAACAAATAATAGTGAATGATGTTACAAAGCAAGCTTTCGAGACAACTTACGTCTCTTCATCAGGCTGATATAACAAAATATTTGAAGAAACCTTATTTATATACAGTTTAAAGCACATGCTGGTGTGATACATGGACATTTCAATAAACAAACACTGAACTTGAAGAGAGAATCCTTAATTAGGTAAGATTACATAGGTGGTGTGAAAGTTCTGTGAGATCAAAGGGCTATTTGGAGGAAATATTGTCTATGTTGTGTCCTGGACAATATGAAAGTTGTCATTTTAAAAGGCAATTTTAAATCACAGAAACACCGCAGGGTGTGGGAACACAAATTCATTACAATCTTTGATTCTATTCACACAGGACTCAATTTGTCAGAAGCTTTTATGGCCCATTACCATATCTGAGCTAATCTTACCTAATTAAGGATTCTCTCTTCAAGCTCAGTATTTGTTTATTGAAATGTCCATGTATCACACCAGCATGTGCTTTAAACTGTATATAGATAAGGTTTCTTTAAATATTTTGTTATATCAGCCTGATGAAGAGACGTAAGTTGTCTCGAAAGCTTGCTTTGTAACATCATTCACTATTATTTGTTAGCCATTAAAAGGTGTCATACCCACAAGATTCCTATTTTGTTTCTCTCTCTGAGAGCACGTTATATATATTTTTTCTACTGGCTAGCACAGTACCAAACCACATTTTACATTTCTTAAAAGTACAGTAATCATGGACAGCCTGCCCTGTCAGAAACTGAGAAATAAGGAGACTATATAGCTCTCAGCTGCTGGAGAGACAACTTGTGTATACCCCTTTCATCTAATGTATATGGTCACCCTAAGTGCAATTGAGTAATATTTCTTATATTTACAAAAGGCACACTCTTTCTTTAGCTATTATAGTTACATTTTCTCACATTTGTATTTTTACATGGAATAAATGCATTTAACATGTAGCGCTCCTAGAAAACAAAGATTCATTCTGATGTTCTCTGTATGCTTTGAAATTCAATAATCATCATTCCGGGCTGTAGACACTTCAGCTACTATTTGCTTTTCTCTTCAGATAGAATTCTGGTTGTATGTTTACTGCCTGAAAAAGAAAAGAACTGTTTGTTGCAAAGTGCAAGCTAA
The DNA here is from genome assembly GCF_039654945.1 of Dendrobates tinctorius. Classification (NCBI taxonomy): domain Eukaryota; kingdom Metazoa; phylum Chordata; class Amphibia; order Anura; family Dendrobatidae; genus Dendrobates; species Dendrobates tinctorius. The sequence continues at coordinate 14,390,578 of NW_027361692.1, forward strand.
TGAAAGGGAAGCATTAAGGCTATGTGCACTCACTGCGGAATCACCTGCGGGTTTTTCCCCGCGGAACCGCAGGTAAACCGCAGGTAAAGTGACCTGCGGTTTTCCTACAGTTTGGTCTGCGGTTTTGCCCTGCGGTTTCACACCTCTACTATGTTAAAGGTGTGAAACCGCAGCGGAATCCACAGAAACAATTGACATGCTGCGGTTTATAAACCGCAGCAAAACCGCGCGGAAAAAAACGCAGCGTGAACACTGCGGTTTTGAAAACTCATAGGGTTACTGTACCATGTCTGTGGAACTGCTGCGGTTCCGCGGGGCCAAAACCGCAGCAAAAACCGCAGCGTGTGCACATAGCCTAAAAAGAACACACAGTCTGGAGACATTCTACCTCTTGCAAACGTCTCATTTAGTTCTATCATAAACCAGATTCCTCAAAACAGTAAGTATCCAGTAACTACTCCAACACACAGCTACTGGATTGCTCACTATGACAAAAACTTTCTTTTTAAAAATGGAGCTTTGGAAGAGTTCTCAATACGCAACTAATATCTGTTCTTATGGGCAGCAACAATTAGGCCACATTCACACATTCAATATATGGTCAGTATTTGACATCCGTATTTGTAGGCCAAAACCAAGAGCGGGTGATAACTACAGAAGTGGTGAGGTGTTTCTATTACACTTGTCCTCTGATTGTTCCTCACCTGGTTTTGGCTTACAAATGCTGAGAAAAAATACTAAACAAATACTGATAGTGTGGCTGTAGCCTAAGACAAAGACAGGTCCACTCTTGCTCAGTAAGGCCACGTTCATACGTTCAGTATTTGCACAGTAATTATTTTACATCAGTATTTATAAGCCAAAACCAGGAGAGGAACAATCAGAGGAAAAGTGTAATAGAAACACCTCACCACTTCTGTAGTTATCACCCGCTCTTGGTTTTGGCTTACAAATACTGATGTAAAATACTAAATAAATACTGAATGTGTGAACATGGCATAAGGGTACCGTTACACTTAGCGATGCACCAGCGATCCCGACAACGATATGACCCGGTCAGGATCGCTGGTGCATCACTAAGTGGTCACTAGTGAGCTGCCAAACAGGCAGATCTCACCAGTGACGCAGCAGTCCGTCGGCGGTTGTTACTTACCTGTCAGACGAGGCGATGAAGACGTCCTCCCGCCTGCGTCCACGCGTCGCTCGTCGCCACAGCAGGAAGCAGACGACGAGAAATGGCCCAGGACGTTCTCGCGCGATCAGCGATAACCAGCGGGGGAGCCGGTCGGAGGTAAGTATCACATGTAGCGATATCGCTAGCAATATCGCTGCTGCGTCACAAAACCAGTGACGTTATAGCGATATTGCTTGCAATATCGCTATGTGTAACGGGCCCTTAAGACATGATGCCCTCTCATTCACATTCACACAAGAATACAGGGAGAGATGACCCTCAATCACAGCCACACCGGAAAACAAGAAGAAGTGCACGCTCACTTAGGTACGGACTGGGGCTGAAATTCAACTCTGGCATTTGAAATCACACAGGTCCATCTTGACCTTGTCCTTGAGCCCCAGATGGGGATATCTACTATTAATTTTACTCTGGATGTAGGAAATCAAAATTTCCAATATTTTTAATAATAGCAATAATACCGCTATATAAGATTGAGTAATAATAACAATACCACAATAACAAAATTGCAATATAACAAATACTAATAAATCATAACCAAATATTATCAGAGTATACAGTAGTGATAATGACACCCTACTGATCCTTAACCCCTTTCTGACATTGGACGTACTATTCCGTCCATGTGCCCTGGGACTTAATGCCCATGGACGGAATAGTACGTCATAGGCGATCAGCCGCGCTCACAGGGGGAGCGCGGCTGATCGCGGCCAGGTGTCAGCTGATTATCACAGCTGACACCCAGCACTATGTGCCAGGAGCGGGCCCGGCACACTGCGATCAAACATGATCGCAGTGTTCCGGTGGCATAGGGAAGCATCGGGCAGAGATGCTCCCTGTGTGCTTCCCTAAGACCCTTAGAACAACGCAATGTGATTGCGTTGTTCTGAGGGCCTCCTCCCTGCAGGCCCCCAGATCCAAGGGTCCTGCAGGGTTGTGGCTTGTCAGTGCCTGCTGAGAGGAGGCCCTGAGAAGCATCCTACACTGCCTGTCAGATCGCTGATCTGACACAGTGCTGAGTAATGTGTCAGATCAGTGATCTGACACTATATAGTGATGTCCCACCCTGGGACAAAGTAAAGAAAAAAAATTAACATGTAAAAATAATTTTTTAAAAATTCCTAAATAAAGAAAAAAATATATATTCCCCAATAAATTCATTTCTTTATGTAAATAAAAAAAACAATAAAAATACACATATTTTGTACTGTTGCATCCGTAACGACCCACACCATAAAAACTGTCCCACTAGTTAACCCCCCTTTTAGTGAACCCCTTAAAAAGAAAAAAAACAAGGCAAAAAAACAATGCTTTATCATCATACCGCGCGATCAAAAAGACGGATATAAATAAACATGGTACCGCTGAAAACGTCATCTTGTCCCGCAAAAAACGAGCCCCAAAACAGCATCATCAGCAAAAAAATGAAAAAGTTATAGCTCTCAGAATAAAGCGATACAAAAATAATTATTTATATAAAATTGGTTTCATTGTATAAAAGCGCCAAAACATAAAAAAATTATATAAATGAGGTATCTCTGTAATCGTACTGACCTGAAGAATATAACTGCTGTATCAATTTTACCACATGCAGAACAGTATAAAGGCCTGCCCAAAAGAAATTCAGGAATTGCTGGTCAAAAAATGTCATGTGCCCGAAAATGATACCAATAAAAACATCAACTCGTCCCGCAAACAATAAGACCTCACATGACTCTGTGGAACAAAATATGGAAAAATTATAGCTCTCAAAATGTGGTGATGCAAAAACTATTAAAAAGCCTTTTTTAGTGTGTGACAGCTGCCAAACATGAAAACCCGCTATAAAAACCCACTATAAATAGTAAATCAAACCTCCCCTTTATCACCCCCTTTGTTAGGGAAAAATAATAAAGTAAAAAAATTTATTTATTTCTATTTTCCCATTAGGGTTAGGGATTAGGGTTAAGGGTGTGTTAGGGTTAGGATTGAGGTTAGGGTTAGGGTTGGGATTAGAATTGGGGGGTTTCCACTGTTCAGGCACATCAGTGGATCTCCAAAAGCGGCATGGCATCCGATCTCAATTCCAGCCAATTTTGCATTGAAAAAGTCAAACGGTGCTCCTTCCCTTCTGTGCTCTGCCATGCGCCCAAACATTGGTTTACCTACATATATGGGGTATCAGTGTACTCAGGATAAATTGCACAATAACTATTGAGGTCCAATTTCTCCTGTTACCCTTGGGAAAATAAAAAAAAATTGGACCTGAAGTAATTTTTTTGTGAAAAAAAGTTAAATGTTCATTTTTTAAAAAAAATTTCATAAATTCCTGTGAAGTATGTGAAGGGTTAATAAACTTCTTGAATGTGGTTTTGAGCACCTTGATGGGTGCAGTTTTTAGGTATTTTTTATCATATAGACCCATCAAAGTAACTTCAAACGTGATGTGGTCCCCCCAAACAAATGGTGTTGTAAAAATGAGAAATCGCTGGTTAACTTTTAACCCTTATAACTTCCTAACAAAAAAAAAAATTTGGTTCCCAAATTGTGCTGATGTAAAGTAAACATGTGGGAAATGTTACGTATTAAGTATTTTGTGTGACATATCTCTGTGAATTTTCATGCCCTTAAATCAAAGTTGGAAAATTGCGAAATTTTCAAAATTTTCACCAAATTTCCATTTTTTTTCACAAATAAACGCAATTCTTTTCAAAGAAATTTTACCCCTATCATGAAGTACAATGTGGCGCAAGAAAACATTGTCAGAATCACCAGGATCCATGGAAGCATTCCAGAGTTATTACCTCATAAGGGACAGTGGTCAGAATTGTAAAAATTGGCCCGGTCATTAACGTGCAAACCACCCTTGGGAGTTAAGGTGTTAAAGGGGTTGCGCAGTATTTGGGTTAAAGTCTATGTGACTTCAGACTTCTGAATGCCCACAGCGCGCATTTGTCATGTCTCTCCTGTGCTGGCGTTGGGAGCGACTGTCACGTGACCACAAGAATGGAATTTCCACATCTTTGGCCACATTCCAACTAAACGTACTCTGCTTTGTAAATTTAGTTGTATTGACCAAGGCCGTACATGTCTAGTCAGCACATGACCACATGAATTCAAATCGTGTACTTGTTGTCGCATGAGTGGCTGCTCCCGGCACTGGAGATTCAGCACAGTTTATGGAGAACACACTGTGAGGATTTAGAAGTCTGAAGTCACACAGAGACACCATGAATGAGCCCGTCCCACCTTTATCACCACTGACTAAAACTTTTCTTTCCCTACTACTAATGAACTGAGGCCCTTCATAAAAAGTTATGGCCTTTTAGGTGGCAGAGAGATTTCAGTAAAAAGTATATGGGGAATGTGAGGGAAAGTTCTTTCGATATTACTCCAATGTCATACATTAGTGATTTAGGACCCCCACCATTATAAGAGGGGACATTCCAATAATGTATTTGCTGCAGAAATCAAACAGCGGAAATATCCACACAGACATTGTGCAGATAATGTGCAGACATTGCTGCATTTACTACTACACAATGACGCACCTTTACCGCTAGCCTGATTCTTTGTATTGCAAAGGATGAAATCGGTGGTGAATACGCACAGCATAAATTGACACATTGTTCATGTTAAATCTCCATCGGTCAATTCTCGCAGTGGATTTTCTCAGAGTATAGATGAGATGTCATAAAATCTCCTCCACTACACTAGGGCTATAACACATTGGCTTAGTGGTTAATAACCTTCAGGGGACATTTTTCATTGAGTTTGAACCAAAATGTGGGCGCCAACCCCTGCCATATCATTAAGACGTGTACTACATTATATTATGCCCTGATATTAGCATGTTTTACCACACTATTGGTGGTCTTGTATTTATTGTATGTATTGGTTTTCTCTGGTGGGCCCAAGTACCTCCAGTCCAACGCTGTTGATATGTACTACAAAAAAAAAAGCCTGCACATCTTAAGTATGAAATTATTGCTCAGGTGCACAAATGCGCTATATGGCCAATATACAAACAGTGTTAAGACCAGGTATATTTTTGACACATTTTCAGATTCTTTAGTGCTAGGGTGGATTATACAGTATATGCTGACTTACGTTGTTAAACCGCTACCGATCGGCTACATGCTAGCCAATCTATGGTCATTTAACAACCTGCTTAGACATACTAACTGCACTTCCCATGCCCACAGAACGATCGATAATTGATTGTTCTGTGCTCATACACTGTCATTGTTTTGGGCTACATGTGTCCTGTTTATACAAGGTGAAGTACTGCCAAGAACAATCATTTTTAAGCCAGCATAAAAATGATTCCTCCTGAAGAACGCTTGTTCACGATAATCAGCCAGCGTGAAAGCAACTCTTAGTTTACACTGTATAAATATTGGACATGGTTAGTACTTCTGCCTTCTTATACTCTTAAGGTTAGCTAAGGTTGCCTACTCATCTAAGCTCTTATACATTAAGGGCCCAAAAACATCTTTGCCACATAAAAGGCCCTATTCCACTAGTAATATAAAAGGCACAGAGGGTATCAGATAATCTAACAGAAGGACCCATAGTCTATAAGCTATGCCTCTGATGAGGATAACTGCCCTGTCGTTCATCATCATAACACTACTGCATTCATTGTAAGAGATAAAAGTGATGTGACCCAAATTTGTTTTTTTACCTTGTTCCATGACAGCAAGAGGAAGGGGTTAAAACATAGATTTCAACAATGTGTCATATGCCCAGCCGTGTGGTGTTGTTTACTTATTCTGAAGGTTTTATCACCTTGTGATTATAATTGTCTCTTCTACATTGACTACAGAAGCTCCTGCGCGCTAGTTCGACTCCACCCCCTCCTGTGATAAGCAGCTCTCTGTCTATAGACATTGTATATACAGAGCCTGGTGTGGGCATGGTTAGCTTTTTCAGCTATGCTGCATTGCTAAATCTATACACTCTGATTGTGTCAGAACCACTGCACCCAGTAAACTAAGTGATACATCTTTGGATTCATTGTCTGTTTGCCTACATTAAGCTGAGGTAGCAAAAACCTGCTGACAAATTCCATTTAATCCAATTTTTGGTATATTCAATCTATGATTTTTTGAAGAGTTCTGTTAATTCACCCCAACATGCCTGCAGGGATTTCAATAGTAAAGGGGTTTTATGGTTTCAGAAATATCCTGTCCACCAGCTGCAGTTTATTTTAAAATAACCGCTTCACTGCTGCTCCTGGTGTCTATTATTGTGTTCAGTACTGCCAATTAGTGAGTTCAGCATTTCTGCTCAAATTGATGGCAGTCGTTCATTGCTGCTGAGCTCATTGACTGCAGTGCTGTTGACATGACGTCAGCACTGCAGACAATCACAAACACTGGGAGCAGTGGCAGAGAGTTGGTGCTGGACCCAGGGAGGGGTAGTAAAGACAATTTGATTTTTAGAACAAACTGGAGTCGGCGACAGGGGTTATATAAAACAAAACAAAAAACAGGAATTCATAAAAAGCAGGTCATGGCAAGTATCATGATATTCAACTCCTCAGCTACATGGGCATGACATTCAGAAAAGCTGCTAGTTACATTTTCTGCTACATCAGAGACACTAGCATCTAGCAAACTTGCTATCCAACATGTTCACTTTTCTTGTAAATGTACCTTTGGTATATCCAAATGAAACAGTGTGTCTGCCAAAAATGCTAAACATAAAATCCAGAGTGTGTTTAGTTCTTCAGGACATAGTTTGTATAGCTGTCTTGTACAGTAAATACTTACCCATCATTTGGAGAGGCCTATTCTACCTATTGTGAGGTAGCGCTGTCATGTAAGTAGGGGGGTTCTTGCTTGCAGAGATCAAAAAACACATCCAGCATAGGATTTCCAACAAATCATAGTCCATGAGGTTTATTCATCCTTCATAAACCTCCAGCAGTAATATGCAAAAGTCTTATAGCAGACAGCAGGGTATCTTCACACTGGAGCTCGGCTCCCCTATAGCCCTCCTAGTCACACAGGCTGTGCTTCATCTAGCCAGCAGGCTATACAGTCTCTCAGTAGCAGTCTGGTCTCCGGGTTACCTTGCATGCTGCTTTACACTGCAAACGTTCCTTCCCTCTCCCTGGGAACAGTCAGGCACGCATCGCCATTAGTCACAGCGTCCACACGTGCTGTTAGTGAGGAGATCCTTCTCCTCACGGGACCTTCCAAACTGGACCAATCAGGTCCCAGCATTCACTCCCTGTGACCAGACCTCAGGTACCTTATATGGTCCATAACCACACCCACAGGTGATCACATGACTATGACCTCACACAAGGTCCTATTGCACACAGCCACACACAGGCTTCCCTGACACATTGTAACGGAACGTACTAGTCAGCAGTACCTCGGGTCCTTACTTCTTGGATTGGAGGCGGCCGCCACCGGGTATTCTGTATTTCTTTATAAATTCGCTGACGGTCCAGCCTCAACTGCTCAATTTCTTGCAGGTACTCCACTCGATTTTCCACGAGCATCCGAAAGTCTCTCAGGCTTTCCACGGAGCCAACCACCATGAAGGAAATCCTTTCCACTTCCCTGGATACCTGGTCTCCATCATCAGGAGGGATCCTCACCCTCACCATACCGGAGATATTCACAAGGTCTTGCATTACCTTCCCGGACCTTCCAATGATTCTCCCAATCAGAGCTTTGGGTACCGGAACCACATCTTTCCTCAAACCCAACCGATCCATAGCCTCTCTTGCTATCTCTAGGCGTCGAGCAGCCTTCATATTACGCTGCCTAACCAATTGTTTGACACGTAGACACTGCAAATGCATCTCTTTCAGGACAGCTACTCGGTTTGATGTATCTTCCCTGGCTGATACTATCACCAACTGCCGAGTCTCAGGTGCCCAGTGCACCTCACACGCTTTGACCGCCTCTTTGAAAGCCTCATGTACACCTTCCTCCGCACAGGCTTCTTGCATGTCTTCGGGTACCTCGATTACAGATTTGAAGGTCGTGGTCTTGCTCTCTTCCTGGACAGAAGACTCTGGCTTTACCACGGACACTTCCCTCACTACAGTTGACCCGACCGGGTGACTGTCTTCGGCTCTTTGCTCACCAACTTCAGGAGATTTTATCTCCTTGTGAGCCTTTGCCAAGATACTGTAGGTACTGGCAGTTCTGTCTTGTTATCACTCGGACCCAGCCGTTGCACATCTCCGTCCAAGCTCTTCTCCCGCAGAAGACCTTCTACTACTCCTCTGAGTTCCTCCATCTCTTCCTTAAGGCTCTTGCTCACACTTTGCCAGGTGGACAGGTGACCTCTGAGCTCCAAGACTTCTTTCTCAAGCCCCTCCACCTTGTGCTCGGCCAATTGTCTCAAGATTCTTTCTTGTTTGACATGTTCTTCCACTGTCTCTTTTATTAGTTGTATCTCCTGATCTTGTTCTCTTTTGGCCAGCACGTGTCGCACCACTAATTCTTTAATTATATCGTCAAAGGGTACCACTGAGTCAGTCTTATCAGTCGAGTGAACCCCCCGGTTACCCTCTGACTGTGTTTCTATTCCTGTTATTTTCTTGATCAGGTTACCACCAGTCCTGTCACGAGTTTCAGTCAGCACAGCATTAGATTCTGTCCTAGTGGTGGCTACTGGCAATAACATGTCACAGTCACAACACGGTGAACCCCCAAGACACTCTCTATCCGTGTGTCAGCTCTGCTCTTTTTGTTTACCACACCATTTTCATTCACACTGTGGTACGCTTCAGGTGACGTCAGGTCAGTAAATTCATCTGACGCAATTCTTTCTCCGGCCGCCCTTACGTCTAGGCTGTCCACGTTAGGAGGTGTCAGCGTCTCAGTGTCTGCTAGCCCTACAGTAGAAACGCCTCTATCGTCCTGCCCCACATCTTTAAATATGACAAAGTCTTGGCACCTCTCAAAGGTATGCACTAAGTTTGGTGGCATACTACCACCTTGGCACTCCCCCTTTGTCACCTCAATCAGGACTCTGTCCACTTTATAATTCACAAAGACCCCGTGGACACAGCGAACTCTGACGTTTTTCTCGGTCAGAGTTAAAACGAGCGGTGTTCCTGTCAGAGTCACCTGACTCCTTGAGTGCAGCCTACCAGGGACTCCTTCCTGATGCAGCATCACGGTACACACCTGCGGCCCATCGTCACTATCCGGAAAGGATATCCCACATTCTGACCAAGTCATACACCCACTCTGCGGTACTCCAGACATACCCACTGAGTCATCTAGTGCTGACATTTCTTCAAACTTGGCCCTTTTCTGGACCACTACCTCACTTTGGGTTGCCGCCCCCTCCTGGAACTCCACCCCTTTTTGGGTTACCACCCCGATTTGGGTCACCGCCTCCTTGCGGGATTTCCCCATGTCCGTTCTGCAGAACTTCTTATGCCACAGTTCACACAACACAGCTTATGTTTTTTTTTTTTTCACACGATACCACACAAGTCTGTTGGCACCACCACAGCTCCTGCTGTCACCGATCACCGACACCACCGGCTGCTGTTCACACACACAGCGGCTGGAGTCCCTGTAGCTCCAGCTGCGCCATCTTCGTGGACCCGCCGATCCACCGGAAGCCGCGGGGTTACCGGAAGCCGCTTGTCACCCTCGAAGATAAAAGAAACCACAAAAGCGCGCCCATAGGGCCTTACCAGTGCAGGTATAATGGGTATAAAGAAATTATACAGGGTACTCACCCTTAGTAGTTGTGTAAAGCCACAACTACTGTATCCGCTTAGTCACATGCAATAAAGCTGCAGCAGGATGGTGTAGACAGACAGCGTCTGCTACCAATGCTCAAAGAGGAGATCCCAAAAAAGGAAAAACACCAGGTCCCTGTGCTGCGAGACCTTCGTGACCCCACTGAGCCACAGCAAGCACCTTCAGGTTTTGCAGAGGAAAAAAAAAGAAAAACACATGCACGAAAAAACTCCAAAAAACTCACATATCCTGTCTGTGCGCTATTCAGGACGTACAGTCTCCGCCTGAGACTGTCCAACACACAGGACACACCGGGTGCTATTCAGGGAGCCGACCCTCCTCCCAGGGTCTCCCAACACACCGGCTTCACCAGGTCCAAGGTCATATCACATGTTCCATGGATCCGATTCCTCTCCCAGAACCTCCCAACACTGACCCTCCAGGACCTTGCTCACTGATCCAGGTCAGTACAACAACGAAAAAAGAGGATGATTGACCTAATGGAGATCAACATCCAACACTGCGGAGACACCATCACATGTTTCTCAACGCAAGCAATGACTAGCCAGGTCTTTCACCGGGAAGGAACAACCACGGGAAGGGCAGTCTCCAATGAAGGAAACCACCTATGCCAAAACATGGTATCCATCCACAGACAGCTGTTTCGGGGTATTTGCCCCTCATCAGTGTGGAGTAGGAAACTGGCTAGTAGGAGCAATGCCTAGTAGAACACTGTGAAAAATGAGGATGATTGACCTCATGGAGATCAACATCCAACACTGCGGAGACACCATCACGTGTTTCTCAACGCAGTGATTCTAGAGCACTGCCCCCATCCCTTATGGGAAATATGTAAAACATGCAAAACAGAAGCTGCGGAGACACCATCACGTTTCTCAATGCAAGCAATGACTAGCCAGGTCTTTCACCGGGAAGGAACAACCACGGGAAGGGCAGTCTCCAATGAAAGAAACCACCTATGCCAAAACATGGTATCCATCCACAGACAGCTGTTTCTGGGTATTTGCCCCTCATCAGTGTGGAGTAGGAAACTGGCTAGTAGGAACAATGCCTAGTAGAACACTGTGAAAAATGAGGATGATTGACCTCATGGAGATCAACATCCAACACTGTGGAGACACCATCACGTGTTTCTCAACGCAGTGATTCTAGAGCACTGCCCCCATCCCTTATGGGAAACAGCTGTCTGTGGATGGATACCATGTTTTGGCATAGGTGGTTTCCTTCACTGGAGACTGCCCTTCCCGTGGTTGTTCCTTCCCGGTGAAAGACCTGGCTAGTCATTGCTTGCGTTGAGAAACATGTGATGGTGTCTCCGCAGCTTCTGTTTTGCATGTTTTACATATTTCCCATAAGGGATGGGGGCAGTGCTCTAGAATCACTGCGTTGAGAAACACGTGATGGTGTCTCCGCAGTGTTGGATGTTGATCTCCATGAGGTCAATCATCCTCATTTTTCACAGTGTTCTACTAGGCATTGCTCCTACTAGCCAGTTTCCTACTCCACACTGATGAGGGGCAAATACCACGAAACAGCTGTCTGTGGATGGATACCATGTTTTGGCATAGGTGGTTTCCTTCATTGGAGACTGCCCTTCCCGTGGTTGTTCCTTCCCGGTGAAAGACCTGTCTAGTCATTGCTTGCGTTGAGAAACATGTGATGGTGTCTCCGCAGCTTCTGTTTTGCATGTTTTACATATTTCCCATAAGGGATGGGGGCAGTGCTCTAGAATCACTGCGTTGAGAAACACGTGATGATGTCTCCGCAGTGTTGGATGTTGATATCCATGAGGTCAATCATCCTCATTTTTCACAGTGTTCTACTAGGCATTGCTCCTACTAGCCAGTTTCCTACTCCACACTGATGAGGGGCAAATACCCCGAAACAGCTGTCTGTGGATGGATACCATGTTTTGGCATAGGTGGTTTCCTTCATTGGAGACTGCCCTTCCTGTGGTTGTTCCTTCCCGGTGAAAGACCTGGCTAGTCATTGCTTGCATTGAGAAACATGTGATGGTGTCTCCGCAGCTTCTGTTTTGCATGTTTTACATATTTCCCATAAGGGATGGGGGCAGTGCTCTAGAATCACTGCGTTGAGAAACACGTGATGGTGTCTCCGCAGTGTTGGATGTTGATCTCCATGAGGTCAATCATCCTCATTTTCCACAGTACAACAACGAACACCTGTCCGTTACCTATGTCGGCCACACAGGTCCTCGGGTACCTCTTATCCGCAGAGGCACCCTAGCAATCACCAGTCTCTTTCACTGAGCTGCTGTCAGTATACGGCTTTCACAACAGTCAGCTCTCCTGGCTCAGCGTTGCCAGCACTGCAACATGTGCTGTTGGAACCGCAGCCCTTAGCAAAAAAGTTTTTTTTTTTGGCAGTCCTTTTCCGTTGCCCCTAGCAACAAGGCTACTATATTGCCCTTAACAATTCTCCACCATTTGTGAGGTAGCGCTGTCATGTAAGTAGGGGGGTTCTCGCTTGCAGCGATCAAAAAAACACATCCAGCACAGGATTTTCAACAAATCATAGTCCATGAGGTTTATTCATCCTTCATAAACCTCCAGCAGTAATATGCAACAATCTTATAGCAGACAGCAGGGTATCTTCACACTGGAGCTCGGCTCCCCTATAGCCCTCCTAGTCACACAGGCTGTGCTTCATCTAGCCAGCAGGCTATACAGTCTCTCAGTAGCAGTCCGGTCTCCGGGTTACCTTGCATGCTGCTTTACACTGCAAACGTTCCTTCCCTCTCCCTGGGAACGGTCAGGCACACATCGCCATTAGTCACAGCGTCCACACGTGCTGTTAGTGAGGAGATCCTTCTCCTCACGGGACCTTCCAAACTGGACCAATCAGGTCCCAGCATTCACCCCCTGTGACCAGACCTTAGGTACTTTATATGGTCCATAACCACACCCACAGGTGATCACATGACTATGACCTCACACAAGGTCCTATTGCATACAGCCACACACAGGTTTCCTTGACACATTGTAACGGAACGTGCTACTCAGCAGTACCTCTGCTGATCATTATGATCTTTCAGTATCCTACACCTATCAGGGTAATGGAAATGCTTATACTGCTGTCCTGGGACACCCACACAGCGCCCCCTAGCGGACACAGCGGCCACTGCACCACACTATATTTAAATATTCATGCTTTCAATGTCAGAGTTAGAGGTTGTGTAGTACTACTATATGTATAGCATCATAAGCAGCGTCTGACTGTAGCACCTTGGGCCCACCAGAGAAAATCATTTTTGGGGCCCGCTATGTAGCTACATAGAAATAAATACAATACCACCTATTGTGCAGTAAATCGTGCTAATATCTGGGTATAATATAAGGTAGTACACATCTTAATTATGTAGCAGGAGTTGGGATAGCCCCCCTCATAGAATATAATGTAGCCCCCTCATAGAATATAATGTAGCCCCCTCATAAAGTATAATGTAGCCCCCTCATAGAATATAGTGTATCCCTCTCATAGAATACAATGTAGCTCCCTCATATAGTATAATGCAGCTCCCTCATAGAATATAATGTAGCTCACTCATAGAATATATAGTAGGCCCCACAGAATATGATGTAGCCCCCCACAAAATATAATGCAGCCCTCATATAGTATAGTGCATCGCCCTCATAGAATATAATGTAGCACTCCTCATAGAATATAATGCAAACCCCCATAGAATATAATGTAACCCACTACTAGGGTATAATGCAGTGAGCCTGATATAGTATAATGCAGCCCCTCTCAGAATATAGTGTAGCCCCCCACAGGGTATAATGCAACCCCCTCATAAGGTATATTGCAGCCCCCCATAGTATATAATGTAGCCCCCTCATAGAGTATAGTGCTGCCCCTCATAGGGTATAATGCTGCCCCTCATAGGGTATAATGTGCCTCCTCATAGGTTATAGTACTGCCCCCTCATAGCTTATAATACTGCCCCATCATAGGGTAAAATGCTGCCCCTCATAGTGTATAATGCTGCCCCATCATAGGGAATAATGCTGCTCCTCATAGGGTATAATGCTGCCCCCTCATAGGGTATAATGCAGCCCCCCTCATAGGGTATAATACAGCCCTCCTCATAGGGAATAATGCTGCCCCCTCATAGGGAGTAATGCAAGAATACTCACCTCTCCTTGCTACCACGCTGATTCCTGCTCTGCTCAGATGTCAGGAGCTGCACTGCCGTCTCCCCGGCACACAGCAGTTAAGCAATGAAGTGACATCATCTCGCACCGGCTGTGTCAGAGACAGAGGGGAAGGATGGGAGAGGGATCTTCACATGATGCTCTCTCCTCCATCATTGCTTTCAACTGTATCGGCATCTATGATGCCGATACAGTTGAATGCCGCACGCACTGGGGGGCCTCCCTGACTTACTGCTCCATAGCGGCTGCGTGGACTGGGGGCCCCTGGGGGAGCGGAGGCCCTTGTCTGCCAGCCCTGATAGCGGGCAGTGTTAGCCGCAGCCTGCAGTTTAACACTGCCCGCTATTAAAGTGAAATGAATATTCAGATTCACTCCACACCCATGGGGGCATGGGAAAGAGTGAATGTTCATTTCTCTTTAGCAGCGGGGAAAGGCTTTACCGCAGCAGCTGGCTTCTGCCTCCTGTCACCTGTTGCTGCTCTGCTGGTACTGGGGGCCTACATTACAGCTGTGTGGTGTGCTGCTATTAGCGACACTCCACTGGCTGGGAGCCCCTGGAGCATTGGGGGCCCTAGGCAGCTGCTAGCCCTGTATGCCAGCAGGTGTTAGTGCCTGGGCCCACCAGAGAATCCTCCGGTTTCTGGTGGACCAGTCCGACCCTGATCATAAGCATTCTATAAGCATCTATAGTGTTGTAAAATCAGTTCTGTAGACACAGCTGCTTTTGCATCTCGCCTCAGACAGCAGTCTGGGTCGGAGCAACTCTCAGAGGGTGATATTTTACTACCCTCTGGTAGCATGGCCAGTCCTGCCATGAAACATTGGTCTGAAACACTTTCAACAATATATGTGGGTTATACTGTGTATAGGGAGATGTGAAGGCCATCATACTGATATACTGCCGCACAACCATCTCTACCCACTACTAGTGTATCCTCACCCATCCCCTGTAGACTGTGAACCCTTGCGGGCAGGGTGCTCTCTCCTTTTGTACTTGTGTGTGCCTTGTATTGCTCATGTTTATTGTGCTTGTCTTTGTATGCCCCTTTTTCACATGTAAAGTGCCATGGAATAAATGGCGCTATAAAAATGAATAATAATAATAATACTGGGGCTGTAGGGGCCATCATACTGTGAATAGGTGAGCTATACGAGCATTATACTGTAAATAATGAGCTGTGGCAATCATCATACTACTGTATATAGGGGGTTATAGGTGCATTATACTGCATATGGTGGCTATAGGCCATCATGGTGTATATAGGAGTCTATGGGAGCATTATACTGAATATAGAAAGCTATGGAGGCCATCATAATGTACATAGTGAGCTATGGGGGCATTATACCACATATAGGGAGCTGTGAGGACCATAATACTGTGTATAAGGAGCGGTGTGGGACATGAAATTATGTATAGGGAGCTGTGGGAACACTCATACTGTATACAGAAAGTGATGAGATAATTATACTGTGACGTCAGTCACTTCTCACGGTCAAGCCGTGAGTCAGTATAATTGAGGAACCAAGAGAGTACATCAGAAACAGAAAGAAGAGACAAAGGAGTAGTCAGGTTACATTCCGGGGTCAGAATACCAGGAGATAGAGGATCAGAGCAGCAGGGGTTAAACAAACGGATGATCAGAACGAGGTCCAACGTTGGGCAACGAAAGATCCACATACAAAACATAAAGCACAGAGGAAACAAACCACACTTAGCTAAATGTACGTCTGACAGAGGTCTGGGAGAAACAGTTAAGTAGCCTGGCAATCGCCTGGAATAATGAACACATGGAGACCGTTAACACTTCCCAGTCTCAGAATGGACAGGTGAGCTGTCAATCAACACACAGACAGCTCAGCATGCCCCTGCAGCAGATTGAATTGCTGGACTGTCAGTAACTGTAGCCGTGGAGTGGCTCCTTTCAGAAACCACCATTACCACCATATTAAGTGGCCCTTTAAATCAATATCCAGCTCTTTATGAGTTTACAGATATGACAAGGGAAATACCAAGGCCAGGTATCCATCCACAGACAGCTGTTTCGGGGTGTTGCCCCTCATCAGTGTGGAGTAGGATTCTGGCTAGGTGGGAGCAATGCCTAGTAGACCAATATCATGAAACAATCACTGACCTCAGGGAGACCAGTCAAAGAAAACACTGCGGCAGCCGGCAAAGGCGCTCAATCAGTGAAATCCTAGGTGCATTGCTCCCTGGGAAATACGAATATGCAAATAAAGTCCGTGGAACCTCATTTAAGAGTCTCAAACACGGGACTAGCCAGATCTTCCTCCAGGGAAGGACCCAGTCAAGGAGTGGCTCCTTTCGGAAACCATCATATTAAGTGGCCCTTTAAGTCAATATCCAGCTCTTTACGAGTTTACAGATATGACAAGCGAAATACCAAGGCCAGGTATCCATCCACAGACAGCTGTTTCGGGGTGTTGCCCCTCATCAGTGTGGAGTAGGATTCTGGCTAGGTGGGAACAATGCCTAGTAGACCAATATCATGAAACAATCACTGACCTCAGGGAGACCAGTCAAAGAAAACACTGCGGCAGCCGGCAAAGGCGCTCAATCAGTGAAATCCTAGGTGAATTGCTCCCTGGGAAATACGAATATGCAAATAAAGTCCGTGGAGCCTCATTTAAGAGTCTCAAACACGGGACTAGCCAGATCTTCCTCCAGGGAAGGACCCAGTCAAGGAGTGGCTCCTTTCGGAAACCACCATTACCACCATATTAAGTGGCCCTTTAAGTCAATATCCAGCTCTTTACTAGTTTACAGATAGGACTATGTGCATTCAATCTGCATTTTAAATGCTTGTGTATGAGTGAGTGGCACACTATCAACACTTGCATGCAGACACTACAATGGCAGCTCAGGATATCCATGTTACAATATTAACCTGCTGGCGCCCGCAGTTAGCAGAACACTACAGAAAGAAAATTAACTTTATTCTCCCCGACAGAGTTCCGGTTTCAGAAATGGGGGCGGCACTGACGTGGGTTCAGTCACCACTCTGAGTATACACTGGCCTTGCATTTGTGCCGACTGTCAGTCAGGGTGGGGGTCGCGGTTGCAGATGCTGCTCTGACTGATCCCGCACCGCCTCCTTCACTGTGAATGAGACTGGAATGCTGCTGGGGAGAATAAAATTAATTTATTTTCTCCCCATAGTGTTCAGCTAAGTGCGGGCGCCGGGCAGGTTTGTAACGCTTTTAACCCTATTAACTCCATAGCTGCAAGTTAATAGCATTTTTTTTTGGTTGCCTTTAAAGATCATCAACTTTACATTCATGATCTATGTTTTCTTAAAGCGAACCTGTCAGCAGTTTTGGCCGCTATAAGTTGGGGCCACTGTCTTTTAGGGCTTATCTACAACATTCTATAATGCTGTAGATAAGCCCCCTGTTCGACCTGAAAGATAAGAAAAATAAATTTTATTATACTCACTTGGGGGGTGGTCCAGTCTGATGGGTGTCGCAGGTCTGGGTCCGGTGCCTCCCATCTTCTTGCGATGCCGCCCTCCTGTTGCTTCATTGCTCCCTGGCATCACGCTCCTGTACAGGTGTATTTATCTGCCCTATTGAGGGCAGAGCAATGTACTGCAGTGCGCAGGCGCTGGGCCTCTCTGACCCTTCCCGGTGCCTGCACACTGCAGTACTTTGCTCTGCCCTCAACAGGGCAGATAAATACACCTGCGCAGGAGCACGATGCCAGGGAGCGATGAAGCAACAGGAGGGCGGCGTCCCAAGAAGATAGAAGGTGCCGGACCCTGATCTGCGACACCCATCGGACTGGACCGTTCCCCTCGGGTGAGTATAATAAAACTTATTTTTCTCATCTTTCAGGTCGACCTGGGGGATTATCTACAGCATTATAAAATGCTGTATATAAACCCTGAAAGGCAGTGGCCGTATCTTATATCAGCCAAAACTGCTGACAGGTTCTCTTTAAAGGGAGTCTGTCATTCTCAAAAATCTAATTAAACCACTTATATAGTCACAGGGGATTTAGCTCCTGTAATCAAAACTGTTATGTATATTTCACTACTCAACTTTTGAAGTAGAAACTGCTTCATATGATAAATTACTGTCCACAGTGCATCCCTGGCACGGTCAAGGGCGCAGTGCAACAATATTCTCCCTCAATTAGCCACCATCACACTTCACCTTAGCTTGATTGATAACACTAGACCTGCGCATCTACTCTGACACTGCAAGAGATGAGTGCACACATTTGGTCAGTTTTTGCCAAAATGTCATGCTTCCCTCCTGTCTGCTTCAGCTGCATGCTATTGTATGATCCTGTGTGCTGTGAGCGGCCGCTGCTGATAGGAGAAAGGAATAAGAATGCGCCCACACTGATGTGTGCACTCCCTGCGCAAGCACTGTCAATAAATTCATGAAGACTTACACCACTTTAGTGGCTTGATTTGGCCAGAAAGGTATTCCAGTCCTTGACTGGAGTACATCTCTTATGAATCCACACAACACTTGTAAGTTGCACTTAGTTTATTAAGTGGTATATGCTTATTAATGGATTAAATGCCTATTACTACTTTAAGCCATTTCAGTAAGACTGGCGTGTACAATAACGGTCTCAATAAATTAGACCTTTTTTACCCACTAGCTTAATGGGAAAATTACCTGGCACTGAAGGGGTTAATGTCAGGAATGCCCAATTTATTACTATTCTTATCCAAGATAAAGTAGAAAAGCTTTGCTTTGATCAGGGACCAGATTAGCCACCAACTGTAGATTTGCCTCATTACTACAGAAACCACTTCTATGCTGATTTTATTTTTTTCTGTTATTTTTAACTTGTTCCTGTTTTGTAACTATTGTTCCTAGTTGTTACCTAATTTTATTTATTTTCAATAGTAATATAGCTCATGAGAGCTTTACCAGTTTTGCATTATTCTTTTATTCATGATGTTTGAGCAAGTAGAAAATTTTAATTAGCATACTATATTGCTATCAATGTCTGATTATTACTACTTGGAACCTTGTCTATGTAATATGCTAAATTGCAGAGAAATGTAGCTTTATATTATATTTGTTATATTATTTGGCACTTTCATACCAATGAAATAAAAAAACTATGCAACACATTTATTATTTAATCTTTATGAATTTATAAATTTGATATTTTCATGAGCACATCCTACAATAACTTTATATTGTGATTTGAAATGCAGTGAGTTCCTCATCCTGTTAGTAGATTGTCTAAGACCTTTCAGTGTTGAAGCCATTCTTGACTTTCCTTTTCTATTTCCTTTTTCCTAAAATAAGGAGAAAGTGCTTGCTCACATACTCTTGTGAGATCTAGACATTAGCCAGGCTATTCTGTTTGCTTCTATTTCACATGTAAAATGTGTTTTCTTAAGGATTTCAGGAAGGAAAGAAAATTAGTCTTACATTGTACCATCAGCTGCACACACTGGCCCCGATTCATCAGTGCCTTTGCTCCTGTATTTTGTCTAGTTTTGTGTTTTATTCCCATAGTCCTGAGTTATATAGGCTGAGGACACTTCAAAATGCTATAATCCACATGATCTATTATAATAAGGTGCCATAAAGGTAAGAAGTCATAAGAAAAAGGGGGGTAAAAACATATAGCTTTGTGTTTTGCGCTTTATTTTGTTTGCTTCCGATTCGTTATTCCATTTGCATCTTTCTTTGACATATATTTTATATGTGCTTATCTATTTTTTTCTTTTCAGTTTGTGGGTGTTGTTTAGCAGTTCCAGATGTTTTGGGCTGATCCTGTATATGTGACTATTTAAAAAGTCAGAAAATGTGGAGTAGTCCTCATCCGGAGTGATTTTCTTCAAGTCAAGCATAAATCATTTTGAAAAAGATGCGACTTTTTGCTTAAAAAGTTGCAAAAGTGTTTAAAGGGGTTGTCGAGTCTTAAGTTAAAAGTCTGCAGTCACGCTATGTGACTTGTGAATCCTCACATCGCGAGCACTGCACACTGTGAGAATTCTCGGTACCTGCAACGGGCGGTCATGTGACATTCCGACTAGTCTGTTTGTGGTCTCATCCATCTAGTTGGAATGTTGCCGGGAGGATTGATAACACATACTTGCGGTCACATGACCGCTTGTTCCCAACGCTGGCAGTGAACAAGATGTGAGGATTCACAAGTCTGCAGTCACATAGCATGACTGCAGTCTTGTAGATTAAGACCAGACATCCCCTTTAATAGCAGAAAAAATCCCAAAATTCATGAATCACGTTTTGATTAATTGCACGATAAACATAGGTAAATACCACAATACAAAGAAGAAAAGTGACCAACCTCCAGAAAATAATGAATTGTCACCTCAGTATCTCGCAGAAAAGGAAAAATCACTCATTGGACTGTCAATTAGAAATGTGTTGATATTGATATTTTCACGACTTGCAATGTAATGAAATTGAAGCTGAAAATAGCTGGTATATAAGGAAACAAAACAACATGCTGAAATATCAGTGAGCCAAGCAGTGCTGTTTTAGGCTTTTACAACATTAGGACAGGATGTCAAAGTGCATAGCTCATTACACATAGGGATAGAAAAATGCCCATTCTTTGTGGTGTTCTACTGCAATGATGAAGCAGATTGAAATTGGGAGTGATGATCTCAGTCTGTGCATAATAGTCCAAAAATGCAAGAGATATATAAGGAAGTGCTGTACCCGTGAATTGATTGATCTGTGATATACTCCGATAACAGCACCTTAATAATCACATTTTTTTATTCTTCACTCAATTCAATCAAGGAAGGCATTTTAGAATCCTTCTGTCTTATTTTTGCTACTAAGCCAAAATCCTGAAACCAAGATATCAGTGTTACACAAAGTGTGCTTCTTAGTGTGTCCTTAGTAAAGGCAGTCTTTAGGTAAACGCTATGCGGTTATTCTGCATGTATATAGCATTACAATACTGATTGGCTGCCTTACTGAAAGTGCTACAACTGGAAGAAAATAGACTTATTTCCTCCCTGGAGCGACTGGCTTTCAGTCATAGAGGAGGGAGCGGCTACAGTAACCGATCACTGTGTGTGAGTTGCAAACACGCCCTGGAACTTTGATAGTCAGCTGGCACTACAGTGAGTGGTGAATGTAGCCGCTCCCTGCACCGCTCCTAGTCTGAAAGTCAGTTGGTCCAAAGAGGAAATAGGGAGAAATATGGAAGAAATATGGAAAATACTGAAGCGTTCAAAAACCAAAAAAACATCAAGCTCTGTTGTACCTATTGAATTGGGGCAAATCTTAAAGAAGCTGTTTCAAAAGCAAGGCTTGTTTTTACAGAGCAGACTGTGGAAGAAATACATTGTGTGGTGTAGTGACTACTGTGTCAGCTAGGGGACGCTGTGTGGGTGTCCCAGGACAGCCGTATAAGCATTTCCATTGTCCTAACAGGTGTAGGATACTGAATGATCATAATGGTCAGCAGAGGTACTGCTGACGGTTCCGTTACAATGTGTCAGGGAAGCCTGTGTGTGGCTGTATGCAATAGGACCTTTAGTGAGGTCATAGCCATGTGATCACCTGTGGGTGTGGTTATGGACCATATAAGGTACCTAGGTCTGGTCACATGGTAGTGAATGCTTGGACCCGGTTGGTCCAGTGTGGAAGGTCCCGCTGAGATGGGGCTTCCTGCCTGACAGCACGTGTGGACGCTGTGTGTAATGGCTGCCAGCACCTGTTAGTTCGCTGGAGGGAATGAATGCCTGCTGCATGATAAAGGGACCGTGAGGTTACCCGGACGTGGGTGAGATAACTTGGGGCTAGGAACCCTGCACATTGAATACTGCACAGCTTATGTGACTATAGGACATGCTAACATGGACGCTATGCTGATTGTGCTGCTAAGTGAACTTTCTGTTGCTGTCCTGGTTCATGAGGATTAATAAACCGAAAGGACTGTGTTATGGTTGATGAAAACCTGTGCCGGAACTGTTTTATCGCTGCCCAGCTAGTGTCCCCCAACCATGAATGACAGCGCTACCTCACAATTGAATCTAGTAGTTTCTGAGGGATAGAGTATCTCCCATTCTCTTATAACAATAAGGAACTTATGTCACCTAAACCACACTGTTGTGTTCTGAAATCTTTAGTACTAAAACACCCTTTAATGATAAGTATGGTTCACTATTGACCCTGTTGTGATGTAACTGCCACCTGCTTACTTAAGTTGCCCTTTTATAATAAAAATGTCAAATATATGCATTTATAACATATGTGATTTTTATGTTATACCTCATGCCAGCAAAAAGCATAAATGTTTCTCTTTTCCACCAGTAAAGGTCAGACAGATAAAGATAGAGAAGCCAAGAAGAAGAGGAGAGGTGATATAGTCAGGCTGAAGTGACTGCACCATAGCTAGCTAACAAGTGTGGGTGAGTAGCACTCATTATATAAGGTGTGCTACTCAAAAGGCTTAGAAGAAAATATTCACTCAAAATATGCAGTATCATAAAGTTCAAAGCTGTGCAATAAACACACAATGCTGTGCGGCACTATATGAGGCAAATCCATGAGCCCAGTGTCCTCTATTCAGCAGCGGTTTGAAAAATAATTAGTCTAATCTAAACAAGGAGCACTCTTTTGAATTATTCACTTGTTGAACAGCTTTTATAAACCTTATTACTCTACATATTTTGAGTGTGCAGAGAATATTTTCAAGTGTACTTTGGAACTTCCACCCTGTTTCACTTGCACCTCAACCAGACCAGGTGTGTGCACTCTGACTTTCCCTACATTCAAGGGGCTTAAATAGCGCAGAAGAGTAACATGTAAAAAGCCTGTACTGCTTTTAGTTTCGTTAGTTATAGTTGGAGGAGAACAGTACATCTGCATGAGAGTACCACCATTGAAGGGAACCTGTCACCAAATTTTATTGCTCAGCTGCCCAATATTACCAGAAAATCACCAGAATTGTACTTTGCAATTCGCTAATCACTAGTGTTGAGCGATACTACCCGATACTGAAAAATATCGTATCGGAATGGATCGGCCGATCTAAAAAAAAGTATCGGGTATCGCCGATTCCGATCCCGGAAGTCCCATTCAAGTCAATGGAACAGAAATATCAGAATTAAAAAAAAACCTTTCTTTCCCTGTTGGTTAATTCTACATGGAGAAAAACAACTAATAATGTAGAATGTATTGTGGGAGGTGTAGGAGACATTAAAGCCATAGAGCTTTAGCCCAATCAAATGGAATCGCAGTATTTTTTTTTTTTTTAAAGACGTTCGTAGTTACCAAGATATTGACTATGTTAAAGTCTTTAATTTTTTGTCAGATATGTATGTTTCACTAGTTCCATGCTCTTCACCTTCTTTTTTACTTCTCCCACACTTTCTCCTTCATCATCTTCAGCAGCAGCAGTTTCTTCTTCTTCTTCTTCTTCTTCTTTTATTCTTCTTCATATTCTACTTTTTCATCTTCTTCCTATTCTTCGTCATCATATTCTTATTTGTGTCAGGCATTCCTGTAGTTGTTATCTATAAAAGTTTGAAGATTACACCTTCCGTTCAGCTTGTCACAAAAGATTTACAACAGGATTTGTCTGCGTTCAGTTTGGCCTGCAGCAGCAGGCCTTTTCCAGGGGCACCACAAGGAGGAACGGACTCACCCCCATACACTGCTTAGTCTTCTTCTGCTTATAAATTAGATAATATCATTTGCTCTGATTGTTAGTCTTATGCTTCATGTTCTTCTGCTTTTGGTTTTTATGCTTCTTGGTCTTCTGTCTCTTGTTGTTCTGCATCTTGGTGGTTGTCTTCCTGTTCTTTGTCCTCTTGTTCATCTTCTTCAGGGTCATCTTTTAGGTATTCTTCTGTGTGGTCTTCAGGGTCGTCGTCTTCAGGGTCATTGTCAGGGAGATCCAGAGTGAGAATCAAAAACCATTTCCACAAGCTTGAACTTGGAAAAGTAGCAGAAGGTACAAGAAGGCTGAGGAACTGCCGAGAACCAGCTGACGGTACTGGAGCCCGGAGGGGCAGCAGAATGAACAAGAGCCAATGGCACAACCGTGGACAAGCTGACATTGCTGGAACACGGTTACTAAGCAGGAGGTACCTGTGCTCCAAAGCACTACCAAGGACTAGCAGACGTTGCTGGAACTCGGATACCAAGAAGGAGGCACCTAGGCCAAAGGCACTGCCGAGAACCAGCTGACGGTGCTGGAACCCGGATGGGTAGCAGAAGCTGCAAGAGCAAATGACACTAGCGAGGACCAGCTGACGGTGCTGGAACCCGGTGGGGCAGCAGAAGGAACAAGAGCCAATGGGAGATCCGTGGAGCAGCTGACGGTGCTGTAACACGGTTTCTAAGCAGGAGGTACCTGTGCTACAAAGCACTACCAAGGACCAGCTGACGTTGCTGGAACTCGGATACCAAGAAGGAGGCACCTAGGTCAAAGGCTCTGCCGAGAACCAGCTGATGGTGCTGGAACCTGGATGGGTAGCAGAAGGTACCCAGGAAAAAAACAAAGTTGCAAGGCCGTGAGCCGGCCACAGTTACCGAAACCCACAGTCCTACAGGGGGTGCTTGTCCTATTGGCACTGCGGAACCAGTCTTTATTACCAGAACACGCAGCCCACATAGGAAGCACCGAAACTTCAGGCACCCTAGACTCGGCTAACCCGACCGCAACACGACAGGACAACGTATCGGTGGCAAAGTGACGTTGACACTACCCGGAAACAGCAGGCGTGCTGAAACCAGGCTGGGCAGGAGGGAGTGCCCACGCCAAAGACACTTCCGAGAACCAGCTGATGGTGCTGGAACCCGGATAGGTAGCATTAGCTACAAGAGTCAATGAAACTACCGAGCACCAGCTGACGGTGCTGGAACCCGGAGGGGCAGCAGAAGGAACAAGAGCCAATGGGACAACCGTGGACCAGCTGACGGTGCTAGAACACGGTTTCTAAGCAGGAGGTACCTGTGCTCCAAAGCACTACCAAGGACCAGCAGATGTTGCTGGAACTCGGATACCGAGAAGGAGGCACCAAGGCCAAAGGCTCTGCTGAGAGCCAGCTGACGGTGCTGGAACCCGGATGGGTAGCAGAAGCTGCAAGAGCAAATGACACTAGCGAGGACCAGCTGACGGTGCTGGAACCCGGAGGGGCCGCAGAAGGAACAAGAGCCAATGGGACAACCGTGGACCAGCTGACGGTGCTAGAACACGGTTTCTAAGCAGGAGGTACCTGTGCTAAAAAGCACTACCAAGGACCAGCAGACGTTGCTGGAACTCGGATACCAAGAAGGAGGCACCTAGGCCAAAGGCACTGCCGAGAACCAGCTGACGGTACTGGAACCCGGACGGGTAGCAGAAGGAACAAGAGCAAATGGAACTAGCGAGGACCTGCTGATGGTGCTGGAACCCGGAGGGGCAGCAGAAGAAACAAGAGCCAATGGCACAACCGTGGACCAGCTAACGGTGCTGGAACACGGTTACTAAGCAGGAGGTACCTGTGCTACAAAGCACTACCAAGGACCAGCAGACGTTGCTGGAACTCTGATGCCAAGAAGGAGGCACCTAGGCCAAAGGCACTGCCGAGAACCAGCTGACGGTGCTGGAACCCGGATGGGTAGCAGAAGGTACCCATGAAAAACAAAGTTGCAAGGCCGCGAGCCGGCCGCAGTTACCGAAACCCACAGTCCTACAGGGAGTGCTTGTCCTATTGTCACTATGGAACCAGCCTTTGTTACCAGAACCCGCAGCCCACATAGGAAACACTGAAACTGCAGGCACCATAGACTCGGCTAACCCGACCGCAACATGACAGGACAACGTATCAGTGGCAAAGTGACGTCGACACTACCCGGAAACAGCAGGCGTGCTGTAACCAGGCTGGGCAGGAGGGAGTACCCGTGCCAAAGACACTGCCGAGAACCAGCTGACGGTGCTGGAACCCGGATGGGTAGCAGAAGGTACCCATGGGTAAGAAGGTACCCATGAAAAGCAAAGTTGCAAGGCCGCGAGCCGGCCGCAGTTACCGAAACCCACAGTCCTACAGGGAGTACTTGTCCTATTGGCACTATGGAACCAGCCTTTGTTACCAGAACCCACAGCACTGGAAGGAGGAAGGAAGCACTGAATCTGCAGGCACCATAGACTCGGCTAACCCGACCGCAACACGACAGGACAACGTATCAGTGGCAAAGTGACGTCGACACTACCCGGAAACAGCAGGCGTGCTGTAACCAGGCTGGGCAGGAGGGAGTACCCGTGCCAAAGACACTGGCGAGATCCAGCTGACGGTGCTGGAACCCGGAGGGGCAGCAAAAGGAACAAGAGCCAATGGCACAACCGTGGACCAGCTGACGGTGCTGGAACACGGTTTCTAAGCAGGAGGTACCTGTGCTACAAAGCACTACCAAGGACCAGCAGACGTTGCTGGAACTCGGATACCATGAAGGAGGCACCTAGGCCAAAGGCTCTGCCGAGAAACAGCTGATGTTGCTGGAAGCCGGCTGGGCAGGAGGGTGTACCCGTGGCAAACACACTTCTGAGCAGCAACATGCGATGTTGAAGCCCAGGGGTCAATCAGGCAGCAGGCTGAGGCCAACTTGGAGCAAGTTTTATATTGGTTGTACACAACTACTGATTGTAACCGTAATCCTCTTTGGTCTCTGGCTCTACTGTCTCTAGTATTTCCCCTGGCCTCCAACCATGGCAGTTGCTGCTCTGCAGATTTGTGTGCACAATCCACACTTGTTCCTGAGTTACTGGGGCTCAGTCACGTCAGTTGATCCCCTGATGTGTGTCCGGCAAGGTGTCCTGCTCTGTCCACTATTAATGGGAATGGGGACAGAGCAGGAGACATTGCCGGACACACCACAGGGGATCAACTGACGGGACTGAGCCCCAGTAACACAGGAACAAGTGTGGATTGTGCAGACGGCACATCAGAGCAGCGACTGGCGGGGTTGGAGGCCAGGGGAAATACTAGAGACAGTACAGCCAGAGGCCTAAGTGGACCACGGTTAAAAATCAGTAGTAGTGTGATGTTGGAGGCAGCAGGAGACTTTGCCATCCGCACAGCAGGGGAACAGCTGGCGTTACTGAACCCCACAGACACAGGAGCGAGTGTTTCTATCTGTGCGGACGGCACTTCCAAGCTACAACTGGCTGTGTTGAATCCCAGGATCAATGCTCCGAGCAGGCTGAGGCCTACTTGGAGCAAGTGGAAAATAACATGTAGTGTGATGTTGGAGGCAGCAGGAGAAATTGCCGTCCGCACAGCAGGGGAACAGCTGGCGTTACTGAACTCCACAGACACAGGAGCGAGTGTTTCTATCTGTGCGGACGGCACTTCCAAGCTACAACTGGCTGTGTTGAAGCCCAGGATCAATGCTCCGAGCAGGCTGAGGCCTACTTGGAGCAAGTGGAAAATAACATGTAGTGTGATGTTGGAGGCAGCTGGAGACTTTGCCATCCGCACAGCAGGGGAACAGCTGGCACTGAACCCCACTAACACAGGAGCTAGTGTGTGTTTCTCTGTTAAGACGGCACTTCTGGCATTGTGGGAGCCCAGGATGAGGCATGGAGTTGGCTGAGGCCAACTTCCAGCATGTTTTATAGAGGTTGTAGACTACTACTGATTGTAACTGTGCTCCACTTAGGCCTCTGGCTCCACTGTCTCTAGTATTTCCCTTGGCCTCCAACCCCCCAGTGACAGCTCTGAAGTGGCGTCAGCACAATCCACACTTGTTCCTGTGTTACTTGGCCTCAGTCACGTCAGTTGATCCCCTGATGTGTGTCCGGCAAGGTCTCCTGCTCTGTCCACATTCCTATTACTAGTAGTGTGAATGAGGACAGAGCAGGAGACCTTGCCGGACACACATCAGGGGATCAACTGACGGGACTGAGCCCAAGTAACACAGGAACAAGTGTGGATTGTGCTGACGCCACTTCAGAGCTTTCACTGGCGGGGTAGAGGCCAGGGGAAATACTAGAGACAGTGGAGTCAGAGGCCTAAGTGGAGCAGGGTTAAAAATCAGTTGTAGTTTGAATGTGGATGGAGCAGGAGACTTTGCCGTCCACACAGCAGGGGAGCAGCTGGCATTACTGAACCCCACTAACACAGGAGCGAGTGTTTCTATCTGTGCGGACGGCACTTCCAGGCTACAACTGGCTGTGTTATAGCCCAGGATGAAGCATGCAGCAGGCGGAGGACAACTTGCAGCTGGTTTTATAGAGGTTGTAGACTACTACTGATTGTCACCGTGCTCCACTATGTCCTCCGGCTCCACTGTCTCTAGTATTTCCCCTGGCCAACAACCCCGCCAGTTACAGCTGTGAAGTGGTGTCTGCACAATCCACACTTGTTCCTGTGTAACTGTGGCTCAGTCCCATCTGTTGATCCCCTGATGTGTGTCTGGCAAGCTCTCCTGCTCAGTCCTCATTCACACTACTAGTAATGTGAATGTGGACAGAGCAGGAGACCTTGCCGGACACACATCAGGGGATCAAATGATGGGAATGAGCCACAGTAACTCAGGAACAAGTGTGGATTGTGCAGACGCCACTTCACAGCTGTAACTGGCGTGGTTGTTGGCCAGGGGAAATACTAGAGACAGTGGAGCCAGAGGCCTAAGTTGACCAAAGTTACAAATCTGTAGTAGTTTGCATGTGGATGGAGCAGGAGACATTGCCGTCTACACAGCAGGGGAACAGCTGGCATTACTGAACCCCACTGACACAGGAGCTAGAGTGATTTTCTCTGCGGAGACGGCACTTCTGAACACCAACTGGCATTGTTGGAGCCCAGGATGAGGCATGGAGCAGGCTGAGGCCTGATGGTGTTGGCATGTGGATGGAGCAGGAGACATTGCCGTCTACACAGCAGGGGAACAGCTGGCATTAATGAACCCCACTGACACAGGAGCTAGAGTGTTTTTCTCTGCGGAGACGGCACTTCTGAACACCAACTGGCGTTGTTGGAGCCCAGGATGAGGCATGGAGCAGGCTGAGGCCTGATGGTGTTGGCATGTGGAGGCAGCAGGAGACTTTGCCGTCTACACAGCAGGGGAACAGCTGGCATTACTGAACCCCACTGACACAGGAGCTAGTGTGTCTTTCTCTGGGAAGACGGCGCTTCTGAACACCAACTGGCGTTGTTGGAGCCCAGGATGAGGCATGGAGCAGGCTGAGGCCTGATGGTGTTGGCATGTGGAGGCAGCAGGAGACTTTGCCGTCTACACAGCAGGGGAACAGCTGGCATTACTGAACCCCACTAACACAGGAGCGAGTGTTTCTATCTGTGCGGACGGCACTTCCAGGCTACAACTGGCTGTGTTGTAGCCCAGGATCAATGCTCCGAGCAGGCTGAGGCCTACTTGGAGCGAGGAGAAAAAGCATTGTAGTGTGAGTTTGGAGGCAGCTGGAGACTTTGCCGTCCACACAGCAGGGGAACAGCTGGCGTTACTGAACCCCACTAACACAGGAGCGAGTGTTTCTATCTGTGCGGACGGCACTTCCAGACTACAACTGGCTGTGTTGTAGCCCAGGATGAAGCATGCAGCAGGCGGAGTACAACTTGCAGCTGGTTTTATAGAGGTTGTAGACTACTACTGATTGTCACCGTGCTCCACTATGGCCTCTGTCTCCAATGTCTCTAGTATTTCCCCAGGCCAACAACCCCGCCAGTTACAGCTGTGAAGTGGCATCTGCACAATCCACACTTGTTCCTGTGTAACTGTGGCTCAGTCCCATCTGTTGATCCCCTGATGTGTGACTGGCAAGCTCTCCTGCTCAGTCCTCATTCACACTACTAGTAATGTGAATGTGGACAGAGCAGGAGACCTTGCCGGACACACATCAGGGGATCAACTGACGGGACTGAGCCACAGTAACTCAGGAACAAGTGTGGATTGTGCAGACGCCACTTCACAGCTGTAACTGGCGTGGTTGTTGGCCTGGGGAAACACTACAGACAGTGGAGCCAGAGGCCTAAGTTGACCAAAGTTACAAATCTGTAGTAATTTGCATGTGGAGGCAGCAGGAGACTTTGCCATCTACAAAGCAGGGGAACAGCTGGCATTACTGAACCCCACTGACACAGGAGCTAGTGTGTTTTTCTCTGTGAAGACGGCACTTCTGAACACCAACTGGCATTGTTGGAGCCCAGGATGAGGCATGGAGCAGGCTGAGGCCTGATGGTGTTGGCATGTGGAGGCAGCAGGAGACTTTGCCGTCTACACAGCAGGGGAACAGCTGGCATTACTGAACCCCACTAACACAGGAGCTAGTGTGTTTTTCTCTGTGAAGACGGCACTTCTGAACACCAACTGGCATTGTTGGAGCCCAGGATGAGGCATGGAGCAGGCTGAGGCCTGCTGTTTTTTGAATGTGGAGGCAGCAGGCGACATTGCAGTCATCACAGCAGGGGAACAGCTGACGTTACTGAACCCCACTAACGCAGGAGCTAGTGTGTTTTTCTCTGTGAAGACGGCACTTCTGAACACCAACTGGCATTGTTGGAGACCAGGATGAGGCATGGAGCAGGCTGAGGCCTGCTGTTTTTTGAATGTGGAGGCAGCAGGCGACATTGCAGTCATCACAGCAGGGGAACAGCTGGCATTACTGAACCCCACTAACACAGGAGCTAGTGTGTTTTTCTCTGTGAAGACGGCACTTCTGAACACCAACTGACGTTGTTGGAGCCCAGGAAGAGGCATGGAGCTGGCTGAGGCCAACTTGCAGCACGTTTTATAGAGGTAGTAGACTAAAACTGATTGTAACCATGCTCCACTATGGCCTCCGGCTCCACTGTCTCTAGTATTTCCCCTGGCCTCCAACCCCGCCAGTGACAGCTCTGTAGTGGCGTCAACACAATCCACACTTGTTCCTGTGTTACTTGGGCTCAGTCCCGTCCGGCAAGGTCTCCTGCTCTGTCCTCATTCACACTACTAGTAATAGGAATGTGGACAGAGACCTTGCCGGACACACATCAGGGGATCAACTGACGTGACTGAGGCCAAGTAACACTGGAACAAGTGTGGATTATGCAGACGCCACTTAAGAGCTGTCACTGGCGGGGTTGGAGGCCAGGGGAAATACTAGAGACAGTGGAGCCAGAGGCCTAAGTGGAGCAGGGTTAAAAATCAGTAGTAGTTTGAATGTGGATGGAGCAGGAGACTTTGCTGTCCACACAGCAGGGGAGCAGCTGGTGTTACTGAACCCCACTAACACAGGAGCTAGTGTTTTTCTCTGTGCAGATGACACATCTGAGCAACAACTGGCTGTGTTGAAGCCCAGGGATTATAGTTCAGGTGGTAGAAACATGAACACAACAGGAGACCCGGATACAGTTGCCAACCAATTATTTAGTCGGGAAGAGGACTGGCAAATTCTGGGGAGATCCAGGCCTTGTTCATTTTCAGAAAAGTAAGCCAGTCGACGTTATCGGAAGAAAGTCGCATGCGACGGTCTGTTAGTACACCACCTGCGGCACTAAAGATGCGTTCCGATAATACACTGGCAGCAGGCAAGCCAGGACCTCCAATGCATACTGGCTAAGCTCTGGCCATGTATCCAGCATAGAGACCCAAAACTTGAAGGGGGAAGAGCCATCTGGGAGTACACTCACAGGGCAAGACATGTAGTCTGTCACCATCTGACGGAAATGTTGCCTCCTGCTGACTGGAGCCGTCAGTGATGGTGTAGTCAGTTGTGGCGGACACACAAAACTTTGCCACATTTGGGCCATAGTGGTCTTGCCTTGTGCTGAGGTGCTGCCTCTGCTCCCTCTTTGTGCCGAGTTTCCTCCACTGGGTCGACGCACAGAGGTGCTTTGTAAAGCACTAGCACCACTGCTGTCGGGTGGAATGGAAAACATGATGGCCTGCACCAGTGTGTCTTGGTACTCCCGCAGTTTACACTCCCGGTACAACGTTGGTATGAGGGTTTGCAAGTTGTCCCGGTAGCGAGGATCTAGGAGGGTGTACACCCAATAATCAGCCGTGTAGAGAATGTGGGCGATGCGGCGGTCGTTTCTCAGGCACTGCAGCATGAAGTCAACCATGTGCTGCAGACTCCCAACTGCCAAAGAACCGCTGTCCCCTGCTTGAGGCATGATCTCTGCCTGCTCTTCATCACCCCACCCTCGCTGTACATACTGACTAGAGCTTTGTGTACCTCCCTCCTGTGGAGAGATGTCTTCCTCCTCCATCGACTCCTCCTCATCCTCCTCACAAAGTGTCCCCTGCCTAGGCCTTTGTGAGGAAGCACATAGCGCAGACTGTCCAGAAGCAGATGGCATTAGGGACTCCTCATCCTCCACCTCTTCCAAAACCTCATCCCTTAGTGTTTGCAGTGTTTTTTGAAGCATGCAGATAAGGGGGACAGTCATGCTGACTAGTGCATCATCTGCACTTGCCATCCGCGTGGAATCATCGAAGGCACGCAAAACGAAGCAGATGTCCTTCATAGAGGCCCACTCAGTGGTGCTGAAGTGTGACCGGCGCACATTGCGACTTGTTTGCGCCTGATGCAGCTGGTACTCCATGACTGCTGCCTGCTGCTCACACAACCGCTCCAACATATGTAACATTGAATTCCACCTGGTGGGTAGGTCACATATGATGCGATGTTCCGGAAGGCGTAATCGGTGCTGCAGAGCAGCAAGGCGCGATCTTGCCGTGCTGGAACGCCGCAAGTGAGCGCACTCTATGCGGGCCTTGTGCAGCAGTGCATCAAGATCCAGATAGTCCCTCAGAAAGCTCTGCATGACCAAGTTGAGCACATGTGCCAGACATGGGATGTGAGTGAGGTTGCCAAGGCCAAGAGCTGCCACCAGATTTCGGCCATTGTCACACACTACCAAGCCCGGCTGGAGATTCGCTGGCAGAAACCACACGTCGCTCTCCTGCTTGATGGCACTCCAGAGCTCCTGCGCTGTGTGGCTTCGATTCCCCAATGAAATTAATTTCAGTACGGCCTGTTGACGTTTGGCCACAGCTGTGCTCATATTGGTCGTAACAGGCTCCTGCTGCGCTGTTTCAGAGGAACTGGAGTAGGAGGAGGAGTCAATGTGTACAGACTGGATTCCTGCAATCCGTGGAGTTGCAGAACACGTAGAGCGCCACTCTCCAGATCTGTACCCGGCTCCACAACATTGACCCAATGGGCAGTGAGGGAAAGGTATTGTCCCTGTCCATGGTTACTGGTCCACGCATCGGTGGTCAGGTGGACCTTGCTACTGACGGCGTTTAGTAGCGCATGTTTTATGTTTGCCTCCACATGTTTCTGCAGGGCAGGGACGGCTCGCCTGCTGAAATAAAAGCGGCTGGACACAGTGTATTGTGGGACTGCCAATGCCATGAAGTCCCGGAAGGTGTCAGTCTCCACCAGCCTGAATGACAGCATTTCAAGGGCCAGTAGTTTGGCAATGCCAGCATCCAGAGCCTGTGCTCGGGGATGGTTTGCCGAGTATGGCCGCCTTTTCTCCCATGCCTGTGCTACCGATGGCTGCCGAGTGGCCTGGGAGTGTGAGGATGACTTGGAGCGTGGTGCTGTGGGTGGAATGTCACAGGGTCTCCGGACAATAGTGCCAGAGGTTCCTGTGAGGAAGCCGAACCAGCTGTGTGTGAGCTGGAGGAAGAGGCCCCAACACGAGCTGAAGAGGTGGTAGGTGGTGCTGTACGTTGGCCTACGTCTTCAGTGTGTCTGTGTAACTCCAGCTCGTGCTTGGTCTGCACATGTTTCCACATATTAGTGGTATTGAGGTTGCTGTCATTTTTCCCTCTTTTGACTCTCTGATGACACAGCTTGCATTTGACAAAGCAAATGTCATCTGCAACTGTGTCAAAAAAGGACCACACACTGCAAGTCTTGGGAGCGCCCTTTTTGCCTTTTGAAAGTGGAATGCTCCTAACGGGTGCCGAAGTGGAGGCTACAGGCAACCAAGTCTGCCCCCTCCCTCTCCCTCCGGTTTTGGCCGTTCGGGGAATCTCTTCCTCAGAGCTGCTCCCACCACCTTCCTGTTCCTCACGCCATGATGGGTCAAGGACCTCATCATCTACACTCCCCTCTTCAAACACCTGCTTCTCCTGGGTTGTCTCGCCAGCACCGTACGCATCAGAAAGTGGTAACTGAGTCTCGTCATCATCTGATGTGTACTGAGGTGTGCTGACCATAGGCACTGGCCCACCCGCCTCTTCAGATTCAGAGGGACAAAGACGTTGCGCATCACTGCATACTCCCTCTTCTTCACATTCTGGAATGCTGCTTGGCTGGCCCCCTCTTTCCAAACCAACAGATTCCGAGAACAGAAGTAGAGACTGTGATGGCTCCTGTCCAGGGGTCTCTGACTGCCTGGGCACTTTGGCAGGTGGTGAAGAGACAGATGGTTGCTCTTCGGTGCTCTGGCCCTGAGAGGATGTGGAAGTAATTGAAGTCGATAAGTCGATGCGTTAGCTGCCATCCATCCGACAACGGCTTCAATTTGTTCCTCCCGCAGCAGTGGGGTACGGTGAGGTCCTACAAAGCTGCGCATAAAGGACTGTTGCCTGCTAAAACTGGGGGATGCTGACTCACTGGTGCCAACAGCAGGCACAGAATCCCCATGTCCTCTCCCTGCAGAATCCCCACGTCCTCTCCCTGCAGAATCCCCACGTCCTCTCCCTGCTGAAACTCCACGCCCACGGCCACGTGCCTTACTCCCTGCCTTCTTCATCTTGCTAGACTGAGAAAGATAGGCAGAAAAGTACAAAGGGGGGCCTTAGTGTGCTTATTCCTGAACAGCTGGTTACAGGTATAAGAAACACTAATTTTATGAAGTGTGTGTGTCGACTACACTTTAATAGGAGATAATGTGGCCTACACAACTTTCAAATGTAGTGTTTGGTGAACTTTGTTGTTTTTTTATGGGGTAAAAGAAACTAAAAGGATGTGACCAAAGATTTGAAAGTCAGAGTATCACCAACTTTCTGGAGCTATTACAATGCAGGCAGGTAACCTACAATGCAAAAGATGAGGCTCCAAAAAAATTGGGTAATACTAATCTGGCTGCAGCTGAAGGGCACAAGCCAGAAAAAAGGCTCCTCTATCTACTCCTATATAGTGTTTGCAACCAACCAATGTAGGTGGATATGGATGGATGCACACTAATATGAGAAGAAAAAATGAGCTGCAATTAAAGAAATATATGTGTGAGGCAGAGACGCACGCTGAGCAGCCTACAACCAGACGTAGCTGCAGGACACACTACTCAGCGTGAGCTGCACTCACACACAGTCAGAGACCTCTCAGACAGCCGTGAACAGTGCAGCTAAGTGGGCACTAACACTGACAGGCTGCAGAAAGGCTCCGCTGTGTACTCCTAGAGTGTTTGCAACCACCGTATATGGATACGGATGGATGCACACTAATAGGAGAAAAAATGAGCTGCAATAAAAGAAAAATGTGTGAGGCAGTGACACGCTGAGCGTCCTACAACCAGACATAGCTGCAGGACACACTACTCAGCGTGAGCTGCACTCACACACAGTCAGAGACCTCTCAGACAGCCGTGAACAGTGCAGCTAAGTGGGCACTAGAACTGAAAGGCTGCAGAAAGGCTCCGCTGTGTACTCCTAGAGTGTTTGCAACCACCGTATATGGATACGGATGGATGCACACTAATAGGAGAAAAAATGAGCTGCAATAAAAGAAAAATGTGTGAGGCAGTGACACGCTGAGCGTCCTACAACCAGACATAGCTGCAGGACACACTACTCAGCGTGAGCTGCACTCACACACAGTCAGAGACCTCTCAGACAGCCGTGAACAGTGCAGCTAAGTGGGCACTAGAACTGAAAGGCTGCAGAAAGGCTCCGCTGTCTACTACTAGTGTTTGCAACCAACGTATATGGATACGGATGGAAGCACACTAGATAGAATTTTTGAAAAATAAGCAGCTCAAAAAGAAAAATATGTATGAGGTAGCACTGAGGCACGCTGGGCGGCCTACAACTAGACGTGGCTGCAGGACCCACTCCACAGCGTGAGCTGCACTCACACAGCCCTTGCAGACAGCTGTGAACACTGCTGCTAGGGAAAAGCAAGCTACAGTGGTGGTTTATGTAGCCTGGGTAAAGCACAATATTGTTTTAAGAATCGCTATTTCTAACTGTCCCTCACAGTCTTGAACAGCAGCCTGTTCCTAACTGAATTCACAGCAGAGTGACCAGAAATGGCGGCGGCAGTGGCTTTTATAGTGCATCATGACATCATTTCAGCAGCCAATCACAGCCATGCCAATAGTTAACATGCCTACATGCCTAACAGGATGTGCCCACACTTCTGAGGAATCCCATTGGCTGAATCAAAGCGAGCGGGCTGATAGCATTATGGGAACTTCCGATTTCGGTATCCGATATGAAAAAAGTATCGGAAGTCAGTATCGGAATTCCGATACAGCTAATATCGGCCGATACCCGATACTTGCGGTATCGGAAAGCTCAACACTACTAATCACTGGTGAGTGGTCCAATGGGCATCTCTAGACTGTGCTCAATACCTCCGCTGTCTCGACAATTGCTGTCTTTCCAGCCTTAATTGAAGTGGCCGAGATCTCCGAAGTTATTCATGCAGTCTGATCAATTCTTGCAAAGTCAGCAAGAGGCTCTGTGTATAATGTCATCTATTTCAATGAAGGCTGGAGACATGGAGATTGTTAGGACAGAGGAGTTGCCAAGTACAATCCAGATATTCCCATTGGACTGCTTGGTGTCAACTAGCATATGTTGTGGGACATTTATAAAATATATTTTTTTATGCATGCAAGGCAACTGTGATCTTATGAAGTGGTTGCAGGAATGTCAATAAGATAGCACAAGGGTGGGGAATACAGTTTATATAGGGTTAACCTGCTGAAAGGTTCCACTAAAGGATAAAGAGGTTGAGGATTGTCACAGCAGAGGGGACTAGTGAGATTTATATCTGGGAGTGAGGCAAATTATAGCAGCACAGAGGGAGCAATAAGTTTATATATTTTATTCACTTATATAGTGCCATTAAAGGGGTACTCCGGGAGGATTAAAAAAAATATTCTAATGGCCTTCATAAACAAAGTTAACATGAAGAGTGCTGTTTATTCACTGCAGGGCTACTAGCAGGTGGATACACCCCCTGATCTCAGACAGCAGACAACTAGACATTATCAGTGGTCTGGCTGCTACAGAGCACCCTACACCCCCTAATTTGTGATGTATCATCCCAAAAGCGAGGGGGAGCAGTGAAGAGCATCTCCAGCATCACACTGAATTGGAGGAATTGTGAGGGTTACAAACAGCACTATTCCTATTAACTTTATTGTTTATTAAAGCATGGCCAATAGAATATTTTTTTATTTCCTTGGAGTACCCCTTTAATTCCACAGCGTTTTACGGACATCAGCAGTTGCCACACCATAGGGCCTTTGTATGTTGGTGCTTGTGGGTGAAGGTTGCCACAACAGAGATAGATGGTGAGGAGACTGGTTCCTATGTGTTAGGACTGATACTGTAACAAAGAGACTAGGCCACAGGAATATATAAGATTACCATACAATCTCTGCAGAATATTTGCTGCCAAGAGTGGTGACCATAGATGGTTGCTACAGGTACTGATAGATAGTGCTGTATTTCAGAAGGAGTGACACAAAAACTATACCCGAGAAAATCAGGAGCTGCTAAAGAGATTAATAGCAGGCTGTGTCAATGCCAGATGTCTACATGTAATGCTTCTCGTGACACTGTCAAAAACCACCAAACATGAAGGCTTCTTGTAACATTCTTTGTCCATCAAGCTTGTTTTTTCTTCAAGAATAAAGTTAAATGTCTAGTGTTTATATCTGCTTTCCTTTCACAATGTCTGAGTGGGAAACACTCTACCACCAAGGGAGACAGTATTCTATACTCTTAAAGAGTCACACCACCAGCAAATTACGCTCATTCTTTTGGGTCTCTGGAAAGAAGACAAGAGATGCTTTTCACTTTTTATAACAACTAAAAAGGAAAAAGAGTGACGGGGGAAGGGTGAATGAGTGTTGGACAGTTCTCGTGAAGCTCCTCCATGATTAAGGCAATTTACATCAAGGATCGTTCTACTGTATTCATATACCTTGGAGGAATGATAATTA
This sequence comes from Dendrobates tinctorius, assembly GCF_039654945.1. Taxonomy (NCBI): domain Eukaryota; kingdom Metazoa; phylum Chordata; class Amphibia; order Anura; family Dendrobatidae; genus Dendrobates; species Dendrobates tinctorius. The sequence goes on from NW_027361692.1 coordinate 14,428,788, forward strand.
CAACCTGAAATCTCATATACTGAGTGTTTCAGTCTTTTTTTTCTTTTTTAGTTTGCACGATAATATCACAATTATGTAATATGTTCTCATCCACTCAAACACAATGAAATTTAGGTAGGGTATTTAACAAGTGAAGTTTAGATAAATGGTGTATTTTGTTACACAGTTATGCTGCTAGGCTGATTGCATATAATTATGTATTCAACCAATATTAACAAAGAAAAATCTCCATTTGCTTTGTGGAACATTTGGATTCTTAAAAGGCCATTTGTTTTCTATATATTTATACTGTATATGAATTGATTTTTGAATGAACCTTAGTTTAGACTAATACCAATCACAGTTGCTAAGTTAACAGTTCGAACTGCAATAAAAAAGAGAACTCTTTTACTAATATATTATTTTTCTCTCTGGATAATGATAAAATACACCATTACTGGAACCTACATTTCAATACATAGCTTAGTGCATGTATAGCACATTTTCTATATTAATAAGTAAGCTTATAGAGTTGGAACACTTCCACCTATTAATCATGAAAATGAAGAGCCAAAAAGCACACACGCTTTTTCATGCTATTTAAATCCTTAAAATATGAAAATTCTTTCACCCTAAATGACCTACTGGTGAACAGTGAAACAATAAAATGTTGTGTGCAACCTTCTGGGAACTGCAAGAAAAACACTGAGATTCAGCTATAACATTTTGTTTGGAATGTTACAATAGTTTGCTTCAGTTAGATTAGTATCTTGACTATACATTATTAACCCACAAAAGACTGAAATCTTCCCAATATCAGCAGCAACAAATCACTATATTCATAGAGTAGAGAACATTGTGATAATGAAAATCTATAGTATAGAGAAAGAAAACCATAATAGAAATACAAAATGTTAATTACTGTTTTTTCCTTTTTTAACTTTATTTGGCCACATTCAAAACAGACACAAGAAAAAAAGTTAAAAAGTTGAATTAAAACATTTTTCCAGTAGCAGGTTTATTATGATGACCTATTCTTGGGATAGGTCATCAATATCAGCTTTGTGGGGGTCTGGAAGCAGCTGGATGCAAACAGAGTACAGCGCAGTGGTGAATGGACAAGCAGGACATTTTCATTGGAAGCAACCATGAGGGGGCACAATCAGACTGCCTAATACAGCGGTCTATCATGTCTCCCAGGTAGCAGCATTTTGCCACCCCGCATGAGTAGAATTCAGCGATTTGCTGAGCCAGTTGTCAAACTGACAGTTGGCTCGGAGAACGTTTTTCGTCAGCTCCCTGCAGTCCATTGTAGTAGCATTTTTCAGGCACAAGTACAATTGAAGCTCTGTCCACAGGCGCTTTTGGGTAAAGGCAAAATCAGTTGCGTGATAAGTTGACATGACAACTTGATCATGCTACAAACGTCACTCCATTCCACAGAGAAGGAGGACGGTTGGTGATAAGGTTAGCCCTTCAAAGAGCTGAAGATGCAGAAGAGTTTGAGAGGGGGCTGGAGGACAGTGTGGGGAGAAAATTGTGATGGAACAGTATGAGGTGGAGAAATTGTGAGGGAATGGTACGGGAGGGAGAAAATTGTGAGGGAACAGTATGAGGATAGAGTGTTAGAGAACAGTATGGTGGGAGAAAATTGTGAGGGGAAAGTATGGTTGGAGAAAATTGTGATAGGACAATATTGGGGAGAAAATTGTCAGTGGAAAGTATGGTGGGAGAAACTTTTGAAGGGCCAGTATGGGGGAAATAATTGTGAGTGGAGAATATGGAGGAGAAGAATGTGAGGTGACAGATATGGGGAGATATGTGTGAGGGGACAGTATGAAGATGCGTGTGAGGGAATACGAAGGGCATTCATTAAAGATTTCTCCTGACCCACTTCTATTTGTCACAGGATGCTGAAACTGCACATGTGTAATGATATAAGTCTCTATAGGTTACGTGCCAATTTGCAACTCAGAACTGATAACGGTATTCATTTTACAGGTGCTGAAGTGGTGTGAGGTTATAATGGACCCAGTGGTATACAGAGCAGTCATCAAGTTCCTTTCTTGAAAGGTCGCACACCAAAGGAGATGTTCGATGAGATGAAAGAGGTTTATGGTGCTGATTCCCCATCATATGATGTAGTAAAGAACTGGCATCATCAATTCAAATATGGTTGGACTTCAGTGCAAACAGCTCCAATTCAAGGGCGACAACACTCTGCTATTGATGAACACACCATCCAGCAAGTGGAGGTCACCATTTTGGAAAATCGCCACATAACCATTCGCCACTTAGCCAAAAATGTCAAGATTAGGGTGGGGTCTGTAGAAAGAATAATACAAGACCATCTTCACATGCATAAGGTATCCACTAGATGGGTTCCCCGGCTGCTCACACCTTTCTAGAAGCAGGAACGAGTCAAATGCTCCCAGGCTGTATTGACGATGTGCCATGGAAATCAGGAGGACTTTTTCAACAGACTGATCACACAGGATGAAAGCTGAGTCCATCAGTATGATCCTGAGACTAAAATCCAGTTGATGCAATGGAAGCATCATGACTCACCGCCTCCAAAGAAGGCAGGCACCCAATCCTCAGCAGGCAAGGTCATGCTCACAGTATTTTAGGACCAGCATGGAGAAGTTTTGATGGATTTCCTAGGAAAGGGTACCATGATCACTGGGGCATACTATGCTTCACTGCTGTGGAAATTGCGGGAGGCCATCAAAACCAAAAGATGTGGCATGCTCACCAAAGGTGTCAGCCTTCTGCAAGACAATGCACCAGTTCACAAGTGACGTGTTGCCCAAATGGAAAAAAACCTGTCGACTTCTACAAGCAAGGTGTTTACAGTTGCTTAAAGAGATGGGAGCAGTGTGTGTCCCTATGTGGCACCTATGTAGAGAAGGAATAAAAACTGTGCCAAGTTTCATTACTCTCAGTCCACAGAAAGTGGGTCAGGGGAAATCTTTAATGAACTCCCCTCATATTATTGGGGAAGTGTCAGGGGATTGGTTGGAGAAAATAGTAAAGGGTCAGATCAGGGGAGAAATTATGGGGGAGAGTACGAGGGATGAAATATGTAAGGGGACATTATGAGTGGGGAAATGTGTGAGTGGAAAGTATGGGAGGAGAAATATGTGAGGGTACAGTATATGCATATACTGGCGGAGAAATTTAGGTGGGACAGTATGTGGGCAAAAGTGTGACAAGACAGTATGGGTGGAGTGTGAGGGGTCACAGTGTATGTGTGGTGTGTGGAGCAATATATAGAGGGGGCAACATAAGGAGACAGTGTGCGGCCCAGCAAGTAGGGGAAAGTATGTAGAGGGGAGAGTGTGAGTAGAGGGCACAGTACAGAGACTGGGCAGTATTGTTAGGAACGGCGGAACGCACTAAATAAAAATAATGAAGTGCGTTCGCCTTATCACCAACCGTCCTCCTTCTCTGTGGAATGGAGTGACATTTGTAGCATGATCAAGTTGTCATGTCACCTTATCACGCAACTGATTTTGCCTTTACCCAAACAATTCCCTCTTTTGAGGGTGACAGACATTAATTGGAACCCTCAAAGTAGATAAGTTCATCTTTAGGATAATAAGATCTTCTTTCTTCTTCTTTGACAAAATAATTTAATATCCTTATTAATAATAATAATAATAATAATATCAGATTATTGTTATTTGTTATACATACTCAATAACATAATGATGTGAATTCATGTTATGGTAAGCCGTGAACAATATTCATATAAAATATATATTATACTTCCCTAAATCTAAATTGAAGCATCTCAGGTCCGGACATCATCATAAGATCTTTCTGATCTCCTGACTGGAGGTTCTTCTGTGTCTTCCTTAGTGGCTTCAGTGCTTATCCACAGTTCAGTGTTTTCCTTTTCGGCATCTGGGTTTGGTGATTGAGATTCTTGTTCTTGCTTCTTAGGTTGAATAACTGGTGTAACTTCATGGAATTTGAGCATTATAGAATTTTCATCAATCACTACATCTCTGCTGGTTGTTACTGTGTTGGTCTCTGGGTGCAAGATTCTGTACCCCTTTTGAGTGTCGCTATAGCCCACCAGGACTCCTTGCTTTGCATGTGATTCCTACTTGGAACGTTTTTCTTTGGGAACATACATAAACGTTTTGCTTCCAAATATCCTGAGGTGCTTCAGCTTAGGCTTCTCGCAGTTCCAGAGCTCATATGGAGTTTTATTTGTGGCTTTACCTGGCAATCTCTTTTGAAGATAACAAGTGGTCACGATGGCTTCTCCACAATACGTTGTAGGTAGATTCGCATCAAAAAACATACTTCTTCCACTTTCACAGAGAATATGGTTCTTTCTCTCTGCAATGCCTTTTTGTTTTGGGTTGTATGAAATGGTAGTCTGGAACATGATTCTATCCTTTTCCAAAATGGTTTGTACCTTACCACTTGTATATTCCATTCCATTATCTGCAAGCAGGGCTTCTGGCATTCTTCCAAATTTGTTAGACACTACAGCAAAATATTCTTCAAGTTTCTTCAACCTTATGTGAATCAGGTACAGTAGGTGACTGTATATCTAGAGTAGTCATCCATAAATGTAAGAAAATATCTCTTCTTGCTAGGCGTTTGAACACTCATTGGACCGCATACATCTGCATGTATCAGATCCAGTGGCTGTGCAGATCTAGTGTTGCTTATTTTAGGAAAGGAATTTCTGGACATTTTACCTTTAAAACAGCTAGTGCACTTCATCATTTGACTACCCTGGTTGAATTCAATACCATTTGCAAGTTGAACTAGCTTCTGGGTCTTTGTGCCCAGGATGTCTGTGCCATACATGGATACAGTTCTTATGTAGATCTTGTCTAACATTGCACACTCTTTCTTTGCATTTTAGCTGATAAAGTTCATCTTGGATTTTCCTTCTGCAAGAGTATGACCCTTCTTTAAGATGATGCAGCTGTTATCTTTAAAAGTAACTTCATTCCCCTTTTGTGAGAGCTTCTTTACTTACAGAAGATTGCTTTCAAGGCTGGGAACATAGAGAACATTCTTTACTGGGATCTTTCTGCTTTGTGCTGAGGAAACTGGAGAGTGGAGGTAGCAGTCTCCTATTCCTTCTGAAGTCATATAGTGACTATTGTTGAGCATTCCAATACCGCAAATATCGGGTATCGGCCGATATTCGTGGTATCGGAATTCCAATACTGAGTTCCGATACTTTTAGCATATCGAATACCGGAATCGGAAGTTCCCATAATGCTATGAGCCAGTTTGATTTGATTCAGCCAATGACAACCCTCAGAAGTGTGGGCACATCCTGTTAAGCATGTAGGCATGTTAAGTAATGGCATGGCTGTGATTGGATGCTGAAAAGATGTCATGATGCACTATAAAGGCCGCCGCCGCCATTTCGGGTTCACTCTGCTGTGAATTCAGTTAGGGACAGGCTGCTGTTCAAGACTCTGAGGGACAGTTAGAGATAGCGATTTTCCAAATCATATTGTGCTTTACCCAGGCTACATAATCAACCACTGTAGCTTTCTTTTGCTTTACAGCAGTGTTCACAGCTGTCTGCAAGGTCTGTGTGAGTGCAGCTCACGCTGTGTAGTGTGTACTGCAGCCAGGTCTGGTTGTAGGCCGCTCAGCATGCGGCACTGCCTCATACATATTTTTCTTTTATTGCAGCTCATTTTTCATTCTCCTATTAGTGTGCATCCATCCATATCCATCTACATTGGTTGGTTGCAAACACTATATAGGTGTAACGTCCGTCTGCGGTTCTGGGCTGCAGCCAGGCAACACCCCGAGAAACACTGATACCCTTTACCCCTATACAGGGATCTGGATTTACAACAGAGCCCAGGAGGTACTGTCTGAATAGGAGCAGCGGCCAGAGCAGGACGGTCGTCAGAGTGAAGTACAAAAACGGCAGGCAATAGCAGAGTCAATTTCAGGCCAAGGTCAGAGTCAAAAACCAGGAGGGCGGCAGAGGTACAGAATCGTTAGGAAGTAGCAGAGTCAGAATATCCAGGCCAAGGTCACAAAACAGGAGAGTAGCAGAAGTACAGAATCGTCAGGCAAAAGAGGGGTCAGAAATCCAGGCTGAGGTCAGAGTCAAACAGAAATCAATCACTAAGTAACACACAGGGGAACCAAGAATATATCCGGCGGCTTGCAAGACCAGTCCCAAGGTATTTGAGGGATCAGGTCATCCCTCACAGGTTCCTGGACTGGTGATGTCATTAGGGCCGCCCCCAAGACCAGGCCAGATGGAGTTGCAGTAACCCCCTGATGACTGACAGAGGGGCGGAGCCTGCGCCCACCAGATGCCTGCGCAGGAGCCACTTCTCTGTCACCACCATAACTCACGGGCGGACCACGGCGCCTCCCAGTGGCCGAGGCAGGAACAGCCGTCCCCGAATCTGACAGTGAAGTGGCGGTCTGGCGCCTCCTAGTGGCCGTGACCGGAACAGCAGGCCTTGAGTCCAACGGTGACGTGACAGACCGGCGCCTCCTAGTGGCTAAAGCTGGGATCATAGGCCCTGAGTCTGACGGCGACGTAATAGAACCACGGCGCCTCCCAGTGGCCGAGGCAGGAACAGCCGTCCCCGAGTCTGACGGCGAAGTGGCGGCCCGGCGCCTCCTAGTGGCTGCGACCGGAACAGCAGGCCCCAAATCTGACGGAGACGTGACAGTACCCCCCCTTCCAAGAGGGGCCTCCGGACCCTCAAAACCTGGTTTGTCAGGGTGGAGGAGGTGAAACCTTCTAATTAGTGCTTTTGCATGGATGTCCCGCGCAGGGACCCAGGACCTCTCCTCCGGGCCGTAGCCCCTCCAGTGTACCAGATACTGTACGGACCCTCTTACAAGGCGGGAGTCAAGGACACCCTGGACTTCATACTCCAAGGACCCTCCGACCGAAATGGGAGGAGGAGGGGACGGGACAGGGTGAATTGGGGAGCGATACAACTTGAGGAGAGACTTGTGGAAGACATTGGGAAATTTGAAAGACTGAGGGAGTTTTAAACGGAAGGCCACCGGGTTAATCACCTCTATAATCTCGTATGGACCAATAAATCTGGGACCCAGTTTGGCAGACGGTACTTTAAGCTTGATGTTTTTGGTGGAGAGCCAAACCTTGTCTCCAACTCCCAGGTGCGGTCCTTTGGATCGCCGTTTGTTCGCTGCCGAGGTCTGTCTAACCCGGGCCCCTTTCAAGTTAGAGTTTACCTCAGACCAAATGGTTTTTAAACGATGTATATTTTTCTCTACCCCAGGAAGCTCCGACATTCTGGCCGAGAATGAGCCAAAGCGCGGATGCAGCCCGTGGTTGCAGAAAAAGGGGGTAGACTTAATGGAGTCCTGATACTGATTGTTTAGGGCAAACTCGGCTAGTGGCAGATGTTCTGCCCAATCGGACTGGTGTTCTGAGATGTAGCAACGAAGGTATTGCTCCAGAGCCTGGTTGACACGTTCGGTTTGCCCATTGGTTTCAGGGTGGTAAGCCGAGGAAAAAGATAGCTCAATACCAATGCGTTTACAGAACGCCCTCCAGAACTTTGACACGAATTGGGTACCCCTGTCAGACACAATATTGACCGGGGCACCGTGTAAACGTACCACATGTACAATAAACAGTTTACTCAACGTTTCCGAGTTAGGTAACCCCGACAGGGGGACAAAATGACATTGTTTACTGAACCTGTCCACCACCACCCAGATACACGTCTTTCCATCTGAGGACGGTAGGTCCGTAATGAAGTCCATGGAGATGTGGGTCCATGGACTCTCGGGGGTGGGCAAGGACTGGAGCCAGCCGGCAGGGCGAGTATGGGAGGACTTGGCGCGGGCACAGACCTCACATGCTAAGACATATTCTTTGCAGTCCTTAACCACCGTCGGCCACCAAAAATTCCTAGTTATCAATCTGGCGGTATTATTGAGACCAGGATGGCCTGCCAAGACAGAGTCATGTGATTCTCTAAGCACTTGTAGGCGAAACGCAGGTGGAACGAACAATTTGTTGGGTGGCGTAGTGTCAGGGGCTTGTTCTGGGGATTTACGGATCTCCTCCAGAAGGTCCAATGACACTGCGGAGACAATGATCCCAGTGGCCAATATCGGAACTGGTTCACAGTCCTCGGCTTGTGAGGGGCAGAAACTGCGAGAGAGGGCATCGGCCCTCACATTTTTTGTACCAGGGCGGAAGGTGATTATAAAATTAAACCTAGAGAAAAACAATGCCCACCTTGCTTGTCTAGGATTTAACCTTTTTGCTGATTCTAGGTATGTCAGATTCTTATGATCGGTAATTACCGTGATCTTGTGTTTGGCGCCCTCGAGGAAGTGACGCCATTCCTCGAAGGCCCATTTAATTGCCAATAGTTCCCGATTCCCAATATCATAGTTTTTCTCCGTGGGAGAGAATTTGCGGGAAAAAAACGCACATGGACGAAGCTGAGTGAGGGATGTAGTGCCTTGTGATAGCACTGCTCCCACTCCGATTTCAGAGGCATCCACCTCCACAATAAATGGACGGTCCAGATCCGGCTGAACCAAAACTGGGTTGGCCACAAAACTCTCTTTTAACGTAGAAAACGCCTGAATTGCCTCAGGATTCCAGTTGGCCACGTCCGCCCCTTTCCGGGTCAGATCCGTGAGTGGCTTGGCAATCTCTGAGAAACCTCTAATAAACTTGCGGTAATAATTAGCGAACCCCAAAAATCGCTGCAGCGCTTTCAGCGATTTTGGTTGCACCCAAGCCTTAATAGGCTGGACCTTGGCAGGATCCATGCGGAAGCCTTTACCTGAAACCATGTATCCTAAAAACTGTACCTCCTCAGCAAAAAATACACATTTCTCCAGTTTAGCAAACAAGGAGTGTTCACGTAGTCTTTGTAGCACAGAACAGACGTGTTGAGAGTGTGTCACTGGGTCAGCAGAGTAAATCAGAATGTCATCTAAATACACCACGACATACACCCCACAAATGTCTCTAAAAATATCGTTAACAAAGTGCTGAAATACGGCAGGTGCGTTGCTGAGTCCGAACGGCATAACCAGGTACTCAAAATGGCCAAGGGGTGTATTGAAGGCCGTTTTCCACTCATCCCCGTCTCTTATGCGGACTAGATTGTATGCCCCCCGGAGGTCAAGTTTAGTAAACCAACGGGCTCCTGTTAGCTGATTAAAAAGATCAGGGATGAGTGGAAGCGGATACTGGTTTTGTATAGTGATTGCATTCAACTCCCGATAATCAATGCAGGGTCTGAGACCACCATCTTTCTTCTCCACAAAGAAGAACCCAGCCCCAACTGGAGAAATGGACGGTCTGATAAACCCTTTTCTTAGGCTATCTGCAATATAGTCATTCATGGCCTGACGCTCTGGGCCAGAGAGATTAAATATTCTTCCCTTAGGGAGACGGGCATCCGGAATCAGATCAATAGGGCAATCATACTCTCTGTGAGGGGGTAGCTTTTCAGATTCTACAATAGAAAAGACATCCTCAAAATCTCTGAAAGCAAACGGTATGCGGGGGGTTTTAACCTTAACTTGGTTTACTGCCAAGGATATGCAATTTTTCTGACACTGTGGGCTCCAGCGTACAACGTCACCCAAGTGCCAGTCGATGACAGGATTGTGCTGGCGTAGCCATGGCATACCCAGAATAACTGCAGAGGTTAAATTGTCCATCACAAAAAATGACACCAGCTCAGTGTGTAAGGCTCCCACAGACATGGCAACCTTGGCAGTAACAAACTTAACCCCCTCCTGAATAATGGACGTGCCATTAATAGCCGTGGTTTTAATAGGGGCATTAAGTTTTAGTAGAGTTACACCCAAATTCCTAGCAGTCAAGGAATCCATAAAATTTCCTTCAGAACCACTATCCACATACGCGTTTAAACACAGCGATTTCTGACCACATGAAACTGAAATGGGTAATAAAACTTTAGCCGCATCTGCGGGCAATACCTGAACCTCTGGGCAACCATAGCCAGAGTAGTTGCCCAGAGGTCGACGTGCCAGGAGCATGGATCTCTGAGGTGCAGCTCTCTCCCTGAAGACTCCAGACTGCCGCATAGTTGTCCAAGAAAATGAGAGAGATCTTCCAGGCTGTGCACTGCAACAGGTGTTCAGGCCAAAAATCAGCTCAGTCAGAAGAAGAAAAAAAAAAAAAAGTTCAGGGAGACTGCTTTTGTATATGTTGGGTATATACACAAGAAGCAGTTAATTTTATGGCCGGATATAATGTAACGTCCGTCTGCGGTTCTGGGCTGCAGCCAGGCAACACCCCGAGAAACACTGATACCCTTTACCCCTATACAGGGATCTGGATTTACAACAGAGCCCAGGAGGTACTGTCTGAATAGGAGCAGCGGCCAGAGCAGGACGGTCGTCAGAGTGAAGTACAAAAACGGCAGGCAATAGCAGAGTCAATTTCAGGCCAAGGTCAGAGTCAAAAACCAGGAGGGCGGCAGAGGTACAGAATCGTTAGGAAGTAGCAGAGTCAGAATATCCAGGCCAAGGTCACAAAACAGGAGAGTAGCAGAAGTACAGAATCGTCAGGCAAAAGAGGGGTCAGAAATCCAGGCTGAGGTCAGAGTCAAACAGAAATCAATCACTAAGTAACACACAGGGGAACCAAGAATATATCCGGCGGCTTGCAAGACCAGTCCCAAGGTATTTGAGGGATCAGGTCATCCCTCACAGGTTCCTGGACTGGTGATGTCATTAGGGCCGCCCCCAAGACCAGGCCAGATGGAGTTGCAGTAACCCCCTGATGACTGACAGAGGGGCGGAGCCTGCGCCCACCAGATGCCTGCGCAGGAGCCACTTCTCTGTCACCACCATAACTCACGGGCGGACCACGGCGCCTCCCAGTGGCCGAGGCAGGAACAGCCGTCCCCGAATCTGACAGTGAAGTGGCGGTCTGGCGCCTCCTAGTGGCCGTGACCGGAACAGCAGGCCTTGAGTCCAACGGTGACGTGACAGACCGGCGCCTCCTAGTGGCTAAAGCTGGGATCATAGGCCCTGAGTCTGACGGCGACGTAATAGAACCACGGCGCCTCCCAGTGGCCGAGGCAGGAACAGCCGTCCCCGAGTCTGACGGCGAAGTGGCGGCCCGGCGCCTCCTAGTGGCTGCGACCGGAACAGCAGGCCCCAAATCTGACGGAGACGTGACAATAGGAGAAGATAGAGGAGCCTTTTATCTGGCTGGTGCCCTTCAGCCAGATTAGTATTACCCTATTTTTTGGAGCTTCATCTTTTGCATTGTAGGTTACCTTCCTGCATTGTAATAGCTCCAAAAAGTTTGTGATACTATCGCTTTCAAATCTTTGGTCACATCCTTTTTGTTTTTTTGAAAAAAACAAACAAACTAAAGTTCGCCAAACACTCCATTTGACAGTTGTGTAGGCCACATTAGCTCATATTAAAGTGTAGTCCACACACTTTATAAAATTAGTGTTTCTTATACCTGTTAGCAGCTGTTCAGGAATAAGCACACTAAGCCCCCCCTTTCTACTTTTCTGCCTATCTTTATCAGTCTACCAAGATGAAGAAGGCAGGGAGTAAGGCGCGTGGGCGTGGAGTTTCAGCAGGGAGAGGACGTGGGGATTCTGCAGGGAGAGGACATGGGGATTCTGTGCTTGCTGCGGACACCAGTGAGTCAGCATCCCCCAGTTTTACCAGGCAACAGTCCATTATGCGCAGCTTTGTAGGACCTCGCCGTACCCCACTGCTGCGGGAGGAACAAATTGAAGCCGTTGTCGGATGGATGGCAGCTAACGTATCGACTTCAATGGCTTCCACGTCCTCTCAGGGCCAGAGTACTGAAGAGCAACCATCTGTCTCTTCACCACCTGCCAAATTGCCCAGGCAGTCAGAGAGCCCTGTACAGGAGCCATCACAGTCTCTACTTCTGTTCTCTGAATCTGTTGGCTTGGAAAGAGGGGGCCAGCCAAGCAGTATTCAAGAATGTGAAGAGGGAGTATGCAGTGATGCGCAACTGCTTTGTCCCTCTGAATCTGAAGAGGCGGGTGGGCCAGTGCCTATGGTCAGCACACCTCAGTATGCATCAGATGATGACGAGACTCAGATGCCACTTTCTGGTGCGTACGGTGCTGGCGAGACTACCCAGGAGAAGCAGGTGTTTGAAGGGGGGAGTGTAGATGATGAAGTCCTTGACCCATCATGGCGTGAGGAACAGGAAGGTGGTGGGAGCAGCTCTGAGGAAGAGATTCCCCGAATGGCCAAAACAGGAGGCAGAGGGAGGGGGCAGACTTAGTTGCCTGTAGCCTCCACTTCGGCACCCGTTAGGAGCATTCCTCTTCCAAAAGCCAAAACGGGCGCTCCCAAGACTTGCAGTGCGTGGTCCTTTTTTGACACAGTTGCAGATGATATTTGCTTTGTTAAATGCAAGCTGTGTCATCAGAAAGTCAAAAGAGGGAAAAGTGTCAGCAACCTCAATACCACAAATATGTGGAAACATGTGCGGACCAAGCACGTGGTGGAGTTACAAAGACACACTGAAGATGTAGGCCAACCTACAGCACCACCTACCACCTCTTCAGCTCGTGTTGTAGCTTCTTCCTCCAGCTCACACACAGGATCGCCACATTACTAGTAGTGGGAATGTGGACAGAGCAGGAGACATTGCCGGACACACATCAGGGGATCAACTGACGTGACTGAGCCCCAGCAACACAGGAACAAGTGTGGATTGTGCAGACACCACTTCTGAGCAGCAACTGGCGGGGTTGGAAGCCAGGGAAAATACTAGAGACAGTGGAGCCAGAGGCCTAAGTGGATCACGGTTACAATCAGTAGTAGTGCACAACCTATATAAAACTTGCTTCAAATAGGCCTCAGCTAGCTCCATGATTGATCCTGGGCTTCAACATAGCCAGTTGTTGCTCAGAAGTGCCATCTGCACAGAGAAAAACACATGCTCCAGTGTTAAGGGGTTCAGTAATGCCTGCTGCTCCCCTGCTGTGTGGACGGCAATATCTCCTGCTGCCTCCACATTCAAACTACAGCACATATACAACTTGCTGCAATTAGGCCTCAGCCTGCTCCATGATTGATCCTGGGCATCAACATAGCCAGTTGTTGCTCGGAAGTGCCGTCTGCACAGATAAAAACACATGCTCCATTGTTAGTGGGGTTCAGTAATGCCTGCTGCTCCCCTGCTGTGTGGACGGCAATATCGCCTGCTGCCTCCACATTCAAGCTACATCACATATACAACTTGCTGCAATTAGGCCTCAGCCTGCTCCATGATTGATCCTGGGCTTCAAGATAGCCAGTTGTTGCTCGGAAGTGCCTTCTGCACAGAGAAAAACACATGCTCCAGTGTTAGTGGGGTTCAGTAATGCCTGCTGCTCCCCTGCTGTGTGGACGGCAACATCTCCTGCTGCCTCCACATTCAAACTACATCACATATACAACTTGCTGCAATTAGGCCTCAGCCTGCTCCATGATTGATCCTGTTCTTCAACATAGCCAGTTGTTGCTCGGAAGTGCCGTCTGCACAGAGAAACACTCATGCTCCTGTGTTAGTGGGGTTCAGTAATGCCTGCTGCTCCCCTGCTGTGTGGACGGCAATATCGCCTGCTGCCTCCACATTCAAACTACATCACATATACAACTTGCTGCAATTGGGCCTCAGCCTGCTCCATGATTGATCCTGGGCTTCAACATAACCAGTTGTTGCTCAGAAGTGCCGTCTGCACAGAGAAAAACACATGCTCCAGTGTTAGTGGGGTTCAGTAATGCCTGCTGCTCCCCTGCTGTGTGGATGGCAATATCTCCTGCTGCCTCCACATTCAAACTACTACTGATTTCAAACTTGTACTAGTGGGAATGTGGACAGAGCAGGAGACATTGCCGGACACACAGGGGATCAGCAGACGTTACCGAACCCCAGTAACACAGGAACAAGTGTTGATTGTGCAGACGCCACTTCTGAGCAGCAACTTGCGGTGTTGGAGGCCAGGGTAAATACTAGAGACAGAGTGGAGCCAGAGGCCTAGTTGGAGCATGTTTAAAATCAGTAGTAGTCTACAACAGATATTAAACTTGATGAAATTAGGCCTCAGCCTACACCCTGATTGACCCTGGGCTCCAACATCGCCAGTTGCTGCTCAGCAGTGTCTTTGGCACGGGTACTCCGTCCTGCCCAGCCTGGTTTCAGCACGCCTGCTGTTTCCGGGTAGTGTCAACGTCTCTTTGCCACCAATACTTTGTCCTGTCGTGTTAGCTGAGTCTATGGTACCTGCAGTTTTGGTGCTTCCTATGTGGGCTGCGGGTTCTGGTAATAAAGGCTAGTTCCGTAGTGCCAATAGGACAAGCACCCCCTGTAGGACTGTGGGTTTCGGTAACTGCGGCTGGCTCGCGGCCTTGCAACTTTGTTTTTCATGGGTACCTTCTGCTACCCATCCGGGTTCAGCACCGTCAGCTGGTTCTCGGCAGTGCCTTTGGCCTAGGTGCCTCCTTCTCGGTATCCGAGTTCCAGCAACGTCTGCTGGTCCTTGGTAGTGCTTTGTAGCACAGGTACCTCCTGCTTATTAACCGTGTTCCAGCACCGTCAGCTGGTCCATGGTTGTACCATTGGCTCTTGTTGCTTCTGCTGCCCATCCAGGTACCAGCACCGTCAGCTGGTTCTCGGCAGTGCCTTTGGCCTAGGTGCCTCCTCGGTATCCGAGTTCCAGCAATGTCTGCTGGTCCTTGGTAGTGCTTTGTAGCACAGGTACTTCCTGCTTAGTAACCGTGTTCCAGCTCCGTCAGCTGGTCCACGGTTGTGCCATTGGCTCTTGTTCCTTCTGCTGCCCCTCTGGGTTCCAGCACCGTCAGCTGGTTCTCGGCAGTGCCTTTGGCCTAGGTGCCTCCTTCTCGGTATCCGAGTTCCAGCAACGTCTACTGGTCCTTGGTAGTGCTTTGTTGTAGCACAGGTACCTCCTGCTTATTAACCATGTTCCAGCACCGTCAGCTGGTCCACAGTTGTGCCATTGGCTCTTTTTCCTTCAGCTGCCACTCTGGGTTCCAGCACCGTCAGCTGGTTCTCGCTAGATCCATTGACTCTTGTAGCTTCTGCTACCCATCCGGGTTCCAGCACCGTCAGCTGGTTCTCGGCAGTGTCTTTGGCACGGGTACTCCCTCCTGCCCAGCCTGGTTCCAGCACGCCTGCTGTTTCCGGGCAGTGTCAACATCACTTTGCCACCAATACATTGTCCTGTCGTGTTGCGGTCGGGTTAGCCGAGTCTATGGTGCCTGCAGTTTCGGTGCTTCCTATGTGGGCTGCGGGTTCTGATAATAAAGGCTGGTTCCGTAGTGCCAAAAGGACAAGCACCCCCTATAGGACTGTGGGTTTCGGTAACTGCGGCTGGCTCGCAGCCTTGCAACTTTGTTTTTCAAGGGTACCTTCTGCTACCCATCCGGGTTCCAGCACCGTCAGCTGGTTCTCGGCAGTGCCTTGGCCTAGGTGTCTCCTTCTCGGTATCCGAGTTCCAGCAACGTCTGCTGGTCCTTGGTAGTGCTTTGTAGCACAGGTACCTCCTGCTTAGTAACCGTGTTCCAGCACCGTCAGCTGGTCCACGGTTGTGCCATTGGCTCTTGTTCCTTCTGCTGCCCCTCCGGGTTCCAGCACCATCAGCTGGTCCTCGCTAGTTCCATTTGCTCTTGCAGCTTCTGCTACCCATCCGGGTTCCAGCACCGTCAGCTGGTTCTCGGCAGTGCCTTTAGCCTAGGTGCCTCCTTCTCGGTATCCGAGTTCCAGCAACGTCTGCTGGTCCTTGGTAGTGCTTTGTAGCACAGGTACCTCCTGCTTAGTTACCGTGTTCCAGCACCGTCAGCTGGTCCACGGTTGTGCCATTGGCTCTTGTTCCTTCTGCTGCCCCTCCGAGTTCCAGCACCATCAGCTGGTCCTCGCTAGTTCCATTTGCTCTTGCAGCTTCTGCTACCCATCTGGGTTCCAGCATCGTCAGCTGGTTCTCGGCAGTGCCTTTAGCCTAGGTGCCTCCTTCTCGGTATCCGAGTTCCAGCAACGTCTGCTGGTCCTTGGTAGTGCTTTGTAGCACAGCTACCTCCTGCTTAGTAACCGTGTTCCAGCACCGTTAGCTGGTCCACGGTTGTCCCATTGGCTCTTGTTCCTTCTGCTGCCCCTCCGGGTTCCAGCACCGTCAGCTGGTCCTCGCTAGTTCCATTTGCTCTTGTTCCTTCTGCTACCCATCCGGGTTCCAGTATCGTCAGCTGGTTCTCGGCAGTTCCTCAGCCTTCGTGTACCTTCTGCTACTTTTCTAAGTTCAAGCTTGTGGAAATGGTTTTTGGTTCTCACTCTGGATCTCCCTGACGACGACCATGAAGACGACGACCCTGAAGACCACACCGAAGAAGACCAAAAAGATGACCCTGAAGAAGATGACCAAGAGGACAAAGAACATGAAGACAGCCACCAAGATGCAGAACAACAAGAGACAGAAGACGAAGAAGCAGAAGAACAAAAAGCAGAAGAACCAAAAGCAGAAGAACATTAAGAATAAGACTAAAAATCCGAGCAACAAATATTATCTAAATTATAAGCAGAAGAAGACTAAGCAGTGTATGGGGGTGAGTCCGTTCCTCCTCGTGGTGCCCCTGGAAAATGCCTGCTGCTGCAGGCCAAACTGAACGCGGACAAATCCTGTTGTAAATCTTTTGTGACAGGCAGAACGGAAGGTGTAATCTTCAAACTTTTATAGATAACAACTACAGGAATGTCTGTCACAGATAAGAATATGATGAAGAAGAAGAATAGGAAGAAGATGAAGAACTAGAATATGAAGAAGAATAATCGTTGAATAAGAAAAATATGAATAATGTACAAAAAAAGAATAATAGGAAGAAGGTGAAGAAGAAGAAGATGAATAACGTGAAGAAGAAGTTGATGAAAAAGATGCTACTGCTGCTGAGGATCATGAAGGAGAAAGTGTGGGAGAAGTAAAAAAGAAGGTGAAGAGCATGGAAGTAGTGAAACATACATATCTGACAAAATATAAAAAAGGTTAACATAGTCAATATCTTTGTAACTCCAAACGTCTTAAAACATTTTTTATTCCTGCTATCCCATTTAATTGGGCTAAACCTTTATGCCTTTAATGTCTCCTCTACCTCCCGCAATACATTCTACATTATTCTTAGTTGTTTTTCGTCATGTAGAATTAACCTACAAGGAAAGAAAGGTTTTTTTTAATTCCGATATTTCTGTCCCATTGACTTGAATGGGACTTCCGGTGTCGGAATCGGCGATACCCGATACTTTTTGGATATCGGCCGATCCAATCCGATCCGATATTTCTCAATATTGGATGGTATCGCTCAACACTAATAGTGACCATTAGCTAAGATGACCTTTTCTGACTTGCTTTCATTAAGGTCAGTGAAGAAATCCTTGTTATTTGTCATATGACTGCTTGCCCCAGAATCTATTCACCATATATACTTTGCAGATGGGCCTGTACTTTGCAGCTTCAACACATGCAGAATCTTCCTTTACAGCTGCTTTAACCCTTTGATGACTGTTCTGCTTTTTAAAATGACTCATTCTTGCGTTCCAAATTCTGCAGTCTGCGTTAAGGTGGCCAAGCTTTTTACAGACAAAACATTCACGAGTTTCTCTTAGATTGCTCTTATATTTAGGGAAATCCTGTGTCTTTAATGCGGTTTCTGCCCTGGATTCATTACTGCTACTTACATGCTGCGTTTTTCTCTTGAATTCATCCACAGGTTTGCCTTTAACATACTCTAGTGTCAGCTTATCATCTGGCCGTGCATCTAGTACAGTCACGAGTGTGTCATAACTCTCTGGAAGACCACTTAATAGAAGTGCAGCAACATGAAAATCTTTAATTTCTTCTCCAATACCCCTGAGGCACTCCACAATCTCAAGGGTGTTTCTTATATAGTCCTGCATATTCTGTCCATAACTTAGCTTAGACTGATACAGATTTCTCTGTTATGATTAGGTAACCGAGGAGGATAACAGGGGAATAGACTAGGCAACCAGATAACCAGAGAGGTTGGTAACTTAGCGGGTTGCAGACCCCTAAACTGACAACACAATTAGAATTAGCCATGGGACGTACCTAAGATGCCCTAGATGCCTCGGCACAGCCAAAGAATTAACTAAGCCTAAAGAGAGAAAAGGGAAAGCTAAACTGCCTCAGAGTAGAACCCCAAAGGAATAGATAGTCCCCGAACATATATTGCCATTGAGACATGATGAGGCACGAAACACAGGCAGAAAATAGAGTAAGCAAATGATGGGGCCCAAACTGTCTAGATAGGACAGGAAAGGATACTGTCTGCAATCACGCAAAAAACCCTAAGAAAAAATCCAACATGTCTGATATGCAAAAATACTGAGGCCACACGACCACTCCCCCACTAAATCAGAACTCTGGTGTGAACTGGAAGCAAAGCAAAAGATACTGATACAGCAGGGGATTAGAAATACTGAAAAGACTGACATGAGCTGTGGCATATGGAACAGAGTCCAGCACAGGTCCCAGCAGGGAACAAGGCTGAACTCACTCCAGCAAAGCAGAAATCAGAGGAAAGCAAAAAATGGATCAAATGCAAAAAGATTCAAACAGACAAATAACATCTGAAAGATGCAGGACAAAGCAGGAGGCAAGCAGACTTCCAAAATGCTCAGGAAGAAAACCAAATCACCGGCAACAACTGAGGGAAAGTTGCTCACTTAAATCTCTCCAGTCTGTAATACCTGACCTCCAATCATCCTCCTCAGGTGACTGACTTCTGTCAGTCAGACCAGCTCCATTACCAGCAGCAACCACCAGAGGGAGCACAAACTCAGAAGCCAGGTCAAAAGTGTTCACAACATTTCTCATGAGATAAAGCTTGTTGCTGAGATTTGATCTTTCATGCACTTTCTGTAACTCATCCCACATCCCCTTTGCAGTTGCACACTTGCATATATGCACAATCTGATTATCATCTACACTGAGGGAGACTGTGCTTTGTGCTTTCTGATACTTCTCTAGCCAATGATATGGTATTGGATGAGGCACTTGAGGCACCTGAGTAAATTTCCACGTACCTTCTCTTATGAGCAGCATCTTCACCTTGAATTTCCAGGACTGGTAGTTCTGGTTAGTGAGGCTTGGTACTGAGATCTTGACACAATCGCTGCTAGTGAACATCTTCTCTGTTGCTCTGTGCTGCTTTTACTTTGGGCATCTGTTGCTCTGTTACTCTTGGGTTCTGTGTCACTCTGGGCCCATAACCTGTTGGCAGCGCATTATTCAGGGTACTCTCCAAGTGTGTGACAACAGAGCTTCTTTATTCAGGAACAAACAGGAGCAATATATGATAAGCTTAATAGATCAGGAATAAATCATCTGTGCATCATCTACAGCAGGCTGCCTCTCTCATACACAGACACAGGAAAAACAGGTAATACAGTCACATGCTCTCCCTGTGTGAGCCTCTGGGAGTTTTTTTTTGTTCTAACTTTATGAACAGCATACAAATCTAGTAACTAAACACTCATAGACAGAAATGGAGTTGTTTCACAAAACATATTCCAACAGAAATGCATTTTAGAATCTGAGATTACGATGCAAAAGTACATTTGATATCATGTCAACTCCAAGCAATTTCTGTATCTCATACTTCAAAGGATTATAATAATAATAATAAATTTTATTTCTATAGCGCCGACATATTCCGCAGCACTTTACATTTCGGAGGGGATTTGTACAGACAATAGACATTACAGCATAACAATAATCACATAGATTATAACAAATACCAAGAGGAATGAGGGCCCTGCTTGCAAGCTTACAGTCTATGAGGAAAGAGGTAGACACGAAAGGTGGGTGGTAACAGTTGCCCTGATTGTATGGACCAGCCATAATTTTAAGTGTCTAACAGTACAGACACAGAGGCTAATGGATGCATAAAGCATGTGGGAACATGATGCGGGGAACCTGGTTATGGTAAAACTTTTGGCTGTGCCACACAGGGATAGATTAGGTTAATATGTTGAGCCGATAGGCCAGTATGAATAAATGCATTTTCAGGGCACGCTTAAAATTGTGGGGATTGGGGACCAATCGTATTGACCTGGGAAGTGCATTCCAAAGAATTGGCACAGCACGTGTAAAGTCTTGGAGACGGGAGTGGTTAACCCATGAACAACATATATCACCTTTCTACTGGTCAGATGATTACTGGGTATGTGACTGCTGCAAACTGTTCATAAGAGCAATAGTCCCACATTCCTTGTGTGACTGAAGCATAAGTGGGTATGTGCGACCAATGCTTTGGAAGTCTCACATGCTCACTAATGCTTTATTCTAACAGGGCATTTTGGGACCTCTGTTTTTTAAATCAGTGGGGTTCTCAATGACTGGGCTCCCAGCAATCATACATTTGTCACCTATCCTGGGTTTATGTATCAGCCCCTTCAATTAAAAACTGTCTGTTATGCTGTGAAATGAATGGTGTTAGCCAAATTTTATCAAGGTTATAGAATAATTACTAATTATTTACAATTGTATATTGGAAACAGTTCTGCTTTTAGGTGAACATCTCATACTGCTTTTTAGTTTTTCATGAAGTAAAACAAATGACCCATCCTAGAACACAGAATGCCATTATTTACTGCTGATATATAGTTGTAGTAGTATCTCTGTATTGCACAATTACTTTGCTGTACTCTGTTTCAGATCTGACAGTGAGAGCACCGGCGATACAGATCACAAGTTAGTAGAAGTAGAAAACAAGTCATGTTCCTGGGATGCTGAGCCCACCTTTCAGAGCAGCTCTTTACTCTGTAGACCCCTGGCTGAGCCCCCTATACTACACAAACTGTACACTGTACACAGCTAGTAGCTGCAGAGGTGGAGCCCAGGGCTAGCCAAACTGGTTCTCATTGGCCTGGAAATGCTAAAGTATAAGACTGCCTATAAATTAGATCCTTTCTGAAAAATCTCAGTGCCCAGAGATAGCAGGGAGCTAATGCCAATGAGTAAGGAGCCATGAAGGGCATCTGGTAAGTGCAATGAAGTTGGAACCAGTGTGAAATAGTACAATTACTGCTACTAAAGTAAATAACATCTATGTGTGATTTTCATTTGCTACAACTTGTAAACAGTTGCACTAAGTAATTCTGGATACAAAATATTCATAAAATTTCAAATGCACTTCAATACATTCTAAGTTTTAAGTATATAATTTCACAATGTATCTAGTACTTCTCATTCAATGCACAAACTTTCATTTAACAGGAACCTGCCACTGGCCTTTTATACATTCAGCTTCCTGGGAACCCTGGTATATGGTACAATTGAACACTACACAAGTAAGTGCTGTCAATAGTTTATAGCCAATGATTGCCTTATAGCTAAATAGATGATAGACTAAAAATGTTTAACTTGACTTAAGATTAAATGGGGATTACGGATTGATTGACTGATTATTGAGTCACTGATTAGTGGATGCATTATATAGATATGGGATAGATAGATAGATATGGGATAGATAGATAGATAGATAGATAGATAGATAGGTAGATAGATAGATATGGGATAGATATATAGATAGATATGGGATAGATAGATAGATAGATAGATATGGGATAGATAGATAGATAAATATGGGATAGATAGATAGCTATGAGAGATAGATAGATGATAGATATGGGAGAGATAGATAGATAGATATGGAATAGATAGATAGATAGATAGATATGGGATAGATAGATAGATAGATAGATATGTGATAGATAGATAGATAGATAGATAGATAGATAGATAGATAGGGGATAGATAGATAGATAGATATGGGATAGATAGATAGATAGATAGATAGATAGATAGATAGATAGATATGGGATAGATAGATAGCTATGAGAGATACATAGATAGATGATAGATATGGGAGAGATAGATAGATAGATAGATATGGGATAGATAAATAGATGGATTTTTTTGTATTATGGCCAACCATTCTGTAAGTGCGCTGTCTACGAGCAAACTATAGATTGATATCATATAGATTGAAAGATAATTAGAAATAGACAGATGAATAGGTAAATAGATATATTAGATGTATAATTTAGAAACATATGAGAATATGCATTAGAAAGGGAGATGTCAGACAGACATTGACTAAACAAACTGTATATATATATATATTCTGGTTTTAAAAATCATTTGTTGTCAGATTTCACAATATAAACTGAATACACTATTAGCTAGATCTTTTAGACCTGATGATGCTGATGTACTTACTTTATAAATCCATGTCAGAATGTGAGCATCTATGACAGCATTCAGCTGGGTGCTCAGTTTCTTACCAGAATGATACAGCCATTCAAACTCAATCCATCAATAGGTTTGAGATCTATTTAATAATGGATTCAGCTTTGCATTGTGAAGTCTGGTGACAGATCTGCTTTAACAATGATGTTGTCATTGAAACATTTTGCTGTTTTTTTTTTTTTTAATACAATCCATCTTACCAGTCTGTCCCATTTACAGCCCATACTTACAAGGTGGGGCGGGATAATATCGGCATGAATTGCCCTTTGATCCTATGCAGCTGGTTTGCAGCCAAATAGCTGTAATTGCAGAATACAGTACATGTTACATTGGGGCTGAGAGGTGTTTTTGCACAGCTAATGTTGTTTAAAGGAAAGCACTGTACAGACAGGGCCACTGTGTGAGAAAAGAGCCCTCTGTGTAAAAGTGGGTGCTCTGCCCAGAGCCCCTGTACTCACAAACCAGACCTGAGTAACATTTTCCAAAATGTTTCTGGGTCATATTGAAGTCGTTTGTAAAGAAAAATGTTTATTTTTCCTGCTCACAGCGAATGCTTTCAGAAAAGCAGACCATTGAGTGTTTAGGTTAAGGTGGTCTTCTATTTGATCTCCACTCTCTACTTCGTGTAAATGTCAATAAACCACAGCATGCGGGCAGCAAAGCCACAGCCCATAGACATTCTTTCCAATAATGAGGGGTGGTGGGGGTGCTCACTGGAGGGTGGGCTCGCAGTGCTACTGTAATGTATGATTACAGAAGAACAGTGAGGCTTTCTCTTCTCTCAGAGCATCTAGAGAACCAATAATGTCACAGTTATTCTTGCCCAGATTATGTTTATTTTGGGACGATTGTATCTCCTTCATATTGAAAGCTGCGAGTGCCATCTCAATGTAAAGTGTCGCGTACAATATATAATATCATTAAAGGCGACCAAAGTGTAATGAACTGATATATGTTGTCGCTTACTGTCTCGATATCGCATATTAATATTGTGTTTCCCTTTAGGATTTCCATTCAGTTTAAAATACAACAATGTCCAGCACAAATGTCCACCTATCAATGGTGGACAGGATGACTTACCAGGTAAAAAGGACTATGACATCTTATATAAATACATATATACTCCATGAGGTAGATTTGCTAAGCATCAAACTTCATAGCTTGCTAGAATGCTATGATATTAGAGGAACATGCACTGGACAGAATGGATTCTTCTTGTCCTGTCAATTTACTTTCCATGAACTTAGGCAATGACAGTGGTATTGTACATCTTCATATCTTAGTAATCACATCAGATAATCTCATCAGACCAGCATCTATGGGGATACTTATAACCATACCCCCTGAGGAAGCTGTATATGCGAAACCTGCTTAGGTATTGGTAGCTAGTGTACCACTTTGGCACTTCATTGTTATGATTGTTAATGGTTATATGGGACTTTCAGTTTATACATGATAATTATCATTTCGCTTGCACTTTAATATGCACTCGATGATTGTTATAAGTGCGGGATTTGCCATTTAGTATATTATGCCATGTTACTTTACCTGCACGTTGCTATGCATTGACTCACACTAAAATATATAGACTTAGTAATCTGTATTGAAGTTCTGCATGAGATCAGCTTTTGGAGACATCAACTATATGATGATTTCGCAAGTAACGGTATCTTAATTTCATCTGTTTTAATGTTACAACTCTTTATCTATGAAAGGTTAATTATTTTAGCACTTACACATTTTTTCGCCTGTATATTTTGCATTAAACATACAGTACGTTGCAAAAGTATTCGACTCCCTGGAACTTTTCAACCTTTTCCCACATATGATGCTTCAAACATAAAGATACCAAATGGGAATTTTTGGTGAAGAATTAACAACAAGTGGGACACAATTGTGAAGTTGAACCAACTTTATTGGTTATTTTAAATTTTTGAGGAAATTCAAAAACTGAAAAGTGGGGCGTGCAATATTATTCGGCCCCTTTACTTTCAGTGCAGCAAATTCACTCCAGAAGTTCATTGTGGATCTCTGAATGATCCAATGTTGTCCTAAATGACTAATGATGAAAAATATAATCCACCTGTGTGTAATCAAGTCTCTGTATAAATGCACCTGCTCTGTGATAGTCTCAGGGTTCTGTTTGATGCACAGAGAGCATCATGAAGACTAAGGAACACAACAGGTAGGACCGTGATACTGTTGTGGAGAAGTTTAAAGCTGGATTTGGATACAAAATGATTTCCAAAACTTTAAACATCCCAAGGAGCACTGTGCGAGCGATCATATTGAAATGGAAGGAGTATCATACCACTGCAAATCTACCAAGACCCGGCCGTCCCTCTAACCTTTCATCTCAAACAAGGAGAAGACTCATCAGAGATGCAGCCAAGAGGCCCATGATCACTCTGGATGAACTGCAGAGATCTACAGCTGAGGTGGGACAGTCTGTCCCTGGGACAACAATCAGTCATAAACTGCACAAATCTGGCATTTATGGAAGAGTGGCAAGAAGAAAGCCATTTCTCAAAGATATCCATAAAAAGTGTTGTTTAAAGATGGCAACAAGCCACCTGGGAGACACACCAAACATGTGGAAGAAGGTGCTCTGGTTAGATGAAACCAAAATCAAACTTTTTGGCAACAATGCCAAATGATATGTTTGGTGTAAAGGCAACACAGCTCATCACCCTGAACACACCATCCCCACTGTCAAACATGGTGGTGGCAGCATCATGGTTTGGGCCTGCATTTTTCTTCAGCAGGGACAGGAGAGATGGTTAAAATTGATGGGAAAATGGATGGAGCCAAATACAGTACCATTCTTGAAGAAAACCTGTTGGAGTCTGCAAAAGACCTGAGACTGGGACGGAGATTTGTCTTCTAACAAGACAATGATCCCAAACATAAAGCAAAATCTACAATGGAATGGTTCACAAATAAATGTATCCAGGTGTTAGGATGGCCAAGTCAAAGTCCAGACCTGAATCCAATCGAGAATCTGTGGAAAGAGCTGAAAGCTTCTAGTTCACAAACGATCTCCATCAAACCTTACTGAGTTCGAGCTGTTTGCCAAGAAAGAATGGTCAAGAATTTCAGTCTCTCGATATAGAAAACTGATAGAGACATAC
Organism: Dendrobates tinctorius; assembly: GCF_039654945.1. Classification (NCBI taxonomy): domain Eukaryota; kingdom Metazoa; phylum Chordata; class Amphibia; order Anura; family Dendrobatidae; genus Dendrobates; species Dendrobates tinctorius. The sequence goes on from NW_027361692.1 coordinate 14,454,226, forward strand.
CCCAAGCGACTTGCAGCTGTAATCGCAGCAAAAGGTGGCGCAACAAAGCATTAAGTAAGGCTGGTTTCACACTTGCGTTTTTTTGCGCTGTATTTTAGCGTTAAAAAACGCATGCGTTTTTTCCTATATTTTGCATGGGATGCGCTTATGTGCGCATACACATGCGTTTGTATGCGTTTTTCCGCGCATGCGTTTTTTTGTGGTGTGCGCTCGGCCGCACAAAATGCATCCTGTTGCATTTTTTGGGCGTCCGACTTGCCTCAAAAAAATGCATGCGCACGCAATGCGTTTTTTTTTACAGCAAGACACCCATTATAAGTCTATGGGTGCGCATATGTGCGCATTGCCATGCTCATATATGCGTTTTTTTGCGCATGCTTTTTTTGTTGACCATTAGTTAGACAATGGAATTTAGGGGTTTGGGTTAGAGTTAGGGTTAGTTAAGGGGGTTTAGGGTTAGGGTTAGGGTTTGGGTTTGGGTTAGGGTTAGTATGGTTTGGTTTAGGGTTAGGGTTTAGGGTTAGTTAGGGTTTAGGGTTAGGGTTAGGGTTTGGGTAGGGTTTGGTTAAGGGTTAGGGCTAGGGTTAGGGTTAGTATGGTTTGGTTAAGGGTTAGGGTCAGGGTTAGGGTTAGGGTCAGGGTTAGGGTATGGTTTGGTTAAGGGTTTAGGGTTAGGGTTATGGTCAGGGTTAGGGTTAGGGTTAGTAAAGTCATGGTTTGGGTTAGTGTGAGGGGCCAACTAATGTTGGAAAAAAGCGCAAACGCGGTAAAAATGCACTAAAAACGCATACAAACGCATAAAAACGCTGCGTTTTTTTCATGCATGCTCATAAAAATGCTTGAAAAAAATGCAGCATTTGTATGCGTTTGGATGCGTTTTTTCCATGTGTTTTTTTGCGGGAAAAACGCGCTGCAAAAAAAAGCAAGTGTGAAAGTAGCCTTAAAGGGGCCGAATAACATTGCACACCCCACTTTTCAGTATTTGAATTTCCACAAAAATTTAAAATAACCAATAAATTTCGTTCAACTTCACAATTGTGTTCCACTTGTTGTTGATTCTTCACCAAAAATTTACATTTGGTATCTTTATGTTTGAACCATAATATGTGGGAAAAGGTTGAAAAGTTCCAGGGGGCTGAATACTTTCGCAAGGCACTGTATTTCATTGTGTCTACATAGATATACAGCGTTATGTATACACGGTATAGCTACAATATAATTGTGCATTGTTTCATCATCTTTGCATATAATATACTGTACATTTTTGCCCAGGTGTACTTCCCATGCGGTTTACTCCTTACCGATATTTTGCCACTGATTGTTTTTCATACTATATCAATTGTTTTAATGTATTCTCAATACAATTAGAATTTTTATAGTTTTGCTCACTCTTTTTCATCCATTATCCCTGATGGTCATGTAGAATTCTTATATTATGATAGGGCTTCCTTATTTTCAAAGATATGTACAATTGTGTGAAAAAGTATTTGCCCCTTCCTGATTTCCTATTCTTTTGAATGTTTATCACACTTAAACATTTCAGATCACCAAATTTAAATATTAGACAAAGATAACATAAGTAAACACAAAATGTAGTTTTTAAATGAAGGTCTTTATTATTAAGGGAAAAGGAAATCCAAACTTACAGGGCCCTGTGTGAAAAAGTGACCCACCCCGCTTAAAACATAAATTTACTGCGATTTTTCACATCTTTGTAAGGATGAGTTAAAATCCCCTAGCCACACTCAAGTCTGATTACTGTCTCATCTGTTCTCAATGAAGAAATCTCTTAAATAGGGCCTGCCTGACAAAGTGAAGTAGACCAAAGATCCTCAAAAACTACTGAGAAACAAAGTAATTAGGATCTATCAGTCTTGTGAGGCAGTGACCAGTGTCACAGGTAGGGGTCGCTGTTTATGCTCAGCAAGATGCACACAGTGGCGTATTGAGGTCATGAGGGGGCATTGCAATCGCAGGTGTAGCTGTGATTGCAATGGTGAAGCAGTGACCGATGTCACAGGTAGGGGTCACTGTGTGTTCTCCCCAGGATGTGTATGGAGATGTAAGAAGGCCATAGGAGTTTATGGCAGTCACAGGCATAGCGGTGACTGCAATGCAGACTTGAAATAGTAAAAATAAGTGTAGTCTTGAACATGCTAGTGTCTATGGCAGATGTAGGGAAACCTGCTCTGGGATGTTGTGTTATGAAACAGACTGCAGGATGGTAGTCATTTCATTCCATGCCTGGGTTTTCCAAGTCGCTGAAGGCCACAGGTTTCTTTGTTAAAAACCCTGCAGGAAAGAGTTTGGGTGTGTTAGGGCCTGTTTCAGCTTGGTGTAGGTGAGAGTGCAGACCAGAGGCTCTGCAAAGCTTTGTCTGTGTGAAGAGACACAGGGCAAAGCGGAGCCATAGGTCTGGCACCCACAGTGTACACAGTGGTGCTGCCATCCACGGTGACTGGTCTTGGAGGTGGATTGTCTTGTGCCTGGAGGTGATCCGGAGGTAGACTGTCCTGTGCCCGAAGAAGGACTAGCGTGTTTAATGGCTGCAAACAGGTGGATATGGTACCTGGCTGTAATCTGAAGGATATCAAGGACTGTGTATGGCTGTAAGTAAGAGACATTGACACAGCGGTGCAGTCTCTCACTGTAACTGGTCAAAGGGAAGACTGGCGTGTTTAGTGACTGTGGTCGAAAGTACATTGTGTGCTATGTGAAGATGTGAGTAAGAGACATTGATACGGCAGTACAGTCGCACATGGCAACTTGCCAAAGGGAAGTGCAGCATGTTTAGTGACTGTAAATGGAATGATGCCATGTAGTATGTAGTGCGGTGAAATGGACAATAATATTGTGCACTGAGATTATATGCACTTGTGTGAATTTGGACATTTAATGCTTTAGAGAAAAACATTAAAGGAGTTTTGTGTTTGAACTTTGTGGGTCACTGCCTCATCACTGCCTAGCATGCTACCCATGGCACTACAGTCTGGAAAAGGTTATGAAGCCATTTCTCAAGCTTTGGGACTCCAGCGCACCACAGTGAGAGCCATTATCCACAAATGGTGAAAACATGGAACAGTGGTGAACCTTCCCATGAGTGGCTGGCTGACCAAAATTACCCCCAAGAGTGCAGAGGCAACTCATCCAAGAGGTCATGAAAAAACCCACAAAAACATGCAAAGAACTGCAGGCCTCACTTGCCTCAGTTAAGGTTAGTATTCATGCCACCATAAGAAAGAGACTTGGAATAATTGGCATGCATGGCAGAGTATCCAAGATGAAAGCCACTGCTGAGCAATAAGAACATAAAGATTCATCTCAGTTTTGGCAGAAAACATCTTGATGATCCTCAAGACTTTTGGGAAAATACTTTGTGGACTGACGAGAAAAAAGTTGAACTTTTTGGAAGGTGTATGTCCTTTCAGAAAATATACATACCAATAGTGAAATATGGTGGTAGTAGTGTGATGGTCTGGGGGTGTTTGGCTGCATCAGAGCCTGAAAGACTTGCTGTGGTAAATGGAACCATAAAATTTTGCTGTCTGCCCAAAAAATCCTGAAGGAGAATGTCCGGCCATCTGCTCATGACTTCAAGCAGAAGAGCACTTGGGTTATGCAGCAGGACAATGATCCAGATCACACCAGCAAGTCCTCTCCTGAATGGCTTAATAAAACAAAATTAAGACTTTGGAGTGGCCTAGTCAAATTCCTGACCTTAATCCAATTGAGATGCTGTGGCATGATCTTAAAAAAGGCAATTCATGCTCGGAAACTCTCCAATGTGGCTGAATTACAACAATTCTGCAAAGATGAGTGGGCCAAAATTTCTCCAAAGTATTGTAAGATTCATTGATTCATTGCCAGTTATCGCAAATGCTTGATTGCAGCTATTGCTGCTAAGGGTGGACCAACAAGTTATTAGGTTTAGGGGGCAATCACTTTTTCACACAAAGCCCTGCAGGTTTCCACTTCTTTTTCCTTAATAATAAAGACCTTAATTTACAAACTGAATTGTGTATTTACTTGTGTCATCCTTATCTAATATTTCCATTTATTTGATGATCTGCAACATTTAAGTGTGACAAGCCTGCCAAAGAATAGGAAATCAGGAAGGGAGCAAACACTTTTTTACACTACTATATATCTGGATCGCTATAGGAATTATAATATGTTTAAATAGTATGATTGGTGTAGGCTACAGTGAATACTAACGGGACACATGTCAGCTCAGAGATACATTCGCTTTTGTTGCTAAAATCCCAGTTCTCCATGCTGCAGACCTAGCAGAGCCCTGTATAACCCCACCCTCACCACTGATTGGCAGCTTTCTGTATCCAGTGAGAATTGTCAGAAAGCTGCTAATCATGGCATTAGCAACTAGTTTTCAAGTGATAATCTCCTGCAGGTAAAACACTGATTTTATTGAAACAATGACAAACAGCCCAGTAAGTGACACATTACTGGATCAGGGTCTCTGACCTTATATCATACTGCTCTCAGATTATATAGCTAAAACCTGTTAATAGATTGTATTCCTTTTTTCTTGCAATACTAAACAGAGCCAGCATTCAGGAGTTTGTTTAATGTGGGTGATAAACCTGTTAAAAGTAGAGTTGTGGTCATTGTACTATTCATATCATTTTTCCAAAACACACATACACACACAACTTGTGCCACGTGAATACTTGTATACATTGTTATCTTGCCATTTCCCTTGAGCACACTACATTTTACATTTGACGCTATTTAGAGGACTAGCTCTATAAGTCGGTGTCTATTCCTTTCACTGAGAGCGGTTTATCTCTTCCCCAATAAACATGAACCTCTCATTTCCTCCAATAGGCTTTGATCTGATCTCCAAGTTCCAGATAGACAGAGCGGCTTCAGTGGGGGCTATACAGACTGTGGTGGGGACATCACCATTCCAAGTGGCCTATCAGTTGGGAACAAATGTTGACTTCCGGATTCTAACCAGGTGCGTTACCTCCATCAACAACTCAATGATTTTTTCTTTAATAAACATATAATGGAAGTATTTGTTTTGTTTAAGGAATGTGCGTGGCCACACTTTAATTAATTTCCTGCTTCTCCAAACCACTTTGATTACATTAAAAGCAATTTTGTGGATAAAAGGATATTGAAAACAATATAGGAAAGCAAGTAAAAGGCTTTAATGTTCAAGTGGAAGCAATTTAAGTGACTTAGTAAACAAATTAAATTCATGACAAAGACCACATTGTTTTTTTTTTTGTTATTTTCTACACATATCCATTTATAAAAAAAATTGACAACTAGCTCCCCCTTGTGACATAAGAGAGACAGTGCAGGCGCTGTTCATAGGTTGTGGTGCTGAATTTATACCAGGTAGGTATGATTTAGATAAAAACTCATAATATAATAATACTAGTGATTATAATAATAATAATAATAAAAAACAAAATAGTTAATAAAATCAATAATAATCATAATTATTTTTGTTGTGTGTAACAGCATAATTAGACTTGAGACTAAGAACTTGTGACTGTTACAATATGGGAAGGTACACTAAATGAGATAATTAGCATAATTGCTGATTGCTCACTTGACAAGTATGCAAAGAGGGCAATTAACGTGAACGGCAGTTGTTTGAGTTGGAAAATTTAATTAATAAATGCAATTAAGCAGATTTGTATTCTTATAAAACTAGATGTCTTTTATGCTTAATTGCTCTCAAACTCGTTAACATTTTCTTTGAATTCTTAAGGAAGTTATTTATTAATCGTAAATTCACAATTTTTAGCACTGTCTTAGTCTGTATTGTTTTACCGCAAGAAAAGGAAGGAAGCGAGTATTGATCCATATATTCCTATGAATTTCCTGTCCATTACATTATGCTTATAGGCACATCTATGGCAGTGGGCTACCAGAGGAATATTCCTTTATGTTTACTTTCCGGATGAAAGACAGCACAAAGAGCAAATACTGGACTATCTGGCAAATCGTAGACTCGGAGGGGAAACAGCAAGCCGCTATCAACTTCAACGGCCCTAAAAAAGCCCTTGAGTTCTCTTATAAGGGAGCAGATGGAAAATTGAACACTATCACCTTCGCCCATCTCCCATTCCTGTTTGATACGAAGTTTCACAAAGTTTTATTTAGTGTGCAAAAGGATAAAGTCACACTTTATATTGATTGCATCAAAGTGGATTCATTCAAGCTGGTTCCAAGAGGCAAAATTAGTCTGGATGGATACACTATCATTGGGAAACTGAAGAATAACCATGAAACATCTGTACCGGTAAGCGTTTTTTTTTTGCCTTAATTCTATAATTTAGTTATTTTTACAGCTGATATGACATTGATATAAACGAATTTGTATCATTTAATGTAATTATGAATTTTACAAGTCTAAATTCTTATTATTTCTTATGGGTACTCTGCTTTATTTTTTTCTCCTCTTGACGCTTAATTTGGCCAAATGTTATTGGGGGTGCCCTGATTCTTCCCCAATGGCAGATGTTGGGAAATAAAAGCATTGGACATGATGGATTTTAACAAGTCCAATCCTTTGTTCCCAAAAGAGACTAGCTGTTTTTAAAAGTGTCTGTCACCAGCTAAATTCCCTATTTTTCCATTGAAAGGGCATGTACAGTTACCGATTAGATATTAGAAGAAACTTTTGACAGTGAGGATGATCAATGAGTGGAATGGACTGCCACCAGAGGTGGTGAGTTCTACTTCTATGGAAGTCTTCAAACAGGCTGGACAGACATCTGTCTGAGATGGTTTAGTGAATCCTGCATTAAGCAGGCGGTTGCACACGATGACCATGGAGGTCCCTTCCAACACTACCATTCTATGATTCTAAATTCAGTTCAAGGTTGGGAAGATATTCAGCAAACAGCTACTGAAAGTGTATGTGCATTTTCGGGCTTGTAGCACAAAAACCTATCTTAATTATTTCCTAATTAATTTTGTAGACTAGCAAATAAGTCTGTTTATATAGAGTCTATCGGTGATTAGTTTGAGAGCAATGAAAATGCCCTCACATATACTATAGTGGCAGCCATGAGTGGACACAGTAACAACTATTTTATCTATCCACAAACTGAACGCTCCATATTATTTAAAGATTCAACTTCTTAACGTCTCCAATCTCTCTTTCTGGATGCCGTATCCTTTCAATGATGGGTGGAAAAAGTTAAGTTAAATGACTGTATGACTAAATTAGTGATCCTAGCATTACCATACCACATTCTGCTATCGTTCTCTGTGCATAATAAAATATCCACTCAGGTCTCACTTGCATGATTATGGCAGCCAAGGTAGTTGGTCTTATAAAAAGCACTGAGAGCAATAACTTAAGGGCATGTCACACTAAGAGATATCGCTAGCAATATCGCTATAACTTGTGACGTTATAGCGATATTGCTAGCGATATCGCTGTGTCTGATACTTACCTACGACCGGCTCCCCGCTGGTTATCGCTGATCGCGCGAGAACGTCCAGGACTGTTTCTCGTCATCAGCTTCCTGTGGCGCTTCCTGCTGTGAGGACGAGCGACGCGTGGAGCCGGGCGGGAGGACGCAGGATCGCCTGGTGTGACAGGTAAGTAGCGATCCCCGTCCCCAGCGATGTCGTTAGTGAGATCTGCCTGTGTGGCAGCTCACTAGCGACCACTTAGTGATGTACCAGCGATCCTGACCACGTCATATCGCTGGTCGGGATTGTTGGTGCATCGCTAAGTGTGACAGTACCTTTACACTTGGGGGATGAGACGATAGTCAAACCAGTATTGAAAATTGGAAAGCCATTGTCAAGTTTCCAGCCAAGTCTTATCTTTTGGATTAGTGCAATTTCAACATGCTGCCTTTGATTCATTTTTATAATTGTATCGGTTGTAGTTCTCATATCACTGTAAAAGAACTATACTTCATGATAGAAAGATTAAGTTGAAATTTTCCCTACTTAACTCTTCATTAGCTAGCAATACCAAATTACTACTAACAGATTCTGTTCCAATATTCATTTAAAAGTTCTTAAAATACTACTTGAGTAAAGTCCCTATTGATTTAAATAAAAGCCCCCATAGTTCACATGATGCAGTTTTTTTCCACGTTTATTTCAGCATGGAAAAAAATTTAAATTATTTTGGCATTACGGATTGGATAAATCTTCCAATATTGCCATTGAATTAATTACAAGCAGAAAAATATGTCCCGTATCCATCAAAAGCAGCGTAAGAAAAGGTACCAGTTTATACAGCAAGTTTTTCTGCAATAAAATTCTTGTAAAGAAAACTCTGTGTGAACATTTTGTAACAGCAATTCTTCCTCATTATTACTAGATAACGTGGGTTCGAAGGATTGGGAACAATTAAAGGTGAATAATGCAGGGCAAATCACTTTTAGATCCCCTAATCCACAGTTACTACAATCCAATTTCATAAACATCCCCCCTCAGTCTCAGAAGTTTCTATCCAAATTATTATACAGATCTAATAAGGAAAGTAAAATAATGCCGAGTTAATGTCTCACTAAAAGATATGCTTTATACTTGTAGGGATGTGTTATTAGGCTTGAATTCACTAGGAATATTTTCTATTTCATAAAATCAAATGAATGGGTTTTGGCCTGTCAAATTTTAAGGACTATTTTTCAAATTCACATTTACAATAACTTATTGAATATGTATGGTAAATGCATAAATTTGCTTTAAAAACTCAGCGTACAATTTTCCAAAATTTGTATGAATTAGGATGAACATTGTGAAAATGGTTGGGGAAGCTTTTCCTTGCTGTATTGATATAGCACAAAGCTGGTATCAGTGTTTCATTTATCTTCTAAGCTGAGCCAAAAATAAAAAACGCGTTGATTGATAAAATAGAGACTACCTTTATAAAGTACTAGCTGAAGAGCCTGGCATTACCTGGGCATAGTAGCTAACTACGGTTAGTTATAACAAATTATAAAGATTATATCTATATATATAAAGCTGAGTGTAACGCCCTGCCCACTCAACATAGCCACATTCACTAGAATATCACACATCATCCCTTCAGCCAGAGCCACCGGACTACTACCCCTAATATCCCACATCATCCCATCAGAGCCACCGGACTACTACCCCTAAAATTCCACATCATGCCATCAGCCAGAGCCACCAGACTACTACCACTAATATCCCACATCATCCCGTCAGCCAGAGCTACTGGACTAGTACCACTAATATCCCACATCATCCCATCAAAGCCACTGGACTACTACCACTAATATCCTACATCATCCCTTCAGAGCCAATGGACTACTACCCCTAATATCCCACATCATCCCATCAGCCAGAGCCACCAGACTACTACCACTAGTATCCCACATCATCCCATCAGATAGAGCCACCAGCAGACAACTACCACTAATATCCCACATCATCCCATCAAAGCCACTGGACTACTACCACTAATATCCTACATCATCCCTTCAGAGCCACCGGACTACTACCCCTAATATCCCACATCATCCCATCAGCCAGACCAACCGGACTACTACCCCTAATATCCCACATCATCCTGTCAGCCTGGGGTCAGAACCAGAGCGCTGAGTGGAATGGTCTTAAGTTCCATAGCAGGGATCCCTTTAAGAGAGGCCTGGCGTCAGAACCAGAGCACTGAGTGGATTTACGCTGACTTTCATACCAATGATCCCTTTATTAGAAGGCTAGGGTGAGAATCAGAGCGCTGTGGGATTTACCCTAACTTTCATACCGGAGATCCCTTTAAGGGAGGCCTGGGGTCAGTACCAAAGCGCAGAGTGGATTTGCCCTCACTTCCATACCGGGGATCCCTTTAAGAGGGGCCTGGGGTCAGAATCAGAGCACAGAGTAGATTTGCCCTCACTTCCATACTGGGGATCCTTTTAAGAGAGACTGGGGTCAGAACCAGAGCGCTGAGTGGAATTGCCCTAACTTCTATAATGGGGATCGCTTTAAGAGATCCTGGGATCAGAACCAGAGCGCTGAATGGATTTGCCCTGACTTGCATACCAATGATCCCTTTAATAGAATCCTGGGGTCAGAATCAGAGCACTGAGGGATTTGCCCTAACTTCCATACAGGAGATCCCTTTAAGAGAGCCTGGGGTCAGAACCAGAATGCTGAGTAGAATTGCCATACCGGGGATCCCTTAAAGAGAGGCCTGGGGTCAAACCAAAACGCTGGATGGATTTGCACTGACTTCCATGCCAATGATCCATTTAATAGAAGCCTGGGGTCAGAAACAGAGTGCTGAGAGATTTGTCTTCACTTCCATACTGGAGATCCCTTTAAGAGAGGCATGGGGTCAGTACCAAAGCGCAGAGTGCATTTGCCCTCACTTCCATACTGGGGATCCCTTTAAGAGGGGCCTGGGGTCAGAACCAGAGCACTTAGTGGAATTGCCCTAACTTCCATTCCAATGATCCCTTTAAGAGATCCTGGGGTCAGAACCACAGCACTGAGTGGAATGGTCCTAACTTCCATACCGGGGATCCCTTTAAGGGAGGCCTGGGGTCAAAACCGAAGCTCTGGACGGATTTGCCCTAACTTCCATACCAATGATCGCTTTAAAAGAAGCTTGGGGTCAGAACCTCAGCGCTGAGGGATTTGTCCTAACTTCAATACCGGAGATCCCTTTAAGAGGGAAGATGTGCCTATGGGATGGAGGATGTGTGATGGGTATATTGGCACGGGAGGGGGTGATTCATTTCTGTCATGTGCTCTCTGCTCCTTTCTGAGGGCAGACAATGGCTGGGAGCTTATGTTCCTGGGGATGCTAGATTTCTCCCACCCAGTCAGTGTCTGCTGGGGTGTTGTGGAGTGGGAAAACTGTGGCTCATAGCAACAAATCACAGCTCAGCTTTCATTTATTTAACAGCTCTGATGAAATGAAAGATGCTTAGTGATTGGTTGCAAGGAAAACGTTTGCTCATAGCAACCAATCACAGCTCAGCTTCTTTTAAGCAGCTCTGGCGAAATGAAAGATGCTTCGTGATTGGTTGATGATACACACATACATTCAATTTTATATATAGATAGCATTAAAGCACCACTCCAGTATTTTTTTTTCCTTCTTTTTATTGCAGTGCTGGAGTGGTGCTTTCTAATCTAAGGTCCCTTCCCCCTCTCTCATAATTACCAGCTTCTGCCTCCAGTAGTTTGTCACCTGCCAGTTTGCTCCAGTGTTTGCTAGAGTGAGCTGGAGGTCACTTTTCAATTCAAGTCTATGAGAACCTCATTCTTGCTCTCTTAGACTTGCATTGAGTGCTTATGACCATTACTTCTGACTTCTGGTCAGTCAGAAGTTGGCGCTGTGTGACTGAGGTGGCACCAATAAAAGGAGAGTAAGTATAAGACTATGGTCAGCGACCTTAGATTTGAAGCACCATATCAACATTGAAAAAAAAATCTACTGGAGTGGTACTTTATGAAAAAGATTTGTAGCTGGCATCCTTGGCTCAGCATCATGGGTACCTCTAGAATTTACAAGGACTTGTTGAACTGCTGTTTGGCGTGAAACGGCTGTTGTTCTCTGTGCTTTCCGCTCACCCCTGCAACCCGATGTTTTAACTTTTCTCTTAACCTCTTTCCTCTTTGTGTCCATACATTATAGTTGACTGGTATTTACCAACCTTTGAGGTATGGATACGTAATGGCGATCTCCTGTGCACAGGGGCTGTGTGCACGATTGCCGCCGAGTGTTAGCTGATTCTGACAGCTGACACCAGGCACTCAGTACAGGAGTAGTGCCTGCACCCCTCCCAGCGCTTTGAATCCCTAAATACTGGGATCAAAATCGATCACATTATTTATCAGGCAAGCAGAGGGAGGTAGCCCCTTCTGCTCTCCAATTGGAGCCCTCGTGATGTCATTGTGAGAGGCCGATCATAGCCATGGTGACCAGATGTCATCACGACAACATACGGTTCACGAGAGCTAGCAAACTTGATACAACATGCATGTTGCAAGTTTGTCTGTCAGTGCAGACTCCTGCTTTGCTATGCCTTAAAAGCGATCAGACTGACAGTTTGTAAAGTATAAATCAAATGGTAACGCTGGAGAGACAAAAAAGAGCAAATAGGGTCTTATCTGATAACCAAATGGTGTAAGATATTATAGGTATGCTCACCTGATAGGGTTGTGACAGTCACAATTCCTAAAGAAGCATGTAAAAGCTACAGCGGGACCACCAATGAGATTCAGTGGAATAAATAAGGAATATTGTGCTTCAGAGTCCGTGCTGTCTATGGTTCAAAGATACGATCATACACGAAGTTGAAGCATGAATGCGGTTTATTGTCAACATATTTAAAAGTTTTCAAACCTCTTCAGCAAGACCAAATCACAATGATCCTCCCGCACCGCTCCCAGCACTTTAACCACCTAAATACTGCGATCAAAATCGTTTGCATTATTTATCAGGCAAGTAGAGGAAGGGAGCCTCCTCTGTTCTTCGATCACCTCCCCCCTCCACGACGTCATCATGAGGGGCCAATCATTGCCATGGTGACCCGATTTTGTCATGACAGCATCTGGGTCACCAGAGCTAGCAAACTTGCTACAACATGCTCAGAGAATAGTGTGGCAAGTTTGTCTGTCAGTGCAGTGCTGACAGTCTGTAAAGCATAGTGAAGCTCCCGCTTTGCTATGCCTTACAAGCGATCAGACTGCAAAAAGTGAAAGTGCCATACTGGGACAAAGTAAAAAAATTATAAATTGTAAATATATAGATATATACAGTATGTATAAGTACGTATCTGTATGTATAGATATATATATACACACGTGGTCAAAATTGTTGGTACCCCTCGTTTAATGACAGAAAAAGCCACAATGGTCACATAATAGTCACAGAAATAACTTGTATCTGACAAAAGTAATAAAAAAAATCAAAAATCTATGAAAATTAGAAAATGAAAGTCAGACATTGCTTTTTAACCATGCTTCCACAATTTTAAAAAAAAATAAACTCATGAAATAGGCCTGGACAGAAATGATGGTACCCTTAACTTAGTATTTTGTTGCACAACCTTTTTAGGCAATCACTGCAATCAAACGATTCCTATAACTGTCAATGAGACTTCTGCACTTCTCGACAGGTATTTTGGCCCACTCCTCAAGAGCAAAATTCTCCAGTTGTCTCGTGTTTGAAGGTTGCCTTTTCAAGACGGCATGTTTCAGCTCTTTCCAAAGATGCTCAATAGGATTTAGGTCAGAGCTCATAGAAGGCCACTTTGGAATAGTCCAATGTTTTCCTCTTAGCCATTCTTGGGTGTTTTAGCTGTGTGTTTTGGGTGATTATCCTGTTCCAAGACCCATGACCTGCGACTGAGACCAAGCTTTCTGACACTGGGCAGCACATTTCTCTCTAGAATCCCTTGATAGTCTTGAGATTTCATTATACCCTGCACAGATTCTAGACACCCTGTGCCAGATGCAGCAAAGCAGCCCCGGAACATAACAGAGCCTCCTCCAGTAGGGACTGTGTTATTTTCTTGATATGCTTCATTTTTCCATCTGTGAACATAGAGCTGATGTGCCTTGCCAAAAAGTTCCATTTTTGTCTCATCTGTCCATATAACATTCTCCCAGAAGCTTTGTGGCTTGTCAAGATTGAGTTTGGCAAATTCCAGTCTGGCTTATTTATGATTTTTTTCAACAATGGTGTCCTCCTTGGTCGTTTCCCATGAAGTCCACTTTGGCTCATAAAATGACAGATGGTGCGATCTGACACTGATGTTCTTGGAGCTTTAAGCTCACCTTTAATCTGTTTAGAAGTTTTTCTGGGCCCTTTTGTTACCATTCATAATTTCCATCTCTTTGATTTGTCATCAATTTTCCTCCTGCAGCCATGTCCAGGGAGGTTGGCTACAGTCCCATGGAGCTTAAATTTCTGAATAATATGTGCAACTGTGGTCACAGGAACATCAAGCTGTTTGGAGATGGTCTTATAACTTTTACCTTTTACATGTTTGTCTATAATTTTCTTTCTAATCTCCTGAGACAACTCTTTCGTTCGCTTTCTCTGGTTCATGTTGAGTGTGATACGCGCCATGTCACCAAACAGCACAGTGAGTATCTGTAGCCCTCTATACAGGCCCACTCACTGATTCCAAGATTGTAGACACCTGTGATGCTAATTAGTGGACACACCTTGATTTAACATGTCCCTTTTGTCACATTATTTTCAAGGGTACCATCATTTCTGTCCAGGCCTATTTCATGAGTTTTATTTTATTTAAATTCTGTGGAAGCATAGTTGAAAAGCAATGTCTGACTTTCATTTGTTCATTTTCATAGATTTATGATTTATTATTACCGTATATACTCGAATATAAGCCGAGATTTTCAGCCCATTTTTTCCCCCCTCTCGGCTTATATTTGAGTCATATACACCAGGATGTCGGAGGGGAAGGGGGGGCGGGGTTGTCAGGTCATATCTACCCGTCCTGGCGCTGTCTCTTCAGCCCCCAGCTTCTCCGCGATCTCCCTCCTTCCTTCAGCGGTCACATGGTACCGCTCATTAAACTCATGAATATGTGCATATTCATGAGTTTTAATGAGCGATACCACGTGACCGCTGAAGGCAGGAAGGGAGATCGCGGAGAAGCTGGGGGCTGAAGAGACAGCCCCAGGACAGGTAAGTATAGCGATACTCACCTGTCCTGCGTCCATGGCTGCTTGCTGCTGTCTGGCACATCATCTGTCAGTGACGTTCAGACAGCAGAGGGCACGGTGATGTGGTTAGTGTGTACCGTGCCCCCTGCAGTCTGAACGTCACTGACAGATGATGTGCCAGACAGCAGCAAGCAGCGATGGACCGAGGGACAGGTGAATATCTCAGGTGCCAGCAGTGACACTGGCACCTGGCCCCAGCGACGGAGAGGTGAGTATGTCATTTTTTTATTTTTAAATGCAGCAGCGACAGCACATGGCGGCATAATCTATGGAGCCAGCATATGGGGCATTATCTATGGAGCATCTTATTGGGGAATAATCTATGGAGCATCTTATGGGGGCAGCATATGGGGGCACAATCTATGGATCATCTTATGGTGGCAGCATATGGGGCCATAATCTATGGAGCATCTTATTGGGGCAGCATATAGAAGCATAATCTATGGAGCATCTTATGGGGGCAGCATATGGGGCCATAATCTATGGATCATCTTATGGGGTAGCATATAGAGGCATAATCTATGGAGCATTTTATGGGGGCAGCATATGGGGGAATAATCTATGGAGCATCTTATGGGGGCAGCATATGGGGGAATAATCTATGGAGCATCTTATGGGGCAGCATATGGGGCCATAATCTATGGAGCATCTTATGGGGGCAGCATATAGGGGCATAATCTATGGAGAATCTTATGGGGGCAGCGTATGGGGGAATAATCTATGGAGCATCTTATGGGGGCAGCATATGGGGGAATAATCTATGGAGTATCTTATGGGGGCATCATATGGGGGAATAATCTATGAAGCATCTTATGGGGCAACATATGTGGGCATAATCTATGGAGCATCTTATGGAGGTAGCATATGGGGCATAATCTATGGAACATCTTATGGGGTCATAACCTTTATGGAGCAGCATATGGGGCATATTATTCTATGGAGCATCTTATGGGGCCATTATTAACCTTTGTGCAGCATTATATGGGGTGTATTTTGTATGGAGCATCTTATGGGGCTATCATGAACTGTATGGAGCATTATATGGGGCTCCTGATTCAATATGGATATTCAAAAACATTTAACCTACTGATGTCTCAATCAATTTTACTTTTATTGGTATCTATTTTTATTTTTTAAATTCACCAGTAGCTACTGCATTTTCCACCCTAGGCTTATACTTGAGTCAATAAGTTTTCCCAGTTTTTTGTGGCAAAATTGAGCGGGTCGGCTTATACTTGGGTCGGCTTTTACTTGAGTATATACAGTACTTTTGTCAGATTCAAGATATTTCTGTGACCATTGTGGGTTTTTCTGTCATTAACTGAGGGGTACCAGCAATTTTGACCAAGTGTGTATATAAATAACAAAATGATAATAAAAAAAATATATATTGTACTCATAAATAAATATTTTTATTAAGAAAAAAATAACCAAAAAAGTACACGTATTTGGTATCTACATGTCCGGAACAACCTGACCTTATAAAATTGTCCCACTAGTTAACCCCTTTAGTGAACACCGCAAAAAAATAAATAAAAAACTAGGCAAAAAGCGATGCTCATTGTACCGCCGAACAAAAAGTGGAAAAAACGCGTTCAAAAAGATGAATGTAAATAAAAATGGCATCTCTGAAAATTTTATCTTGTCCTGCAAAAAACAAGTTGCCATACAACTCCATCAACGGAAAACGAAAAATGTTTTAGCTCTTAGAATAAAGTGATGCAAAAATAATAATTTTTCCTATAAAGCAGTTTTTTTGTGTGCAAAAGCACCAAAACTTAAAACAAATATGAATCTGGTAATCTATCTGACCCGAAGAATAAAGCTGCCTTATCTATTTTACCACACGAGGAACAACATAAAAAAAGAAAAAATCCTGAATTGCTGGTTTTTGTTCATTATTCATTATTCCTCTCAAAAATCAGAATAGAAAGCAATAAAAAAGAGTAATGTGCCCGAAAATGGTACCAATAAAAACATAAACCCGTCCTGCAAAAAAGAAGCAGTCACATGATAAAGTGCTGTGCAATGAAAAATTAAATTTGTTATATTGATAAAGGATACAATCCAAAAAATAAAACAACAAATTATGCATTTAATTGAAAACATCACTAATAAAGAAGGCTTTGTTGAACTGTCCTGTTATCAGTCTCTGAGTACTTAGAGTAGACTCAGAAGCAATAAGGTCGGGTTCCCACTGCGCTATGGCAGTCTGTTTAACGGACTGCGTTACACCGCGGTATAATGCGGTGTAACGCAGTCCGTTAATGCTGCCATAGCCTCCCATTATCTAGCGCATCGCGATGTATGCTGTAAAGCGGCACACGTTCGCGATGTGCCGTTAACCACTGATGGAGCCTCGGACGCGGGCTGCAGCATCTGAGGCTCCGTCACAGCTAGCGCTGAGAATTCATCAGCGCTAGCGGTCATAGCATGTCACTACTAGCGCTGATGAATCATCAGCGCTAGCGGTAAAGCATAACGCATATCGCGCTATGCTATACATTACTGCAGCCCGTCAACGCTATGCGTTGATAGGGTTGGTTAACGCTATGTGAACCTGGCCTAAGGTGCAAGTGCATATATTATCTGACCGTCAGATCTAAAACAAATAAATAGACCTAACCTAAAGTGCAAATGCTGTGCATATACTGTGTAGTCAATAGGTATTGTGGAAATAAATAGGCATGATAAATATTGTAAAATGCAAGTGCAAACATCTGAAAAAGTGGTCACAACACGGCAGCCAGAGACCCCCAAAGCGCATTTCGCGTATAGCTTCATCAATAGGGGAAAAGCTGTGTCAGGGAGAAGACCCAGGCTATTTAAATGTCAGGGCACCAATGGTAGCGCAGAGCGGCGCTCGCAGCGGTCAAAACATGAAGCCGGAAATCCGGGCAGTGGCGTCTGACCTCATGCGTCACCGCCCACACCATACGCGTCATGGTGGAGGCGGAGAGGCAAGAGCCGGAGGAGACACGTCGCTATGGAGACCAGCAGCATGTCACCGCAGGGAGCACACAACGTACCAAATGGAATCAGCGAGTGTTAAATAAATAATGCGGATACAGAAAAACTAAAAACTAAAAAAAAAAGATGGAACAGGACAAACTGGATGGGAAAGGGGGAATGTGAGCAGTAAAACAAAGAAAATGAATGGGCTGTAAAGAAACACACTTAAAGAAAATAAGGATATAAATAAAGAAAAAATAAATTAATAGTGTGAAATAAATGAATTGTGAATGTATAAAATTACATATGCATAAAAATAAAAGATAAATGTGAATATATAATCCACAATATAAAGTGACAAGTGCAAATAAAAAATTATAAGTGTTTACATAATAGATATAATTATATATTTATAAAAGTTTATAAAAAAAATATTGCATTAATAATAAAAAGGTACACAATCAAAAAAGTGACTGATGCTAATGAAAGACACTCAATGCATGTATCACTAGATGAACAAAATATTATAAACAGCCACAACAAAGATGTCTAAAGCAGATGAATGAGCAAGATGCCACATTAGACTTGAATCTCATTTAAACCGTTGATTTTATTGGTCGATCTTTTTGAAGTGTGTGGCAAAGTCCTCAGCAGAGATGAGGGAGGTTGGAGGGGGCAATGGTGGGTGGAGAAGGGAGTTAAAAGTTTTGAATAACTGTTTGGGGTTGTAGGATAGGTAAGATACGAGGGTTGTGAAGTAGGTCTGTTTAACAGAGGTGACGGCAGATTTGAAAGCAAGTGTTGCTTGTTTGAGTGCAGTGAAATCATCTTGTCAATTTGTTTTCTTCCAACATAACTCTGCAACCCTGGACACTTGATGGAGCTTTTTAGTGATGTTATTGTGCCAGGGTTGTCTATTGATACGTCGCGCTCTGCCATGAACAAGAGGGGTGACCATGTCAATAGCTGATGAGAGAGTGGCACTGTAGAAAGCAGTGGCACTGTCTGTGTCATGGATTGAGTATATGGATGCCAATGGTGGAATAGAGTCAGAGAGCGTGTGGGAGTCTAGGTGTTTGAGGTTTCTGTGGGGGTGCGCATGTTCCTGGACATGGGTGACAGGTGAGGAGGACAGAGATGAGAAAGTGAGTAGATGGTGGTCAGATAGACGGAGAGGGGAGGTTAAGAAGCTAGATAGAGAGCAGAGATGGTTGAATATCAGGTCTAATGTATTTCCGTCTGTGTGGATGGCTGAGGAGGACCACTGAGTAAGTCCAAAAGATGAAGTAAGGGACAGAAGTTTGGAGGCTGATGACTGAAGGGTATCAGTAGGGATGTTGAAGGCACCCATGATGATAGTGGGAATGTCAGTGGAAAGAAAGTGAAGAAGCCAGGTAAAGAATTGGTCAATAAAGGCAGTGACCAGGCCCGGAGGTTGGTATATGACGGCCACTTGGAGGTTGGAGGGAGAGTAGATTCGGACAGAGTGGACATCAAAAGAGGGTAGGATAAGGGAGGGTAGAGGTGGACCCACCCCATCTGTTGCCGGGGCGAGGAGTGTGGGTGATGTGGAGGCCTTCGTAACACTGTGCAGCAGGGGAGGTGGTGTCTGAGGGTGTCAGCCATGTTTCTTTGAGGCCAAGGAAGGCAAGATTGCGAGAGAGAAAGAGGTCATGAATCACATGAAGCTTATTGCAGATGGAGTGGGCATTCCAGAGTGCTCCAGAGAGAGGGAGCAGGGGAGTGGGCGTCAAGGGCGGGGGTTTTACACTGTAGAGATTGCAGTAGTTCATATTAGATAGGGAGCAGTAGGAGGGGAAATTAATGGGAAGTATTAGCGAAGGAGAGTGAGGATTAGTGAAGCAAACACTGTAAGGGCATATGTAAACATGGTGAAGGAGTTAGATGGGTTAAAAGAAAAGCTAGGTCCAAGTAGTAAGAAGTGCTTAATCGGCAGACATGCCCAAAAGAGACAGATACATAGTGTGGAGTCCTGACTCCTGCCGTGACTAACTGCTTTTAAAATAACTGCAGCTTCTGGATACTTAGCTGCAGTTATACTTTGCTGCAGGACATGTGCCAGACCCCACACGCGTGCACCCCTTAGAATGCTACTAAATTTATATATGTATCCTTCGGGGCTTTCATCTGAATCACGTCACTCAGAGACTAAGGCCAGGTTCACATAGTGTTAATGCAGTCCATTCAAAGTATAGCATTGACTGACTGCGTTAATGCTACTACCTAACGTGATCGCGTTATGCGATCGCACTAGCGCAGATGCTCAATCTGCACTGGCAGTGATGGACCCTCGAACGCTGCAGACCGCGTCCGTGGGTCCTTCACAGAATGACGGCATATCGCTAACGCATGCCGCTTATGACATGTGTTAGCGATGCGCTACATTATTGCCGTCTATGGGTGCATTAACGCATCTGTTACATATCGTTAATGCCGCTATGTAATGGATGCGTTAAACGAACCCCCCTAATGCAATATTAACCCATCCTTAGATGAAAACACCAAAGTAAGTGCTCAACATTGAGCACAGGATAGATGTGATCCCAAACTTTATGTAAAATGTTCAAAATAAAAGCTTTAACTCAATCCACAAAGCAAGTCCCCACTCAGGTCTGTCATCTGTCAACGGAAATATAGGGAGCTTCCATGTTACTGGTAGCACAAAGGTTCTGGAAAAGTAAAATGGCTCCTAGCCCCCCCCAAAGAAATTCAGCTAATTCTGTGCTTCTAAATCCAAATGCCCTCCTCCCTCCTGAGCCCCACAGTATGCCTAAACCACAATTAGCGTCAACATGTTTGGCATTTCCTGTAGCGAGGAGAGCCAGCCTAACTTACAGATGCTTGTCTCCAGAAGCATGAGCTGGGCATAATGTACTGGTCACTACAACATACTGGTCACTATAATGGCAGTTTCCAAGTTTCACTCAACAACATCCACTGGTGCTTGTTTCTGGAAAACACCCATGGAGTCAAACTCATCACTACACCTGTAGATAAATTTCCCAAAGGGGTATAATATCTAAAATGGGGTCACTTGAGGGGGGATTTTGCTCTCCTATCACTTTGGGCTCTGTATATGAAGTCCGCAAACTATTCTAGGAAAATCTGCACTCCAGGAGGCAAATAGAGCTCCATCCCTCCCTAATCTCGCCATGTGGCTAAGCAGTACTGTACAGTCATATATAGGGTATTCTTACATTCAGCAGAATTTGTGGGACAAATTGTGGTGCCATTTTTACGCACTTCCTAGTGTGAAAATGTAAAATCTAGGACTAGCACAACATTTTGGTGGTAAAAATATAATTTTTTTTCTTCACTGCCTAATGATATAAAATTCTGTGACCAACCTGTGGTGTCAACATGATCACTGCATCCCTAGATAAATTCATTAAGAGGTGTCGCTCTCTTATGAGGGGTTCTGCTGTTCTGGCACCTCAGGGCTCTGCCAATGTGACATGACACCCTCAAACTAGTCCAGCAAAATATGAACTTCTTCCCTTCTGAGCTTTGCATTGTGCTTCAAACACAGTTGTTGACCGCATATGGGGTATCAGCACACTCAGGTGAAATTGCACACATTTTGGGTTACATTTTCTCCTGTTATCCTTGTGTATATAAGAAATTTGGGGCTAAAATTAAAATTTTGTGGGAAACGTGATTTTTTTATTTTAACGGCTTTACATTGTAAAGTTTTGTGAAGCACACATCTAGGTACATTCCTTGAAGGGTCTAGTCACTTATTGGAGGTTTTCACTGTGTAGGCACATCAGGGTACAGGGGTTCTCCAAATATGATATGACATCTGCAGACCTTTCCATCAAAATCTGCATTCCAAAACTCCTTCCTTTCTGAGCCCTGCCATGCACCCAAAAAGTAGTTTTTCACCATATATTGAATATCTGCGTACTCAGGAGGAATTACAGAACAAATTTTAGGGTCCATTTTTTGCAGTTACCCATGAGAAAATAAAAAAAAATTGGGTCTAGATTTACATTTTTGTGAAAAAAAGTTAAATGTTTATTTTTTCCTTTCACATTCTAAAAATACTTGTGAAGCACCTGAAAGGTTGATAAACTTCTTGGATGTGGTTTTGTGGAGGAGTGCAGTTTTTAGAATGGTGTCACTTTTGGGTATTTACTGTCATATAGACCCCTGTTATGATTGGGTCACCAAGGAGGAAAGCAAGACCAAGCTAAGCCACAGAAAACCAGAGAGGTTGGCAACTAAGCGGATTGCAGACCCCTGATCCTATCCACACAACTAGAAGTAGCCGTGGACCGTACCTATGATGATTCTAGACGCCTCGACACAGTCGGAGAACTAAATAAGCCTAAAGCACGAAAGGGGAAATCTAAACTGCCCCAGAGCAGACCCCAAAGGAATAGACACGTCTGATAGAAAAAATACTGATGTCACTAGACTTCGCCCACTATATCAGCACTCTGGTATATTCTGAAAGCAGAGCAAAGAGAGGCCAATCTAATAAGGGACAAAAACAAACTGGCACAAACAGTAACATAAGGATGAAAATTCAGCACAGCCCCAGCCGGGGCTGGCTGACCACACAAAACTGAAATAGACAAAACCAAATCAAATGTGAACAATAGCAAAGAACACTTAGCTTGAGCATGCAGGGACTGAGCTGGAAACTAAGACCTCAGGAGGCAGGAAAAAATCACCAGCAAGGATAGAGGGAGTCGGCTGTCTTAAATCCAGTCAGAAACTCCAGATGTCCAATCGTTCTCCTCATTATCAGGTGGCAGGCCTCTGTTAATTAGATCAGCTCCATTACCTCCTGTAACCACCAGAGGGAGCCCGGAAAGAGAACTCGCGACTAGAGTTGAGCGACTTTGGTCGGATCGGGTTTCATGAAACAAAATTTGTTTCAGATGAAACTGGTCCGACTGAAGCAAAAAAAGTCGGAGTTTCGTCCGAAACCCGACCCCAATGCAAGTCAATGGGGAATAAAAGTCGGCATTTCATCTGAAACAAATTTTGTTTCATGAAACCCGATCCGACAAAAGTCGCTCAACTCTACTCGTGACCCCTCTGTCAATATAACCAGCTCCACTACCTTCACTAGTAACCAGAGGTAGGCCAGAAAGTGAATTCACAACAGACCCCTCAAAGTCACTTCAAATGTATTGTGGTCTCTAATAAAAACGGTTGTATAAAATTTATTAAAACATTAGAAATCGTTGGTTAACTTTTAACCCTTATAACTTCCTAAAAAAATGGTGTTTCAGAAATTGTGCTGATATAAAGTAGACAAGTGGGAAATGTTATTTATTTACTATTTTGTGTGGCATAACTCTTATTTAAGGGCATAAAATTGAAAGTTTGAAAAATGCTAAATTTTCAAAATTGTCACCAAATTTCCATTTTTTTCACAAATAGACGCAAGTCATACTGAAAAAATGTTACCACTATCATGAAGTAAAATATGTCACAAAAAACATTCTCAGAATCAGTGGTATCTAGTGAAGCAATCCAGAGTTATTACCTCATACAGTGACAATGGTCACAATTGTAAAATTTGGCTTGGTCATGAAGGTGAAAACAGGCTTGGGGCCAAAGGAGTTATAGTGTTGAAGTTTTAAGGGTATGTGCACATGTTGCAGATTTGCCTGCAGAATTTTCTGCACGGAAACTGCACCTCTTGGCAGAAAATGCAGCTAAAAATCCGTGTGGTTTTGATGCAGATTTTCATGCATTTTTTTAATGCGGATTGTAGGCATTTTTGTAAGCTAAATAAAGATATGTTATTTAACAAAAAAAAAAAAAGATATGTGAAGTCATTTCTGGTCCAGCCTCCTCTTTTACATTTGTCCAACCCACACTCCATTACACACAGATAGATAGATAGATAGATAGATAGACAGATCGATAAATAGAGATAGATAGATAGATATGTGATAGATAGATCTATACATAGATTGATAGATATTATCTATCTATAGATCTCTCTAACTATCTATCCCATATCTATCTAGCTATATATAGATAGATAGATAGATAGATAGATCTATAGATAGATAGATATATCTATATATAGATATATCCATATCTATCCATAGATATATCCATAGATTTATCTATCTTTTAATATATCTATGGATTGATATAGATAGATAAATAATAAGGACAATGTTTATTAATGAACAATATGTTTAATTTTGAAAAAAAAGGGAAACAAAATGGTGTGGTCCCCCGCGCAGTTTTCTGCGGCAGAGAGGGAAAGCCGATGGCCAGGGGCCAATATTTGTAGCCTGGGAAGGGGGTAATACCCATGGCTCCTTCCCAGGCTATGAATATCAGCCCGCAGCTATCTGCATAGCCTTTACTGGCTATTAAAATAGGGGGACCCCCCAAAAAATTCACTTTGGGTCCCCCTATGTTTTATAGCAAGAAAGGCTACGCAGACAGCTGTGGGCTGATATTCATAGCCTAGGAAGGGGCCATAGATATTTAACCCCCCGGCTACAAATACCAGCACGCAGCTGCCCCAGAAATGGTGCATCTGTACGATGCGCAAATTCTGACACTTAGCCTCTCTCATCCCACTGCCGTGTAGTGGTGGCATAAGGGGAAATAAGGGGTTATGGTCACCTTGCTATTGTAAGGTGACATTAAGCCCAGTTAATAATGGAGAGGTGTCAATAAAACGCCTATCCATTATTAATCTTTTGGTACCGAAGGGTTAAAAAAACGCAAACCAGCACAAATACTCCCTGTCCAATGCAGTCCCTCTTTAAAAACGAGTGTCCCACAATGATCTCCCCTATAGAGCTGTCACATAGCAAATGTATCCGGTTTATAGGCCACCGATGACACACTGACTAGAGATAGCTTTACGGCACTACAGCGTGAGAAAATTCTCACACTGTAGTGCCACAAAATGATAGGTGAACTTAGGTGACCTGTCGGCGGCGGAGTGATACAATGCGGATGATTATCTCCGTCATTGTATCACCGGAGCCCCTGGAGAGCGGTCTCATCAGCTGATGTGACAGTTCTCCACGGGGGATTGTCATGGGACAATTGTTATTAATTGGATTATGTCGGACACAGGGAGTATAGTGTTTGCTTTTCATTTCTTTGCTGTTGAGGGAGGACTTCGGGGATTAGGCATAGATGGTGAGCATGAACTATATGTGTACTGTATGTGTTTTTTTGTTTTTTACATTCAACAGATTAGCTGGATGATGGGACTACTACTGTCCCATCATTGGCTAATGTGTCACTCACTGTCACTGTAGCAGGCATAGCTACATCATCCCATCGGGCGAAGCTTGCATACACACACACACACAGCCCCGCAGACACCCGCACAGCCCCACAGATACCCGCACAGCCCCGCTGACCCCCTAGACAGCCCCAGCAGACACCCACACAACCCCGCAGACCCCTCAGACAGCCCCGTAGACCCCCCCGCACAGCCTCGGCAGACCCCCACACAGCCCTGCAGACCTCCAGCACAGCCTCGGCAGACCCCTGTAGACACCGGCACACACAAACACACGCACACAGACACCGCCCACACTCCACGCACACACTTCCCTCCTCCCGATATGCAGCGTTTCATGCGCAGCAAAACCGCAGATCTTTTTTACATCTGCAGTTTTGCTGCGGATTGGCCAAAATCAATGGAAGTCAATGGGTGCAGAAATGCTGCAGATCCACAAAAAGAACTGACATGCTGCGGAAAATAAAATGCTGCGATTCCGTGCGGATTTTTCCGCAGCATGTGCACAGCGTTTTTGGATTTCCCATTGATTAAAATCGTGCGGGGAATTGCATCCAAAAATGCTGCGGAAGTGCATCAAAATCCGCAATGTGTGCACATACCCTAAGAGATGGTGTGATTTCCTTCTACTTTTGATGTTATGCCACTGTTTTTTCTAAAGTAACCTGAAGTCTCTGAAAGGTCTGGCTCCTCTCAGCTTACATTCCAGAGGAGTGAATAGCAGATCACTGGGAGCAAATACCAGATGACAGTTTAGGGCTTTAGATGACTTGTACAAATAAGACGTATGTACAAAAGGAGAGCAATATCAAGTAGGATTTGAGGAAGTTTATCCACTGTTCTTACTAATTACATGTGGTAATCAAACAAGTAAATATAAAAGGGACTGTATTTTCAAGGGTTTTTTTCAGCATCACAAAATGATTATTTATCAATTTCAGATATTACTCCAATGCAGTTTCTAGCACAGTCACTATCAAGTAGAGGGCATGTACCTATAAAGAGCAATGTAAAAATCAATGAACACAAGTGCCGCGGATCTTTCAAACAGCTAGTCATCAAGGGTGCTGAGAAACCGAGCCCCACCAATCTCAAATTGACGACCTTTCCTAAAGATAAGCCCTTAATATTCTGATCCCGTAAAATTTAATGTTCAGACACAGTCTTCTCAGGTAACAAAAAGCCACAGCAATTATCTCTCAGAGAGCAAACCATGCTTCTTCTGAGGTTTGTATTAAGGTGATGACTTTTTATTCATGTGGCTGATGGGAATTTCGTGACAGTTTCCTTGATCTGCTGAGTAATATGTATGAGCTGTTCTACTCCATTCTGCATTAATGCAGGGATATTGTACATGACATCAATAATTAGCTGAGTACTAGAACATGAACTGAATGAAAACATTACTGGAGTTAATTGAGTCAAATCAAGAGAAGAAATTGTCACAAACTTGTTCTAAGATCGATAGTGCAGCTGGCTCTTCTGTCCAGGCAATGGCTGCAGTTGAGGTAGATATAATCTTACCACCTGGCAGTGTAGTATTTTTTTCTTTGATTTTCACAGCTATGTGGCCAATTATACAAGTATCCCAGCTTTTTTTGTTTTCCAAACGTTTTATTGGAGTTTTAATAAATGGGGAAGAAGGTGTAGGGGAGGGAAGGAAAGATGAAAAGGAAAAGAAGAAAAAGAGGAAGGACAACAATGTCCAAAGGTAAAGAATACATAAAATGTAACATGTTAATGCAGAAGCATATTATACAATGAACTATTACAAAGGTAAGTATTTAAGCATATAATATATTAAATTTGTTCCAAGCCAAAGCCCTAACCCCAAAGGGGCCTAAGGCAGGCGCACTCTGGTTGAAGACCTTAAGAGAACAGCTCCAGCCATCTAGACCATTTCCTAGCATGTTTGGCAAATTGATCATGCATATGTGCAAATTTCAGTTCAAAGGAATGAGGAAGGCTAATTTTGTCTATAATATCGTTAATTTGTGGAGGTTTTGGATTTTTCCAAAGGAAAGCGATATTGTGTTTGGAAACTAGTAAAATGTGCATAATCAACAGGCTGTTAGTAGGGTCAATTTTGTTAGCGTCTAGAGAAAGAAGGGCCAGACGAGGAGACAAAATAAGTTGCGTTCCTAAGATAAAATCGATAAGATTTGAAACCTTTCTCCAAAAGGGAACAATTTTGGGACATTGCCAAAATATATGCAAAATATTTCCTGGCCTTCCACAACCCCTCCAACAGAGCGGAGAATTGTCAGGGTTGATTCTATGGAGTCTTACAGGGGTATAATACCATCTCGTTAAAAGTTTGAAGTGGGTCTCTTGTAGTGATAAGGAAATGGTAGAGGCGTACGAGTGGGAGCATGCCTGTTCAAGGTCAGGAGGGTCAATTATTGTATGTAATTCGTTTTCCCATTTGATAATATTTTGAGCCTTGACCACTGCAAAGCTATTACACTACTTGTAAGCATACTCAAAACTCCAGAAAATATTATGGTCTATATTACAAATAAGATTAACTGCTGGTTCAGAAATTCTTGGTGAAATAGCAACGAACTCATGGAGTTTGTCTTTAAGGATGACATAATGTAAGAAAGCAGGAGTAGTAGATTGAAATCTATTCTTGAGTTTGTTATAAGGTGTACAAAGAGCACCATCGTATAAATCTTTGAGTCTTTTGAGACCAAGTGCAGACCAAACGGGGTCAATAGTCTGATTGGATGCTTGAAAAATAACTGATAAGGTCAAATTTTTTAATGTGACTTCTTTATTAGAGCCTCTTTTTGGAACAGAAAATTTTTTCCAAGCTTCAGAAATAGCTTGAAAAATTGGATGAGAGTTTTCAATTAATTTTTTATGAAGGAGTTGGTTCAAAATTAGTAGGTGAAGAGGTTTATAATTGTTAAAAGACAATTCTAGTTCATGCCAAGCTGGTGTCTTATCATGTGGCCACCAGAATGCGCTTTGTTTGACTAAATTTGCAGTGTAATAGGCTGTAATATTTGGGGAACCAGCTCCACCATAAGATTTATGATTGTAGAGAATGTTTTTTGCTATTCTGGGTCTTTTGTTATTCCATATAAATGAATTCAATGAGGCTTGGAGATTTGTAAGAGAAGAAGTGGGAACTTTTAAAGGAAGAGAGCGAAGTAGATATAGGATTTTTGGGAAGATGTATCATTTAACCA
Source organism: Dendrobates tinctorius (assembly GCF_039654945.1). NCBI lineage: Eukaryota > Metazoa > Chordata > Amphibia > Anura > Dendrobatidae > Dendrobates > Dendrobates tinctorius. The sequence continues at coordinate 14,482,330 of NW_027361692.1, forward strand.
TCATGATTCTTCCCCACCAAGAGAGTCCATCATCTCTAGATATATGAAATTCATTAAAAAGCTTTTTGGTAAGAATCTCTAAGTTTAATTTTATAAGAGAGTTTATATTTTTGACAAATTTTAGGCCTAAGTATGTCAGCCCTTCAGTAGCCCAACCCGAAGGCGAGAGGCCCTTAATTTTTCCTTGGTCTATTCCCAGGTTAAAGTCAAGTGTTTTGGATTTAGAGTTGTTTATTTTAAAATAAGAGACCTTGGAAAAAGTCTGGATTAGTTTGTAAGGCAGTGATAGAGTTGCTTGGATCGGTAAGGGTAAGAATTATATCATCTGCATATAACGCTATTTTAAAATCTCTATGCAAGGTTTTAATTCCTGAGATCTTTGTACTATTCCTGATTGATTAATTGGGCCAGAGGTTCAATGGCCAATGCGAAAAGCAATGGTGACAAGGGGAAGCCCTGTCTAGTCCCATTAGCTATATTAAACGTAGGGGAAAGATGATTGTTGGAATATACCCTCGCCCCAGGGCCAGAGTACAAAGCCATAATACCTCCCGTGAGTCGAGAATTCATTCCAAATTTTTTGAGAGTCGCTTTGAGATAAGACCAATTAAGGCGGTCAAACGCTTTCTCAGCATCAAGAGAGATAACAGTGGCTTTGAGATTTTTCGAGGAAATGAGCTTAATTATGTTAATGAGCCTTCTCATACCATCTATGGATTGTCTTCCTTTAATGAAGCCTAGCTGATCGTTGGAAATTAGTGTCTGGAGAAATTGATTTAGTCTATTAGCCAAGATTTTTGCATAAATGTTTACGTCTGTGTTGATGAGGGATATAGGTCTATAATTAAAAACTTGGCTAGTGTCAGAATTTGGTTTAGGGATTGCAACAATGGTCGCTTCCAGCATCTCTTTGGGAAATTGACCTGATTGGAAAGATGAATTAAATACTTTTACAAGGTGAGGGGCCAATAAATTACTAAAAGACTAGAAATAATCATTACTAAACCCATCTGGTCCGGGTGATTTAAATGTTTTAAGTTTTTTTATAGTTTCCAGGACTTCTTGTTCGGTGAAGGGAGAAGACAAAAAAGATAAGTCTTCAGAGTTGAGTTTTGGAAGGTTCATGCTGGAAAGGAATGATCCAATCTCTGAGGTAGTTGGCTGCAAATTAGGGTTATCCTGATTAATATTATACAGATTTTTGCAATAATCGGCAAAAGCCTTTACAATATTTTTAGGGTGGACCAGTGATGTACCATTAGAGGAAGTTATAGTGTCAATTCTATTCCGTTTCTGTATATTCTTAATTCTGTTTGACATGTGTTTTGAAGGGTGATCTATAGATAAGTAATGCTTGAATTTTGCCGATCTAATAGCTGAGTCGTAAAAATTGAATATGAGTTTCCTTAATTGCATTCTAAGATTGGTAAATTCTGATAATACAGCTTGTTTGCTAGAGGAAACAGAGGATCGACGAAGCTCCCCTTCTTTAGATTTAATTGACTGTTGTAGGGTAAGGATTTTATCTGTTAACTTTTTTTTGTATGGAGGAAATTTGGATTAAAACTCCCCTCAATACCGCCTTGTGAGCGTTCCAACAGGAAAATGGATTTAGGAGGACGGAGTCGTTTTCACTAAAATAATTCTGTAAGGCTGAGCTGATTTCAGATTTGGTGGAGGGGTTATGAAGCAAAGAGGAGTTGAATTTCCACATGAATTGGGGTTGAGTTGGAGGCCCTATTGTCAATTCAGCAGTTACCGGAGAATGATCTGAAATAGATTTATTAAGTATGGAGACGGAGGAGAACCTTGGCAAGGAGAAGACATCTGTGAGTATCAAGTCTATTCTAGAGGCCGACTGATGGCCATCAGAAAAATGAGTAAATTCTCTAGATGTGGTGTTCAAACAGCGGAATGAGTCCAATAGCTCGTGATTTTAAATCCAGCTGTTCAAGGATTGCGATCTTTTTCTGCTGGGGAGGTGGAGCCTAATGTATTATCTAGCACCATATTAAAGTCACCTAATAAAAGTAGAGTTCCTGAGCGTAAGGTGTCGATTTTTTTCATTAGCTTATTTAGGAAGCTAAGTTGTCTGATGGTGGGAACATAAGTATTAACTATTGTGAAGGTGTGGCCATTCAATTTGCATAGGAGAATGTGATAGTGACCTTTTACATCCTTGACTTCAGAGAGAAATTCAAAGGAAATTTAATTACCAATCAGGGTTAAAACCCCAGCTTTCTTTCGTGGGCCGCAAGACTCAAATACAAATGGGAAATTTTTGAGATTTATAGAAGGGTGGTTTTCTTTTTTGAACTTAATTTCTTGGAGGCATACAACCTCAGGATGTAACCCGTTAATTTCTTTATCAATGGAAAATCTCTTCCAAGGGCTATTTAGCCCCCTGACATTATAAGACACAACTTTTATTTTCATGTTACAAGAGTGGCAAGGACCGTTTGAAGTAGGGTAGATAAAATAAGGAAACCAGAGGGCACCTACCTTTAAAGAACTTAGTTTACAAAAAAACCAACCTAAAACTGAAGACCTGTTTAAAACCGAAAACAGGAAAACACAAAACAGTAAGAACAAAATTGTCCTTCAGAAAGAGCCTAGCCGGTAGGCTCTAATTCCTTAGTGGGGAAAGTTTGTGTAAGGATCCCATTAGAGGCATCCTTTAGCTGTCAATCATAACTGCACTGTTCCTAGAAGGAAAATAATCTCATGTGATATATGAGTCCATAAAGAAGTAAAGATGTAAGAACACCTGTGGAAAGAAGAATAATAAGCAGAATAATACACTGAACAAATAATCAAAAAGTGTAGAGAGGCCTTTTAACCGGGAGAGAAAATATGTAGGCAGGGTCTTTCCATTGGATCATCCCGTCTCTGAAGAGGGCCTGGGGTCTTGAGAGTTAGAGTTTCTATGGCGATCGAGTATCCTGCAGTAGGACAGGAAATCTCTTCCTTCCTTAGGCGAGAATAGGACAGTCGTCTTTCCTTTGTAGAATACCAAAAGTTTAAGTGGAAAGCCCCATTTATAGGGGATATTATTTTCCCTCAAGGTGGAGGTGACTGGCTTAAAAGACTTTCTTCCTTCAATCTTTTCCTTTGAAAGATCCGTGAATAGCTGAAGGTGAGCATAGGGTTCTGGAAAACCTCCTAGCTCTATAACCGATTTTTGAATTTTTTCCTTGATCTTGAAGAAGTGGACCCTTAAGATGGTATCTCTAGGTAGATCTTTATCGATATTCCGTGGTTTGGGAAGTCTGTGGATCCTATCTATGATGAGATCCTGGTCTGTAAGTGCCGGTAGTAATTTTTTGAAAATTGTCTGGACAAAGTCTTCTAGTTTATCCGGTGAGATAGATTCTTGTATTCCTCTTATTTTCAAGTTGTTTCATCTGTTCCTGTCTTCTATATCCGCAACTTTAATTTTAAGTCTGTGAAATTCAGATTTGAGGTCATGGGTGTCTTGTGATAAATCATCAATGTGTTCTTCCACTACAGTTAGCCATTTTTCGTGGTTGTCTAACCTGCTGCTAAATTTATCCAAGGTGGACTGTAAAATTTTATTTTGGTTTTCAAATGATTGAGACATACTGGACATGATTTTCTGGGCGAGAGTATCCATGTAAGAGTGTATGGATATAACATCCAGATTTTGGGAAGGAGAAGGATTGGTGTTATCCATCTTAAATTTTGACCTTTCCGGCAAAAAGTTTGGTGAATTATCTCCAGAATCAGGACTTGACGCGTCGTCTGGCGATGTGAATTTTTCAGAAGTTTTACCAGGATTTTTCCTTTTTGCTGAGAGAGATGTATCCATGACCTCTTTATGATGAGATCTGGTCTTAAATGGGTTAACGATATCCACTTGATCTTTAAAGTGAGGATTGTAAGAATCCTGAAATTTTTGTGCTTTTTGAGGAGTCGTATTAGACACTTTCGTTGATTTGGAAACTGGAGTAGCCTTGTGACTCATCTTGTGCCCTTTTTGAATCCTGCCTTGCAGGGATTATATTAGAGAGAATTGATATTATTGGTGATGTTTATACTGAATAAACGTTAAAAATATAGAAAATTCTTGTCTTCCTATGCCTTTTTATAAAAGGGACCGTGAGGATTGAGATACACCACAGAATCAGATGGCACTTTTAATATTGTATGATGCATACAGTAAAATCCTTTATCAACTGCGCGCCGATATAGACGCGCTCCCTGTGACTTTAAATGCAGCTCAGTGACGTCAGTCCCCGCTCATAAAATATGCAACAGGGGAGGCGGCAGCTGATACACGGCACCGCTGAAAAAAGGCAGATCACCCCAGTGGAGCCGCACAGGAGCGGTGGGGAGCGGAGGAAATATAGAAATAGGCACAAATCACGGACTATTTTGTGTCCTTCCGCCTCACAGATCTGTTGCGATTGTCAGCGTACTACGCCCGTAATACGCCAATGCAAGTCTATGGGTGTGCAAAAAATACGGATTACACACGGACCACACGTGTGACTTGCGACAAATACGCAGGTCTTTTGGCTGGTGACAGGAAATGGCCCAATCTATCATCAGGAAGCCTAGACATGCAAATCACCACAAATAGCGCTCCAGACATCCAGGAAGTCAGCCTCCACGGAGTACAGCAGCGTCATGGTGCCATATTTCCTAAATGTGGAGATGCTCATTGTACTGGTACAGAAGCGGCCAGAACTCTGGGACCAACGGGATGCCAATTATGCAAACCGGGCAAGAAAGGAGGTGTCATGGAGACGCATATGTCGCCAGATGTTCCATGACTTTGGTGATCGGCCACGTGAGGAGCAGCAGAAACTGAGTAAGTACAAGGCCCAAAAATGATTAAAATTACCTCACAACCAAAAATGCATACAGATTCTGCCCCCCTCCCCTTTCTGTGCTTCTACTTTTTTCCTCATGAGGCGGTTAGATTTTGATGTGACACATAGTTTCACACTGCCATAATTTTGCCCAGGCCACAAGCTCCTCATCCTCTTAGCCAACCAAGTTATTAAGTGCAGTTACTTGATACATGAACTATTCAGACCCTGTGTATCTGGCCTGGATGGGCCAATTAGATATGCCACCCTGCCTAGAAACCACACCCCAGAAGGCCACATGCCTAGACTACTGGTAGCAAATGTGACCGATCAAATATGTGAAATTGATAATATTTCCTGTCACACTGCAGTGGAAGATGTTATGAAACGCTGGCGCAGCATCCGGGATCAGTACCGGCGGGAACGTCAGCAGCGGTCCAGGAGTGGGGATGCGGGCTACGTAAAAAGAAAATACGTATATTATGACTGCCTCTCCTTCCTCGCCCCAATTCTGGATCTGAGACCGTAAGTAGATACCTCACACCACATTGCACCCATACTTTACAAGGCCAAAAATATTGATGTATTTTTGTCTCTGTTCTATTTCATAACAGAACTCAATCCAACCTTACGGATTGAGGAACGGGCTCAGAGACAGAGGCCATGATTGATCCTGTAGGGGATGAGGTGGCTGGCCCATCTTCTCCCCCAACAAGAAGCATGGGTGAAGAGCCATCACAAGAGAACCCATTGCCTGCCCAGCAAACACCACCACCAGGACCGTCTGCTGCTGGGCCATCACCCATACTGGAGGAGCAGGGCAACATGAGCAGCAGCCCAACTGCCCAGATACGGGGCTCCCCACAGGCTGCTGTAACATCCCGGCGAGGACGAAGAAGGCGGCAGATGGCTGTTCAAGATACCAGGACCAATGTGGACACTGGGGTCCTAAATTACCTATCTAGAGTCAATGCAGATGATGGGGAAGAGGCCTACTCACGTAGCCTTGCCCTTTATCTCCGTGCACTTTCCCGTGAGGTGGGGCTCCGTATTCGAGGATGTTTTCAGATCCTGCTTGATGCAAGCACACCCCATTTTGAATATCTGGAGAGGTGGCAGCTTTCCCCCAGAAATCTTATGCGCATGAGACCACCCACATAGATGCTTGCTCAAGCAGGGTCTGAACATCCTCAAATACGTGGCCCTACACCTCACCCCCTTCCTCCCCCTACCCAACCTTCCCTACAGCAGCAATATATGTCTGCCTCTAGCCAACCCCACCAATATGGCCACTTTTTCCCACCCAGTGTTGGAGGCTGGTCCCAACCTGGTTGGGGACGACATGGCTATATTGGTGGGTATGAGACACTGGCCTACCCGCCCCAACAAGAAGCCCCTCAGCAGTATTACTCTGGCCACTACCCCCAACAATCACAGGAGGAAGGTCAGTACCAACATCATGGGCAACAGTATGCCCCCACACAGGGCGATGATGCTCAAAATAGTCAGCAGCAACCACAGGCTGCTCTTCCGCCTTCTCCTTCCCCAACATTCCACAATTTATGAGTGGCTACAAACATGCAAATTGTTGATGCATACTGTACATCAGTTTCCATAAGTGGACTGATGGCAGGAGATATCCAGTGTGTTACAACTGGTGCTAAAAATCACAATCCTAAGTAAAAAAAAAGGTGCTCTAAATCATCAAAATGATGTAAAAAATATAAAACGAACATTTATTATGTAGGTTTTGCAAGCATATTAATAAACCACCATGACAGGCAAGGCTACCTTACGCGTTTCTAAGACATATTACATGTCTGTAAGAAATACAATATTTCACCGCGCTATACTGGTAAAGTCAAAGGATCAAAATAGACTACTCACTTGATAATACATAGAAAAGCCGTGCTGTCCATATAAAATTCGTAAATTTGTGGGCAGCTAACTTTCTTTCCAAATCAAGGCAAACAGCCTCAAGAACATCACGCTCTCTCTATGTATTATCAAGTGAGTATTGTAATGTGATCCTTTGAGTTTCCCTGTATAGTGCGCTGAAATATTGTCTTTTTTGCAGACATGTAATATGTCTCAGAAACGCGTAAGGTAGCCTTGCCTGTCATGGTGGCTTATTAATATAATTTGAAAACATTCATAATAAATATTTGTATGATATTTTTTATATCATTTTGATGATGGAGACCTCCTCTTTTTGACTTTGGATTACAATTGTCTAATGTTGCAATGTTGTAATTGCATTATATCTTTTGTTGGATATGTTTGTAAAATTTATTTTGCAACAATGCTCAAATCTGCAAAATGACCAATTTGGCCCATTGCCCAAGTTTTACATAGGGCAAGAATATGTTTGCCTTTAAGAAAAAAAACCCTAAAAAAAGGCAAAAGTAAAAATTTGTCTACTACACTTTACGTCTCTGTCTCAATTCTCAAAAACCGTATCAACATACGCTTACCAATGCAATTAAACAGTCATAGATTCAGAAGGGGTAGAAATATATATTTTTGGACACACATCAAACAAAAATTTACAACATAGAGACAGCATACTCTTGCCAAGAAGTTTCCCCTTCAGGTGCCAGAAAGTAATTAGTGAAAATATCACGCACTTTGAGGCCAGAGAGTGGTCTACGTTGAGGGTTGATAGGTGGTCTCAACCCACGAACATTGTCCGGCCTAAGCACAACACCAGCAGAGGAGGAACAATCATGTATCCTGGTGAAGTTATGAAGAACCACACAGGCTTTCACTACTTCATTAACATTTTGTTCACTCAGCTGAATGGCAGACTGAAGTACACGCCATTTGGCACAAAGAATGCCAAAGGAACACTCCACCAGTCGCCGAGCACGTGATAGGCGCAAGTTAAATATTCTGCGCTTGTGGTCAAGGTTGCGCCGAGGATATGGCCTCATGACTTTGCGTGTTAACTGAAAAGCCTCATCTGCCACAAGGACATACGGGACAGATTCTTGAGTGGAGCCTGGTAGCTGGCGTGGTGATGGTAGATCCAACTGGTTGGTGCGTAGCCGCCGAGCCATAATGGAAGTATTGATGACTCTAGAGTCTCCCGTCCTTCCATAGGCCTCAATGTCAACAATTATAAACTTGTATTGAGGGTCGGCCAGAGCCAACAATGCAACAGAAAAGTATTGTTTATAATTGAACAATTGGGAGCCAGAGTTCGGCGGCTTGCGCACCTGGATATGTTTGCCATCAAGGGCCCCAATACAATTTGGAAACTGGCATTCCTCCTCAAAGTCCCTTGATATCCTCAACCAGTCTTTCATCCTGGGCTCGGGCATGATGACTTGATGTAGTCTTGTCCAGATTTCACTACATGTTAACCTGACTATGCCAGAAATGGTAGATCTTCCAATCAGAAACTCATGGTGTAGGGCAGCATAAGACAGACCAGTGGCCAGGAAGCTGAAGAACAACAGAAAAGGAATATTTTAGAATGCACACATTTACAAAACAAACAGGTCCAAACATAACAAACTTGGTAGGATTTCAGAGCAAATAACACACACATCTTTGTTTGCACAATGAGTTAGTGATATTCAGTACATATTACACATAACATTCTGGTCTGTAAGTTGACACATATGTGGACTAAGATGAGGGCATAAAAGTTACTCCAAGAAGCAAAAAATACATACTTTGGCCAACACATCATGAACATAGAGAATATGGTTGTGTAGTACATACCGTATTATGAGTAGAAGTCGCTCCTCTGCAGATATAGCTTTGCGCATCCTTGTGTCCTGAAAGGTTATCCCAGGGCGCACTGTCTCCAAGAGTCTATCAAATGTTGCAAGGCTCATGCGACAGTATTGGTAGAATTTAGCCGGATGCTCCCGCAGAGAAGAATAGAGGCGGTGAAAATGACCTCTTGTGAGTCGTTGCCTCAAAAGTGGATGTACCCACATGCGTCTCCTCCTCCGCGGATCCTCTATCACTGGGTATGGTTGGCCAAAGCGGCGTGACAAAAGCCAGTTGAAGAGAACCTGCTCAGTTGTGTTGAAACTCAGACTGTTTGCCATGTTGCACATACAACAGCAACACACCTATTGAAGGTAAGGTCACAAATGGACAGAATGGAGGCAGCCACCTGTTCCTGAGGCAATAAATAGGGTGCAGGCTAATGATTTAAATTGCTTGCAGGCCTCAAAACCGTTAAATGTCCATTTTGCAAGGCTGCGAGAAAATCTTGCCATATGGAGTCCATACGGATGCCATACGGATTACATACGGATGCTGACATGCGCAAAAGACACGACCACACCTTGCTTACGGATGACATACGGAGCACTATTTAGGGGTCATTCATCCGTATTACGCATGTAAACTACGGACCATATTTTGCGTCGGTTAGTGTGACCCCGGCCTTACACCACAGCCGCCGCAAATACTGCAGGAGACCTACCGGAGCCCGTATGGATCCATAATACACCCAGAAAACAGTTAAATTTGGTGGTGGAAAGATCATGTTCTGGGGTTACATTCAGTATGGGGGTGTGCAAAACATTTGCAAGATGGAAGGCAATAGCCTAAAATATCAAGACGTATTAGCTACCTCTTATATTCCAAATCATAAAAGGGGTCAAATTCTGCAGCAGGATGGTGCTCTATGCCATGCATCCATCTCTACAACAAAGTTCCTCCAGGCAAAAAAGATCAAGGTGCTCAAGGACTGGCCAGCCCAGTCACCAGACATGAACATCACTGAATGCAAAAACCACGAATTGAAAATACCAATGCCACAATAAAAGCAGTGTAAATAGCAGGTAAACTCCTAAAGCAATAATTGAAAACACCAAAGCCAATATTAAAGCCAGGAAATAAATAAACAAAAAAGTAAAAAAGTAAAAGGGGTCATACCACAATGAGTCCGCTGTGCCGTCTGTTACAGCCCCCTGAGGAAGCCCACGTGAAACGCGCGTTGGGGCTGCGGTAATTTCTGACGGCACAGCGGACTCAATGTGGTATGACCCCTTTTACTTTTTTGTTTATTTCTTTCCTGGCTTTAATATATGGACATTTTTATATGATGTATACTCTGGTTGTTATACTAATGGTGCAAGATATGATATATTTGAGAGTATACCTGGCGTTATAGTCATAGATATATAAATATATTATGGGAAATTAAATTAATAAATATAAGTGATGGTTTGTAAATAAAAATGGAGAGGTCCTTCTACCAAGTCCATATACATATTATGCTGTAGCCTCAGATTTATGTCTGTCTATGTCCTTCTACAATTTGTTTACATGGTGTAATTTTTATATATAGATTTTTAATGATTGATTTAATAAAAATACTATATTTTTTATTGAACTGAGGTTTAGTACTCCTTTTTTTCTTTGGTGTTTTCAATGAACATCATTGAGCATGTTTGGGGTAGGATGAAAGAGGAAGCTTGGAAGACAAAAAAACAAAGAATCTAGATGAACTCTGGGAGGCATGTAAGACTGCATTCTTTGCTATTCCTGATGACTTCATTAATAACTTGTATGGATCATTGTTGAACCGCATGGATGCAGTCCTTCAAGCTCATGAAAGTCACACAAAATATTAAATATGACTCTAATAGCACCACAACTTAATTCACCAATGTTATGCAACATATATTTGTATTTTAAGTTAATTATTTGTTTGAATATCACATTACTTTCTGTGGCCAACAAAACTTTTGTCTTGCCAAAATCTGACCATTCTGTGTCCATTAACCCCTTCACTACCAAGGGTGGTTTGCACGTTAACTCCCGGACCAATTTTTACAATTCTGACCACTGTCCCTTTATGAGGTAATAACTCTAGAACACTTCCATGGATCCCAGTGATTCTGACACTGTTTTCTCGTGACATATTGTACTTCATGTTAATGGTAAAATTTCATTCATATAACTTGCGTTTATTTGTGAAAAAAATGGAAATTTGGCAAAAATTTTGAAAATTTTGCAATTTTCCAAATTTGAATTTTTATGCTCTTAAATCACAGAGATATGGCACTCAAAAAACTTAATAAGTAACATTTCCCACATGTTTACTTTACATCAGCACAATTTGGGAACCAAAATTTTTTTTGTTAGGAAGTTATAAGGGTTAAAAGTTGACTATCGATTTCTCATTTTTACAACACCATTTTATTTTTACGGACCACATCACATTTGAAGTCACTTTGAGGGTCTATATGATAGAAAATACCCAAAAGTGACACCATTCTAAAAACTCCACCCCTCAAGGTGCTCAAAGCCACATTCAAGAAGTTTATTAACCCTTCAGGTGCTTCACAGGAATTTTTTGAATGTTTAAAAAAAATGAACATTTAACTTTTGTCACAAAAATAATTACTTCAGGTTCAATTTTTTTATTTTACCAAGGGTATCAGGAGAAATTGGACTGGAAAAGTCATTGTGCAATTTGTCCTGAGTATGCCGATACCTGATATGTGGGGGGAACCACTATTTGGGCGCATGGTAGAGCTCGGAAGGGAAGGAGCGCCGTTTGACTTTTTCACTGCAAAATTGGCTGGAATTCAGATTGGACACCATGCCACATTTGGAGAGCCCCTGATGTGCCTAAACAGTGGAAACCCCACACAAGTGACCCCATTTTGGAAACTAGACCCCCCAAGGAACTTATCTAGATATTTGGTGAGCACTTTGAACCCCCAAGGGCTTCACAGAAGTTTATAACGTACAGCCGTACAATTAAAAATATCATATTTCTTCCTCAAAAACGATCTTTTCACCCCCAATTTTTATTTTCCCAAGAGTAACAGGACCCCAAAAGTTATTGTGCAATTTGTCCTGAGTACGCTGATACCCCATATATGGGGGTAAACCACTATTTGGGCACATGGCAGAGCTCGGAATGGAAGCAGCGCCATTTAACTTTTTGGCTGGATTTGTGATCGGACGCCATGTCGCGTTTGGAAAGCCACTGATGTGCCAAAACAGTGGAAATCCCCCAATTCTAACTCCAACCCTAACCCTAACCCTAGCCCCAGCCCTAAACCTAGCCCTAACCCTAGCCCTAGCTCTGACCCTAGCCCTATCCCTAATGGTAAAATGGAAATAAATAATTTTTTTTAATTTTATTATTTTTCCCTAACTAAGGGGGTGATAAAGGGGGGTTTGATTTACTATTTATGGCGGGTTTTTATTTTTGGCAGCTGTCACACGCTAAAAGATGCTTTTTATTGTAAAAATAGTTTATGCATCACCACATTTTGAGAGCTATAATTTTTCCATATTTTGACCCACCGAGTCATGTGAGGTCTTATTTTTTGTGGGATGAGTTGACGTTTTTATTGGTGCCATTTTCGGGCACGTGATATTTTTTGATCGCTTTTTATTCCGATTTTTGGAATGCAGAATGAACAAAAACCAGCGTTTCATGAATTTCTTTTGGGGGGTGCGTTTACACCGTTCCGCGTGCGGTAAAATTGATAAAGCGGTTTTATTCTTCGGGTCAGTACGGTTACAGCGATACCTCATTTATGTCATTTTTTTATGTTTTGGCGGTTTTATGCAATGAAAACAATTTTATATAAAAAATAATTATTTTTGCATCACTTTATTCTGCGAGCTATAACTTTTTTATTTTTTTGCTGATGATGCTGTGTGGCAGCTAGTTTTTTTGCGGGACAAGATGATGTTTTCAGAGGTACCATGGATATTTATATGCGTCTTTTTATTCGGTGGTATGATAATAAATCATTATTTTTTGCTTAGTTTTTTATTATTTTTTAAGGGGTTCGCTAAAGGGGTTAACTAATGGGACAGTTTTATAGGGTGGGTCATTACGGACGCGGCGATACCAAATATGTGTACTTTTATTGTTTTTTTGTTTTTTATTTTCAAAAAATGAATTTATTAGGGAATATTTTTTTTTAAATTATTTTTACACTTTTTTTAACTTTATTATAATGTCTCATGGGGGACATCACTGTCCTGTGACAGATCGCTGATCTGTCACATCACAGATCGCTGTGAGAGATCAGCGATCTGTCACAGGCACTGCTGCAGGCTTCCTCATGCCTGCGCTCTGTGGGCAGTGAGGAAGTCAGCTCCCTGCAGGCCCCCGAAGGTCCCCGTCGCTATATTGGATCCGGGGACCTGCAGGAAAGGCGACCCCCCGCAGGAGCGCTGCACATCGCGCTGCTGTGGGGGTCGCAGGGAAGCACGGAGGGAGCCCCCTCTCTGCCGATGCTTCCTTTAACCCCCGGTAAACCTTGATCGCGGTGTGCCAGGGGTTAACTGTGATAATTAGCTGACATCCGGCCACGATCAGGTGAGGGCAGCTGATCGCATTAGACGTACTATTCCGTCCATGGGACTTAGGTCCCAGGTCACATGGACGGAATATTACGTCCATTGTAGGAAAAGGGTTAAATGATCAATATTTCTGCATTGATGGCAATTTATTTTCTTAACCTAAACCACATTTCGGAGGGTTTCCAGCTTTCAAAAGAATAATTTATACAACCAATGGATGAATTTAACGTCAGGTTATAAGCTTTTATTTACATAACATTGATAAGTGACATAAATTCTGTTAGGGAGTGTAATATACTTTCTAAAATGCATTTTTTCAAGATTTTTTTATTCAAATGTATGTATTTTATAGTTTACTTTCTGAAAATTTGATAGGTAACAAATCAAAGACGTATTGCAATATATCAACCCACTGACTAACTCAGCAACCATGTATAAATAGGGCACTTAGGTGGATGAAGAACAAACTTGTTGCTCCCAACGGTGTCACATGTGGGTTTGTGGACCCACTGTGCCACAGGACTGGCCTGCCTAGGAAGGGGCATAGCTAAGCAGCTACGAGGTGTTCACTGGAGCTCCTGATGGGGGAGACAGACTGGGCTGCAGGTAGCCTCCAGGTAACACTCCTAGTCATATTCCGGTACTGCAGCTGCTTACCCCAGGGGTTAGGTAACAGGTTCTCTAACACGGACTAGGGCTATGCTCAGATGCTTTGGTCTAGGATACTGGATAAGGGGCTATCTGCAAACGGACCGGGGGACAGTGTTTCGGCACTGGCCGCACCTGGACCAGGGCACTTCTTTTATACAAGATGCCTCCCAGCTATTGCCTGGGAATCATCTTGCAGGTGCACTACATTATACAAGCTGAGGGCATTTACTATATGCACGCACTAGCCTTTTAAGAGTAGGGGATCATAGGCATGCGCACATAAGGCACGCCACCAGGAACTGCGGAGCGCACACGAAGACTGGACGTGGCAGGACGCAGAATCACGCCAAGGGAAATACATTACACTTGACTTTGGGAAATATAAATTTAGCAAAAAATTTAGTTTAAAACTGACAATTTTGATTCACTTGGTATTCGTATCTTCCAATTGCACACTGGGCTTGGTCACAGGCTGTGTCAATAAGATCTGTCCAGAAATACATGTTTTTTCTAAAAGATTAGGGCATATGCCATCAACTGGATTTATGCTGGCGTTCATCTACTCTAGCCTCTGTATGTTGGTAGTATGTGGGTTTTTTATGTTGCCATTGTGTGGGTTTTGCAAGTTTGCATTACATGGCAGCTTGCCACGATATTTAGTGCTCAGACCTAGATGGAAACTTGCATTTTAGTTAACAAATATGGTGTGTTTGTATGCTGTACATGTATCTTTGTAAGATCTAGAGATGTTTCAGTGTAAATGCACTTTAAACATGCTACATATTTCCCTTTAGCAGTCAAGATGTAGTTCAAATGCCAACCATTCAAATAGATGACCGATCATGTAACACAGAACAGATTTTAACTCATGAGAGCTACTCCATGATATTAATTTGGTTTAATATGTCATATGGAAAATGTTTTTCTTTATGAGACAATCTCTTCAATATTTTTAAAAATGCAAATCTTAATGGGACTGGCAAACACAGTAGCTTCTTCAATAGTCCTTCTTAAAGGGGTTGACCACTACTTTATGTAACGGGAGTGGTAGAACCACTGTGCTGTGGTCCAAGGAAAGCCTGGAGGGGCATGACTAGGTGAGCACCTGACTCTTCACTAGAGCCCCAGATGATGGGGTTAAGCTTGGCTCCCAATGGACACCAGGTGCTACTCCAGGACAGTACTCGGATGCACGGCAACTGACCCCAAGGGACAGGTAGCTGGAACGGCCCAGTATGAGAGTATGGCTGATATACAGACTGGCATGGCAGGTGCAGGCAGATCCAGCTGATCTACAGATTAGCATGGCAGGTGCAGGCGGATCCAACCTGGTATGCAGGCTGGCACAGCAGGTGCAGGCGGGTCCAGCAGATACACAGACTGGCACGGCAGGTGAAGGCGAGTCCGCCTGATATACAGGCTGGGACAGCAGGTGCAGGCGGGTCCGGCTGATTTACAGATTGGCACTGTAGGTGCAGGCAGGTACTAAATACAACCTAACAGTGCAAGTACTAGCAAGAAGTTTAGGGACGGACAGAAGGAAGCTAGCAGAACTGGCGGATACTAGACAACAGATACCTGAGAACTAGCAAGCGGGTAGGGAACAAACTATTAATGTTGCACAGGAGGTGCCTTAAATAGTAAGTTTCCCCCAGCCAATGGCTGAGGACACTTTAGGACAGCGTGTGTATCCTAAGCATAGTGCCCGGGGATCTGAGCGCTGTGCACGCACCCTAGGCAGCAGCAGACAAGGAAGGAGGAGGAAGAGTGGGAGTGAGTCAGCGTCCCTGCCAGGGGAGAGTAGCAGTGTGAAGAGATGCCAGCGCTACACTTTACATGTTACTTTCATCTGAATTAACTGCCATAGATAAACACTTCACTAAATGCTTTGATTAGCCAAATCTGGCTGTAACCTCAGCTGCTCTTCTGGGGTTTGCTGCAAGGGTGTGGGGGCTTACATTTAGCAGAGCTCACTCAGTTTCAGTGAATGCTACCAGCTCTCCGTGCAGATCCAGCTCATCCTTGTTTATCCTGCTATAGTCTTTTTAGAATGAGACTAAGTCTAGAAATCTCTCCATACATGAATCCATCCCTTTCATCCATAGATCCATCTCATCATCTATATCAGTAAGGGGGACTGGGGTTAATCTTTATTGAGAGTGCTGGTGTAATGGTGCTTTGTGCATTGCTTTTATTTCCTGCAGTCTCCTGTACAGGAGATCATGCTGATACTGTGTATGACTATAGGGGAGGAGTGGGATAGGTTTAGGCGAGGTTACAGGTCTGTGCTCACTGCTGGCTTCCAGCCCAAAACAAAGAATGATGGTAAATGTAGTGAGAGGAGAGAAAAGGATTCTGAAGAGGAAGTAATTGTTATGACAGCAGACACAGAAAGGCACAAAACAACATGAAACATGGCAGAAAAGTTATTTGGGGACCTTTAGGGGCATTATCCATGAGAATTTATGGCAAAACTAGTAACTGAATGAGGGTAGTGGACAACCCCTTTAAGTGGGCTTGCAGGCACTGCTTTCAACCAAGTTCCAGCGGTTTACCCTACTGTAGAAAGTGGCATCAAAAGGATTAATTTTCTGCACTCTATAAAGAACTGAAAAGTGATAGTTTCTATGCAGTGACACCAATAATCTTTATACTAATCCAGTACTAGTACAGAACACTTGTATGACTCCAAGGATGCTGCAGTTCCTTCTGTACTGTGAGCAAGGCTGGGGGTCGGCACATTTCAAACTAAAGATGGAGCCTAGCTCTGTCAGAGACGTTAATCCTATAAATTACACGCAGAAGATTTTATTTTTGTCTATTTACCTATATAACATGCTTTAGTTATAGTTACATGTTTTTCCTTATGTTTATCGTATCCACATATCCTCTTTATTTTTAATGAGATTATTGCTTGCAGTTTTACCTTGTTCTTGGAGGAAATAGCTTCTCATGGATGGAGTATTGTTGGCTACTATGATATGCCATCTAAAAAATATCATTTCCCAAATCTAATTAAATGTGTCATCATACACAGATACTAAACAATTTGTTTTTATGTTAAGGTGAAGTATCTAATATATAAGGAAAATAAAGTAAAGTACATAAAGAATTTCTTCACTGTAAGTAGAGGCAGCTTCAAAGCGAAGTAACCTGAAATCACTTAGGCTTTTATATTCATAGAATTCTTGTCTTTAGATTCCCCAGACTGTCATATACCTTAGCATTCCATACTCTTTACATTATACATGTCAGTATGCTGTATATTGATTTTTAGTGATCAATATTCAAGTCACAGTTATACAAGTGTAGCACTGACAAAACCACATGGGAAATCTTATAATGATGCTTTTCAATGCACAGAGTTAACTTTTCTTTAGGTTTCTAGGTGCAGAGAAAAGAGAATATTTTCTATAAAAACAGTGTAATGTATTAAACATTTTCTATCCTTCAAATGCTGCCTTCTTTGAAAAGACCAGTAGATGGCGATATTAGGTAATGCAGTATTTTCTCCTAGCCTTAAGAACAACAATTAATTATTATTAGGAGTTAAGGGAGTAAACTAATGGCCAATGCTAAATTTAGGATTACAAAAATAAAATGTAACAATGGTCTACTGCTTCTACTTTGATCAAAACAATTAATTGCATAAAAAGGGATTAAACATCTGCATGTAATGTAAGTAAATTCTTGCTAAAAAAAAAAAGGGTTCTCATTCCTGAGGTTAAACAATTGTGTACAGATGCTACCAAGAATTTAATCTGATTTCCTGGTGTCCCCCCCCCACTTACTTAATGCTGAATGTAGTATGTGCTTTCACTCTTTAAGGAGGGAGGTGTGAACAAATGAAAGGCCATGGACACTTTTGACAAGGAAAAAGTGATTTTCACATGTTAGTGGTTACCTATAGGTAATAAAAGTGCACAAAGGTTTATATTCATTCATTCATTTTCAGCCCCCTAATGTGCAATTTATAGCCTGATACAATATTCAGACTTTTGTATTATCGGAGTGTCTCTCTCAGTAATGTAGGCTGCATGTGAATGCAGGGTGATGCTACTTTCATTAGCGACCTCTTCTGCTGATAGCCACACATAAAGGTTGTTTGTGCTGCAATTTGTATGTCTGATATACAGCGGGTGATGTAAGTATTGAACACATCACTAATTTTCTAAGTAAATATATTTTTAAAGGTGCGACTGACATGAAATTCTCTCCAGATATTGGTAAAAGCCCATCCAACCTACACAAACAAAGAAATCAAACCAGAGCTGTGTCCCTTGCTGATTTGTATGCTGTCAATTTGATAAATCACTGTATTCTCTGCTGCAGATCTAGCAGTGCTCAGAATGCTGAGCCCTGCCCACACCACTGATTGGCATCTTTCTCTGTACACTGTGCATAGGCAGAAAGCTGATAATCAGTGGCGGGAATGGAGGTACGCAGAACAATTGACTAGAAGGAACTAGTCCTTTAGTGATAATATCCTGCTGATAAAACACTGATTTCATTGAAAAAGCATCTCACAGTCCAGTAAGTAACATATGACTGAAATCTGGCTCTCGAACCATACATTGTGCTGCTCTCGGATTACATAGCAAAGTCCTACTTTCAGATTCCCTTGAAAACAATAATGGGCACAGAGGTCCATTAACAAACATCTTAATTTGGAACGCAATTGAAAGCCTTGTATTTGCCTCTATATCCTGTATATACAAAAGTGGGGTTTTGATTATCTTTTTACAGTTTGAGAAGCAAAGAGTTATTTTTTATTTGCTCATTTATATAGTGCCATTAATTCCACAGCGCTTTAAAGACACTATTGGCACGGTCCCCGATGGGGCTCACAATCTAGATTCCCCTATCAGTATGTCTTTGGAGTGTGGGAGGAAACTGGAGAACCTGGAGGAAACCCATGCAAACACGGGGAGAACATGCAAACTCCTTGCAGATGTTGTCCTTGGTCAGGTTTGAATTCAGGACCCCAGCGCTGTAAGGCTGCAGTGCTAACCACTGAGCCACCGTGCTACGATACAGAGTAGTACTCTCGTGGGACATCAATAGGCATTGTTCTACATTAATATTCAAATATTCATTGCAAGTCTTTTTCTGCTTTGAAATTGGCACATAAGACTGTATCTTCTTTTATAATATTTGCTCTGTTAATAGGCTGTTCTCATTTATGATGATCTAACAGCAGTGTCTGTCTTTATTTATAAGCTGCGTTCTATCTGTGACGTGATGATGTCACAATAGTTTCTGCCTTTATATCTAGGCATTTCTAACCAAGGTCGGACCGGCCCACAGGAGAACAGGTGAATCCCCTGGTGGGCCCCCTGTACAGGAGTATGCCACTTCCCACCAATATGAGCAACTAGCTGAAGAGCCCGGCGTTGCCTGGGCATAGTAACCAACTATGGTTAGTTATAACAAATTATAATGATTATATTGCACATAAAAACATTTCACCTCATATATTCAACACTACAGATTTGCAACACAAATTAACTAAACGATTACCTAAGTATTGATAGTATTTTATTTTCAACTCATTCAAGAGCCTTTTGATAAACAACATGTTTGGTTTTTCCTTTTGGTGCAAAGATGAACAGATTTTTGGCAGTTCCAACTCTTGAATAGATCACGTTAAGTTGGCCATGAGAAAAGCATGGACATTGCAAATCGATCCCTACTACTTAAATCGATCCCTACTACTTTCAAGGACTGTCCCTGAGCATTGTTAATGGACATTGCAAATAGCAGTTGGAAACTGGAGGCGTTTAAAATCAAAAAACAAATCAGATGTAATGAGTGGAATTCTTGGAATGAAAATGTCCTCTCCTTTGGCACATCCTGTTTCTGAGCTGTGTATCTAACCCTATCCTGTGTGATAATGTCTGCTGAGCTGTGTATCTAATCCTATTGTGTGTTACTGACTGCTCAGCCGTGTATCTAATCCTATCCTGGATCTCCCCAAATTTACTCAACATATAAACTGCTTCACGAGAGAGAAGAATACGCTTGATCACTGCTATACAGTCATAAAAGGGGCCTACAGGGCAGTGAGGAGAGCAGCAGTGGGCTTTTCAGATCATTGTCTAATTCATTTAATTCCAGCCTACAGGCAAAGGTTGAAAACATCCAACCCTACAGTTTATACAAAGAAGACATGGTCTGAGGAGGCAAAATTGCAACTACAAGCATGCTTTGAATGCACGGACTGGGAGGTATTCCAGGAAACATGCTCGGGTCTGGATGAATGGGTTGATGCAGTGTCCTCATATATCCGTTTTTGTGAAGACACGTTTATTCCATCCAAATCTGTCCACTTTCGGGGAAACAACAAGCCGTGGTTTACAAATAAAGTCAGGTTGATCCGTAAGAGAAAAGAGGAGGCTTATAAAGCAGGCGATATTACTGAATTCAAGAAACTTAGGAACTCGCTATCTAAAGAGATCAAGTTAGCCAAACACGAGTATGCAAAGATTCTGGAGGAAAGGTTCTCATCAAAAGATAATAGATCTGCATGGAGAGGATTAAGAGAGGTCACCAATTATAAAAGCCACCCCACTATAGTGAACCCCAGCAGAAGTCTGGCAGCAGAGTTAAATGAATTCTACTGCAGATTTGAGGCAAGCTCTACACACAGTGGCTATTCATCTCTAAGCTCCTCAGTCTGTTCATATAAAGATCATTCATTGTGCAACACCCAAGTAGTGATCTCCGAGGCAGAGGTGACACACATCCTGAAGAGACTTAAGGTCAAAAAGGCACCTGGCCCTGATGGTGTATCTCCAATGTGTCTGAAAGTATGTGCTACCCAGCTTGCCCCTATACTGACAAATATATACAATGTGTCACTGAAAGAGTGCGTTGTACCTCAGTGTTGGAAAAATTCCACAATTATCCCTGTCCCCAAGAAAGTGGGATCCTCTGAGTTGAACGACTATAGACCAGTAGCACTCACATCTGTAGCTATGAAAGTCTTTGAAAGAATTATGATGTCCCACCTGATAAAATTCACGCAGAAGCTATGGGACCTGCTTCAGTTTGCCTATAAGGAGAATCGTTCGGCAAACGACACTGTCAATCTGGCACTGAAGTACATTTTGGATCATACAGATGAACTGCACTCATATGTCCGGATTCTTTTCATGGACTTTAGCTCAGCGTTCAATACCATTGATCCGAATTTACTTCATAAGAAAATGGTAGCTCTTGGAGTCCCTCTTAACTTATGCTTGTGGATTTATAACTTCCTGACAGCCAGGATACAGAGTGTAAAAGTTGGACCATTCACTTCGGACACCTTGGTCACAAACATCGGGGCACCTCAGGGGTGTGTTTTGTCCCCGTTACTGTTTTCTCTCTATACGAATGATTACATCTCTTCAGCAGACTCAGTAAAAATCTTGAAATTTGCCGATGATATGACACTGATTGGTCTCATCAGGGGAAATGCTGAAGACTTGTATCGGAGTGAGGTGGAAAGAATATGTGACTGGTGTAAAGCCAATAATCTTGTACTCAACACTAAAAAAACTGCTGAGATGGTTGTGGATTTTAGGAAAGATCAACATGAGATACTTCCAATCTACATCCATGACGAAGTGGTTCTTAGGGTCACAGAGACCAAATTCCTTGGTGTTATCATCTCTCATGATCTTAAATGGGGGAAAAACGTGGATGCTGTTATAAGAAAAGCACAACAGAGGATGTTCTTCCTGCGTCAGCTGAAAAGATATGGTTTGTCTAAGAATCTGCTGATCTTATTCTTTAATGCTGTCATCAGATCTGTGATTTGTTCCTCTCTGATAGTCTGGTATGGGGGAGCCACTGCGCATGACAAACTCCGCTTACAAAGGACTTTCAGAACAGCAGAGAGAATTATAGGTTCCCCCCTGCCTAAAATCCAGGATCTTTATGATAAGAGTATTCGATCCCACGCATTGAAAATTTCATCCGATCCCTCTCACCCGGGACACTCCTCATTCCAACTACTCCCTTCAGGACGTCGCTTCAGAGTCCCCAAATGCAGCACCAACCGCCATATGAACAGCTTCTATCCACTCTCTGTTCAACAATTAAATCGTCATGTGTAGACTATATACTGTATTTGTCTTGTTAGATGTTACTTGTTGTATCTGTTGTTATATATTATGTTGCCTCTTTGCCACAAAGAATTCCTTGTATATATGTAATATGTACTTGGCGATAATAAATTTGATTTGATTTGATTTTTGATCCTGTGTGATACTGACTGCTGAGCCGTGTATCTAATCCTATCCTGTGTGATACTGACTGCTGAGCAGTGTATCTAATCCTATCCTGTGTGAAACCATCTGCTGAGCCATGTATCTAACCCTATTCTGTGTGATACTGACTGCTGAGCCGTGTACCTAATCCTATCATGTGTGTTACTGACTGCTTAGCTGAGTATCTAATCCTATCCTGTGTGATACTGACTGCTGAGCCGTGTATCTAATCCTATTCTTTGTGATACTGTCTGCTGAGCCGTGTATCTGATACTATTCTGTGTGATACTGTGTGCTGAGCCGTGTATCTATTCCTATCCTGTATCCATCAAAAATTGAAAGCAGCATGCCTTAGAAATTTCAATGTGATGATGTTTTTATTCAGCCCATCAGGCTATGTGCCCATTCAGTGCAGCGTTTCGGTCCAGAAACGTCTCTATGGTGGAAAACAGATATAATTTCTATTATATGGTGAATAAGGGACAAATTTTGTGGCTGTAGCTGTAATGGTGCAGATGCCAATCCCGGACATACACACATACATACAAACATACACACACACACACACACACACACACACACACGTTTTATATATTAGAAAATTGCTCCAATACATTTAATTCACTATGTACAGACAAAAGCATCATCTCATCATCAATTAATTCAGCCAATTGCCCAGTTTATTATTATATGAGAGCATAGGCAACTTTATGACTGAGGCAAATGCAGTATTTGCATGTAGATGAATAGTAAGCACCCAGAGTCAATGTTACTGATTGGCCCTTACCACCCCAGTTCGACTCTGTTTCTAAATTTCTATATGTATATAAATGAATTTATTTATAGCATAATATCTTTATATATAATATTTCTCTCTATTATGTTAATGTTATAATAGTGGTTGTATTTGGCTCTAGGCTACACTCTGTCGATAATGATGATGGTCTGTATAGGCTGTGCACTATTATGGTCAAGCAACAATAATGTTGTGATGATATACCAATAGCTTATGTCTATGGTTAAAAGCTAGAGAAATTACAATTGCCTTTGTCGTCATTTATAACCTTCTTTTTTATTGTAGTATCTCACAATAGTATTCAATCCTGAACTGCATTCTACAGTGATAATGTCACAATAGTATTTGTCATTAATGTATAATAGACTCTACAAAATTGTATACCTATATACAGTACATAACCTAGGAATAGTGTGTGTCCTGATTCCTAGGCTCCGATCTATATTGTTGGTGTTGAAAGAGGGTAGAGGCTTAAGGACCCATACAAATTAGACTAATGACAGTCAAACCCGCCAATATTGATGGGTTAGGCTGATGGTCGGGCGAGATGTCGATGGCGCATGTCCTATTTCAGAAAGAACTTAAATAACTCAGGAGTGGTTTGCCGAATCAGCACTCCTGTCTGAGAGAGAAGACTGAGATGGCTGTCGGCCGAACCATCTAGGTCGAATTCTAGAAGTGTTTTTGAGGTGCAGATAACAAGAGCGAGCCAGTGATCGGATGTGGGGGGCGAATGAAAGCTCAGAGTCAAATATGACCCCAAGACAGCGGGCATGTTGCTGGGGAGTAATAGTAGAACCACACACGGAAATGGCAATGTCGGGTATAGGTACATTAATAGCGGGAGGAAACACAAGGAGTTCAGTCTTTGTCAGGTTCAGTTTCAGATAGAGGGAGGACATGATGTTAGACATAGCGTTTAGACAATCGCTGGTGTTTTCTAAAAAGGCAGGCGTGATGTCAGGAGAAGAAGCGTATAATTGGGTGTCATCAGCATAGAGATGGTACTGGAAACCAAATCTACTGATTGTTTGACCAATAGGGGCAGTGTACAAAGAGAAGAGGAGGGGGCCTAGGACTGATCCTTGAGGAACCCCAACAGTAAGGAGAAGATCAGAGGAAGAGGAACCAGCAAAAGATACCGTAAAGGAGCGGTCAGAGAAATAGGAGGAGAACCAGGAGAGAATGGTGTCCTTGAGGCCAATAGAGCGGAGCATAATGAGGAGGAGCTGGTGATCCACAGTGTCGAATGCTGCAGAGAGATCCAAGAGAATTAGCATGGAGTAATGACCATTTGATTTAGCTGTTAGTAGATCATTAGAGACTTTAGTGAGGGCAGCTTCAGTAGAGTGTAAAGAGCGGAAACCAGATTAAAGAGGGTCGAGAAGAGAGTTGTCAGAGAGATAGCGGATCAGACAGGAGCGGACCAGGCGTTCCAGGAGTTTAGAAATGAAGGGAAGATTAGAGACAGGTCTATAGTTAGTGGCACAGTTTTGGTCGAGGGATGATTTTTTAAGTAGTGGATGTATGATGGCATGCTTAAATGAGGAGGGAAAGATACCAGAAGAGAGAGAGAGGTTAAATATTTTAGTTAGGTGAGGGGTAACAGCAGGGGAAAGGGACTGGAGGAGATGTGACGGAAATGGGTCACTGGTGCAAGTGGTTAGGCGAGAAGATACAAGGAGCCTGCTTAATTCTTCTGTGACTGGTTCAAAATCAGAGCGTGAGCTAGATGCTGTGGGGGAGGGAGGACAGTGCATGGTTTGAGGTGATTGGGAGATAATTTCCTGTCGGATCTGGTCAATTTTTTCTTTGAAGTAATTGGCCAGATCATCAGCTCGAAGCTCCATGGTTGGGGCCTCTATTCTTGGGTTGAGTAGAGAATGAAAAGTGTCAAAGAGATGTTTAGGGTTATTAGACAGTGAGGTGATGAGGGTGTTGAAATAGGTTTGTTTTGAGAGGTGAAGGGCAGTGTAGTATGTTCTAAGCATAAACTTATAATGGATGAAATCTTCGTGTAGATTGGATTTTCTCCACAGATGTTCGGCGCACCTGGAGCACCGCTGCAGTAAACTTGTTTGCAGGGTGTGCCAGGGTTGTCGCCGTCTGCATTGTGGTGTTCTATTTATAGGAGGTGCAAATTCATCCAGGGCATTTTGAAGTGTTTCATTGTAATGCTTCAATGCAGAATCAGGACATGAGAGGGAGGAGATAGGGACTAATGAAGTCTGCAAGTTCTTCATAAGTTTCTGGGTGTTAATGGCCTGTATGTTTCTATAAGTATGGACAGTGGGTGTGACCTGAGCGGCCTGGCAGTTCTTGATAGAGAATGAAAGAAGGTTGTGGTCAGAGAGCGGGAGAGGGTAGCTTGCAAAATCATCCATTGTACAAAGCCGAGAGAAGACCAAGTCAAGGGAGTTTCTGTCTTCATGCTTTGGAGACTTAGTAAGCTGCGAAAGGCCAAACGAGGAGGTTAGAGATAAAAGGTGAGAAGCAGATGGGGAGAGGGGAAGAGCAATGGGGATGTTGAAATCGCCCATGATGAGGGTAGGGATGTCACAGGAGAGAAAATGTGGAAGCCAAGTGGCAAAATGACCAAGGAACTGATGGGAGTGGCCGGGAGGATGATACACCACCGCCACTCGCATGGAGAAGGGGATGTAGAGTCTGATGGCATGGACCTCAAAAGAAGGGAAGACAAGTGAGGGTAGTTGAGGGATAACCTGAAAGGTACATTTTGGTGATAGGAGCAGACCAACGCCTCCACCAGCTCTATTGTCTGATCTTGGGCTATGAGAGAAGTGTAGTCCACCATATGGAAGAGCAGCAGCAGCAGTAGTGTCTGACTGCTGGATCCAGGTTTCAGTAAGAGCCAGAAGGTTAAGAGAATTAGAAAGGAAAAAGTCATGGATGAAGGAGAGTTTGTTACACACTGAGTGAGAATTCCAAAGGGCACAATTAAAAGAGACAGATGGCATGCAGGGAATATTAATAAGATTAGAGGGGTTTCTGAGTGCAGCAGTTGAGGGGTTTGACTTTCTATAACATGGGGGACAACGGTTGGGAGCAATGTCTCCTGCAACTAGGAGAAGGAGGATAGAAAGAGTGAGCAGATGGTTAAGTGATTTGTGAGAGCGTCTCTGATGTTGAATGGTGGGACTGAATCGATCTGTGCTGTGTAGCAATGTGAAAAGAGCGTGAGTGTTATACATAGGAGAGGAAAGGAGTGGGGGGGCCAATATGGATGGAGTGTAGAGAGTTAATACCAGGGCGGTGGATGTGTGTGAATGCAGCGGCCATGATATAAATTACACAAATGCATATGGTATATATTTGTTGTAATCCAAATGTACAGGGAGTAGATGTATATAAATGTCTTACCTGTCTCCTGCCCTGTCTAACTGCCATGTTATAACTGCCTCATACTTTGATTAAATGTACTTCGATTAAATGTGCATAAATGCCTTCCCCAAGCTATGTCTGAATATATAGGAGGCTAAGGCTTAGATCTCCTTTTTTTTTTGCTCTCTCTCTCTTCTCGTTAATCAATCAAACTAAATTGAGACAGCAGGACCCAATAAATGTTGTGGTCAGATAAACAAATGTCCAGCACTACATGGATCATAAAGCACTTTGAAAAGTTTCTTGACTTCACAATATAAGGGAACAAGCAGAGTAAGTTGAAATAACTATATACCAGATATAAGCTTGCATAGTTGAAAACACATATATAGCATTCAGGATGAACTGCTTGCTGACATTGAATGGAGTGGAGACACACAGGAGTTGATTCAGAGCAGAGATTGAAAGAGCTGGTTACCAGATATAATAAGCTTGCATAGTTGAAAACACATATGTAGTATTCAGGATTAACTGCTTGCTGACATTGAATGGAGTGGAGACACACAGGAGTTGATTCAGAGCAGAGATTTAAAGAGCTGGTTACCAGATATAAGCTTGCATAGTTGAAAACACATATATAGCATTCAGGATTAACTTCTTGCTGACATTGAATGGAGTGGAGACACACAGGAGTTGATTCAGAGCAGAGATTGAAAGAGCTGGTTACCTGTATGAAGAGAATAGAGATGCGTGTCACATTCATCCTTGTTATAACTGCCTCATACTTTGATTAAATGTACTTCAATTAAATGTGCATAAATGCCCCCTGCGATAAAAAAATCGGATTGAATTTGGACCAATGTTATTCTATGATTGTATCTTCATCTGCTTTTTTTTTCCAGCTTGGATCGGATCACGATCGGACTGGAAAAAAAAATTGCAGCATGCTGCGATTGTAATCGGAAATCGGTACAGTGTGTGCAAATTGCTGGACATGTATTTAAATAATAAAAGATAATTTTTCCGAAAAAATGGCGTGGGCTGCCACGCAATTTTCGTAATCAGCAGAGGGTAAGTCGGTGACTGGGGGCAGATGTTTATAGCCTGGGAAGGGGGTAATACCCATGGAGCCTCCCAGGCTATTGATATCAGCTCACAACTGTATACTTAGCCTTTACTAGCTATTAAAATGGGGGACCTAAAAAAAACCATGACGTGGGATCAGAAAGGAAGGAGCACAGTTTGACTTTTTGATTGCAAAATTGTCTGGAATCGAGAAAGGGTGCCATGTAGCATTTGGAGAGCCCCTGATGTAGCTAAACAGTAGAAACCCCCAACAAGTAAGCTAATTTTAGAAAATAGACACCTCGAGGAATTTATATACATGTGCTATGAGCACCTTGAGCCCGCTGGTGCTTCACAGAATTTTATAACTTTGAGAAAATGAAAAAATAATTTTTTCCTGCAAAAAATTTGGATTTTGCCCCAATTTTTTCAATTTTCACAATGGTAACAGGAAAGATTGGATTGTTTGTTGTATACAGAGGTATGTATAGTAATGTAAATAGTAATAGAAATTGCAAAGCAATTACCTGGAAGTTGTGGTGCCACAACCCCATATGTGACTGTGTAAGAAGAAGGACCATGCCATGGGTACCTGTTCTGTGTCGGTTCTGAAACAGTTGGGGCTGTCTCCTCTGTTGTCCCAGGGGAAGCTTAGGGGACAGGACCAATCCTTGCAGGCAGAAGCAGGGTGTGTGGTTAAGCCTATACAGTCTCAGCGCATGCAGAAACCGGCAGACTTGGTGGGAGCAGACAGCACGCAGCAGAGAGAAGTGAGTGCTCCGGCCTGTGAGAATCAGTATAGCGCAGGCCCGCGCCTGAGCATCACTGCTGCCACT
Organism: Dendrobates tinctorius; assembly: GCF_039654945.1. Taxonomy (NCBI): domain Eukaryota; kingdom Metazoa; phylum Chordata; class Amphibia; order Anura; family Dendrobatidae; genus Dendrobates; species Dendrobates tinctorius. Next base: position 14,510,417 of record NW_027361692.1, read on the forward strand.
GATAGAGACTGTGAGGAGAGGCATGCAGTGTGCCCGTTGGTCACCACGAAGCTGGGTGCCAAACGCTTCGGGCCCGTGAGTACTGTGCGCCTTGCGTCTAAGAGAGACTGGGTGCAGGACCGCCATTTGTGCCCCGATTTCCCAGTGTATATCTGCTGGACCACGGTGGGCTCAGACAGTGCAGTGGCCCACATTCCCCCGGCCATACCAGTATATGGACTAGGGGCTCAGCGGAAGGTACCAGAGACCAACCGCTGCCGTCAGAAGACAGATCGTCGTTTCTCATGGGACCTCATCAGACAAGCATCGCACCAGCCGCTGTTGGTGCCATCGTCCATTCAGCTACACCCACTTCCTTAGAAACAACTGACAGCATAAGTGAACAAATGAACTGCCGTTACTGAATCCATTGTTCTTCAACACTGTATATCCTTTTGCCTTTGAACTGTACATTCTACCATTTAACTGCCTATTTCCCCATTTAACTGTTTACCTCCCTGCGTGGTGTATCCCCCTGTTAAAGTAAAGTTGTTAACTCTTGCTCTGCCTTCTGTCTGTCACTGCATCCCGCAACCTGCTAACAACTATACAGTACTCTTTGGCCATAAGGCGAGGCTTGGGAAGGAAGGAGTTCTATTTGACTCTTGGAGAACAAATTTTCATAGAATAGTTTGCGGACTCCATATACTGTACAGTACTCTTAAGTGCCACCTATAATTTTGTTAGAGGGAACCTGTCAACAGGACTGAGCTGAGTAACATGCAGACATTATTATGTTGGTGCCGTTATACTGATTAAAATGATACCTTGGTGATGATATCCGTCTTGTGGTTGTTATTTCTTCCTTATTTTCAGTTTTGAGTTAATGATATGCTCATGTTCAGGGGCGGCCTGTGGGGGGGTCTTCACGTGTTGCTCTGCTTAGGTATTCATGTGTATGGCTTCTGGCAAGTCACTGATCTCTCAGTCACTTGCCCCCTACTTTACATATTGAATATTATATGTATTGAAAAAGTCACCTTCAGCAGGCAGGTACTGACACTGCAGCATGATTGCATGTATAATAATTATCCATATATACTCGTGTATAAGCCAAGATTTTCAGCCCATTTTTGTATATACTCGTGTATAAGCCAAGATTTTCAGCCCATTTTTGGGGGCTGAAAGTCCCCCTCTCGGCTTATACATGGGTCATATACCTGGGGGTCGATGGGGGAGGAGGAGCGGGAGTGTCAGAGATCATACTTACCTGTCCTGCCGCGGTCTCTGCAGCCTTGCTCGCTTCTCCACTGTCTCCCTTCCTGTCTTCAGCACTCACATGGTACCACTCATTACCACTCATGAATATGCGCATATTCATGAGTGTAATGAGCGGCACCACGTGACCACTGAAGACAGGAAGGGAGATAGTGGAGAAGCGAGGCTGCTGAGACTGCGGCAGGATGAGTGAGTATAGCGATATTCACCTGTCCCCCGGTCCATTGCTGCTCACCGCTGTCTCTGCTGCGTCCTGTGTCAGAGACGTTTAGGCAGCAGGGGGCGTGGTGACGTGGTTAGTGCGTGCCGCCCCTTTGCTGGCTGAACAGTCACTGACACAAGAAGCGGCAGACAGCGGCGATGGACCCAGGAGAGGTGAGTATGGCTTTTTTTTTTGAGCACATGGGGGCATATTCTATGGAGCAGCATATGGGGGCATATTCTATGGAGCAGCATATGGGGGCATATTCTATGGAGCAGCATATGGGGGCATATTCTATGGGGCAGAATATGGGGGCATATTCTATGGAGCAGCATATCGGGGCATATTCTATGGAGCAGCATATGGGGGTATAGTCTATGGGGCAGCATATGGGGCATATTTTATGGGGCAGAATATGGGGGGCATAGTCTATGGAGCAGTATATGGGGGCATAGTCTATGGAGCAGTATATGGGGGCATAATCTATGGAGCAGCATATGGCGGCATATTCTATGGAGCAGTATATGGGGGCATAGTCTATGGGGCAGCATATGAGGGGCATAAACTATGGAGCAGCATGTGGGGGCATAATCTATGGAGCAGCATATGGGGGCATATTCTATGGAGCAGCATATGGGGGCATATTCTATGGAGCAGCATATGGGTGCATATTCTATGGAGCAGCATATGGGGGCATAAACTATGGAGCAGCATATGGGGGCATAAACTATGGAGCAGCATATGGGGGCATAGTCTATGGATTCCACCCTCGGCTTATACATGAGTCAATAAGTTTTCCCAGTTTTTGTGGCTTATACATGGGTCAGCTTATACACGAGTATATACGGTACATTGTTTTATTTGCTGTTTATAAATTTAGTCAGAAAGAAAAAAAAATTATGTCTTTAGTGACCTGTCTCCTTTTTTACATAATGCATATAATATTGTTGGCTTAGAAAAAAAGTAACTTTAGCAAAATGGCGACGGTGACGGCACCTGCTCAGTAGCGTCTATCCCTTATTGATAGATGCTGCTGCGCAAGCACCTTTGCTGCAGCCAGATTTTGCGCATGCGCAGTAGCACCTATTGCTTGCCACCATTGTGCTGGATGTTAATTTTTTTATGTTTTGTCGCTTCTACACTATAAAAACTATTTTATAGAAAAAATATTGTTTTCATACTGCTTAATTCTGACAGCTATAGCTTTTTTATTTTTATACTAATGGAGCTGTATGTTGGCTTGTTTTTTGCAGGACGAGATGACTTTTTCAACGATACTGTTTTTATTTTTATCGCATTGTATTCCACTTTTTTCCAGCAACTATAGTTTTTTACCGCACATTTTTTTAAAGTTTTTTTACGGTGTTCACTGAAAGGGGCTAACTAGTGGGACAGTTTTATAGGTTATGTCGTTCTGGATGCAACGATACCAAATGTATGTACTTATAGTGTTTTTTTTTACATCAGGTATTGCCTGTGGCTGGATGTAACAGGTCACCGTACATGGCACACCAGTAGATCAATGTTTGACCTCTGAGTGTCATGACAACAATCAGCTCCCAGTGATTTCATCTCTGGGGTGCTGATGGGGGTGAGAGAGGGATCCCCTTCCCTTTCACAACCTTCCAAATGTTGCAATCGCACTCGATCATGGTATCTGACAGTTTAATGAGCCAGGGGCTGTGCTGGCACCGTCCCTGACTCTCACTGCAGGAGCTCGGCCGTTAGTTGCGCCGACCTCCTGCGATGATCGAGCGGAAGATGCTGATAGTTCAACACCATCTGCTCGATCATGCTGTGATTGGTCAATCAGATTTGCTGACTAATCACAGCACTCTGAGTTCAGGGACCACTGACATTGATCCCCTCAACTCTTCCCATGCCGCTCACATGTAACTGTCACTGCGTGTTTACAAGAGTTTTAAAGCATAACGACCGTAGCACGTCATGATGTGTGAACTGACACCTGGTCATGACGTGCTTTGTCGGTCATTAGTTGGAAAGAGGTTAAAGAGCTTGTGCATTAGTTCTCATTTCCATATTGGACAATAAGAGTCACCCCTGAAAATGGTGCCTGTTGGAACTCAGGCCGGTGTCATGCAAGCATCCTATTCTGATTAGTAGGAATGGTGCACTACAACTGACTGGAGTCCAACATTTGCCTTAACTAATGTCCCAGTCATGCTGTAGCATCTCTTGCATGAAAAGGGGAAATTAGATAATAGATTTATTAGTGAACTGCCAACAATGTAACCAAATGGTTCCTAGCTATGTAAAGATTGATGTTAAAGGGATCCTGCCAGTAAGATTAAAGGGAACCTAAAAGGTCCCCATCCCCTCCTAACCAGCAGCATTCACATATGTATTACTAAATCACCTACCTACCCAACTCTTTATAATGTTATTCACTTACATTCATGCTTAAAAAAAGTATTTATAACCTCCGCTTTATCTATCCTAATTAGGCCTTTGACTAGTCAATGGGGCGTTATTTTCCTCAGACTAGTCAGTCCTCTTTGCATATTATCATTCCCCTGTGGATGTGATAACATGATTTGCAACACTCGCAGTCATCGCTAGCTTCCTACAATCTTGCACATGCACACATCTTTATTTGTCAGCATCCTTGAGCCTTTGAAGCTGGGCGTATGCTTCCTGGCTTCAGGTGCACAATGCCCATGATCGAAAATGTAGAAGGTGTACATGAGCTGTCTTCTGCACTTCTGGTCAAGTGCATACACCCAGCTTCAAAGGCTCAATGACACTGTTGAATAGAGCCGCACATCGGAGCTGCCGATTACTCTGTCTCTTGCAAAACATGTTATCGCGCCCCCATAAAATGATACCTTGATATCTGAAATCGGATGTCCACTTCTAGAGAAATCCCCTTTAATTTAATACAAGCTCTAAAGATAGATTCTCAGGGAGATCTATATCCGGCCCATAGATCTTAACATCTCATAAACATATTAAGAAAAAAGTGGATTTTTCTGAAATAAGACATCAGACCACAGATATCAAGGTATCATTTTATTCAGCTTCCTATGACTTATGTGCCCATGTAGACGGCTTAGGAGGGTTGATCCTGCTGACAGATTTCCTTTATATTTGATTATCTATTTAAATACAGTTACGGAATATTTATATCTTTTTGATGATCTTTTAATATTTATCCTTGTTCCTTTGCTAATATGACAACAGGTTAAACTTTGCATGAAAAATGCTCCTAATACTGATTATTTCTGACATTAGCCAAAGGCGCAGGTTAATAAGAGCGATATTAGTCTAATGCTCACAAAAGCTTGACTCCTAGCTAAACATTAAGGCATGTAAATCTTATCTTTTCGTTCCCTGGGGTTCTGCAGTACAAGACCAGTTTATTGAGGCTCAACATGATAAATAAATGTGAAAATGTCTCTGGCTGATCTTTGTCTCAATAAAGTAATTTCCATAATATTTAAAAGCATAACTTTCTTTCCTTACACTACCAGGAGAGGCTGAATTTGTAAATGTCAATTAGGCTAGCCCAAGTGAGAAGCGCTGAAGCATGGATCTCCGGCACGCTGAGCAGTGGAGGGCAGCACATTACATTGCACTGTTGATTTCCTATGCGCAAATCCGAATAACCATTGTGCACACAGAGGGCAGCAAAGTCTCAGTTTAATGACCATGATTTTGCAAAATGATTCTGTCTGGTTGCATAAATGTATTTTTTTTCTTCTGAGCATTCCGTTCTCTGTAGAAATAATGTGCACGCCATTTTCAACTGCAGTGTGTTCTGTCTCCTAGTTTCCATAGCAATGATCATTTATGTATGAAAGGAATTCATTATCTCCCATAGCAGCTACCGTACAACAGGCAGTTGCAGGAGACTTTAGCTCTTCATCATAGGTCACATTATGGAGGCCAGTCTACATATCTCACAGTGGTGAAACATTTCACAGGATCATAGCAGTCAGTCACAGAGAGCCCCTTGTGAACCAGCGTCATGCAGTGTATACCTGGAGCACACGCTCTAAAATGGCCCTTCTTACATTGGGGTCATTCATATAATCAGATGCACAAGCTACGTATATGGCAGCACTGTGATGGATAGAAAGCTATTTTAAATTGTAGCATAGCAATAAAAATTACAAAGGCAACACTAACAAAAGTGATATTAAAGCACCACTCTGGTATTTTTTTTATTTATTTTACCACTGGTGTGGTGTCACTAATTTATCTTCCCTGCCCCTAGTCTTATACTTATCAGCCGCCGTCTTTATCTGTTATTAGGGTTTCTCCAGTTGTCTTCTGCAGGTTGTGACCTGCTGGATCATTCCAGTGTTTGCTGGGCGGACAGGAAGTCACTTCTCAATGTAAATCTATGGGAACCAGAACAAGGTACTCATAGACTTACAGTGAGAGCTTGTGACCATTACCTCGGACTTCCTACTAGTCAGGAGCTCTGGTCACAAGATCGGGACCAGAGCGGCACCAGAACAGCTGAAGATAGCAGCTGGTAAGTATAATGCTAAGGTCATGGAACTTACATTAGTGGCACCACTCCAGTTCAGAAATAACAAAAAAAAATGGTGGAGTGCTGCTTTTTAAATTTTACACAAGAGTTTGCAATTTTAGGTGTTTACTTCAGAATTCTGACATACTATGCCTTTAAAAAAATGTTTGCGCAATGAAGAGTTGTGTAAAAGCAGTCTGACTTTTGACGTTTTTACGCCAGTCCCAACCAGTTCTGACAAAATGGGTGGAGGATGTATGGGATTCCGCATGGCTATCCCCATGCATATAATTCAAGAAAATTTACACCGCTTTAGTGGCGTAAATTTCTCCAGAAATGTACTCATGTCCCTGACTGGAATACGTCTCTGGCGCATCTTGTGCTACAGCATCCCTTCATTGAGACTAGCGTGAACAATTCCAGTCTTAATGAATCGGGCTCTTTAAAATGTGTAATGTATTTATGATGCAGTAGCCCAAAGTTCCCTACTAAGTTTTATCCCCGACTATTTTTATGATAATCTGTGACCATGATCATTATGTATGTTAAAGGGAACCTGACAGCCGATTCATGATTCCTGTTGCCAGAACTACAGGCATTCTGAATGGAACACTGGCTCCTCCATTTCAGCCAGTTATGTTTGACTTTGAAATGCTGTGCTGTATCGGAGAGAAACCGGTCATACTGTACATATCCCCTATTGCTCCATAAGTGACATCATGACAACAGCACATGACTCGCTGCAGCCAATCACTGGGCCCCGTCATGCAATCAACATTAGATGGCTGAACTGATTGGCTGCAGCAGTCACCTGCCGTACTTGTGATGTAACCGCTGCAGCCCTGTCAATAAAAACTGGGGGCAGAGACAGGAGGCAGTGCTAATAGGTGATAACTATGGCTAATTTTGGTATTGTAATTAATAAAATGCTTATAAATAAAACAAATATCTCGAAAATCTGTTTGCATTTTGACATTGGCGTCAAATTTCGACATTGTGTTTGCTTTAGTTTTAAGGAAAATTTCCAGAAGTGTTCTAGTTTTAAATAATCTATACGATTGCACATGAGCTAGCAGTGGTGTGAATTATCTACTATCTATCATCACAATATGCATACAGTCATGAATATTGTGTCCTTCACCTATCTATCTATAAATATCACATGGCAACTAAACCTGTTACAATTCTGTTTTCCCAGTTTGATCTCCAATGGATGTTAATTCATTGTGATCCTCTGCGACCTGAGAGAGAGTCCTGCACTGAGCTGGAAGCCCAAAGAGCGGTAAGTGGATATATATAGTGTCCTCCTCTGGATACTTCCTCCTTAAATATATAACATATATCTATGCACAGTTCTCTCTAAATGGAGGGCACAATACACAGCAGTGAAACTTCTTTGAGATTAAAGAAAATTGTCTAGATCAGTGGTCCTATCATCAAAGATATTCAGAAAATATATATGCCATAGCTAAATTTTTTACATACTGTTTAAGCATTTTCCATTCTGTGGGGTATTTTTATTTGTAAGTTAGAGGAGTTTTGTAGTTTCTACAGAATTAAGTAATGGTATGCCACAATCATGGAGCTGTGCCTAAATCATTAGCTGCACATGCCAACAGGGCAGCACGGTGGCTCAGTGGTTAGCGCTGCAGCCTTGCAGCGCTGGGGTCCTGGGTTCGAATCCCACCAAGGACAACATCTGCAAGGAGTTTGTATGTTCTCCCCGTGTTTGCGTGGGTTTCCTCCGGGTACTCCGGTTTCCTCCCACACTTCAAAGACATACTGATAGGGAATTTAGATTGTGAGCCCCCCATCTGGGACAGTGATGAAAATGTGTGCAAACTGTAAAGCGCTGCGGAATATGTTAGCGCTATATAAAGATTATTATTATTATTATTAACTGTGTTTCACAGTCCTCACCTCACTTTAATGACCTAGATCGAAGACAGGTGACTACAGGAATTCAGTGGTTAGATGGGGAAAGGGGCTTCCTCTGTTACTAATTCAATGCCTCCCCAATATGATTGTGGTGTGCTGATATTAATCTGTGATTCAACAATGATCCCCAGGTCTGACACTGACATAAGTCTACAGGGTCCTGCTAGAATCTGGGCATAGAATTTAGCTTTTAATAGAATCATTAAAACAACCCATAAAATTGGACATAACTATCCAGTCACTATTATAGACAATTGTCGTTAGAAATAAATGTATAAAGGGGCAAAAAAGCTATAATGCCCTAGTGGGCCCTAAAATGACCCTTCCTGACTGCGGAGGTTGGCACCCTAGATGTATATGGTGCCCCCGCTCAACGTCGGCATCCCTAGTTACGCCCTAGACCACCCTACGTATACAAAAAAGGACACAAAAAGAAAAACACACACTCACACCTATGGTACCGAAAAACAAAAGAGAAGAGACAATAGGTCTCATATAAAAGTGCTATAGTGCTGTAAACCTTATCTCGTAGTAAAAAATGTGGCCTTATCTGAGAGTTTGAGCAATAAGTATGAAAAATGCAGCTTCAAAATAACTTATCTCGTAGTCAAAAAGACAGCAAGCTGCAGTAGACAAAAATCTGGGCTTAATAACCTCTTAAAGAAATTTTTTGAAAAAAACGTCTACATAGGGGTTAAACTGAAATACTGGAAGATGCAGCTACAATAGAACTTATCTCTTAGTAACAAAAATAGCAAAAATGGCAGGCTGCAGTAGACAAACACCTAGGTTTAATCCCCCATTCTATAATCTGAAAAAAGACTGAAATGCTCAGCAGCACATATAACACAGGTGTACCAAAATCAGGACGCACGTTTGGACTAGAGCACACTGCACAAATTCAATGATAGGCATAAACGCTTGAATATCAAAGCAAATATGCTCTCTGCACAATGTCAATAGAAAAAAGCAGAGGTATGCAATCGCCCAGTATTCTATGCAACAGAAAGGGTAACAATAAATAATAATATATCTCAAAATGCTATCTCCGCCACAAAATAGCAGAAGCAGAGACAAGCATACTAGTATTATGCATAGACTGTGCAGTATTTCTTGCAGTAAAAAACAGGTTTATCAATACATCTGTTTATCATGAGGTACGTAATTTCACCTCAGCGTCCATTCACGGACAATCTGCCAAATACAATGTGCAGTAAAGATACTTATCAGCTATTGATGGAAACGGGACCCGACGCGTTTCCCCCTCAAAATAGGTGAGGGTTCATCAGGGGTCAGAAAATGGGGGTCTCATCATGCTGCACTGACCGGACGGCCAGGTTCTCCTTGATGTATTGTGACATGGCCTCCGTCTCCGGAAGAGACAGAGGATACACCCGACCCCGGGGAGGTTCTGCACCAGGCAGGAGGTCGATAGGACAGTCGTAGGGGCGGTGTGGCGGGAGAGTCTCAACCGCTCTCTTGGAGAACAAATCTGCGTACTGCTGATAGTGTTTAGGGAGCGAAGAGAGATCTGCGGGAGCTGCAGTGGAAGCAACCTGAACGCATTTGCTCAGACATCTACCCTCACAAGACTTACTCCAACTAAGAATTTTCCCCGAGGACCACTCAATATGGGGAGAGTGGCAGCGCAACCAGGGAACACCCAAGAGAACCTGATCAATACCCTCAGGCATAATAAGGAGGGACACTGTCTCGTGATGGGACGGAGACAGTGAGAGTCTTAATGGAGCAGTCTGATGGGTAATCTGTGAGGGTAATGTCGAGCCGTTCACGACTCTGATGGTTACCGCTTGAGGTAACCTGGCCAAGGGTATCACGTGCTGAAGAGCGAAGGCTGAGGACATAAAATTACCCTCCGCTCCAGAATCCATGGAAACCTCCATCGCCAGAGTGGAGGAACCGAACTCCAGCTCCCCCTTGAAGGTTAGCTTGGAGGAAAATGGTGTGGAGTCACGTGACCCTTCTGCTGTTGCCACTAGATGCGGGCATTTTTCCGAGCGCTGTGGGCACCTATTGGCAACGTGACCAGACTTTCGGCAGTAGGAATGAGCTTTGGAGGTTCGAGCAGGGCGGAACTTAGAGCCCGTATGATGCAGCTCCATATCCACCAACGACTCGGACGCTCGATTGGGTGGCTCCAGAGGTTTAGAGAAAGTTGGAGCCAACCTAAACCCTCGCTCTAGGAAACGGAGATTAATGCGGGTGGAGATGGTAATAAGCTCCTCCAGAGTACCGGGAACCTCCCGAGTGGCCAGAGCGCCCTTAATGTGGTCAGCCAAACCCCTCCAAAATATTGGTATTAGGGCCTTATCTGACCACTCCAACTCGGAGGCCAGTGTCCGAAAACGGATGGCATACTGGCTGACCGGGGATGAACCCTGTGTCAGGGCCAACAGCTGGAGCGCGGTATCATGTGTGACCCGTGGTCCCAGAAAGACCTGCTTCAGAGAGCCTAGGAACTGAGAGGCTCTCTGAACCGCGGGGTCACCACGCTCCCACAGTGGTGTGGCCCACTCCAGAGCCCTGCCGCCAGAAGGGAAATTAATCCGACCTTAGCCCGCTCAGAGGGGAATCGCACAGCCAGCAGCTCTAACTGAATAGCACACTGGCTGACGAATCCTCTACAGGAGGCACTATCACCCGAGAACTTCTCGGGCAGTGGGAGGTGGGATAACATCGGTGCAGGGATGGAAGTGGGAACACGAGAAACAGCCTCCGCGGCTGCCTGGGCAGCGGCCGCAGCAACATTCGCAGCCGAGGTTGAACGTTCGAGAGCTGCCAACCTGTCCCCCAGCTGCCGAATGTGGAGCAGTAGTTGCTGTTTATCCTCCATTACTAGCCAGACCCTGGCGCTAGTATAATGTTAGGGCTGGCGGAACTCACCAAATTATAAAATAATAGTAGGTGCGTTCGTAGCCCGGGGTCCACCGTGCAGAGGTGGTACACTGCTGCTAAGTAAAGACGGAAGTATAAAGCGGTGTGGGAAGGTCACACGTGGGTTAACGTCACCCAGTGTGAACAGCAGCGACTCTGTTTACTCTCAGAGCCGCACTACCGCTGAACATAAACACTGGAGCCTGTTTAACTCACAGAGCCCGGCCAAGGAGTGCACAGAAAGCGGTCACAGAACACTGCCCCAAGGACACTGGGTCAGAGTCCCTCTAGACCTTCTGAGTGCGCGTCGTCGCATCTGCGGATGCCGGTATAGACACTGACTTCAGTGTGTAGAGCACGTGCACTGTGGTGTGCCGAGCCACTGGTGGAGACCAATGCCTGTCACTGACTCTGACCTACTTACATCTAAGCCTGGGCTCTTAACAGGCTAGGCTGCACAACTCATGCGCACCAAGGGTAGGGGTTATTAATGAGTCATTCACCAGAGACATTCATACATGCATACGACACTCACTCTTGATAGTCAGGTAATGCAGTCTATACTAGCGCATGGCCGAGCGGCCATGCAAACCTTTTATAGCCTCGTGCTTCCGGGACCTTCCTGGCCTTTCGGATAGACCAATCCTAGCTGGAGAAGGACCTGAGCATGTGACCTTCGATCTCCAATGGGAGATCACACCATGGGCATGCTCAGTGGACCGCAAGGAGGACTTAATCCCTGGAGAGACTCGCTGCTGGCCAGCCTGCATTGCTAATGGTGGACCAGAGGTGGCAGCAGCAAGCAAGCCCACAGTGCTGGTCTGAGCAGAGTGCTGGGAAAGACGAGTCTGCTGAGCAGGCTCCTCTGTGGCCGAAGGAGAATGGGAGACCGTTGAGTGCAAGGCTCGGGAATCCTGCTGTGCAGCAGCAGAAACCCAACGCCTAACAGTGTGTCTTGTTGTGAGTTCATTTTCCCCTTCACCGTCGATGTCTGATGAACTCCCTCTTCTGGTGAAGGAAGGTAGTGAGGCTGATTACCAAACACCTGATCTGGTAGATGATAACTGGGTAACAGGAACTGCTGACTGGATATAAGGCAGCCGATGCCCTTCTGAGTCGCTGGTGATTTCTCTGCTGGATTCTTGGAGACCAGTCTGATTCCTGCTTCCCAAAGATAAGTTTTTGCTCTGCTATTGAACTTATTAGTTTTGTTTTGTTTTCCTTGTTTTTCGGAGTTCAGCCATCCCCGGTCGGGGGTGTGCTGAGTTCCATTTTTGTCTCTGATCAGTTTGTCTCTTTGCTCTGTCTTCAGAATTTACCTGAGTGCTGATATAGTCTTTTTGAAGTCCTAGCGACTTCAGGGCCTGTTTTTCCTATCAGTCGGTTGGGACATTTTTTGGTAGGGTTTTTTACGGATTGCAGACAGCAGCTTTTCTATCCTGTCCTTTTTAGTTAGCTTGGGCCCCATCGTTTGCTCAACCTATCTTTCTATCTGTGTTAGTGTTTTCATCTTGCTTCACCGTTATTATATGTTGGGGGCTGCCTATTGCTTTGGGGTCTGCTCTGGGGCAGTTTAGATTTCCCCTTTCTTTCTTTAGGCCTATTTAGTTCTCTGGCTGTGATTGAGGGGTCTAGGGCATCGTAGGAACCTCCCACAGCTACTGTTAGTTGTTGTGGATAGGATCAGGGGTCTGCAATAAGATAGCTACCAACCTCTCCGGTTTTCTGGACTTAGCTTGTATTTTTGTTTTTTCCTCCTTCGGTGACTCATTCATAACAGTGTCTGCATTAATGTGTGTGTAACATTGCTGGGCTATGGGGCTGCATTAGTGTGTGTGTGCGTGCGTGCGTGCAATGCATTGTGCTGTGCGTGTGGGGGCTTCATTATACTGTGTGTGTGGGCTGCATTATACTGTGTGTGTGGGGGGTTTGGGGCAGCATTATACTGTGTGAGTGTGTGTAGGGGGCTGCATTATATGGTGTGTATAGGAGGTCTCATTATACTGTGTATGTGGGGGCTACATTATACTGTGTGTGGGGGGTGTTGAATTATACTTTGAGAGGCCACTGCATTGTACTCTGAGGGGGCACTGCATTATACTCTATAAGGGGATGCTGCCTTATACCCTATGGAGAAGGCTGCATTATACTCTATTGGGGGCCACATTGTACTCTATGGGAAGGCTGCATTATACTGTATGTGAGGGTGTTGAATTATACTTTGAGAGGCTGCTGTATTGTACTCTGAGGGGGCACTGCATTATACTTTATGAGAGGATGCTGCATTATACTCTATGGGGGACTGCAATATACTTTATTGAGGGCCGAATTGTACTCTATGGGAAGGATGCATTATACTGTGTATGTGGGGGGGCTGCTTTATTCTGTGTGTGAGGGTGTTGAATTATACTTTGAGGGGCCGCTGCAATATACTCTGAAGGGGCGCTGCATTATACTCTATGGGGAGCTGCATTATACTCTATTGGGGGTCGCATTGTACTCTGGGAAAGCTGCATTATACTGTGTGTGGGGGGTTTCATTATACTGTGTGTCTGTGGGGGTTGCATTATACTGTGTGTGGGGGGTTGCATTATATTGTGTGTGTGGGGGTCTGTATTGTACTCTGTGTGTAGGGGTGGCTGCATTATACTGTGTGTGTGGGTTGAATTATACTTTATGAGGCAGCTGTATTATATGCTATGAGGGGGCTGTATTATACTCTATTAAGGGGCTGTATTATACTCTATGAGGGGGCTGTATTATACTGTATGAGGGGGCATTGCATTGTACTTTATGAGGGGGTTCTGCATTGTACTCTATGAGGGGGCGCTGCATTATACTGTATGAAGGGGCGCTGCATTGTACTCTGTGAGGGGGTGCTGCATTGTACTCTGAGGGGGGCTGCATTATACTCTGGGGGCTGAATTGTACTCTGAGAGGGGCTGCATTATGCTCTAAGTGGGGCTGCATTATACTCTATTGAGTGAGGCTGCATTGTACTCTATCAAGGACCATGGGGAGTGCATTATACTATATGTACTATATGGGACCTGCATTATAATGTATCGAGAAGTATGGGGAATGCAGAATACTATATGAAGGACTATGGGGTGCATTGTACTATATGGAGGACTATGGGGAGTGTATTAAAGTATAATGAGGGATATGGGGCACATTACACTATATGGAGGACTATAGGGCACATTACACTATATGGAGGACTATGGGGCACATTATACTATATGGAGGACTATGGGGTGTGCATTATACAATATGGAGGACTATGGGGTGTATTATACTAAACAACAAAATGCTGCCTATTCATCGAGTGATCAGATTGTTTATGCCAGAACAAAAATCATTGTTCTCGGCAGCACATTGCCCAGTGAAAACTGCAGATAAGCTGCTAATAACATGATACTGGGGACAGATTAATCTACTGGTGATCATTCTGTAGCAATTATTGTTCCTCAGCCAGTGTAAAGAGGCCGGTAAACAAGCATTGAACGACTTCAATATTGTCATTCGCACTCATTTAGCAGCCTGAACTCTGCACCTGTAAATACTACTGAAAAGTTTCTGTGTGACATGGAATATGTGAGCATTTGGGGCCCCACTTTAAATTTTTGCCCAGGGCCCACTTTGTCTAAAACCGGCCCTGCAAATCACATGCTGGCAGTCACATGACCGTTTGCGCTTGTCGCCGGCACTAGAAAATCCTCAGGGCGTGCTCTGTGTGCGAAGTGAGGATCCGCAAGTCTGCAGTCACATAGAGTGACTGCAGACTTTCATGATAAATCTGCACAAGCCCTTTTAATAGTATTAGCAATCTAATTTTGCTTTTTTCAAGCTTTAAAATAATATATGTAATTGTACATGACAGTGTTAATTACCTTTAAATATATACATATATTTTTGTTAAAAATGATTATATGAGCATATTTGTGGTTCAGCACTCAAGGACAGTTGGGTGGCTAAATATATGATGTAATAATAGCAGTCATGCTGCTTGTCACCCAACTTTCCCATAAACAGATAAAACAACAAAATTTTAGCAGTTTGTGAAAAGATGACAACTCTTTGGCTGAAATATCTTGAGGGATCATTTTCTTGAAATGGCTATTAACACGTGAGTGAATCAGGCTTTCACAGCCTTAGTCAGGTAAATGACAAAAATTAAGAGTAATGAAAAAGAAATGTAAAAAAAAGAAGAAAAAATAGTGTCATGTAAGTAATTTCTAGCTTCTTGATAAGACACAGGTTATAAGGTGATGGCGTGGGAATTTCATATTGGTCCAATAAAAATGAAGCTATTATACCAAATTGTAGAGGGTGTTCTGTGAGGTCAATAACCTCTTCCTACCAGTCCCACGTAAATGCAGTTGAGTATTATATTACAGTTCGAGCTTCCAGAGGAAGGGTTAAAAGAACTTCACAATCCTACCTTTCCCATCCCACAGACTAGGCATCCTCCAATCATTACTACCCTCCTCCCAGAACATTAATAAACATAAGGATCCGAGTCTTCTCCAGGGCTTACCTTGCTTCTTGTGTTAGCTCATTCACTTGGGGGATTTACTTGTGGGTCCTAATATTGGACAGGGACTAAGGATACTGAGATTTCTCCCCTGGCCATAGGTCTCACCATGGCTAAAAGTGTCAGGGAAAGCAGTGCCCTCCTGCTGGTGCTAGTGTTGCACCTCATTAGCTTCTCCTTAGCTCAAGTAAGTGTCAACTAACTTCCTTCATTTGTCTTTTCCAGGTCACCCAGGTATTGATAAAGGTAAGAGATGCTGCACAGGGCAGACGTTTGTAGAAGGGCTATACACTGCCTGAATGTATCTGCTTACAGCAAATGAAGTGTTAACTGATAAAAGTTTGGCTACTTTGTGGAAAGTTTACAAAACTTTCTAGCTCAGCATAAGTGATGTTCCAATGATACAATGTATACTGCAATGGCTTACATGGCATAGTGTTTTGCGGTTATCTTATGTGCACACAGGGGCAAGATAACGCTTTTAAGGAGACTAGTTTTACATTTCTGATTTGGCTAATCACTCCCTGGGCATGCCAATTACATGCCAATTAAACACCGCTTTCCTTAAAGTGATGCAGGCAGCATGGAGAGATTTCAAAAACACATAGTGAGTCGGAAAGTGAGTCTCAGGAGGACCATTGCCAGATGTGGGAATAGACTAGGGGTTGATGAAGGGTTAACAGTAATGCATCTCAATGCTTAAAGAAGCAAGTAGGGTTACAGTATAGGATACAGACAAGAAAGGGTTATCTAGGGTCAGAGAGAGAGAGAGAACTATGAAGGGGTTAAGATGTAGTAGGGTTAATATAATTGCAGAACAGGCATTTTGGTTGTTTGGGGAGAACAGGCAGGTCCAGGTAATAAAGGATCAGGGTGAGGGGTGTAGTAGAGGGGTTACATTAATACATGGTGAATGAGGGTGCAGTACAGGGGTCAGGAGGTGGCAAGGAAGCAGAATGTGGGGATACCGGCTAATGACAGCATACTACAACAGTTCTGGCCAGTTCACATCAAGGGGATGGACCTGACGTCGCCCACCCCCAACTTCTCTGCACATGGAGGAGGGAGGCAGAGGAGAGACCTCTACCTCACAATGTCCTCTTTGTAAACCCCCGTACAGCCACTGTAAAAATAGATGGAGAAAAAAAAGCCCAACAAGAAAGAGCACATTCATTCTGCCCGCAGGGGCTAAAGCCTGCACACTCCGCTGTCACAGCCGTGCAGAGAATATGCCACAGATCATATCTAACCTGTATAATATACCTATTCGTGTAATTATTCCAGATCGGCGATACGTAACAATGCTAAAGTATGACAGCTGTCAATCACTGGTTGCATTTGTGTTCATATATCCATGCCAAAAATGGTCGCTACATCCTATCAGCCTTTATTGTGTCGTTGGATATTTAGCTATAAACGTTCAGTCTAATAGCTGTAGACAGGTGTACACGGCATTGTACGCAGTATACCTAATGTATCCTATTGTTTTATCAGAGAGGACCCCCAGGACCCCCTGGACCAGCAGGTCCCCCTGGAACATCCGGAGTTCCTGGCATAGATGGCATTGATGTAAGTGTCATATTTAGAACAAATTTTGTATATATATATATATATATATATATATATATATATATATATATATATATACTTTAGTAACTGCAAGGATCATGCCTCCCATATAATCTACTATCACCTATGTGTTGAATGTAGTTGTCATCTGCCAATGGAGCTGAATTTTCGACTTTTGCTTTTATAGGGAGACAGGGGTCCAGATGGTCCTCCAGGCCCTCCGGTAAGTTTCAAGAATCCTCCAGACTGCTGTGTATTTTATTTGTTTTTTTTTCTTTTATTACTAATATTTCCTTTTATCAGGGTCCAGGTGGGGAACCGGGCAAACCAGGATCTCCCGGGCTACCAGGCGAGCCAGGAGCCGATGTGAGTATGATCACTATTACAAGGTGTTTTTTGAGATGCTGAGGTTGTGTAAGAAGGAGGGAAGTCCCTGCAGACGTCTTCGCTATGCAGTCTGGATAGAGGGCTTGTTGTCTGCACATAGCCTTGTGTTGGAGAGGATGGCTGAGGCTCAGATATCACAGCAGACTGTGTGTGAGCTCCATTCACCAAGAAGAGCAGTCACAGTGCTCACTTGTACTTGCAATGTTAGAACACGACTAAGCGTCAATATTGCAGCGTCCACATAGTATCTATTGTAATGCTGTGATTTCAGTTTATTACTATTTTATACAGAGGTGACAATTTTAAATGCAGCAGAGCCGATTTTGTCATTTGGCACGTAGTTTAGTCTACACCAGATTGTGTCTGTTTCTGGGAAAGCTGGGTGACAAGTAATATGGTGATAATTGTATTCTCTACAGACTTCAGAATGGCAGATTTGCTATAGTTGAGCAAACAGAGAATGAGGGACATGTACAGTATTTTTTTCAGTTTGGAAAGACTAGGTCTTAATTATTTCCAGTTTGATACGGTGGCCATATTAGCTGTCACCCAACTTTCCAGGAAGTGACGGATGCAGGCCGGCTCGGACTGGACCGCTGTAGAGCAGGAGAATTCTCTGGTGGGCCACCACACTCTTATATGAGCAGTACTTGGCACTATACCCTTAAATCTTCGCGTACAGATAAATTACAGACAAATGTACAGACAAATTTGTCATTTTGTGTTTTCTTGTTGTGTACAGATAACTGCAGCATCTTATTCATGTAACAATCTTCCAAGTTCATTGTTATATAAATTTGTGATTTGCGGATAATGTCACAGTTGCATGTAGTTGTAAACTGGAGCCCTGGAGTTGGTTTACATTTGGGCCCTTGGCACCCCAGCCCGACTCTGCCTGCAGGTAGTGTCAGCGTTTTATATTGTGTGCTGTGATTATCTGTTAGTATACTGACAGCTGCCTCGTCATGCTCATTGTGATGTATCAGAAATCCCGTCTCGTACATCAGACAATAACATATGGTATGACAGCGCGTCTCCGTATCACAGCAGACATTTCCTCACCGGTGACTTTATAGGAGAAGTCACATAGCTTCCTGCTCGACATCATCTTTGCTCTGATCAAGTTGCATGTTTGTCATATTGTGCTGATAGAGTATGCTTAGCCCGGATATGTGGGGCCTGCAGGCTGACTGTAATTATTACAATTACATGGGCTGCATACACAATGTTGATGGCATGTGAAACCTCCGCAGTTTACAGTCAGCCCTTCTTACTTCTGTGACTTGGATTTTTAACACATGTTGAGGGGCTATAAATAAATCACCTTTTTCCTACATCTTGTATATGTTTGTTGGCTGAAAGCAAAAAATTACCTTTAGGCTATGTGCCCACAGAAGCATTTTTAAACGCTCAGGAAACGGGTCTCCTTCCCAGAAAACGCGTTTTTTGCGATTTTTGCGCGTTTTTGATGCGTTTTTTCCGCGCGTCTTCTGGGCTATAGGAAATAGCCAAAAACGCGGACCTAAGCGGAAATTAAGGCTATGTGCACACGTTGCGGATTCCGCTGCGGGTTTTTCCGCGCGGAAATGCAGGTAAAACCGCAGGTAAAGTGACCTGTGGTTTTCCTGCGGTTTGGTCTGCGGTTTTGCCCTGCGGTTTCACACCTCTACTATGGTAAAGGTATAAAACCACTGCGGAATCCGCACAAACAATTGACATGCTGCGGTTTGTAAACCGCAGCAAAACCGCACAGAAAAATCCGCACCATCAGCACAGCGCTTCTGAAACCCCATAGGGTTTCATTGTACTGTACATGGTCAGCGGAACTGCTGCGTTTCCGCAGGGCCAAAACCGCTGCGGAAACGCAGCAGAATCTGCAACGTGTGCACATAGCCTAATGAACATGCTGGGTTTTTTACCGCTAAGCGTTTCCTTAGCGGTAAAAAACGCATCCATTGGCACAAAAAGGCATTAAAATGAATGGGATGCTTCTTTTAAGCGTTTTTGATGTGGTTTGCCCCCGAAAAACGCATCAAAAACGCTTAAGATAACGCAACGTGGGCACACAGCCTTAATGTGTTTTTAAACTTAATTATTCAGATTAATACATAGGTGTAGCAGAGCTGAATGACACATTGCTATGCAAGTGGGATCTGTAATGCTATCATTTATATCGGGTCCATAAAATGAAGACTTTATCTTTCATGTCACTGGCTAAAATCGGAGCATGATGGATGACATGAATCCATTTACCGGAAGGATGCAGAACACAATTAAAATTCCCAGCATGTTGCAGCACCGTGAGCACAGAGAAGGACCCCGGCCTTGTCATTTCTAATAAGTCCCATTTAGTGCACTTTGACCTTAAGGGCTTACGACGTCCAGTTACCTGCTGTGGGCCACAGTGTTCCCATTCTTTGAGGTTTAATAAAAATTTGGAGCGGGTATATTTGTACTTTTTGCAAAGTTTCATTCATTAAGTAGCATAAATGGGTGGGGTGTTAGACCCCCTCCGATCCGATATTGATGAGCTTTCCTAAGGATTTGTAGCCAATTTCATTTTAGTGGAAGACTCCTTCAAAGGAATTGACCACTTTATGTTTAATACAAGGGCTGGGGATGTGATTTTGTGACACTTGCTTATTTATACATATTACAGGTATCGGTGAGCGGATACATTCTGGTGGACTGAATTCTACTCGAGTTTTACAAAATTAAGCATTTGCCAAAATGCTGATTTTGTTTCATTCTCTTCATGGATTCAGCTCTCCATCCCCTTACTGTAATCCGTCTGGTCTTCACCGCATCTTCAGATTGCTGTCGTTCGCGGTGATTTCCCCGCCTAAAGCTACTTTCACACTTGCGTTTTTTTGCGATGCGTGCGCAGTGCAAACACGCATAAAAAATGCATCATGCGTTTTTATGCGTTTTCTTGTTTTTTGCGCATGGTTTTTGCAAAAAAAGCATGCTTTTTTTTGCGCTGCCGTGCACATGACTATGCGCACGTCAGCGCTCCCATAGACTTTAATGGGTTTTTGGGTGAATTTCATGCACATTGCGTGCGCATGTGTTTTTTTGAGACAGGTCGGACGCACAAAAAATGCAACAGGATGCATTTTGTGCACCAGGGCGCACACTACAAAAAAACGCATGCGCATACAAACGCATGACAATGCCCACCCATGTTAAGTATAGGAAAAAAATGCATGCGCATTTATGCGCAAAAACGCAGCGCAAAAAAACGCAAGTGTGAAACCTGCCTAAGTGCGTGAAAGGTCATAGCATCATGACGTGCCAGTATGCACCATGACTTTGCAGGCTCATGCACAGAACAATGATTGGCATCAATGTAAAGATCTGGTGAGGACCAGAAAGGTGATAGTGAAGAGTGGAAGGGTCTGAGAGGTGAGCGGTAAGTGGAGTATATGTGTTTTTCTTTTTACATCTTATGTTTATTATGCTCTTTGGTCCAGAGAGACCCCAGATCATAATAAGGGACATTGAATTTGTGGAGAATAATTTCAATGTGAATCTTATTTCCCGAGAATCTGCGTGAACTGGCAAATTTGCAGTGTTGCTAAACTGCTCATCTCTAATTACAGGCTTTCCTCCACATGTGACCAGACTTCCTCCAATTGAAAACAGCTTTCTCAAGTGCAGTGCTTTTTCATTTGAAGGAGGCTGATGGCCATGTTCCCAACACATTAATTAAAATAAACGTAACGTTGCCATCCCCTTTAAAGGCAATCTGTCACTATGTTTTTTCTACCCTGTTTGAGAGCATGATGATATATGGACAAAGACCTTGACGCCAGCAATGTATCACTTACTGGGCTGATTGCTACAGTTCGATTAAATCCCTGCTGTAGATCTACCAGTTTTCTGAATGCAGTACTCTGTATAGCCCCATCACCACAGATTGGCAGCTTTCTGTGTACACTGTGCATAGGCAGAAATCTGCCAATCAGTGGTGGGGGCAGTGTTCTGCAGAGCTCATGAATATGGAGGACTACCAGACAACAGGTTTACTAGTCCTGCTAATAAAACAGTGATTTTATCAAAACTACTGCTAGCAGCCGAGTAAGTGACACATCATTGGAATCAGAGTCTCTGTCTCTACATTATGCTGCTCTTAGATTAAGAGTCTGAAACCTGGTGACAGATTATCTTTAATGGGTACCTATCACCAGAAGAAAATGCTATTACCTGCAGATATGGGGTTAATCTGCATGGTAATAGCGTTACTAACCTGCCCAGAGC
Organism: Dendrobates tinctorius; assembly: GCF_039654945.1. Lineage (NCBI taxonomy): Eukaryota > Metazoa > Chordata > Amphibia > Anura > Dendrobatidae > Dendrobates > Dendrobates tinctorius. Next base: position 14,531,960 of record NW_027361692.1, read on the forward strand.
CCGCACCTAGCTGGATGCTGCTGGGAGAAAATGAACATTTTACCTCCAGGCAGTTTTTCGGTTTCAGTCACAGGGACGGGGCCAGTGTTGGTTCAGCAAAAAGGCCGTTCGTCCAGTGCATTGAGCTTTATGCTTTCATAAAAGTTTATTGTTAAACGCAGCAGCACAAAAAAACACAATAGAAAAAACAGTTTTTATGCTATGTTGGAACATGATAAGTTTTTGGTCTCTGTTTTCTAAGGGACCAATCCTTGTGACAAACACCACACATCGGCCAATACTTCTTATGGCAAAATATTGTAGCCATGTCCAGAAGATTGTACCCAGAACACTGGGTACAAAGAGGATTGTGCCCTGTACATTGGGTACAAAGAGGATTGTGCCCTGAACATTGGGTACAAAGAGGATTGTGGCCTGAACATTGGGTACACAGAGGATTGTGCCCTGTACATTGGGTACAAAGAGGATTGTGCCCTGAACATTGGGTACAAAGAGGATTGTGGCCTGAACATTGGGTACACAGAGGATTGTGCCCTGAACATTGGGTACACAGAGGATTGTGCCCTGAACATTGGGTACAAAGAGGATTGTGCCCTGAACATTGGGTACACAGAGGATTGTGCCCTGAACATTGGGTACAAAGAAGATTGTGCCCTGAACATTGGGTACAAAGAGGATTGTGCCCTGAACATTGGGTACAAAGAGGATTGTGCCCTGAACATTGGGTACAAAGAGGATTGTGCCCTGAACATTGGGCTTAGTGGGGAAAAGTTCTTCTAGATTTTTAAACATATTTTACTTATACTTACATTTATAGCCTGCCCATGCCATCCTACAAACCAACACAAGAAGCAGAAAAGTACTTTCCGTGGCCACTTTGCTCTTAACAAGTAGTGATTTGGGGTTGTTCAGCCTCTTCAGTCATTCACGCCGGTCATTTTACTCTGCTAATAGATTGTCAAGTACAGTCAAGAATATGGAGAAGAGATTCTTTCTTTGCCTAGCAATGCTGTGTTAATGGGAACCTGTCACCATAAAAGTGTAGTCCAATCTGCAGGTATCATGTTATAGCATGGGTGGGAAGTTTTGTGAGAAAAGATACAGTGTAGCCTGTGTTTTCATAATTTAAACCTCTGATCTTTCTGGGGTTTTATCCCCTTAGTGACAGAGACAATTTTGTACTTAATGACCAAGCCAATTTTTACAGTTCTGACCACTGTCACTTTATGAAGTTATAGCTCTGAAACGCTTCAAAATATTCCACTGATTCTGAGATTGTTCTTTCATGACAGATTGTACTTCATGTTAGTGGTAAAATTTCTTCCATATGACTTGCATTTATTTATGAAAAAAACAGAAATTTGACAAAAATTTTGAAAGATTTGCAATTTTCAAATTTTTAATTTTTGTGACCTTAAATCAGAGAGTCATATCACACAACATAGTTAATAAATAACATTTCCCACATGTCTACTTTACATCGGCACAATTTTGGAAACTTTTTTCGTTAGGGTATTATAAGGGTTAAAAGTTGACCAACGATTTCTCATTTTTTCAACAATATTTACAACACCATTTTTTTAGGGACCCACCTCACATTTGAAGTGAGTTTGAGGGGTCAATATGACAGAAAATACCCCAAAGTGACACCATTCTAAAAACTGCACCCCGGAAGAAGCTCAAAACCACATTCAAGAAGTTTATTAGCCCTTCAGGTGTTTCACGAGAACTAAAGCAATGTGGAAGGAAAAAATGAACCCTTTACTTTTTTCACACAAAAACATTACTTTAGATCCAAACTTTTTTATTTTCACAAGGGTAACAAGAGAAAATGGACCACAAAATTTGTTGTGCAATTTCTCCTGAGTACACCGATACCCCAAATGTGGGAGAAAGCCACTGTTTGGACGCATGGCAGGGCGCAGAAGGGAGGCAGCACCGTTTGACTTTTTGAATCCAAAATTGGCTGGAATGGCGAGCGCCATGTCGCTTTTGGAGACCACCCTGATGTAACTAAGCGGTGGAAACCCCCCAATTCTTACTCCAACCCTAACCACAACCCAAACCCCAACTCCAACACCACCTTAACCTTAATACCCCAACTGTAACCCCAAAGCAGCCATAACCCCAACACAACTCTAACCCCAACACAACACTAACCCCCACACCACAACCGTAACCTCAACACAACCCTAACCCTAGCCCCAATCTTAACCCTAGCCCAACCCTAACGCTAGCTCTAACCCCAACCCTAACCCTAGCCCCAACCCTAAGCTTAGCCCTAACCCTAATGGAAAAATGGAAATAAATGCATTTGTTTTAATTTTATTATATTTACCTAAAGGGATGATAAAGGGGAAGTTTGATTTACTATTTTTTTTATTCTGATCACTGTGATAGAGTCTATCACAGTGATCAAAATGAATCAATAGGAGAAATCTCCTATTGTTTCCAGGTGCCAGCAGGCAGATCTCGGCAGGCACTCTGCGCATGTGCCCCATTTCTCTCTCCTCTGATGTGCTAGATCATATCAGAGGAGAGAAAAATAAATGGGAAATCAGACTTTTTTTGCGGTCGCCGTTATTCGGTGAATAGCGAAGATGAGATGAAAAAATGACCTTAATCATGTTTTCCGGGATCTCAGCTACCCCCAGTAGCCGAGACCCCAGAGATTTTCCGACGCTGGGGGCGCTATATCCTTATTTCTCAGTGCCGTTAAAAAGCGGCGCTGAGGAATAAGTACCCTTAACTGTCGCCATTAAAATGCGTATTGCGGTCGTTAAGTCCAGTGGATGGTCCTATCAGAGACTGACAGCTGCCTGTGAATGTCTGTTTATATGATAGCTGTCAGTCACTGATATGACCACCCGCTGGACCAAAAATTCCAGCAAGAGCAGAGAATTAAATCATGATTATAATCAATCTTTTCTCACAAAACCATATATCATTGTGTTCAGCTCCCCCTGCTCTATAACATGGTGCCAGGAGGTTGGACTGCATTTTCATGGTGACAGGATCCCTTTAAAACAAGGATATGATGATGGGAATATGTACACAAGAGGTCAAATGAAAGGCCAAACACAGCTGTGTACTTTGCAATCTTATACCGAATCCACAGTTAGTCGGCTAACATGATGTCTTACAGAAAACCACTGATAAGTCATTGTGATGGCAGAATGTGCCTCATATAACATACCCAGCTTTGCCACAGTATACAGTGGGGAAAAAAAGAATTTAGTCAGCCACCAGTTGTGCAAGTTCTCCCACTTAAAAAGATGAGAGAGGCCTGTAATTTACATCATAGGTAGACCACAACTATGAGAGTCAAAATGAGAAAACAAATCCAGAAAATCACCTTGTCTGATTTGGCAAGATTTATTTTGCAAATTATGGTGGAAAATAAGTATTAAGTCACCTAAAAACATGCAAGATTTCTGGCTCTCACAGACCTCTAACTTCTTTAAGAGGCTCCTCTGTCCTCCACTCATTACCTGTAGTAATGGCACCTGTTTGAACTTTTTATCAGTATAAAAGACACCTGTCCACAACCTCAAACAGTCACACTCCAAACTCCACTATGGTGAAGACCAAAGAGCTGTTGAAGGACACCAGAAACAAAATTGTAGCACTGCACCAGGCTGGGAAGACTGAATCTGCAATAGGAAAGCAACTTGGTGTGATGAAATCAACTGTGGGAGCAATAAAAAGAAAATGGAAGACATACAAGACCACTGATAATCTCCCTTAATCTGGGGCACCACGCAAGATCTCACCCTGTGGGGTCAAAATGATCTCAAGAAGGGTGAGCAAAAATCCCAGAACCACATGGGGGACCTAATGAATGACCTGCATAGAGCTGGGACCACCGTAACAAAGGCTACCATCAGTAACACACTACGCCGCCAGGGACTCAGATCCTGCAGTGCCAGATGTGTCCTGCTGCTTAAGCCAGTACATATCCGGGACTGTCTGAAGTTTGTTAGAGAGCATTTGGATTATCCAGAAGAGTACTTGGAGACTGTCATATGGTCTGATGAAACCAAAGTAGAACTGTTTGGTAGAAACAAAACTGGTGTTTGGAGGAGACAGAATGCTGAGTTGCATCCAAAGAACACCATACCTACTGTGAAGCATGGGGGTGGCAACATCATGCTTTAGTGCTGTTTCTCTGCAAAGGGAACGAATGATCTGTGTACATGAAATAATGAATGGGGCCATGTACTGTGAGATTTTTAGTGCAAACCTCCTTCCATCAGCAAGGCCATTGAAGATGAAACATGCATGGGTATTTCAGCATGATAATGATCCCAAGCACACCACCAGGGCAACGAAGGAGTGGCTTCATAAGAAGCATATGAAGGTCTTGGAGTGGCCTAGCTAGTCTCCAGATCTCAACTCCATAGAAAACCTTTGGAGGGATTTGAAAGTCCATGTTGCCCAGCAACAGGCCCGAAACATCATTGCTCTAGAGGAGATCTGCTTGGAGGAATGAGCCGACATACCACCAACAGTGTGTGCCAACATTGTGAAGACTTACAGAAAACGTTTGAACTCTGTCATTGCCAGCAAAGGATATATAACAAAATATTGAGATGAACTTTTGTTAATGATTAAATACTTAGTTTCCACCATAATTTGCAAAATAAATCTTGCAAAAACTGACAAGGTGATTTTCTAGGTTTGTTTTCTCATTTTGACTCTCATAGTTGTGGTCTCTACCTATGATGTCAATTACAGGCCTCTCACATTTTAAGTGGGAAAACTTGCACAATTGGTGGCTGACTAAATACTTTTTTTCCCCACTGTATATATCTATTCTATTTTAACCTGTCACTCTGTGATTTCACATAGGCTTCTGAATTGTCGGTTTTATTCTATCTATCTATCTATCTATCTATCTATCTATCTATCTATCTATCTATCTATCTATCTATCTATCTATCTTTCTACAGTTTTGGCCAAAAGTATTGACACCCCTGCAATTCTTTCAGATAATACTCAGTTTCTTCCTGAAAATGGTTGCAAACACAAATTCTTTGGTATTATTATCTTCATTTAATTTGTCTTAAATGAAAAAACACAAAAAGAATTGTCCTAAAGCCAAATTGGATATAATTCCACACCAAACATAAAAAAGAGGATGGACAAAAGTATTGGCACTGTTTGAAAAATCATGTGATGCTTCTCTAATTTGTGTAATTAACAGCACCTGTAACTTACCTTTGGCACCTAACAGGTGTTGGCATAAACTAAATCACACTTGCAGCCAGTTGACATGGATTAAAGTTGACTCAACCTCTGTCCTGTGTCCTTGTGTGTACCACATTGAGCATGGAGAAAAGAAAGAAGACCAAAGAACTGTCTGAGGACTTGAGAAACCAAATTGTGAGGAAGCATGAGCAATCTCAAGGCTACAAGTCCATCTCCAAAGACCTGAATGTTCCTGTGTCTACCGTGCGCAGTGTCATCAAGAAGTTTAAAGCCCATGGCACTGTGGCTAACCTCCCTAGATGTGGACGGAAAAGAAAAATTGACAAGAGATTTCAACGCAAGATTGTGCAGATGTTGGATAAAGAACCTCGACTAACATCCAAACAAGTTCAAGCTGCCCTGCAGTCCGAGGGTACAACAATGTCAACCTGTACTATCCGTCGGCGTCTGAATGAAAAGGGACTGTATGGTAGGAGACCCAGGAAGACCCCACTTCTTACCCCGAGACATAAAAAAGCCAGGCTGGAGTTTGCCAAAACTTACCTGAAAAAGCCTAAAACGTTTTGGAAGAATGTTCTCTGGTCAGATGACACAAAAGTAGAGCTTTTTGGGAAAGGCATCAACATAGAGTTTACAGGAGAAAAAAAGAGGCATTCAAAGAAAAGAACAAACATGGCGGAGGTTCCCTGATGTTTTGGGGTTGCTTTGCTGCCTCTGGCACTGGACTGCTTGACCATATGCATGGCATTATGAAGTCAGAAGACTACCAACAAATTTTGCAGCATAATGTAGTGCCCAGTGTGAGAAAGCTGGGTCTCCCTCAGAGGTCATGGGTCTTCCAGCAGGACAATGACTCAAAACACACTTCAAAAAGCACTAGAAAATGGTTTGAGAGAAAGCACTGGAGACTTCTAAGGTGGCCAGCAATGAGTCCAGACCTGAATCCCATAGAACACCTGTGGAGAGATCTAAAAATGGCAGTTTGGAGAAGGCACCCTTCAAATATCAGGGACCTGGAGCAGTTTGCCAAAGAAGAATGGTCTAAAATTCCAGCAGAGCATTGTAAGAAACTCATTGATGGTTACCGGAAGCGGTTGGTCGCAGTTATTTTGGCTAAAGGTTGTGCAACCAAGTATTAGGCTGAGGGTGCCAATACTTTTGTCTGGCCCATTTTTGGAGTTTTGTGTGAAATGATCAATGTTTTGCTTTTTGCTTCATTCGCTTCATTCTCTTTTGTGTTTTTTCATTTAAGACAAATTAAATGAAGATAATAATACCAAAGAATTTGTGTTTGCAATCATTTTCAGGAAGAAACTGAGTATTATCTGACAGAATTGCAGGGGTGTCAATACTTTTGGCCACAACTGTATCTCTCTATCTATTATGTTTTGAAGAGTATTTTCTTTGAAAACGATGTGTAAATGCCAGAGAATTTCTCTATGTAAAAGCTCATGCTAAAATCGCATTGCATTCGGATAGCAATCACACTGCATTCAGATGTAAATCGGATGCCAGGTGTGAAATATCGGATTGTACTCGCATAAAAAATGCTTGACACTTACAAGACACTTGCATTACACTCGTCCGACTCTCCTGCATCAAAACTGGACCGATTTTAAAATCGCTAGTGTGACTCCAGCCTAAGCCTAACTATAGCCTCAATCTCAGGCTAGTTTCACACTTGCTTTTTTTTGCAGCGCGTTTTTCCCGCAAAAAAACGCATTGAAAAAACGCATACATAAGCATACAACTGCTGCGTTTTTTTCAAGCATTTTTATGAGCATGCATGAAAAAAACGCAGCGTTTTTATGCGTTTGTATGCGTTTTTAGCGCGTTTTTACCGCGTTTGCGTTTTTTTCCAACATTTTTAGGTGGCCCCTCACACTACCCAAACCATGACTTTACTAACCCTAACCCTGACCCTAACCCTAACCCTGACCCTGACCATAAGCCTAACCCTAAACCCCCTTAACTAACCCTAACTCTAACCCAAACCCCTAAATTCCATGGTTTAAAAAAAAAACCGCATATGCAAAAAAACGCATACATGAGCATGCCAGTGCGCACATATGCGCATCCATAGGCTATAATGGCCATTTTTAGAGCAAAACGTGCGCATATGTGCGCATGCGCTTTTTTGCAGGGCCAAAAAATGCAACATGCTGCGTCTGGAAAATCCCAACGCACACCCCAAAAAAACGCAGCGCATGAAAATCGCATACATGCGCTGACCAGTGCGCAGGTATGCGCACCCATGTTAAATATAGGGGAAAAAACGCATGCGCAGGTGTGCGTTTTTTTCCAGCGCTAAAAAACGCAAATGTGAAACCAGCCTTAGTTAGGGTTTGAAATAATATAGTAATATAACAGCAGCTTTTAGTATTGAATCATATCCTCTACACATGATTCAACAATGTCTTCATTCAGTAGCTGCTCATCTTCTGTCACTGCCTATGCAGAGCGCAGCAGATGAAATGAGTTTGTCATTTGCTGCTACCCTCTGGAAAGGCAGTGACTGATATTGCAAAGCTTTAAGGTTACTTCATTACATGGAAAGCTTTGATATCTTGGTCACTGCCTATGTAAAACGCAGCAGCCTATGATAAACTCATCTCCACTACTGAGCTCTGCAAAAGGAGTGCTGGGCAGGCTCTAAGAAAAAGTGGTGCATGATGTTGAAGTTTGTAAACTTTTGTAAACAGATGGGACGGAGTAAAATGACTTTGGAGCCCATCACGCTATACCGTTGCATAATTTTGCAATTGATCTGTGAAAGTTAATGAGGTTGAGGTGATATACTGTAAGTTAAGAGAAGCAGCATGCTACTAAACATAACACACACAAAACTATTCTCTACAGTGTTGCGTTAGAAGACTGAAGCGCAGGTTGTTTTGCAGATTACCTGGTGGCAGAAATTCGAAGGACATGATAGAAGATGGAGTTTATGCATTTATTGCTTTGTTGAGTACATTATGCTGCTCTCAGATTAGGCTGCAAAAACCTGCTGACAGATTCCCTTTAACACAACAAATGCCATTAAATTTGTATAATTCGGTGTGAGTTACACTTCTCTGTATCGTGATAGCTTTGTTATTTGAAGAAAGGCTAGAGCTGTATGTAATGTGTGAATTGTCCAGTAGATGGCACTCAGGTAGTGCGCTAGTCTGCTTCCTCCTGTTTGGTTTGTTGTAGTTTTGTGCGTGGTAACTGGTCTTTTGAGACTCTTCCCGTTACTCATCCGGATTATATATATTTCAGTTTTTAGACAACAGTGATATTTGTTATTTTTTTGAGCCGAGTTCTCTTACTCGTGAGTTATTTTTAAAGTGAGTCTGATGACCTTGGGTTAGTGTAGAAAACCCACACAAACAGTAATAGAAGTGGCTGACATTTGAGCAAATTTTGGTCTTGTTTTTCCGGACATTTTATTTATTGCTCTCTTGCTCTAAACTTTTGGATTTATTTATTTAAGCATTTTTCAATTTCTTTGACATAATTTGGCCAATGTTGACATTTTCTGTCATTGATGGCCAATTGGTAGGCTGGCATGAGGCTCTCCGACAGTTTACTTGCAGTCCTAGAATTCAGACAGTAAAAATAGTTGAGTCTCTACAAAGGCAGCCTATTTCACTGAGCGGAAAGAGATCAAGATTTCATTCTATAGCAAACATCTCTTTCTTACTAAACCTTGTATATAGTACATAATGTGGACTAGTGGTGCTTCTTAGGCTTGGGTCACATTCATGCAGGGCTCTCCACCAAGCACTACATTAAGGTTTCTGTCAGAAATCTCAAACTGCATTCTGACAGGAACCCTGACAGAGCACCGGCTTCTCCATAAGTCACTGTACACACTGTCTGACGGAACGCATCCACTTCAGACGTTCATAGAAATGTGGTTTGACATGTTTTTGTGCATGTCTGAAAAAGACCAATACTACCAGGACGGAGCTCAGTCAGAGTCTACAGTGTCTTCGGTGGCTTTATTCACTGAATGGCTCTCTGTTGCTTCCTGTCAGAATACAGTTCTTCAGGGACTCTGACAGAAACCCGACGCAGTGCACTGCATGAATGTGAACCTAACCTTACATGTACACGACGCTGGATGTATCTATGGTAACATCAGTGAAAACATCCGTCCATCACAATGCTGGCTAAATTCAGAGGAAAACTGACTTCTTTTCTGATTAGATATAGACCCCTTTAATTTTTTAAAAGTGCCATGAGGCAGTGTTTTATTTCCTTCCCTTGCTGTTTTCCCGCCATAATGACATCTAATGGCTAGCACAACTTCCACAATTGCTGTCATTCAGTATAACAAACTGCTAAATAAAAGCTTCTCAGTGATGGGGAAATGAAGAGCTTGTTGTTCCCTGTTGGCAGAATAAAGCCGGGTGATAATAGCCTTTGTGGTTGTTGAAATTGCCGCCATATATACTTCCAGAGATGTAGTTAGACTTTACCTCACCTGAGGCGAAGATTGAGTTTCAAGAGGTCTGCAGAAATTTTGTGGCCAATCAATATCCAAAGTTTTCTAAGAATACGCCACATATGAATTCAAAGAAGCTTATCACAGGGCGATAATGCCTCTCTAACCATCACAGTGCCCCCATTATTGGTGTCTTACCCATGTGTGTGGCCAGGTGGATGTCTTTTGTGGCCCTGTGGCCCACCTCTCTTTTGTGTGTCTGTGAGATTAGTGAGCGTGACCTTCTCTGTTTCCGTCCTTCTCCCCCACATTCTGCATCAGGTTGTGCAGAATACATTCAGGTGACATATGCTATATGTTGATAGCTTCCTATCTCATACATACTCTACACACACTGGACAGAGAACCAAGGAGAAAAACCCACAAATGGTCAGCAACAGCCTATAACAAATGGTTTGAGTGAATGTATGTATATCACTTTCACTAATTGTACAGAATATCCTCACAAAAGCCTTGTTAGAAGAAATCTGTCAGTAGGTTTTTCTAACCACACCTGATAGCAGTAGAATATAAGGGCAAAGACCCTGATTCCAGTGATGTATAAGTTACTGTGCTGCTTGCTGCAGTTTTGTTTTATCTGCAGCAGATATATCAATTCTCTGAATGCTGAGCCCTGTATGACACTCCTCCGCCATTGATTGACTACTTACAGGGTGGGACATTTATATGGATACACCTGGGTGGGCCATTTATATGGATAAACCAAAATTAAATGGGAATGGTTGGTGATATCAACTTCCTGTTTGTGGCACATTAGTATATGGGAGGGGGAAAGCTTTTCAAGATGGGTGGTAACCATGGCGACCATTTTGAAGTCAGCCATTTTGGATTGCACCTTTATAAATGGCCCACCCAGGTGTATCCATATAAATGGCCCACCCTGTATTATGTACACTATGCATAGGCAGAAAGCTGCCAATCAGTGATGGGGATAGGGTTGTAGAGAGCTCATGAATATGGAGGACTACATGGCACCAGGTTTACGAGTCCTCTAGTGATAATCTCCTCCAGACAGGTATGGATTGGGGCTGAAATTCAGCCCTGGCATTTGAAATCACACAGCACCATGCTGTCCATGTCCCCAAGCACCAGATGGGAATATATTACTAATATTACCATGGATGGAGGAAAGTAAGATTTACTACAAGACCAATATTTCTACTGATACTCGTGGCCTGCTTGGGTAAGTGATGGAGTCAGCGACTTTGTGCTCTGTCACAACTCTTAACAGTATGGGTGTCGTGAGAACACAAATTCTGGTAACAATGTAGCAGACAAGGCAGCCCACGAACAGACAGGCCCTTCTGGAAATTGCCAGAATTGCTAGATGGCCAGTCCGGTCCTGCCTCCAGATAAAACAGTGATTTTATCAAAACTACAGCTATCAGTACAGTAAATGACATATTGCTGGAATCAGGGTCTCTGTCCCTTCATCATGTTGTTCTCAGATTACATAGCAAAATCATGATGACAGATTCTTTTTAACCCCTTCACAGTCTTGGACGTATAGGTACATCCAAGGTAGTAGTATCCATACATATGATACGAGTTCCTGCGTTGAGTCCGCATGTTTCCCTGCACATGACAGCTGATCTGATAAGCTGCATTGTACCTGTAACAGCCGCATGTGGATCCGAGATAAACCCACTGCTGTTGACAAGTTAAATGCATCTGTCAGCCTATGACAGCAGCATTTAACGCGCCGGTGAGAAGCGCATCACAATACCCGCCCATTGGCAGGTGTCACGTGATCGTGGGACGCTGATGGATTGTAAATCTCCTATGAATGCCTGCCCGTGATTTATGAAACACTGCTATATGTAGCACATCAATAGGATGATCACAGCTTCAAGTCTCCTATTGAAGCCAGTAAAAAAAAAGTTTTAAAAAAATATTTTAAAAATTAAGAAAACATTAAAGTCCAAATTACCCGCCTTTTGCCTCATTTGAAATAAAACAATTAAAAAAAATCTGGTATTGCTGCGTTCAGAAATCTCAGATCCATCAAAATATAAAGTAAATTAATCTGATCAGTAAATGGCGTAACAAGATAAAAAAATAGAAACTCCAGAATTAGGTTTTGTTTTTGCCGTCGAACTTTGCAATAAATCGCAATAACAATCAAAACATCCTATTTACCTAAAATAGTATAAAAAACGTAAGCTTTGGGCACAAAAATAAGCCCTCACCCAGCCCCAGATCCTGAAAAATGGAGCCGCTACGGGTCTCGGAAAATTACTTTTTTTTTTTTTTTACAAAATTTTTCACCACTGAGATAAAAAAGAATGTATACATGTTTGGTATCTGCACACTCATACTGACCTGGAGAATCGTAATGGTAGTTTAGTTTAAATAAATGCTTAAAGGCATAATAATTATTGACACATTAATTCACATATCCTAAGTATTAATCATTTATTAGAAATTCAGAAACACTTGTCCTCATATCCTGCTTATACTTTAGTATTATTTCCTTGTTGAGATAAACCAACTCAATTTTATTGATAAAGTCAAAGGATAATATATAAGGTGAGCAGCACTAGAAAATAAGTTTTCTTTCCCGTTGTCAATATATAATTGGCATTTCCAGGAATCCTTTCACTCGTATTTACTGGTAATTCTTCTCTTGAAATCTTCTCTATGGTTTTATTGTGACTATATTGCATTAAAGTATTAATGTCGGTGAAGAATTTTCCCGTTTCTCTTTTTCTAAATGATTTCCTCACTGGGTTTGTTACCATTTAGTTAACAGGACTTAACATTTAAAGGAGTATTCCCATTTTATATAGTGATGACACATTACTAGGATATGACATCATTTTTAGAACAGTGGGAGACTTTTGGTACCCCCACAGATCTTGAGGATAGAGAAGCTGATATGTTAACAAAAGTCACTTTTTTTGACACTGCTTGATTTGGATTTCATGAAGAGTCCATGTTGGGTGGCCACTCAAAAAATAGCCACATTATTAAGTGGGTTTGCAGCTTGTCAACTTTTCTACTGGTAAAATACTGTGATTTTTTTTTACAATTTTTTTTCAAAAGGGATTGAGTAATTTGGGAGAAGCAAAGTGATAACTTTATACGCCCCTTTGAAACAATGAGGGTGCGCTACTCAACCTTAAGATGGCTCCCCACTCAGCGATAGTGTGGAAGAACTACAGCAGAAAGCCAATGCAAGAGGTGTTTTTTTTATTTACTGGAAGGAAGAACTCTTCATACGTTGTTATAATTTTAGGGAATGGGTAGAAGAAACAGTCTTTGTAATGAATTTAGTTACATAGGCCCCCTCGGGCTTTCCTTTGCATTTCACTCTTTTCCTCAAAGGCAAGCACTCTTTCACACTGTCTTCCGGTGGTCCCTGACTTTGTCCACAGCCAGTAACTCTTTTATATACCCTATAGCTGGTCACTCACACTGCGAATACGGTCTCTTTCTCAGCACAACTTGTAATAGGGCATGTAGCCTGTGACCATTTTTTGGCTCTATCTCCTGCGTGGCTGCCATCACTACTCACACTTCCTCAAATACTACTTGGCATCTTACCTATGCTTGACATTTCTTGGTGGGGCTCCTCCTCGCTCACTCACACAGACAGCGATAATTTTCTCAAGTGGATACGTTCCTTCCTTACTCAGAGGCAGCATCAATATTGCTCACCCACATCGCTCAATCTTACACAACCATAGGCATAAGCTTCTCTCCCCACCTCGCTGGAACCTTTCTCTATATAACTCTGTAGCACCCCCTTGTCACTATCTAAATGTGCGGTGGGACAATTGGTGAGTGCTACCTATTCTCCACATTCTCAATTAAGTAGTTTACGTACATTATAGATGGTGCACACCTTAGTTTTATCCAATGCCTTGGAGGTGAAATCTTTTATAGCTACTTGTGAGTAGTTGACAAGCTCAAATCCACAGTCTTCTGGTTTCATTTGTACAAAAAGCAGTTCTTATGACTGGCTCCATATTCATTCACTATCTGCTTCTGTGAAGAGGTATGCCTTTGCGAAAAGCAGCATGGATTAGCTGGAATTAGGGAGTGGTCTTTAATGGAACTCTGTGTCCCCAAACATGTGCCAAAATTTCTCGGGCAAAGTAAACCAACTATTTTAGAGTGGTGTAAACTTAGCCTACACAGTCTTACATTATGCCAGATCTATCAGACAGCATGACATACTGCTGTATGATAAATCTGGCACATTTTATGACTGCCTTGCCTAAGTCTAAACTTTCTAAGAATTTTTAGACAGCGTTGACAGTATTGATAAGTTTTTTAAGACATAATTGACTTGAATTTGTCACAAACTTTTGGCTTTGTCTGTTAGTGGAGTTATATGATTCTTATTTTTTTAGATTCTTGACCACTAATAGAGCTGTTTTATGATATATGTATCTTTAATGGAACCTTTTGAAGAACTCATTCATGTCATATAAGGGCATTCGTTTATAAATGTGTATTTTATATACCTAGAAAGCAATTTCTTTTTTTCCATACTTCTCAGTGTTCTGGAAAATAAGTATTGAAAAACAATGCTAAAGTATCATTCTCCATAACACATCTATACCGTGTACCACTGTAATACTTATTTCTGTCTAAACAATGAAAACCATACCTGAATTATGAATTGTTACTTCCTGATCATTATAACAGGGATTGACTGGACCTGGAGGAACCCCTGGACCTTCTGGACCAAGAGGACAAAAGGTAGACATTGAATATTGGAAATTTAGCCATACGGTATGGTAAAATCATACATGACACAAACACAGTGGAAAGGGGATGTGTTAATTAACCAATTAAATTGAAGAGAAAGTAGAAACACCCAAAAGCTGTTGATGAGGGAAATACTATGTTATTAGAAAATGCATTACATCAATATTCGCCCATACATTGCCTACTGATTGTACACTGCAGACTAAAACAATCTGTCTGCTGCTGGACCGTCTTCCTCTTCTCTGTCTCCTCCTGATAATTGAGGGATGGTAACAGTAGATGAGAGATTTTCCATATTTGTCAAAGGTCATCTAGTTATCATACATTATTATACTTATTGTGAGTATTTGGAAATTATGTTTTAATCGTTGATATGCACTCATTATATATTATTCTTTCAGGGTGAGCCTGGATTGCCAGGTTCCCGCGGTTTGTCGGTAAGTGACAATAACAGATTAATGGATTTTCAGTGGGATATGTAAAAATGATTAACATGCGTAAAGAACTACAGGGAAGCAAAATAAGATGTAGAGTTATTGTTGAACTATGAGCTTTTAATATAATGATTTCTCAGTGTACATGTGCCAAACCAAACAACGTAAAACAATGCATGTACCTGTAGTTTATCATTAGAGACCAGTGATTGCCTGAAACATAGTCTAGAGATGCAGTCACTACGGGCTTCAGAACTGCAATTTACTGCATCTCTTGCTTCATCAGTGTTTGCACAGAGCTAGGAAGGAACATGACAATGGATTCATGCTGTCCGAACCCTATATGTGTTTACAGGGAAAGACCTGTTAGTCATGGAGCGTGGGGAATATACAAGCCACTGGGACATGCCTCAGACTTGTCATCTGAGACACATTGTCTCGACTTGGATTTGCAAAGTATGTTTTCAGTAAAGCATGTAAGGCAGTGTCTGATTCATGCTGCCTGTGGTTCAGGCAGCATCAATCCCGTCAGGATCTCTTAAAGGCTCACTTACACGGGACGATTTCTACCCATGAGTGAGTGCCAATCAACGATATGGTGTCACGTGCCCCATCCTGAGTGACACGGCCAGCAGGCCGGTAACTGTTACAACAGGACGCGGCACGTGTAATTGTCCTATGTGACGCGGTCTGCAGGCCGGTAACTAATACAATACGACAAGGGAATAGGGAAAACCTGGGTAACAATAACAATGGTGGCCCTGCGATAGGGAACGGGGAAGTGGAGACCTCCTGTACTCCCCTGAGTCAGTGTCTACACTCCTAACGTTCCCTAGGCCGGTTCCGCACCGGGTGCCGATCAGGAACCTAAAAACCCTTACTCGCCCTGCACCTAAACCCTCGCTAGGGAATTGGTCGGTGCGGAAACTAATCCCACCACTGCACTAAACCCACATAAGGAAAAGTGACCAAACAGGGGAACACCACTTAGCTTTGCTCTGTTGCTTATGCTCCCAGCAACAGAGCCCACCACCTGCGTGCATCTTTTCCTCCACCGTGTCCAACATCTGGGTGCACTGTCCAGCAATGGAGTCCAGCACCTGAGTGCAGCTGTCCAGCAACGGGGTTCAGCACCTGAGTGCAGCTTCAGCAAAAGAGTCCAGCAACTGAGTGCAGCTCTACACCATAGCTGCCACTCCACCAAGCTTTGCAAGAATTCTTCACTGACACCATAGCTGCCACTCCACCATGCTTTCCACGAACTCCTCGCTGACACCATAGCTGTCACTCCAGGACTCTGACTGAGTTGTCCTGGACTCTTCTCAGCACCATAGTGCAGCCTTGGAGCAAACAGAGTCCACACCTGTGTGCAGTTGTCCAGAAACAGAGTCCAGCAAATGAGTCCAGCTTTTCTGCCAAAGAGTCCAACATTTTGAGTCCAGCTTTCAGCAAGCGAGTCCAGCATCCTGAGTGCAGCTCTACACCATAGCTCCACTCCACCAAGCAATGCCAGCCCTCCTTGCAGACACCATAGCTGACACTCCACCAATCCATGCCAGCCCTCCTTGCAGACACCATAGCTGCTACTTCAGCACTCTGACTGGGCTGCCTGTGACTCTCCTTCAGCTCCATTCTTTACCCAGGATTGCTTGCAAATGAGGAACTATCACCAACAGTGATTAACACACCTGATACTCTCTTATAGTGCAATCACACCTGTTACATAATTACGTGCACAAACTAAGGAAACCAGAGTGCAATGATCCTAATGGCCACCGGGGGGAAACTGCAACTGAAATCACCACAGTGCAATGACCCTAACGGCCACCAGGGGCAAAACCACCTTTGGCACACAGCCAAAGGAAAAAAAAAGTTACTTTGTGCATTTAATCTGTCAGATTCAACCTGGATCATAACATATGGAAGTTGATCAGTGCTTGATTGTGGCCTATGCACTGAAGAGTTCAACTAATATAGCGGTATCATAAGCAAGAGACAACCCGATATACACTCAGCATGCCGAAAGAGGTCATAGAAGAAGGGCAGTCTAAATAAGAGAATTACTTTTGTAAAAGTTCAAGTTTGAGGAATACTTATGGATGACCCAACCTTAGGATATACAAACAAAGGAATACAGCAGCACATTGTAAGTGCTAAGATGTTTTCCAACATTGAATATATGAAATTTGAACTGCATTACTGCGGTATACAGTAGAATATCCTTTTAAAAATGAAGGTGCGTAGTGCATTTTGTGAGAGCCCATCAGCTATGACAAGGCGTTACTTTCTTTAATGGGACCCTATCCCTATATTATGTCTCTTCCAGGATAAAATGACCTTAGGCTGATGGAAGGAGTGGTCAGTCAGAAAAGGAGGCAGACAATATCTCCTAGCCTAGGATATGAAATTAATGTGTGACTGATGACAACCATTGGGAATACAAAAATCATCAGAATAAGAATGGACAAATACTATAGTTCAGCCTCATTCATTCTTTTGAGTATCACCTTCTTCCTGCTGGTGAGGATCCCAGAGGTCAGACCCTTTCAATTACACTTTGATAGCCTATTCTAAGGCTGGACCATCAATAAAAATTCCTGGAAAACTACTTTAACACTATGGCACGAAATACTTTTTTTCCTTTTACTCTGTAAAGCTTATTCCTAGGTAAAGGAATTAGAGTAGTAGGAATTAACACAATACTCACAACAACTAAATCACATGTTAAGATTTTAGGTGAAGAAAGCACCTACATTTCCATTTAGAATATCATTTTGCTGTTCCAGTTCGGTCTGTTTGAGTTTGCTAAATTCAACCTAATTGGATAAAGGGAGAAGTTTTAGCATCTGGATGTGACAATCGATGATTAGTTATGTCTTATAATTTAATTCTCTTCGGTTATAATTTAAAGTGAAATGTAGTGTGAATGTCACGTTATATATAATGGTTATCAGAACTATAAATTATTTTAACAAATGAAGGATATCTTACCCATTTTGTACAGTGGTTGAAATTATGTTGGCACAGTCATTGCCTTAGAAAGATTAAAATGATATTACCGTATATTTAACACATGCATTGCAGTTCGGATGATTGACTTTTATCTCAGACAGTCTTGTAGTACTGAATATTACCTAATTTATTAAGAGGTGCACGCCAGACTGCTTTTTATTAAGATCAGGGTAAAGTAGGTGATTCTTAATACAGTATTTCTCCCCCAGAGTGTACAAATCCTTATCTCGTTTGCCCAGAAATAGGGATGGGCGAATCTACTCGTTAGGACTCGTTACTCTGCGAGTAGTAGGGGACTCGCAGGAGTCGGTACTCTGCGAGTTTCCAAGCAATTACTCGCACAGTAACGAGTCCAATGCAAATCAATGGCAATCCTAGTTTTTTCAGAGTTTAATACAAGCAATCCTAGTTTCTTAGCGATTTTGTGTCCCGCTGTCAGCAGCGAGTCTTAGCGAGTCTAGGACTCCTATATACTGTATTCGGGACTCGCAGAATACAGAATATGTTAATTTTCAGAGACAGCCTAGTTTGTTAGGTGAGAAAACTGTGAAGAGCACTACTATGATTGGCTGCTGTCCATCGTGATGCCTATGTCATGTATCACAGGCAAGGCTGTATATAAACCCTGCCCCCGCCATTTTGGGCACATTCCTGTGACGATCTGAGCTAGTGCAGGGCGAGTTGGAGACATAGAGCAGATCTAGGGACTGTTAGTCAGTGTAGGACCTCAAGATTCCTCACATATAACACAAAAGTTCTTTTCAGAACTACCAGGACGGAGGAGTACTGTAGAGGACTGTAGGTAGGGAGAAAGGCAGGAGCAGCCTTACAGTGCATACAGCACCATCCTCAGAGCTTAGCTTACTCACTCAGCTTCCATCAGAGCTGAAATCAGAAGCATAGCTGAGCAAATTTTCTTTTTTTTTTCCACCAGATATTATTGGGGTCATATTTACCCCTGCAGCGTTATTGTTTCTGTGGCAGACCAGTGCGTTGCTGCTATCTATCCCACCAGCTAATAGCACGCATGCTGCCTGCTTGTGTGCACTAAACAATTTTTTCAGGGAGAGTGCGTTGCTTCTCTGCTAAGTTACAGCACGCACTTCACCCCAGAGCGGTGACGCAGACAGCACCACAGTCCACCTAGGTGACTGCCTTTGCGCACTAAACAATTTTTTCAGGGAGAGTGCAGGGCTTCTCTGCTACCAGCTAATAGCACGCACATTACCTTCCTGCTGTGCCAATACGCATCACTAGCCTTGATTGTCCTCCTATTACAGTCCCCTGTAGTTATCCCCTTTGCACTGTGCATCCCCTGAGACTACAGCACGGGTCACATCACATCCCCCAGTGAAGCAGACCCCGGCCCGGTGCTGGGTACCACGGTTTCAGTGCGTCACAGACGCCAATGGTGACACAAGAAATCTCACTCTCTCCTAATCCAAAAAAGGGTACAGTAAAAGAAAATAGAAGAAATGACATCACATAACTCTTACCCATGTTTGCCTGCCCATCTTCTCCAGCGTGATCAAATGACGGGAACATACTTCTGGCGATGGACCTCCAAGCCATATTTCGCTGTCTTTCATCACCATAGCCAGGGTGGATGGGCTGCCACAGCTGGGGCCACTCTTCAACCAGGCCGATCAGCCTCTCTGTATCACGTCTGTTACACATCTTTGGTGGGCCTGTGTGTGCAGATCTGATCGCCCGGTGTGTGCGGATCAGATCGCCCTGTGTGTGCAGATCAGATCTGCCTGTGTGTGCAGAATATCAGATCAGCCTGTGCAGTAAATCGGTTAGCACAGGCAACATCCTGTTTAGCTTCTAGCGTGATATAGAAACGATTTTCTGTGCTTTAGGGATGAATTCTAAATCGCTAAGCTAGGGGCCACTTGCGAGAGTAAAGAGTAAAAAAAATGGCAGCACAGGAATCGCTGCAATACTCGCATCCCCATTCATTAACATTGGACTCGCTAGACTTGCAACGAATAGCGAGTTTCCGAGTCGGACTCGTTAGAGTCTAGCGATTCCGAGTATTTCAGGATTCGCCCATCCCTACCCAGAAACACTCAACTAATACCACATTCTGCGGACTATTGCAGAATAGTTTTCACTGCAGACCACACACTGCAAATATGTACATTTATGGTCACCTTTCAACCCTTACAAAACATGTGAAAGTTGCTAATGTTTCTATTATTCACCCCTTTACACTTTCTGTTATCTTCCAGCCCTATTACCGCAATAACCAATTCATTGTAGCAGCAACGTGATGTCATTAGTGACATCACACCTGTGGCCAGCAAGGGGCCCGCAATAGTTAGAAGCCGCTTTAATGTACACACACATTCATGCACAGTATAAGGGTCCTGTTTCACTAAACGACGCACCAGCGATCCCGACAACGATATGACCTGGTCAGGATCGCTTGTGTGTTGCGCTGAAAGCTGGTATCCAAGGTAAACAGAGGGTAACTAAGCTTGTGCGGCGCTTAGTTACCTGCTGTTTACCTTGGGTACCAGCTCTCAGCACAAGCACGCTGGTATCCAGGGTACACAGCGGGTAACTAAGCGACGCGCGCGCTTAGTTACCCGCTGTTTACCTTGGATACCAGCTCCTAGCATCTGCTTATAGCGCTTGGAGCTCGCTGGTCGATGGTCTCCTGCTGCCACACGCAGTGATTCGTGCTGGCCAGTGGGAGACCAACGATCAAACAATGGCCCAGGATGTTCCTGCTCGATAAGCGATACCCGGCGGGGGGGCGGTCGCTGATATGTGTCACACACAGCGAGATCGCTGTTGCGTCACAAAATCGGTAACTCATCAGCGATCTCGCTTAGTGTGAAGTACCCCTAAGTCAACATAAAACCCTTTTTATCAGGTGTATACAATACATAAAGCTTTGTTCACATCATGTTAGTGAACCGAATTTTGTGAAATTTTGCAGTTCATACACAAGACCATGTCAATAGTCCCACCTTAAACTTGTGTATGCAAAATGGCATTTTGGCATTTTCCATGACTGCTCTGCTCAGCAAACCATTTTTTGATGTAGTGTATATAATATGCTATTATACACATGGATTACAGTAGGAGTCTAGTGGTGATATGTCAAGAAATCCTCCCAAAAATGTTCATATTTCACACACACACGTCTTTGCACATTACCATCATGCAGTGTCTATCTGGTTTCCAATATAAGAACTATAGATGAATTAATAAGCATTTTACTATTGCATTGCCTTTAATTTACAAAACTACATACAATATAATCCTATTTTCATGTTCTTTTTCCAGGGTGGAGGAGTTTCAGGGCCACGGGCAAGTACATTGATTCGGCATTTATTTCCAGAAGCAATGTCATAAATAAAATACTGCATACCACGAAGTAATGTCGTTTGTAGATACAAATACTTTATTAAAAGATTGTATATTGAATGGAAATCCCGTTAGCTTTTGTACACTTAGCAGCCTGTATATACATCATCAACGCTCTGTTGCTGCTTTCATATAGATGATAATGTATGTGATTCTCTGCTGCATGGTATTATGCGAGAACAGGTTTTACTCAAAGTTCAAGAGCAGTAATAATCTGTCATGTCGCATGAAAGTATACTATTCCTTACCTTAAAATGAAGCATTTTGCTACCTGACAATTCATTGAGCAGTTGTTTTTTTATGTAAATGCACACTAATCCATTATGAGCCATTTTTTCCCCATTTTCGGGCAGCAGTAGTGAACAAATGCTTGAAAGGTTTGGGGTGGTTTACTCTAAAAAATATTGGAACTTTAGTATCAGAAATATAAGTAGCGATAACTAAGAAAATCATATGGTTACATTTCTAATTCTCATTACAGGGAGTACCTGGTCCCCCTGGACTTCCAGGAGAGTTGGGTCGGGTTGGCCCAGTGGTAAGAAGCTCCACTTATATATGTGTTAATATCATGTTTGATTCTCAGCAGTCATAGTATTCTTTTCAGAAAAGTGAGGTCCAGGTTTTTACACACCCTAAACCGCGCTGAGTCAGGGACACAACATATGATGTAAGTATACATCATAGGTAGTGAAAGGGTTGTTTTTTTCAGAGTTATTGACATATTCTGGAGACAAAGGACAGGGGAAGAAGTGGCTCATAAGTGGAGAAAGAAGCAGATTTCTGTGATAAGATATATTACAAAGTTTATTTTATTTGCTTGAACTACAGTGTGTCCGGAAAGTCATGGTGCACTTTTGACCAGTCACAGGAAAGTATACAAGCATACCACGATCCCCGGATCTGACCCCTTAGACTTTTACTTTTGGGGTACTGTGAAGCAGCATGTGTACATTGAACGTATCAGCGACATTAATCACTTAAAACAGAGAATCACGGACATTATTGACTCTGTTACACCAGACGTCCTTACCCGTGTGTGGCAAGGACTTCACTATTGCTTGGGTGTGTGTAGGGCAACAAATGGAGCCCACATCGAACTGCACTGAATAGGTATGAAGCTGGGAGAGTTTTTCTTTTATTTGGAGGAGATTTCACATTTCTATAGTTTTTTGTTGCTTTCCAGTGACTGGTCAAAAGTGCACCATGACTTTACGGACACACTGTATTGGTTTATACAAAGTTTGTTGAAAGTACAATTCCCATTTAACAACAATTGCCCAGGGCAAAATGATCAAAAATAACAAAACTGATTTTAACAAAACAGACCATTACAATATTAAGGCCCTAATTCATCATAGTGATTATGACATAATTCTGGTGTGAATTGCTTTTAAAAATGTTGCAACTTTTGTCGTTGTCGCCCAGCTTCACCAAAATGGATAGAGTTGGGAAAGAACGGAGGTGTGAAGGGCGCTCATCTAATTCATGACGAAATATACTATTCCTTACGCCAGCAATCTTACTCCAGTTCCTGATTGGAGTAATAAGTAGCAAGGCGCACGGACGTGCACACCACTTTTCAGCTGCTCTTTACTCATTACGAGGTGTGCATTGCTTCATGAATTAGAAGTGTCTGACTCCAGCACATCCCCTCATTAAGACCGGTGTGAAAATTGCCAGTGTTGATGAATAGGGGCCAAAAAATTGAATGCTAACGGTCACAATGAAGAAATTCTCATCTTCCCGTAACATAGCTGCAGCACACATGTTTTCCATTAAGCATCAGCTATTTCCTTTTTGGTATACATCATATCCTACTTTGTTTTGCAGCACATCATTTACCCTTTGTAGCACATTTACGCTTTATTTTGTAGTACACTATTATCCAATATCTTTTTCAAAAACATCCTAACTGATCTTGAACCATATCATCCCTTCTTTATAGCACTATGCCTGCTTGTTTTTTTTTGCAGCAAATTCCCAATCATGTGGCCCAGAGGAGCCACAATGGTAGTGTATTTATACACATTGATTTTCTGTAATCCTGAATGCTCTCCAAAGGAGGCCAAGCCAGTATGTTTCCACGATAAATTAACTCAATATTGGAGATTTAGTTAGCAACACTCTCTCCTTGATGCCATTATATATGATGTGACCCCTCATTTCTATCAGGGCACTAAATGGAGGAAGTGCCTGACATCTATCTGGGCACTTGGGACACCGAGTTGCTATTGGTTGCTGTCACCTTTAAAAATGTAACAGGTGATGTTTCACCCAAAAACATGCAGCAAAAAGGTAGATTATTTGTAAAATCTAACAGAGTTACATTGTAATTTACTGGCCCTTATTTCTCTATTGTAAGCCTATCTCTATGCACATCTCTTTAACAAGTGCGTTCAACCATGATCCAGCTACAAATACTATAGCCATGGGAGTAATTGTTGGAAAATAAAAGACGGAGCTGATGCACTTGTTAATGAAGTGGTCTGCTTGGAAAATATAACCTATTGACATTACAAGCACAACCTGAATGCCCACAAAGGTTATTTTCAATGCGGCATTGAGCTATTGATTAAATAGGTCAATATAAACTTAGACTAAACATGGCCGAGAACATCAATGTGTCTAGAAAGACTGACTATTTTGCAAGTAGGCAACATTTCAAATTGCAACTTTCCCGTAAGATAGCAGGAAACCAGCAGAAATCACAGCTCTGCTCATTGACAAGTGCTGTCATTAATGAATAGAATCTCCACTGCTCGTGTAGACCATTAAAATGGAGAATTAAAACGGTCTTCTGATGCAGTCACAATTAGAGTTTGTCTCTAGCTAAATTTCAGATTGTTGCTGAAATGAAAATGCTTTTTGTTTTTTGAACCCATACAAATATATTTTACAATAAATCCAAATCTTGACAGATTTGATCTGTAAATTACATGTGCATTTTTCATCATCTCAAGAGAAGTAATTTTTATTCACTTCATTCGATATGGGATAATGGTGGGCTGGAAATTGCACAGTAAGTTTGTAAGTGTAGAAGTTTTATCAAAATAAAGTTGATTAGTCATTACTGCTCATGACGAATTTGATATTTTCAGCTTAAATAACAAGTATAGTGGGTTTACTTTACGTCATTGTACATAACGGCTGATGAAGTGAACTTTCAAAGAAGACCTGTCATCTCTCTATTTTTAGTTTTTGAACAACTTTGTTATTCTCTCTATTATGAAATAAATAAAAAAATTATATATTTTTAAATTTTTAGGAGGAAGAGCGAGTCACAAAATACCTAACCATTTTCCTTTCATTAAACCTTGTACAAAACTTTTAGCGTGAAATTTTGCTGATTTTCCATCAATCCCCTGCTATTGGCAATTGGCCAAATACATTTTTAGTAAAGTATACTATTTATCTTCTGTTTAGGGTGATGCTGGAGGAAGAGGATCTCCAGGACCACCAGGGCCACCAGGACCACCAGTAAGTAGTTAGTAAGCATTATAAGCAATGTGATTTGGATCATGACAAACAATGCAATGTCATTATAGGTTTATTACAAATTGGAGCTCTAATCAGAGTTTTTCATTCAAATGTAACACCTTCAGCTCTTTATCAAGTTACATTACCATAATACAACCTGATCTGCCACATCATTAAAACCACTGACATATTTTAAATTGTTAGATTTACAAAGGGTAAGATCTATGAGGCTGCAAATAAGTAGTCAGTTCTTGTAGTGAATGTGTTGAAAACAGAAAAAAATGTGTAAGTGTAGGGATCTGAGACATTTTGGCAAGGGCCAATTGTAAGTGCCAAATCACTGGATCAGGCAATCTCTAAAATAGCTGATTTTATGGGGTTTTCATAGTATGCAGCAGCTAGAGTCCTACAAAATGTTTCTATGAAAGGGCACTCAGTGACCTGGTGACAGGGTCATGGGCATCTAAGGTTCACTGGTTCATGTGGAAAGTGAAGGATAGTTAGTCTAGTCAAATCTTGCAGAAAAGCTAATAGCCAATATTGCTGAAAAGAACAATAAAACCATGGAGCAATTGGAGAAGTTGGGCTGAATCACATTTCTTTTAAGTCATGGAAACAGACAGGAGTTCACGAGTGTGTCAGTTGCCTATCTGGAGAAGCGATGGCACTCAGATACCCTATGTGAGAAGGCAAGCCAGCAGAGTGAACATTATTCTTGGCAATGATTGCATGTATTTCCAGTTGGAGAACTGTACAAACTGTTTCGTGATTGGATCACACACATGACCTTTTTGATCACAAACAGATCTGGTCAGTGAAGGAGTAAACCAAGCATAAATATACACATGTGAATAAAACTGTTATTGTAAGACAAATCCACGATGGTCACTGAAATAACTTGAAACTGACAAAAGTAATTTTCAGTATAAATTTCCTGAATATTAACTAATGAAAATCAGACAATGTTTGTGAATTGTGGTTCAACAGAAAAAAAGCCTAATGAAAAAGGCCTCCACAAAAATAATGGTACTCCTGGAATAGATTGTAAATATTTTGACCATAGGGATATATGAAACTAAGCTGTGCACTGTAAATAGCATCAGAGGTGTCTACAAACTTATAATTAGTCTGCCTATTCAAAAGGTGAAAAGTAGTCACTGTGCTATTTGCTATCATTTTGTGTACCACACTGAAAATGGACCAAATAAAACTAAAGAGAAAGTTGTCTCAAGAGAGTAGAAATAAAATTATTGACAAACATGTTAAAGGTAAAGGCTATAAGATCATATTTGAACAACTTGATGTTTCTGTTACTAGAGTTGCACATATTAATCAGAAGTTTAAGGCCTTTTAGGACTGTGGCCAACCTCCCTGGACGTGGCTGCAAGAGAAAAAAATTGATGGCAAATTTAAGAGACGTTAATAAGAATGGCAACCAAAGAGCCCAAAATAACTTCCAAAGAGATTAGAAGTGAACTCCAAGTTCAAGGTACATCAGTGTCAGATTGCACCATCCCTTTCTGTCTTGGGCAAAGCGGACTTCATGGAAGACAGCCGAGGAGGAAACCACTGCTGAAAGCCACAAAACTTCTGGGAGAATATCCCTTTGACAGATGAAACAAAAGTGGAGCTTTTTGGCAAGTTATTTCAGCTCAATGTTCCTAGATGCAAAAACAAAGCATACAAAGAAAAGAACATTGTACCTACTGTGAAACATGCTCTGCTATGTTTTTGGGTTGCCTTGCTGAATCTGGCATAGGATATCTTCAATCCAGGCAAGATGCAATGAAATGTGAAGACTATCAACACATTCTTGAGTGAATTGTGCTGACTGTTGTCAGAACGTTTGGTCTTAATTGCAGGTCATGGGTCTTCCAACAGGATAGTGATTCAAACACACAGCTAAAATCATCCAGGAATGGCTAAGAGCAAAGCATTGGACTATTCTGAAGTGATGGTCTAAGAGCCCTATTCTAAATCCCATTGAACAAGGAGTAGGTCAAAATACCTTTGGACAGGTGCAGAAATCTTGTTGAGCATTCAAGAAATAGTTTGCTTGCAGTTATTGCCTCAAAAGATTGTGCAACAAAATATTAAGTTAAGGGAACCATCAATTTTGTCCAGGCCATTTTTACTATTTTGTTTTTTAATGTTTCTGTTATTTCAGTGTCTATTTAACAGAAGGGTACTAACAATTTTGTTCATATGTGTAGTTAACTTAGTCTGGTGTTCTGATATATCCAAATAATTCTTATTTTGCTTGGCCAATGCTGTTAGGATGTTGTTCTATTAGTGATAGAATATGGATGTTTTTTTCATCCCTGAAATTATTAAACAGTTTTTATGCTATCTAAACATAAAATGGTGTATCCAAAGTGAAAATCAGCATGATTCATATCAAATAGCAATTTGTGCTTTACATGATAGCAATATTATTATTTTGCTGCATTTTCTATATAAATAAGGTAATATCCACAAAACTCTGATATGTTGCATAACTATCCAATGGTTGGAGAGAAAAAGTTTGATGACCTGTGGTTGAACATTACAGGCATTTTATTTTCTTCAGAATTTCAATTACAATTGATTTCCTTGTGTTTTCTGATGTGATGTGTTTCTGACTGACTACAGATAACATCTATTTTTGTTTTTGACAGGGGACAGTTGCTCTACCTGAAGGCGATCCCCTGGTGAGCTCTGTGTGAAAAGCATTAACAGTTGTAGCTGTGTTCTCCATGCTTTCAATTTGTTAGTTATCAGAATTGTTATTTTATTTTCAGTGCCCTAATGCATGCCCACCAGGCCGTCCAGGATATCCAGGTTTGCCAGGAATGAAGGTAAATTAATGTTATGGAATAGTTTCTTCCATTTCTAAAGTTACAAATTAATAGCTAATGAGAATGTATATTCAATCAGAAGAACAGTTTCATCTCTTTGACAAAAGAGGGACACATTCTTGGTAGTAAATATATACCTGTATGCTTCTCCTATATCTGAAGAAATTTGAGTCATGTATTCAGAGTTAGTTGGAAATATATTTGGAGGTGCCAACTCATTTCTTAAGGTTTTGTTGAGTTTGTGCGTTATTCTTCTAGCAAAATTTCTGATCTTCTCAAAAATTGCTTCCGCAAATAATAGTGGTTAAAGTTTATGTGCCCTAACAAGTAAATATGTAAGCCTTGAGGGTCAGAAAAAATAGTCACGGTATTATGGTTAGATAATGAGTGGATCAATCCGTGAAGGATCAACTAAAGTCAAATTTCCTGAAATATGCGGTTTCACATGTATTCGAATATTTTGAGTTTTGATTTGGGGTTCACAAAAAATAAAACTTGCCTGGCCTCATTTCTAACGGTGCTGAAGCATTAGATAGTGGACTAATGTGATTTTGTGTTGCCGCATTGGCCTTCCCATAATGCTCTGCAGCTTTGACATGTTACGGATTATTATTCCTTATACAACAGTAGTCAGTATCTGGGCCATTACAGATTCTGGTTCTCAGAGAATTGTTTTCCATCTGATTTAGGGCTCCGTCATACATAGCGATCTCGCTAGCGAGATAGCTGCTGAGTCACAAGTTTTGTGACACAACAGCGATCTCACCAGCGAGATCGCTGTGTATGACAGTGATCAGCGACCGGCCCCCCTGCCGGTATCGCTGATCGCTGTAGGAAACCGCTGGACATTTCTTTTGTCGCTGGTCTCCCGCTGGCCAGCACGAATCGCTGCGTGTGACAGGCAGGAGACCAGCGATCTGCTGGTAACTAACGTACACATCGGGTATCCAAGGGATGTGCGTCCCTTAGATACCCGATGTGTACGTTAGTTACCAGCGCGCTGATGCAGGGAGCTGGTAACTAACATACACATTGGGTATCTAAGGGACGCACGTCCCTTGGATACCCGATGTGTACGCTAGTTACCAGCTCCCTGCATCAGCGCGCTGGTAACTAACAAACACAGCGACGCTGTGCTGATCGCTGGTAAAGCTGTCTGTGTGACAGCTCACCAGCGATCACATAGCGACTCACCAGCGATCCTGACACGTTGATATCGTTGTCGGGATCGCTGGTGAGTCGCTATGTGTGACTCCAGCTTAAGTCTGGTTTACAGACTGGTTAAGCCTGTCTCTTCTGTAGCGTATATGCTTTTATGGTCAGTAAGGTTGTCTCTCTCTCTTATGCCTATAACATGTAAGCTTTCATGGTAAGTGAGGTTGTCTCTCTTACATCTATAAAATGTAAGCTCTTATGGTCAACGGGGGCCTCTTTCTTTCTCACCTGGAGAGAGTAAGCTCTTATTGATTGTAGGGTTCTTTCTCTTACCTGTAGAGTATAAGTTTTTATGGTCAGTGGGATCTTCTTACTCTTTCTTTCTAACCTGGAGAGTGCAAGCTATTATAGTCAGCGAGTTCCTCTCTCTCTTTCGCCTGTAAAGTGTGAGGTCTTATGGTCAACAGGGTTCACTGTTCACTCTGCTCTCCCCACATGTAATTTTAGGGAAATTACAAGCTCTCCAGTATTGAAAGATGTGCAAATATATTCAAAAAATCCAGTTTGGGGGGAAAATTCAGTGAAGTCAGTGAATTTGAATTTCTATTAATCTCTAATCGAGGTCAATAATCTTTACGTAAAAGAACTTCAAATGTTAATTAGGGGGAACAAAATAAAGCTTGTAAATTGCTATAGTGATACAACACCAACATGTTCCTTGCAACTATAAATAGGAGGTGCTAATTACAAGATTGAACAAAATCCACGTGCTGTACCAGATAGAATAGGTAGAGTAAGTGGCAGCTGTAGACAGCTGATTGGCAGAGGGTGGCTGTGGCCAAGAAAAGCCATGCTTGGATGCAATGGCTCTAGAGAAGACATCTATGGTTGAAGAATGGGAAAGGTCATTCTATGGAGTCCGTAATCCTCGTCAATGTGTGATCAATGCTGTTGTGTTTGGACTGGCTCTGAATTAGATACTTAGGATCTGATCATGAAGCTAGCCTGGGTAACACATGAGTGATAGATCTATTTATACTAAATGGAAATCCAGTAATAACCATTTGAAATGGGATTAGCCTTATATGCTCATGTCTAATCTTTTATTTCAATATATTCTAATTTTTGTTAGAAAAAAGTTTACCTTTTAAATCATTCAGAACGTTTTGTGCTTTTTTTGACATCCTTTCTACAAAATTGTTAAATCTGGCAAGTTAAGAACCTGATGAATGCTTGTTTCTTTTTGGACATAATATAAACCCAGAATAGCTGTGTTAGTATCCTCTTGTACGACAAGAAGACCAGATATATGTGTATCACCATGAAACATTAATATTAATGGTCATTTTTATTTGTGTTGTGTTCCTAATATTAGGGCCACAAAGGTGTAAAGGGAGAAGCTGGTGAACCTGGAAAGCAAGGTCATAAGGTAATAACTAATTCAACAGCATTTCAGAATCAGTGACTACATAACATTTTTATTTTTTAAACACAGTATGTGATTAAATAAAAAGCATTTTGTTTGGACTGGTAAACCACAAGAAATACAACGAAAATATGCATTTTTTAAAAAGTTTTACAATTATTTATTTATAAGTTCTAGATTTATAGAGGTCCACAAATGCATCCCATATTATTACACTGTACATTGACAAATTGAATCTCATAGTGCATGAACACTCTACATGCACTTGCACTGTAGTTTCTATACATTTATTACCTTTGAATATAATAATCTAAGCTCCATTGATGCATTATAATGAGGAAGCTGGTAGACTTTTGATTAAGTGCAAAGTACCAATCTGAATAGATAGTCTTTTGACGGCCTGGATGTGAATGCCAGATGATTATCTCACATACAATCCTGTGGATGCTATGCTCCAGTTCTTTTGCATTGCAGCCTCAATTTTCATTTGTTCAGTAGATATGTTTACATTGTAGAGAATGGTAGTAATAAAGCGACTTTCATTCCTTCTTTAAATTTGTATATTACTCTTTCATTTCAGGGTGAAGAAGGTGAACAAGGAGGGATCGGTGAAATTGGTGCCCAAGGACCTCCAGTAAAGCTCTTTTAGTTTCATATTTTTAAAAGATATACAGTATATTATTTTACAGTTCAAAGTTTATAGGACAGACAGGCAATATTTTAATGTGTGTGTGTGAATATATATATATATATATATATATCTGTGTCAAATGGTTATAGTATGACTAAGTTAAGTTAAGCCTTAGGCCTCACCTTCCCACCTTAGTTGACTACTGGCTGAACGATGGTTCAGCTAATTATTCAGCTGATAACTATTTCACCTGACTCTCCCATACACAGGAGCACTCGCTGTGTTAAGCATACCTCTGCTCTCTATGAGAGAGCCGCTGTTAGACATCTCTGGTGGTGGCGTATTTCAGAGAGAACAAATGGACTGGCAGTCTGACATCAGAAATGTCAGATCCCTATCTTACCCAACAATCTATTGTCCGGAGCCCCCAAACTCACTAGAATGTCAGCCAAACCTATTGATATTGATGGATTTGGTCATCTAATTGTGTGAATTAATAATAATGTTGTTAATCAAGAAAAAAACTTTTGAAAAGTTTCATATGGCTCTTATCATGGGACCTACATAATTGTACTTTCGTACAAATGATGAGAATTGTAGTTGGTAGCCCACCTGAGTGTTCCCTCTATGGATCATAAAGCCAACACTTTAATATCCAAAATTGTGACCTTTAAGTCCCACTCTAAGACTACCATAATTCACCCAGTTTTGGACAAAATTAGAATAGACCCAACTTTTGCTGGGCTAATTGGGGCATTGTCCTGGTGATCAGGAATGTAGGCAGATATGTGTAATGAACCAGCACCAAGACATTTAGACATTTTGTATTCATTTCATTTATAGTGAAGATTTTAAACTCTTGGAGTTTTATGTAAAAAGTGATACGTGTTTGATTATTATCCTATATCTCCAAACTTGGGTGTGTGGGAGTGCGATAGCTACTTAGAACACATCCTAATGTAAATGGCGTGTTAATGTTTAAAAGGTTTAATACTGCAAAGACTCTGCTTAAAATTAAGAAAATCAGCCTTAGGGCTCGCTCAGATGAGCATATACATTGGACGAGTGCTATCCGATGCATACCAATGTTATTCTATGGGGCAGTGATGATGAGTGTTTTCTTTCTCATACCGAATTGGCATGAGATAAAATGTGCAGCATGCTGTTATACATGCTGTAGTACAAATTGGATGTCACAGACCCATTTAAGTCTATGGGTGCATGGAAATCATGGGACTGTTCTGATTTTGAAGGACTCACAGACTGGAGAAGATGGAGAAATTATGATCTGTATCTTCTCACCTGTGATACCATTCTCTCAGAATTCGATCACTATAAATTGACACTAGAATCAAACTCGGAGTTTTATCAGAGTGTTATTACCATAATAGAACTTATTCTCTTGGAGGAGAGAATATACACCCACATTACTCTGGCTTTATCTATGCACTGCAGCTCCAGCACTACCTCTCCACTGCTCCCTCAGTTGTTATTTCTGCAGCACTGCAGTTCTTATGCCCCGTCTAGTCAAGAGAAGCCTGCAGCCAATCACTGAACTCACAGACCTCATGTTATTTGCTTTCGCATCACATATGAAGTCAGTGATTGGCTGCAGAGGTCATGTGCAGTTGATGGGACTTTACCACTGCAGCCATGTCACCAACGGGGAGCAGCAGAGAAGAAACGCTGAAGTGGCATTCTGTAGGTAAGGCTGATTTTCCTACTTTTAAACAGAGGAAGTCTGTGCAGTATTATCATTTAAAAGGGGCAACATTTAAAGGGGATTTACTGTAACTTTCTAAATATACAATTAAATTAATATAGTATTGCATTTTACACATTGATAAAATATATGATCTCTATAAAAACAAGGTAAAGTTTACTTCATATGTATATTTATATTCCTTTTAGGGACCACAAGGTTTAAGAGGAATTACTGGCATAATGGGACTCAAAGGTGGCAAGGTAAGTTTTGATATAATTGATATGTAGAATAAAGTTATAGCAGTTTTGTGGCATTCACATATGCACTAAGTAGATATTTGATGTTTATAATAGCAATGTGTAACAATTGTTTTCATTTTTAGCTCATAAATCAATAGTACACATGAAAATGAGTAATATTACAATATATCTTATCAGAGAAATCTGCTTTTTTCTCCTCCTAGTTGATCTTTCACTCTCAATTCAAGGGTGAAACACATTTTCACACTATGGAGATGACAGTTGCTGCTCATAAGCTTCTATGGAGATGGGAGGAGGTGAGGAGGGAGGAGCTAGAGGCAGACACAGACATTCTGCTATAATTACAGTTCAGCTATGTGCACATGTTGCGGAATTGCGCGGAAATTTCTGTGGGAAATATGCGAGAAAACCGCATTTTAATTCCTGCCTATTTCCCGCGGAAAAAGTAGTGATTTGCAAGTGTAATTAGCTTGCAGAATACTAGCGTTTTCCAAGTGATCTGTAGCATCGCTTGGAAAACTGATTGACAGGTTGGTCACACTTGTCAAACATAGTGTTTGACTAGCGTGACCAATTTTTTACTATTGAGGCTGCCTATGCAGCATCAGTAGTAAAAAGATGTAAAGTTAAAAATAATAAAAAAAATAAAAAATCATGTTTTTCTCACCTTCCGGTGTCCTGCGCAGCGTTCCCGATCATCGCAATGCTCCCGTCAGGTCCCGTTCCCAGTGATGCATTGCGACAATGACCTATGATGACGTCGCGGTCTCGCGAGACCACTACGGTATCGCGAGACCGCGATGTCATCAAAGGTCATTATGGCAATGCATCACTGGGAACTGGACCTGCCGGGAGCATCGCTGAGGCCTGCTGATGCTGCGCGGGATGTCGGAAGGTGAGAATATGAAGATTTTTTTATTTTAATCCTATTTTTTACAGGGATATGTAGGTGGGTACCATCCGCAAATGTTCTGCTTGCATTTCGCATGGTGGGCACAGCCACATGCAGAAAGTAAGCAGAATAATGCATTCATGTGTGCAGATTTTCCCGCTATTCCGCACAAAGAATGAGCATGCTGCGTATTTTTCCATGATGCAGTTCCGCCTCGGAAAAATCTGCAACCTTAGTACAGCATGTGCGGAATGCCATAGGATTGCATGGGATGCTTTTTTTTTGCGTTTTCACGACAAAATCGGCCGTTTAAAATCGCCACGAAAACGCAAAAAAAAAACGCTACGTGTGAACACAGCCTTACAGTTCTCTCTAGAATTTTATGAGCACCAACTGCCATCATCAATCTGTCATGTAAAACTCTGTGTTCACTGAATGTAGATTTCACCAATGAATTGACAGTTTTGAGAATGAAAGATCAGTCAAGGAGGAGAAAGAAGCAGATTTCCTTGATAAGGTCTGTTAGAAAGGTCCTTATTTTCACCTATACTTGCATATATATATATGTGTGTGTGTATATATATATATATATATATATATATATATATGATCCTCAAGATGAAAGCAGCCACCAAGGAAGTTCCAGTTTAAGTCCTACTTATTAGCCCATCCGGCTAGTTGCCCATACAGCGACGTTTCGGTCCTATGAATTGTGGACCTTTTTTCTACATACATATATATATAGCCTTGAAATTGTTCCAGAAAATTAAGTATTTCTCCCTGGAAAGTATTGCATTTACACGTTTATTTATTTTCTTTGTGTGTTTTGGAACAGTAATAAAGCTTTGACAAAGAATGCAGTAATGTTCAAAATGCATTACCGCAGGGACATGGAACTTTTTAAATCAATTTTTCAAATAAAGGTGTTTGCTATTTTATGAAGCAGGAACCTCTTTTTCTTCGCATATTGGAACAACACAAAAAAATGAGAAAAAAATGGCAAATTGGGCACAATTTCAAACAATACACCAAAAATGGGCTGGACAAAATTGTTGGCACCCTCAACTTAATATTTGGTTGCACTCCCTTTGAAATAAATAACTGAAATCAATTGCTTCCTATAACAATCAACAAGTTTCTTACACCTCTCAACTGGAATTTTGGACCACTATTTTTGCAAACTGATCCAGGTCTCTCATATTTGAATGTTGCCTTCTAACAGCAATTTTAAGATCCATTTCTGAGTGCTTCTAGAAGTATGTTTGGGATCAATGTCCTTCTGGAGGACCCATGACCTAGGACACAAACCCAGCTTTCTGACACTGGGCACTACATTTCAACCCAAAATCCTTTAATAATCTTCAGATTTCATGATGCACATAGTCAAGGCACCCAGTGCCAGAGGCAGCAAAACAATCCCTAAACATCTTTGAACCACCACCATATTTGACTGTAGTTACTATGTTCTTTTCTTTGTAGCCCTCATTCCATTTTTGGTAAATAGTAAAATGATTGTACTTTAAAAGGTTCTATCTTGGTCTCATCTGTCCACAAGATAATTTCCAAGATGGATTTTGGCTTACTTACATACATTTTTGAAAACTGCAATCTTTCTTTTTTATGTCTCTGTGTCAGCAGTGGGGTTCTCTTGGGTCACAGTGATTATAGTGTGATCCGATTTTCTCGGATGAGAAGATGGAAAATAAAGTTTGTTTGTCTTCTGTATTCTGTCAGAAAATCAGATGGCACTGGGATTTTATCCCAATGTGGTCCGATTTTTTCCATGGACTAATTGACTTGCATGGCCAAGTGTAGTCCGAATATCGGATGCAAATCACGCATTCTGTGATTTTTTTTTTTGGACAGACATGGTCAGAGATAACTCCCATATTGAATACTTTTGTAGACTTGTATCTAATTCAGCTTCAACCATTATAGCCTATTGAAAAATATTAATTTCAATATTTCAAACTGTCTGTATAACATTGCAGGTGACAAGTGACAAGGACACTGAGACTAGAATTACACTCATCATTCTTTGCAGAAGCATTATGAATTGTAGTGAAATAATAACCACAATATTTTTCATATACAAATGAATATTTAGCATAGTTCTTGCAGCATACCACTAAATAATGCATTGTATTGTGTTATATACTAATAATGAATTTTTGTTTTTAGGGTGCTCGTGGAGCTGATGGAGTGCCAGGTCCTCAAGGTGTTGCTGGTGCTACTGTGAGTTTAAGTACTATTAAATCATTTTATAAACTGTGAATATATTACATATTGCATATACGGTACCTTTGTGCATAAGCTATATTGCTGTCAGTAGACATACTTGTAGAATTTGTAGAGAACACTGTCCTAGATATTTTTCCATTACATTGTATACTTTATAATATATAGAGCATCAAGATATTTCTTTAAAAAGTTCAGTGTAGCATTCAACCTTATAAAAACAGCATTCTAGCATTTTTTGCATATAAAATTCAGCACAGTGCACAGTAATGAGATGCTGGACTCTTTACCATGATGCAAACTTCCTTAGTGCTTTATTTTGTTGCTTTCACTTGGCTTCTTATTTTTTTAAATCATATCAGCTCTTCGTTGCTCTCTTCTCTTGTTTCCCCAGGCCCTTTTGTATTGTGTGCTAATTCACTTAT
This sequence comes from Dendrobates tinctorius, assembly GCF_039654945.1. Lineage (NCBI taxonomy): Eukaryota > Metazoa > Chordata > Amphibia > Anura > Dendrobatidae > Dendrobates > Dendrobates tinctorius. The sequence continues at coordinate 14,568,252 of NW_027361692.1, forward strand.
ATTTCACTTCCCATCTTATTTGTTCTATTCTCAAATTTTCTCCTCCTACTAAGGTTCTTTGCAATAGCTAGCTCTTTCCCCATTTGTATTTCACTTGCAGCCTTGCTTGTTATAGCACATTAGCAGTGCAACTTTAAGCAGTATATTCTGAGAGCTAAAGGAAGGGAAGTTGGAGCACATGCTTCAAGTAAGTTTAGTCAGCACAGTGCATGCCTCCTGCTCTTGAAAAACTGCAAGAAGTGCTGTCAGAAGATCAGGCAGCTGGGAATGCAAAAAAAATGGCAAGGAGGCACAAAACGTTGAACAGCATAGGTAACGTGCTATATAAAATTATGCATTTTTTACATTTTCAATCAAATAACAGGCATTCTTTAAAAAAGACTTGTATTCTATGTGTATTTCTGCTTCAGCTGATGTGCCATTTCTAGATTTTCTGCTTTATAGATTCCTACTTCTCATATTTGGATCCCATCAAGCAGGCTACATGGTTTTGCAAAAGGGGTAGTGACTCACATGACAGTATTCTCAGTGTTTGCTATGTTACTCAGTTTCAGTCTGTCTCCTGCTTGTGATTGATTTCTTCCAATCAGCTCTTGCAAGCAGGAGACAGGAGAGATTGAAGTTGCATCTCATAGAAATACACTGGAGATACTGCACACAATACACACAAGCAGTGTTTGATAGGGAGTTTAATAACTGTGGCAACTCATTGCATGGACTCGCTGCTCTTTTACATAAAGTAGAAATTACAACTGTTGCAGAGCACAGTACACATATCAAATCACATAACTATGTCACATAAAACAGCAGATCTGCATAATAACATTAGAGAAGTCTTCAGAGAGGGTGTTTAGATAACTTATCCATTTTTACAAATCAATGTAGACACTTGTTTTAATTTTCCCCAGGGTGACCAAGGTCAGAGAGGTTCATTAGGAGAAGCTGGACCAAAAGGTGAAAGAGTAAGTATATTGTTTCTATACGTTATGTTTAGCAAATACTTACACAGCTATAAGTCCATTGAAAGCAATAACATTGGGCGTTCAAATTCAATACATCTTGTACCTATTTTTTACCTTACTATCTTACCGGCTGTTGTGTCTTTAACCACATTTTACATGTCTTGTTATATGATTCTGTAATGCAATATGCATAATATTTATATTTTTCATCATACAGGGACCTGTTGGACCAAGAGGTATTACTGGAATGCCAGGGTCAAAAGGGGAATCGGTATGTATATATCATGGTGCTTTTTTTAATTAAAATTACAATACATTGTCAAAAGTATAACAACTGCTTACACTGCATTTATTGCTAAAGCTTTATAAAATCAAGCATAAAAGAACTGAATGAATGTTACTATAGAATTTTGTGATTTTTAATGTGATACTATCATTGATTTCCATATTACCAACCACTCATTTTAGTAAAGTTGTGTAGAATCTGGTGGCAGCTACATCTGAGGACACACATGCTCAGTGCTAAGATAAAAGGCCATTTGTAAGATAAAGTTTACAATAAATCTCCATTAGATACTTTATGAAATTCTTCTTGCTAAGCAGTCTCACAAGTAGATCACAATACACGCTGTCAAGAATCAATTAAACTGCATGTAACTTCTACAGAACTGAACAGGGGTGAAGTCCCCTGAAAAGTAGTGGGTTCCAGTGTCTGAGGGGACGTAGACATTTAGCAAAGAATGTGGAGCTATCAGGTTGGAGTCCATGTTGTGGGTGTGCTTATTAAGGGCATAGTGACTGTGATAGGGTATTGCATGGAACCACCATTCAGTGACTTTTTTTTTACACATGTACTCTGCTATTTTATAGGTGACTAAAGTTAAATTGTTCCTCCCCTCACAGACGGCATCCAATGGCCCCCATCTCACTCTAATATTGCTGTCCATGGACTCTTTCTCACAGACTGCTTCCCTTGTTCCTTCCCCTTTCACACAAAATGCTCCCTATTTCCTCTGCTTTACCTCATAGACTTCTCCTCATGCTCCCTTCTGTCTCACACAGATAGCTTACCATGAATCCCCTGTCTCACAGACTGCTCCTGTGTACCCTTTCTCTCACATACTGTGATTTGCTTCCAGACAGCTATCTAATACCCACCCATCTCTCCATGTTCCCTGCGCTCTCACTATGACTGCTCCCTACCTCTGCTGCTCTACCCTCAAAGACTGCTCCCCATGACCCTGCTCTCTTACATTGACTGCACTCCATGCCGCTTCTCTCTCACACAGACTGTTCCCCATGGCCCTGCTCGCTCACGCAGACTGCGCCACATGTGCTTGCTCTCTCATGCAGTCTGCTTCCTATTCCCCAGCTGTCTCACATAGACTTCCTTTATTCCCCACCTCTCTCACACAGACTGCTGTCCATGCCTCTGCTCTCTCACACAGACCACTCACTTTGCCACTGCTGTCTTACGCAACTGCTCCCCATGCCCCTGCTCCTTCACAAAGACTGCTCCCTATTCCCCTTCACTCTCATGAAAACTGCTCCCTATTCCCCCTGCTCTCTCTCACAGACTGCTCCCCATGCCCCTGCTCCTTCACAAAGACTGCTCCCTATTCCCCTTCACTCTCAGGAAGACTGCAACCTATTCCCCTGCTCTCTTTCGAAGACTGCTCCCTACTCCGCTTCTCTCTCATGAAAACTGCTCCCTATTCCCCTGCTCTCTCTCACAGACTGCTCCCCATGTGCTTGCTCTCTCATACAGACTGCTCTCTAAGCCTCTGCTCTCTCAAACAGACTGCTCCATTTGCCTCTTCTCTCTCATGCAACTGCTCCCCATGCCGCTCCTCCCTCACAAAGACTGCTCCCTATTCCCCTGTGCTCTCACTTAGACAGCTCCATTTGTCTCTGCTCTCTCATGCCACTCCGCCCTCACAAAGTCTGCTCCCTATTCCCCTGCTCTCACGAAGACTGCTTCCTATTTCACTGCTCTCTCCTGAAGACTGCTCCCATTTTCCCTGCTCTTTCATGAAGACTGCTCCCTATTCCCCTGCTCTCTCATGAAGACTACTCCCTGTTCCCATGCTCTCTCACAAAGACTGCTCCCTATTCCCCTGCTCTCTCGTGAAGACTGCTCCCTATTTCCCTGCTCACTCATGAAGACTGCTCCCTATTCCCCTGCTCTCTCACGAAGACTGCTCCCTATTCCCCTGCTCTCTCTCGAAGACTGATCCCTATGTCACCTGCTCCCTTCTCCCTGACAGACCTGCCTGCTCTCCACTTGTGCTCCATCCCTAGTTACTATTATCCCAATCAGTAGCTTGCAGCACAACATCTTTTTTTGGTCTCCACATTTTTTTCCTCTATAGATAAGCATTACTGCCTTTCAATAAAGTCATATTTATGTAATTTATGAAAAAAAAAAACACCAAATATAAAACATGACCAAAACATCACTGCTGACACTTATCAAGTACAGTATACCAAGCTGAGGACAGGTGTAATTGGGCCCTTTGTGACTCTATCACCTATGGTCTCAATAACCATGCAAGTAGCCTTATAACACGCATGTGCCTGAGATGACAGAACTTGATTGTGACACCAAATCTAAACCTAGTTTTTAAATAACATATAGTATATTTTGTTCTTCTAGGGATTGCCGGGCGTTGATGGCCGTGATGGAATCCCTGGAATGCCAGGGTCAAAGGTAACTTTGAACAATGTGCACTCAGTATGGCTTTTTAGCAGGCAGATTAATATTTATGTTAGAGAATATGTTGAAATGAATGAATCATTTATCTGACTATGTTTATTACCATTACAAGGGTTTGCCAGGTGAATAGAACAGTTGTCACATGCGCAACTCCTTCTTCACTAACTTCTAAGGAACGGATGAACATAGTCATTCAATCAATCCTGTAGAATTGAATGAAGCAGAGGTTGAGATAAGGTAGAATAGCTGTGCACAGTTTGCCTAAGTATGTTTGTGTTTTACACATTACAGCACATACAGTATATAGATCTAGTTTGATCATTTACATTGACACAAAGGGAATTTTTCATAGTAGCACTTATCCTCTCAGCACCTCATTGCAGTCAATGATAATAATGCTGCCATATTTCAAGTACACGACATTTATGTCATGAAACACATGACTTATTTAATATCCCATTCTATAATGCTTTAGCCAAATGAAATGAGTGTTATAAAGTGTAGAACCTTTGATGCAGATTTCTAAAACTGACAAGGTTAATGACAGCTAAGAAGTGTCACTAGTCTATGAATAGAACTTGATTGATCCTTCCCATTATTAAACCATTAGAACCTATTCTGGCATTACATACTGATGATAATGACTTAAAAGAGGTATAAAACACTTTGATACAATGATCTTACAGGCCAATAACCAATATGGTACCTAATGCTATAAATATGATTAAACGTGCATGTTTTGCATTGATTTGTGTTAATTAGATCTTAATTCTTTAGATACGGTTTGCACATTTATAAATTTGATGGTTGAAACATAAACATGCCATTCTGCAATATGTCAGTTTTAAGGTACGAGTGTGAAAACTAGGAACAATCCAATATAAAAAAACATAAACTCAAAGCTGTAATCAATCAATCTCAATATCGTACAAGCATGATTAATATCACGAGTGACAAGTTCTTAATTATTACACTCTATGCTAGACTGTTTATATTTGAATTTTACTGTAACTGCTTTTGGATTTTGGCTGTCATCTGCCACACCTACTGCGTATTGATAGCTAATTTGTGCATAAAAGTTTCTACTTTTCTACCCCTAATAATATAGAAAACAATTATGGTGCATAAATGTGCCTGTCCTGTATGATGTTCATTTCTACTCTGTCTCTTAGGCCACTCCTGTATTCAACAGGGGAAGCCGTGCTATTCAATATAATATGATTCTACGGCACTGCCTCCTCAACTGTAATTGTAAGTAGGAGACAGAGAAGACCATTTAGTGCAGAGTGTGAAAACTCGGGGGCCTCCAAGGCACCTAATACTCCAGGCAAAGGGAGAAAACTCCCTCTGTCGCCCGTTTTTCCCACTTGCAACACAGACACACAATGGTCCACACTGTACATTAAGGCTGTGTGCCCACATAGCGATTTTTAAGCGTTTTTGCAGCGATTTTCAGCGCGATAACGCAGCGAAAACATTTTAAAATCGTGTACAGAATGCCCCCATGCATTCCTATGGCATTCCGCACATGCTGTGCTAATGCTGCGCTTTTTTCCGCGGCGGAATCGCATCGCGGAAAAAATCGCAGCATGCTCATTCTTTTGTGCAGAATCGCAAATAATTACCGCGATTCCGCACCCATAGGAATGCATGAGAATCGCTTACTTCCCGCATGTAGCTATGTCCACCATGCGGGAAGTTAAGCGTCTCATGTGCGGTTGGTACCCACGGTGTGGAGGAGAGGAGACTGTCCTCCAGGCCCTGGGTACCATACCCCTGTAAAAAAAAGAATAAAAAATAAAAAATCAGGGTATATTTACCTTCCGGCGTCCCGCGCTGCCATCCCGGCCTAAGCGTTCCCAGTAATGCCTTGCGGCAAGGCCCTGTGATGACGTAGTCTCGCGTGACTCTAGCGGTCTCGCGAGATCGCTATAGCAATGCGAGACTACGTCACCACAGGTCTCGCAAGGCATTACTGGGAACGCTGAGGCCCGTGATGGCAGCGCGGGACGCCGGAAGGTAAATATACACCGATTTTTTTATTTTTTTTAGCATTTTAACATTCTATCTTTTTGCTATTGATGCCGCATAGGCGGCCTCAATAGTAAAAACCTGGTCACACTTGTCAAACACTGTTTGACGAGTGTGACCAACCTGTCAATCACTTTCCAAGCGATGCTTCAAATCGCTTGGAAAGTGCTTGAATATCGCACACGAAAATCGCAGCAAAATCGCGGTAAAATCGCGCGATTTCTGGGAAGGAGTCAGTTTTTTGGTGTGCGTTTTAACACGCACCGTGGACACATAGCCTAAAACTAATAAAATAAAAAGTGATCCAAAAGTTGTACAGTATGTACTCCAAATCATAGTAATGATAACAGCTCATCTTTTAAAACAGAAGTGTGCACACACAATGTTTTAAAGTGATATTATTATTGTGTAAGGTGGACAGGGTGGTAGTCATGGCAACAAGCTGTAGTGTTCCCACACCCTGGCGCCCCACACATTAAATATAGGGTCCCTTATGCAAAGTGTGTAAAGTGCGCAACAAGACACTCACTTTAGTTGTCAGAGTCCCCTCGGCTTCTGTTACTCCGGCTCCGCATCCATGAGCTCTACAAACCATTTTAGAGACAATGTCGTTTTTCAACAGTTCAACTTTACTGAGCAGTAGGGTATCCATCACACATGCAGCACAGTGTACACAGAGTTGCATCTCTCACCCTCTTCCTGTCTTCCTAGCAATTTCTGCTCTTCCTGGACAATTTCTGTCCTGTCTTAGCAACCTCTGCTCTTCCCTGCCTTCCCGGCATCTTCTATTCCTTCTGGCAATACCTGCCATTCTTCTGGCAATTCCTGCCTCACTTCCAGCAATCACTGCCTTTTTCTTTGACAATCTCTGTCCCTTTTCAGCAATCAATGCTGTTTCGGACAATCCCTGTCCCTTTCCAGCAATCACTGATCTTTTGGTCAATCCCTGTCCCTTTCCAGCAATTACTACTCTTTCAGACAATCCCTGTGCCATCTGTGCTTCAGGCCCACCAGCTTTTTGCCATTCCCCTGGTCCAGCTTAGAGTTATAGGGTAACGGTCTTGCCGTCTCAGCTGCCTGCCCCCTTGTCCCTGGCGTAAGCTTTGGATCCTCCTCGGGACGGTTCTGTCTAAGCTGGTGACCGCCTGCACAACACTCAGTCTGGGTTCCTTTCCTGCCTTAGCAGCTTCACCCCCACAGCTGTCAGACTGTGTCTTTTCACTGCTGCATCTGCTCTGCACTGACTTCTTACCCTAGGCAAGGCTGCCTGAGCTCTGCTCACTAACCAGGAAGTGTCTACACTATATCCTATTGTTCTGCACTACAGTACACTACACTGTAAGCTCCTCCCCATCTGGAAAACCTCTATCCTGACTAAACCTAAGTTAATACCTCTATTCCCTATCACTTCTATGTCCTTTCTATTCTAATCCCACTATTGTACTATGCTACCTTCTATTCTATCCTTAAGCTTATAAACAGTGCATACAGTTATGCTCAAAACTTTACATACCCCAGCAGAATTTTTGCTTTCTTGGCCTTTTTTTCAGAGAATATGAATGTTAACACCAAAACTTTTTCTCCACTCTTGGTTAGTGGTTGGATGAAGCCATTTATTGTCAAACTACTGTGTTTTCTCTTTTTAAATCAAAATGACAACCCAAAACATCCAAATGACCCTGATCAAAAGTTTACATACCTTGGTGATTTTGGCCTGATAACATGCACAGAAGTTGACACAAATGGGTTTGAATGACTGCTAAAGGTAACATCCTCATCAGTGACCTGTGACAAATGCCAGGAAAATTGATTGGGATGCAAAGAAAAACCCACAAATAACATCAGCTGGAATACTTGAGCACAACCCCCATCTGTGGACGTTGGGCACTCAGACCATCCTTATGGAGTCGGTTTCTAACCGTTTGTGCAGACACATGCACATTTGTGGCCTGCTGGAGGTCAGTTTGCAGGGATTTTGCAGTGCTCCTCCTGTTCCTCCTTGCACAAAGGCTGAGGTAGCGGTCCTGCTGCTGGGTTGTTGCCCTCCTACGGCCCCCTCCACGTCTCCTGGTATACTGACCTGTCTTCTGGTAGTGCCTCCAGCCTCTGGACACTACGCTGACATACACAGCAAACCTTCTTGTCACAACTCACATTGATGTGCCATCTTGGATGAGCTGCACTACTTGAGCCACTTGTGTGGGTTGTAGAGTCCATCTCATGCTACCACGAGTGTGAAAGCACAACCAACATTCAAAAGTGACCAAAACATCAGCCAGAAATCATTGGTAATGAGAAGTGGTCTGTGGTCCCCACCTGCAGAACCACTCCTTTATTGAGGGTGTCTTGATAATTGCCAATAATTTCCATCTGTTGTCTATTCCATTTGCACAACAGCATGTGAAATTGATTGTCAATCATAGGTTTGATTTAGTTGGAGTTATATTCTGTTGTTTAAGTGTTCCCTTTATTTTTTTGAGCAGTGTGTACAGTGGGGAAAAAAAGTATTTAGTCAGTCAGCAATAGTGCAAGTTCCACCACTTAAAAAGATGAGAGGCGTCTGTAATTTACATCATAGGTAGACCTCAACTATGGGAGACAAACTGAGAAAAAAAAATCCAGAAAATCACATTGTCTGTTTTTTTTTCATTTTATTTGCATATTATGGTGGAAAATAAGTATTTGGTCAGAAACAAGCAATCAAGATTTCTGGCTCTCACAGACCTGTAACTTCTTCTTTAAGAGTCTCCTCTTTCCTCCACTCATTACCTGTAGTAATGGCACCTGTTTAAACTTGTTATCAGTATAAAAAGACACCTGTGCACACCCTCAAACAGTCTGACTCCAAACTCCACTATGGTGAAAACCAAAGAGCTGTCAAAGGACACCAGAAACAAAATTGTAGCCCTGCACCAGGCTGGGAAGACTGAATCTGCAATAGCCAACCAGCTTGGAGTGAAGAAATCAACTGTGGGAGCAATAATTAGAAAATGGAAGACATACAAGACCACTGATAATCTCCCTCGATCTGGTGCTCCACGCAAAATCCCACCCCGTGGGGTCAGAATGATCACAAGAACGGTGAGCAAAAATCCCAGAACCACGCGGGGGACCTAGTGAATGAACTGCAGAGAGCTGGGACCAATGTAACAAGGCCTACCATAAGTAACACACTACGCCACCATGGACTCAGATCCTGCAGTGCCAGACGTGTCCCACTGCTTAAGCCTGTACATGTCCGGGCCCATCTGAAGTTTGCTAGAGAGCATTTGGATGATCCAGAGGAGTTTTGGGAGAATGTCCTATGGTCTGATGAAACCAAACTGGAACTGTTTGGTAGAAACACAACTTGTCGTGTTTGGAGGAAAAAGAATACTGAGTTGCATCCATCAAACACCATACCTACTGTAAAGCATGGTGGTGGAAACATCATGCTTTGGGGCTGTTTCTCTGCAAAGGGGCCAGGACGACTGATCCGGGTACATGAAAGAATGAATGGGGCCATGTATCGTGAGATTTTGAGTGCAAACCTCCTTCCATCAGCAAGGGCATTGAAGATGAAACGTGGCTGGGTCTTTCAACATGACAATGATCCAAAGCACACCTCCAGGGCAATGAAGGAGTGGCTTCGTAAGAAGCATTTCAAGGTCCTGGAGTGGCCTAGCCAGTCTCCAGATCTCAACCCTATAGAAAACCTTTGGAGGGAGTTGAAAGTCCGTGTTGCCAAGCGAAAAGCCAAAAACATCACAGCTCTAGAGGAGATCTGCATGGAGGAATGGGCCAACATACGACAGTGTGTGGCAACCTTGTGAAGACTTACAGAAAACGTTTGACCTCTGTCATTGCCAACAAAAGATATATCACAAAGTATTGAGATGAAATTTTGTTTCTGACCAAATACTTATTTTCCACCATAATATGCAAATAAAATGAAAAAAAAACAGACAATGTGATTTTCTGGATTTTTTTTTCTCAGTTTGTCTCCCATAGTTGAGGTCTACCTATGATGTAAATTACATACACCTCTCATCTTTTTAAGTGGTGGAACTTGCACTATTGCTGACTGACTAAATACTTTTTTTCCCCACTGTGTATATATATATATATATATATATATATATATATATATATATATATACTGCTCAAAAAAATAAAGGGAACACTTAAACAACACGATGTACTAGGATGTGTTCCCTTTTTTTTTTAGCAGTGTATATATATATATACATACACACACAAACACATATGGCCTTGAAATTGTTCCAGAAAATTTAGTATTTCTCCCAGGAAATTATTGCAATTACACATTTGCATTTTTCCTTTGAAAACAATGTGTAAATGGCATAGAGAATTGCTCTTTGTAAAAGCTCATGTTAAAATCGCACTGCACTCGGTTGTAAATCGGATGCTAGGTGTGAAAATTCGTATTGTACTGGCATGACACTCGCATGTCACTTGCATTACACTCGTCCAACTTTGCAGCAACAAAATATGACCAATTTTAAAATCGCTAGTGTGACTCCAGACGAAGACTGAAGATCTGCTGTGGCTGAAGATTGGATGGTTAGTAAGTATAGGAGCTGAACAGAGATGTTGAGATGTTGAGGGTCAGATGAGTATTGTAATTTTTTTTTAACGGACACGACATCAAATAAATAATAAAGCTATTCTGACATCTATTTGGTTATCATCTTCTCCATGTAGTCCAGTCCGGCCCTAAGTCAGAGCAGTTCTTTGTTTTGTTTTGCCCAGTCCAGCTTCCAGCACTGATTAGGTCTTATGCGGTGTCATGACATGCATTGCACCACGTGGTCAAACTTAAAAAAAAAATTAAAACAAGTATTGAAAATGTACTGAAATAACACTGACCTGACACTGACAATATTTGTAAGAGTGCTTTCACATTGCATTCAGGCACCCGCTCTGTGACTCCCGCACAAAACGGGATTCTAACGTATGCGCCAAAGGGGCCATAGACTATAATGGTGCGGGCAGAGTGAGCGTGAGCTCTGACGTTCATCTTTTTAGGAGGCAGAAACTCAGACGCAGTCTACTACCTCTGAGTGTCCATCCCCAGTAGGCACAGCCATCCGAAAATGATGCACGTCAGAGCTCATGTTTGCTCAGCTCACAGTATTATGGTCTATGGCCCCATTGGCGCATACGTTAGAATTCCATTTTGAGGTCAGTGAACACATTTACCTGCATTCGATAGAACAAAGCAATTTGGACGCAGTGAAAATATACTGCATCCAAAGCGCTGCTACTTCCTGATCATGGGCACATAGCCTAAGTGATAAATATCTTTCATGGGATGTTGTAAAGCCTCACCAGAATACATTTAGAATAAATGAAACATCAGAAAGTGAATATTTTGACCACATGGGGATTTAGGTGAAATTTGAAGCTATCCAATGCTGCAGCAATCTTCTTTATCTAATATATTTCATATTTATTTTAGGGTGACTCTGGAGAACCTGGAGCCCCAGGAGAAGCAGGTCTGCAAGGATTGCCAGTAAGTTTACACCTGATACTCAGTATTCACACTACATTGCTGTAATATACCTTAAAGATTTATTTCCAGAATAGTAAATTATCCCCTTATTCCTGGAAGTCCAATCACTAGGATACACAAGTGATCGTAAGAATGGGGCTCTGAAATTTGGGAACCAAGCTCTACAGCCCCATTTTGAAGATCATTTACTATTTTATGAATTATCCAGTCATGTTTAATGCTGTTGCTGTTCAGTTACAATTTGTATACACATGTCGTATCAATTTAAAGTCAATCTGTCACCAGGTTTTGAAAACTCATCTTAGAGCAGTATAATGTAGGAAAAGAGACCCTGATTCCAGTGATGTGTCACTTAGTTGACCGGGTGCAGCGCTTGAGACACAATCAGAATTCTTCGATGTAGCATCTGTCCTCAGATTAAACAGTAGAAACCTGCTGACAAATTCCCTTGGCAGATCTGCTCGGCAGAGGCCAGACAGTATCACATGGAAAAGAGCTGCAGAGCTGGAGTAATTCACCAGTAATTCATGAGTAATACTTGTACAAAGTTGGAGTAATTCACCAGTAATACAGAGCTGGAGAAATTCACCAGTAATACAGAGCTGGAGTAATTTACCAGTAATTCATTAATAATACAAATCTAAAGTAATTCACCAGTAATTCACCAGTAATACAGAGCTGGAGTAATTCACCAGTAATACAGAGCTGGAGTAATTCACCAGTAATAAAGAGCTGGAGTAATTCACCAGTAATTCCTTAATAATACCAATCTGAAGTAATTCACCAGTAATTCACCAGTAATACAGAACTGGAGTAATTTACCAGTAATTCATTAATAATACAAATCTAAAGTAATTCACCAGTAATACAGAGCTGGAGTAATTTACCAGTAATTCATTAATAATACAAATCTGAAGTAATTCACCAGTAATTCACCAGTAATACAGAGCTGGATTAATTCATCAGTAATACAGAGCTGGAGAAATTCACCAGTGATACAGAGCCGCAGAGCTGGAGAAATTCACCAGTGATTCACCAGTAATACAGATCTGAAGTAATTCACCAGTATTCCACTGGTAATACAGAGCTGGAGTAATTCACCAGTGATACAGAACCGCAGAGCTGGAGTAATTCACCAGTAATTCATGAGTAATACAGAGCTGGAGTAATTCACCAGTAATTCATGAGTAACACAGAACTGGAGTAATTCACCAGTAATACAGATCTGAAGTAATTCACTAGTAATTCACCGGTAATACAGAGCTGGAGTAATACACCAGTAATACAGAGCTGGAGTAATTCACCAGTGATACAGAGCCGCAGAGCTGGAGTAATTCACCAGTGATTCACCAGTAATACAGATCTGAAGTAATTCACCAGTATTCCACTGGTAATACAGAGCTGGAGTAATTCACCAGTGATACAGAACCGCAGAGCTGGAGTAATTCACCAGTAATTCATGAGTAATACAGAGCTGGAGTAATTCACCAGTAATTCATGAGTAACACAGAGCTGGAGTAATTCACCAGTAATACAGATCTGAAGTAATTCACCAGTAATTCACCGGTAATACAGAGCTGGAGTAATTCACCAGTAATAAAGAGCTAGAGTAATTCAACAGTGATACAGAACCGCAGAGCTGGAGTAATTCACCAGTAATTCATGAGTAATACAGAGCTGGAGTAATTCACCAGTAATTCACCAGTAATACAGATCTGAAGTAATTCACCAGTAATACAGAGCTGGAGTAATTCACCAGTAATTCACCAGTAATACAGAGCTGTAGTAATTCACCAGTGATACAGATCTGAAGTAATTCACCAGTAATTCACCGGTAATACAGAGCTGGAGTAATTCACCAGTAATACAGAGCTGGAGTAATTCACCAGTGATACAGAGCTGGAGTAATTCACCAGTGATACAGATCTGAAGTAATTCACCAGTACTACTGAGCTGGAGTAATTCACCAGTATTACAGATCTGAAGTAATTCACCAGTAATACAGAGCCACAGAGCTGGAGTAATTCACCAGTAATTCACCAGTAATACAGATCTGAAGTAATTCACCAGTAATACAGATCTGAAGTAATTCACCAGTAATTCACCGGTAATACAGAGCTGGAGTAATACACCAGTAATACAGAGCTGGAGTAATTCACCAGTGATACAGAGCCGCAGAGCTGGAGTAATTCACCAGTGATTCACCAGTAATACAGATCTGAAGTAATTCACCAGTATTCCACTGGTAATACAGTGCTGGAGTAATTCACCAGTGATACAGAACCGCAGAGCTAGAGTAATTCACCAGTAATTCATGAGTAATACAGAGCTGGAGTAATTCACCAGTAATTCATGAGTAACACAGAGCTGGAGTAATTCACCAGTAATACAGATCTGAAGTAATTCACCAGTAATTCACCGGTAATACAGAGCTGGAGTAATTCACCAGTAATAAAGAGCTGGAGTAATTCACCAGTGATACAGAACCGCAGAGCTGGAGTAATTCACCAGCAATTCATGAGTAATACAGAGCTGGAGTAATTCACCAGTAATTCACCAGTTATACAGATCTGAAGTAATTCACCAGTAATTCACCAGTAATACAGAGCTGGAGTAATTCACCAGTAATACAGAGCTGGAGTAATTCACCAGTGATACAGATCTGAAGTAAATCACCAGTAATTCACCGGTAATACAGAGCTGGAGTAATTCACCAGTAATACAGAGCTGGAGTAATTCACCAGTGATATAGAGCTGGAGTAATTCACCAGTGATACAGATCTGAAGTAATCCACCAGTGATACAGAGCCGCAGAGCTGGAGTAATTCACCAGTAATACAGATCTGAAGTAATTCACCAGTACTACTGAGCTGGAGTAATTCACCAGTAATTCACCAGTATTACAGATCTGAAGTAATTCACCAGTAATACAGAGCCACAGAGCTGGAGTAATTCACCAGTAATTCACCAGTAATACAGATCTGAAGTAATTCACCAGTAATACAGATCTGAAGTAATTCACCAGTAATTCACCGGTAATACAGAGCTGGAGTAATACACCAGTAATACAGAGCTGGAGTAATTCACCAGTGATACAGAGCCGCAGAGCTGGAGTAATTCACCAGTGATTCACCAGTAATACAGATCTGAAGTAATTCACCAGTATTCCACTGGTAATACAGAGCTGGAGTAATTCACCAGTGATACAGAACCGCAGAGCTAGAGTAATTCACCAGTAATTCATGAGTAATACAGAGCTGGAGTAATTCACCAGTAATTCATGAGTAACACAGAGCTGGAGTAATTCACCAGTAATACAGATCTGAAGTAATTCACCAGTAATTCATCGATAATACAGAGCTGGAGTAATTCACCAGTAATAAAGAGCTGGAGTAATTCACCAGTGATACAGAACCGCAGAGCTGGAGTAATTCACCAGCAATTCATGAGTAATACAGAGCTGGAGTAATTCACCAGTAATTCACCAGTAATACAGATCTGAAGTAATTCACCAGTAATTCACCAGTAATACAGAGCTGGAGTAATTCACCAGTAATACAGACCTGGAGTAATTCACCAGTGATACAGATCTGAAGTAATTCACCAGTAATTCACAGGTAATACAGAGCTGGAGTAATTCACCAGTAATACAGAGCTGGAGTAATTCACCAGTGATATAGAGCTGGAGTAATTCACCAGTGATACAGATCTGAAGTAATCCACCAGTGATACAGAGCCGCAGAGCTGGAGTAATTCACCAGTAATACAGATCTGAAGTAATTCACCAGTACTACTGAGCTGGAGTAATTCACCAGTAATTCACCAGTATTACAGATCTGAAGTAATTCACCAGTAATACAGAGCCACAGAGCTGGAGTAATTCACCAGTAATTCACCAGTAATACAGATCTGAAGTAATTCACCAGTAATACAGATCTGAAGTAATTCACCAGTAATTTACCGGTAATACAGAGCTGGAGTAATACACCAGTAATACAGAGCTGGAGTAATTCACCAGTGATACAGAGCTGGAGTAATTCACCAGTGATACAGATCTGAAGTAATTCACCAGTGATACAGAGCTGCAGAGCTGGAGTAATTCACCAGTAATACAGATCTGAAGTAATTCACCAGTACTACTGAGCTGGAGTAATTCACCAGTAATTCACCAGTATTACAGATCTGAAGTAATTCTCCAGTAATACAGAGCCACAGAGCTGGAGTAATTCACCAGTAATTCACCAGTAATACAGAGCTGGAGTAATTCACCAGTAATTCACCAGTAATACAGAGCTGGAGTAATTCACCAGTAATACAGATCTGAAGTAATTCACCAGTAATACAGAGCTGGAGTAATTCACCAGTAATACAGAGCTGGAGTAATTCACCAGTGATACAGAGCCGCAGAGCTGGAGTAATTCACCAGTAATTCACCAGTAATACAGATCTGAAGTAATTCACCAGTAATACTGAGCTGGAGTAATTCACCAGTAATTCACCAGTATTACAGATCTGAAGTAATTCACCAGTAATACAGAGCCACAGAGCTGGAGTAATTCACCAGTAATTCACCAGTAATTCAACAGTAATACAGATCGGAAGTAATTCACCAGTTGTTCACCGGTAATACAGAGCTGGAGTAATTCACCAGTTATACAGAGCTGGAGTAATTCACCAGTAATTCACCAGTATTACAGATCTGAAGTAATTCACCAGTAATACAGAGCCACAGAGCTGGAGTAATTCACCAGTAATTCACCAGTAATACAGATCTGAAGTAATTCACCAGTAATTCACCAGTAATACAGATATGAAGTAATTCACCAGTCGTTCACCGGTAATACAGAGCTGGTGTAATTCACCAGTAATTCACCAGTATTACAGATCTGAAGTAATTCACCAGTAATACAGAGCCACAGAGCTGGAGTAATTCACCAGTAATTCACTAGTAATACAGAGCTGGAGTAATTCACCAGTAATTCACCAGTAATACAGAGCCACAGAGCTGGAGTAATTCACCAGTAATTGACTAGTAATAAAGAGCTGGAGTAATTCACCAGTAATTCACCAGTAATACAGAGCTGGAGTAATTCACCAGTAATACAGATCTGAAGTAATTCACCAGTAATACAGATCTGAAGTAATTCACCAGTAATACAGAGCTGGAGTAATTCACCAGTAATTCCCCAGTAATACAGAGCTGGAGTAATTCACCAGTAATACAGATCTGAAGTAATTCACCAGTAATTCACCGGTAATACAGAGCTGGAGTAATTCACCAGTAATACAGAGATGGAGTAATTCACCAGTAATAAAGAGCTGGAGTAATTCACCAGTAATACAGATCTGAAGTAATTCACCAGTAATTCACCAGTAATACAGATCTGAAGTAATTCACCAGTAATTCACCAGTAATACAGATCTGAAGTAATTCACCAGTAATTCACCAGTAATACAGAGCTGGAGTAATTCACCAGTAATACAGAGCTGGAGTAATTCACCAGTGATACAGATCTGAAGTAATTCACCAGTAATACAGAGCTGGAGTAATTCACCAGTAATACAGAGCTGGAGTAATTCACCAGTGATACAGAACTGGAGTAATTCACCAGTGATACAGATCTGAAGTAATTCACCAGTGATACAGAGCCGCAGAGCTGGAGTAATTCACCAGTAATACAGATCTGAAGTAATTCACCAGTACTACTGAGATGGAGAAATTCACCAGTAATTCACCTGTATTATAGATCTGAAGTCATTCACCAGTAATACAGAGCCACAGAGCTGGAGTAATTCACCAGTAATTCACCGGTAATACAGAGCTGGAGTAATTCACCAGTAATACAGAGCTGGAGTAATTCACCAGTGATACAGAGCTGGAGTAATTCACCAGTGATACAGATCTGAAGTAATTCACCAGTGATACAGAGCCGCAGAGCTGGAGTAATTCACCAGTAATACAGATCTGAAGTAATTCATCAGTACTACTGAGCTGGAGTAATTCACCTGTAATTCACCAGTATTACAGATCTGAAGTAATTCACCAGTAATACAGAGCAACAGAGCTGGAGTAATTCACCAGTAATTCACCAGTAATACAGAGCTGGAGTAATTCACCAGTAATTCACCAGTAATACAGAGCTGGAGTAATTCACCAGTAATACAGATCTGAAGTAATTCACCAGTAAATCAGATCTGAAGTAATTCACCAGTAATTCACCGGTAATACAGAGCTGGAGTAATTCACCAGTAATAAAGAGCTGGAGTAATTCACCAGTGATACAGAGCCGCAGAGCTGGAGTAATTCACCAGTAATTCACCAGTAATACAGATCTGAAGTAATTCACCAGTAATACTGAGCTGGAGTAATTAACCAGTAATTCACCAGTATTACAGATCTGAAGTAATTCACCAGTAATACAGAGCCACAGAGCTGGAGTAATTCACCAGTAATTCAACAGTAATACAGATCTGAAGTAATTCACCAGTCGTTCACCGGTAATACAGAGCTGGAGTAATTCACCAGTTATATAGAGCTGGAGTAATTCACTAGTAATTCGCCAGTATTACAGATCTGAAGTAATTCACCAGTAATACAGATCTGAAGTAATTCACCAGTCGTTCACCGGTAATACAGAGCTGGAGTAATTCACCAGTAATTCACCAGTATTACAGATCTGAAGTAATTCACCATTAATACAGAGCCACAGAGCTGGAGTAATTCACCAGTAATTCACCAGTAATACAGAGCTGGAGTAATTCACCAGTAATTCACCAGTAATACAGAGCTGGAGTAATTCACCAGTAATACAGATCTGAAGTAATTCACCAGTAATACAGATCTGAAGTAATTCACCAGTAATACAGAGCTGGAGTAATTCACCAGTAATTCCCCAGTAATACAGAGCTGGAGTAATTCACCAGTAATACAGATCTGAAGTAATTCACCAGTAATACAGATCTGAAGTAATTCACCAGTAATTCAGCGGTAATACAGAGCTGGAGTAATTCACCAGTAATACTGAGCTGGAGTAATTCACCAGTAATAAAGAGCTGGAGTAATTCACAAGTGATACAGAGCCACAGAGCTGGAGTAATTCACCAGTAATACTGAGCTGGAGTAATTCACCAGTAATTCATCAGTATTACAGATCTGAAGTAATTCACCAGTAATACAGAGCCACAGAGCTGGAGTAATTCACCAGTAATACAGATCTGAAGTAATTCACCAGTAATACAGAGCTGGAGTAATTCACCAGTAATTCACCAGTATTACAGATCTGAAGTAATTCACCAGTAATACAGAGCCACAGAGCTGGAGTAATTCACCAGTAATACAGATCTGAAGTAATTCACCAGTAATACTGAGCTGGAGTAATTCAGCAGTAGTACTGAGCTGGAGTAATTCACCAGTAATTCACCAGTATTACAGATCTGAAGTAATTCACCAGTAATACAGAACCACAGAGCTGGAGAAATTCACCAGTAATTCACCAGTAATACAGATCTGAAGTAATTCACCAGTAACACAGATCTGAAGTAATTCACCAGTAATTCACCAGTAATACAGAGCTGGAGTAATTCACCAGTAATACAGAGCTGGAGTAATTCACCAGTGATACAGAGCTGGAGTAATTCACCAGTGATACAGATCTGAAGTAATTCACCAGTGATACAGAGCCGCAGAGCTGGAGTAATTCACCAGTAATACAGATCTGAAGTAATTCACCAGTACTACTGAGCTGGAGTAATTAACCAGTAATTCACCAGTATTACAGATCTGAAGTAATTCACCAGTAATACAGAGCCACAGAGCTGGAGTAATTCACCAGTAATTCACCAGTAATTCAACAGTAATACAGATCTGATGTAATTCACCAGTCGTTCACCGGTATTACAGAGCTGGAGTAATTCACCAGTTATACAGAGCTGGAGTAATTCACTAGTAATTCACCAGTATTACAGATCTGAAGTAATTCACCAGTAATTCACCAGTAATACAGATCTGAAGTAATTCACCAGTCGTTCACCGGTAATACAGAGCTGGAGTAATTCACCAGTAATTCACCAGTATTACAGAGCTGGAGTAATTCACCATTAATACAGAGCCACAGAGCTGGAGTAATTCACCAGTAATTCACCAGTAATACAGAGCTGGAGTAATTCACCAGTAATTCACCAGTATTACAGATCTGAAGTAATTCACCATTAATACAGAGCCACAGAGCTGGAGTAATTCACCAGTAATTCACCAGTAATACAGAGCTGGAGTAATTCACCAGTAATTCACCAGTAATACAGAGCTGGAGTAATTCACCAGTAATACAGATCTGAAGTAATTCACCAGTAATACAGATCTGAAGTAATTCACCAGTAATACAGAGCCACAGAGCTGGAGTAATTCACCAGTAATACAGATCTGAAGTAATTCACCAGTAATACAGAGCTGGAGTAATTCACCAGTAATTCACCAGTATTACAGATCTGAAGTAATTCACCAGTAATACAGAGCCACAGAGCTGGAGTAATTCACCAGTAATACAGATCTGAAGTAATTCACCAGTAATACTGAGCTGGAGTAATTCAGCAGTAGTACTGAGCTGGAGTAATTCACCAGTAATTCACCAGTATTACAGATCTGAAGTAATTCACCAGTAATACAGAACCACAGAGCTGGAGAAATTCACCAGTAATTCACCAGTAATACAGATCTGAAGTAATTCACCAGTAACACAGATCTGAAGTAATTCACCAGTAATTCACCAGTAATACAGAGCTGGAGTAATTCACCAGTAATACAGAGCTGGAGTAATTCACCAGTGATACAGAGCTGGAGTAATTCACCAGTGATACAGATCTGAAGTAATTCACCAGTGATACAGAGCCGCAGAGCTGGAGTAATTCACCAGTAATACAGATCTGAAGTAATTCACCAGTACTACTGAGCTGGAGTAATTAACCAGTAATTCACCAGTATTACAGATCTGAAGTAATTCACCAGTAATACAGAGCCACAGAGCTGGAGTAATTCACCAGTAATTCACCAGTAATTCAACAGTAATACAGATCTGATGTAATTCACCAGTCGTTCACCGGTATTACAGAGCTGGAGTAATTCACCAGTTATACAGAGCTGGAGTAATTCACTAGTAATTCACCAGTATTACAGATCTGAAGTAATTCACCAGTAATTCACCAGTAATACAGATCTGAAGTAATTCACCAGTCGTTCACCGGTAATACAGAGCTGGAGTAATTCACCAGTAATTCTCCAGTATTACAGAGCTGGAGTAATTCACCATTAATACAGAGCCACAGAGCTGGAGTAATTCACCAGTAATTCACCAGTAATACAGAGCTGGAGTAATTCACCAGTAATTCACCAGTATTACAGATCTGAAGTAATTCACCATTAATACAGAGCCACAGAGCTGGAGTAATTCACCAGTAATTCACCAGTAATACAGAGCTGGAGTAATTCACCAGTAATTCACCAGTAATACAGAGCTGGAGTAATTCACCAGTAATACAGATCTGAAGTAATTCACCAGTAATACAGATCTGAAGTAATTCACCAGTGATACAGATCTGAAGTAATTCACCAGTAATTCACCAGTAATGCAGATCTGAAGTAATTCACCAGTAATTCAGCGGTAATACAGAGCTGGAGTAATTCACCAGTAATAAAGAGCTGGAGTAATTCACCAGTGATACAGATCTGAAGTAATTCACTAGTAATACTGAGCTGGAGTAATTCACCAGTAATTCACCAGTATTACAGATCTGAAGTAATTCACCAGTAATACAGAGCCACAGAGCTGGAGTAATTCACCAGTAATACAGATCTGAAGTAATTCACCAGTAATACACAGCTGGAGTAATTCACCAGTAATAAAGAGCTGGAGTAATTCACCAGTGATACAGATCTGAAGTAATTCACCAGTAATACTGAGCTGGAGTAATTCACCAGTAATTCACCAGTATTACAG
The DNA here is from genome assembly GCF_039654945.1 of Dendrobates tinctorius. Taxonomy (NCBI): domain Eukaryota; kingdom Metazoa; phylum Chordata; class Amphibia; order Anura; family Dendrobatidae; genus Dendrobates; species Dendrobates tinctorius. Next base: position 14,589,465 of record NW_027361692.1, read on the forward strand.
ATCTGAAGTAATTCACCAGTAATACAGAACCACAGAGCTGGAGTAATTCACCAGTAATTCACCAGTAATACAGAGCCACAGAACTGGAGTAATTCACCAGTAATACAGAGCCACAGAGCTGGAGTAATTCACCAGTAATTCAACAGTAATACAGATCTGAAGTAATTCACCATTAATTCACCAGTAATACAGATCTGAAGTAATTCACCAGTCGTTCACCGGTAATACAGAGCTGGACTAATTCACCAGTAATTCAGAGCTGGAGTAATTCACCAGTAATTCAGAGCTGGAGTAATTCACCAGTAATACAGATCTGAAGTAATTCACCAGTAATTCAGCGGTAATACAGAGCTGGAGTAATTCACCAGTAATACAGAGCTGGAGTTATTCACCAGTAATAAAGAGCTGGAGTAATTCACCAGTGATACAGATCTGAAGTAATTCACCAGTAATACTGAGCTGGAGTAATTCACCAGTAATTCACCAGTATTACAGATCTGAAGTAATTCACCAGTAATACTGAGCTGGAGTAATTCACCAGTAATTCACCAGTATTACAGATCTGAAGTAATTCACCAGTAATACAGAGCCACAGAGCTGGAGTAATTCACCAGTAATACAGATCTGAAGTAATTCACCAGTAATACAGAGCTGGAGTAATTCACCAGTAATAAAGAGCTGGAGTAATTCACCAGTGATACAGAGCTGGAGTAATTCACCAGTAATAAAGAGCTGGAGTAATTCACCAGTGATACAGATCTGAAGTAATTCACCAGTAATACTGAGCTGGAGTAATTCACCAGTAATTCACCAGTATTACAGATCTGAAGTAATTCACCAGTAATACAGAACCACAGAGCTGGAGTAATTCACCAGTAATTCACCAGTAATACAGAGCCACAGAACTGGAGTAATTCACCAGTAATACAGAGCCACAGAGCTGGAGTAATTCACCAGTAATTCAACAGTAATACAGATCTGAAGTAATTCACCATTAATTCACCAGTAATACAGATCTGAAGTAATTCACCAGTCGTTCACCGGTAATACAGAGCTGGACTAATTCACCAGTAATTCAGAGCTGGAGTAATTCACCAGTAATTCAGAGCTGGAGTAATTCATCAGTAATTCACCAGTAATACACAGCTGGATTAATTCACCAGTAGTACATAGCTGGAGTAGTTCACCAGCAATTCACCAGTAATACATAGCTGGAATAATTCACCAGTAATACAGATCTGAATTAATTCACCAGTAATACATAGCTGGAGTAATTCACCAGTAATTCACCAGTAGTACAGAACTGGAGTAATTCATCATGTAATATCATCTGCCAGGTACTGTAGAACAGCTCCCATTCAGTAGAGTAAAATGGAGATGTAATCCTCTACTTAGCAGAACTTCTGCTATTCAAAAGAATAGGAGCTATTGTGCTGTACTCGGCAGCAGCCAATGTGCATTGATTGAAGCTGGGCTCTGCAGATCCGTTCCATTTGTTTACATCTGGCCATAGATGGAGCAAATAACAGCTATTCAGTGGGGTCTGCCTTGACTCGAACCACCATAATCTCATTTTGATAATCTATCACACATAGATACATTATCAATATGGTGTGACCATACAAGACCTTTAAATCTATGAATGAGTCTTATATTAATAATATAGAAATCACATGGTATTGATCAGGCATATATGGATAGGTCATCAATATGGTGTGAATGGATGAACCCTATAATCATATGACCTGCCAAAAATAGAAGACTTCAAAAATTAAAACACTAAAATTACATTTATAGTTTACTCCAAAATCACAAAACGTGTTCCTCAATATTTAATTATTAAGAGACTTCTCATGTGAGAAAAGTGATAGCTTTATAGGGAATGTGTAGTCAGAAAATGGTTGAAAACTCCTCGCTGGGAGACAAACAGTTAACTTTGAAAAAAGAGCAAATGTAAGATGACAGCAGTCCAACTATCAAACTTATCATGTCCTTATGGTCCTTCAACGCAGATGATCCGTTGAGGGTTGTAGTATTGGCAGCGGCCGGAGTAGTCTCCACAGAAGGGGCCCCATAGACGGCGATCCAGCCTCTGGCGGCAATGGGTGATCTCCAGTTTTACCCATTGAGCCCCTAGTCCATGAGCCTGTGGAGCCAAAACAATGAGAGCTGGACCAATCCCGGAATCAAACATGAGCTTAGGCGTGCTGTCCGGCATATGGTCCCGCGGCCTAATGTCCACACCTTTGCACGCGCACGGTCTTGTGCTTAGACGGGTGCACAGTGCTCCTCACACTCACTGTCACATTGGAGCACTCAGGAGATCTCGGCCACAGTACTTCTCAGCGCTGTCTGTCACCCTGTGGAGCGAGACGCACGTCTGCTTCTGTTCGCGCTGCCGGCCGGAAACTATCACTTCGTGTGCTTTTTCTCTGTTTCTGGCTTAAACACGCCCCCTCTTCCCAGGTCATGTGACCTGTCCAGTTCTCCATTCCTTCCCCTGGGCAACAGGGGACGCAGCCTCGACAGTTCTGGACCCGGCTCAATACAGATACCCGCAGCCTGGTCTTCCTCCTTACACATTTTGTTCATTTTATGGGAAAGTTTGCAACACTTTTTCAGGTGGATTCCGGACAAAATACACCTGAAAAAGACGCTGTGTGCACATAATCTAAGACTATTTTGTAGAGATTACTTTTCAGTAGTGGCTCAGGCTCATTGACTTTTTCAGGAAATTTTTATAGGCATACTCTGATATGTAAAGGTCATTGCGAAGAGGGAGACTGTTATTATCACCTATTGTGAAAGGTCGTTGTAATCCTGCCTGTAATGATAATGCCTGATGAAGTCATCTGTACAGAGCGGGAAGCATGAGACTAGTGTTTGGCTTAGTGGCCAGTGTGCAAATGATTAGATTTCTCATTTTTGTAATACAAATAATAATATGTAAAAAAAGATTATATTTTTTTAAATTCAGAATTAAAATGTTAGGCTATCTTCTGATGACACTTTCTAAGAGCCTTGTACTCCTGTGATTTAAACATCCTATAAATCATCATGCAGTTTACTCTCATAAAGATCATTATCGTCATCTACAACAACACCTTAATACTTTGACAGGTGGTTGTGGCATAATTTTCACAGAAAAATAATGACCACCTGCTTCTTTCTCCACATCACTTCCAAGTGTAGGCACCTCACATGAGATAATTACCTGCCTCCCCTGACAGAGGTCCAGTTGGCAGCTATTGTATAGGTTGCAGGATATAGACATGCAGAAGCAAGTTTTCAATTCTGTATTCATTATTTTCTGAACTACGGATCGTAATGAGTAAACACATTGGTAGTTTAGTGTGATGGAAGTATATTTAAGACAATGATTTCCACAGAATAGCTTCAGGGGATGTGTAAGTGTAAGCCAACAATATATGTGACATACCTATTTTTATTTATTTACTTGCATGGGGAAGATGTAATGATTAAGATCGCTATAAATAGAGAGAAACACGTGCGAGTTTCTTGCATCACATACCGTAGTGTGATCCCGGCCTTAGGCCAAATGACCAGACAGATATGCCTGTTTTAGAAAGCAAATACAATACTTAAAAACTAAAAAAGAAAACTCCTTGAAGAGATCACAAAATCAAAAGCTTTGATTTTACTCCGGACGGATTCATGGTATGCATACTACATAAATCCAGTTTTAGGGTTCGCCAACATTATTGTATAAAAATCAGTCCCATTCTCAACAAGAAGAGTTGCACAATTTTTTCTCAGTTGGTGTCCCAGTACAAACTTTTTTTTTTACTCAGCAGCTATTAATCATTTACAGGACCATTTAGGCTATGGGCCCACAAAGCGTTTTAAAACGCACAATGAAAACCGGACTTCCTCCCAGAAATTGCACGTTTTTTTCAGCGCGATTTCACCGCGATTCTGTTCGCGATTTTGCAGCGATTTTCCCAAGCACTTTCCAAGCGATTTGAAGCATCGCTTGGAAAGTGATTGACAGGTTGGTCACACTCGTCAAACATAGTGTTTGACAAGTGTGACCAGCTTTTTACTATTGAGGCCGCCTATGCGGCCTCAATAGTAAAAGATAAAATGATAAAAATGATAAAAAAATAAAAAATCGGGGTATATTTACCTTCTGACGTCCCGCGCTGCCATCCCGGGCCTCAGCGTTCCCAGCGATGCCTTGCGAGATCTGTGATGACGTTGGTCTCGCGTTACTATAGCGATCTTGCGAGACCGCTAGAGTCACGCGAGACTACGTCATCACAGGACCTTGCCGCAAGGCATTACTGGGAACGCTGAGGCCCGGGAATGCAGCGCGGGATATCGGAAGGTAAATATACCCCGATTTTTTTATTTTTTATTCTTTTTTTTACAGGGGTATGGTACCCAGGGCCTGGAGGACAGTCTCCTCTCCTCCACACCGTGGGTACCAACCGCACATGAGACGCTTAACTTCCCACATGGTGGGCATAGCCACATGCGGAAAGTAAGCGATTCTCATGCATTCCTATGGGTGCAGAGTCGCGGGAATTCTTTGCGATTCCGCACAAAAGAATGATCATGCAGCAATTTTTTTCCGCGATGCGATTCCGCCGCGGAAAAAAGCGCAGCATTAGCACAGCATGTGCGGAATGCCATAGGAATGCATGGGGTGCATTCTGTACAAGATTTTTAAATATTTTCGGGCCGAAAATCGCGGCAAAAACGCTTAAAAATCGTATCATGGGCACACAGCCTTAAAGTTTCCTATATTACAGAATTGTAATGTATCCATAATAAACAGATGATATACCGATGGCTTGTGATTTTTTTTTTCTTTCACTGATTTCGGAGTGAAATCACAGCATGACGCAATTTTTTTTCTCGCGCTGAATACCATTGAGAAAAAATAGGCAGGTCTGTCTCATTGAATAACATTGGTCTGAATGCTATCCGATTTTTTTATTGGATCGCACTAGTCCTCGTTATATGCCAGTGTGAGCGAGTCCTTAGGGAGGTTTCACACGTCCAGATAAATCCGGTACCGGAAAACCTGGTACCGGAGCTATCCTTGTCCGTGTGTCCTTGTGGACACGTGGTACCTCCATGTGGCACACGTGTGGCAACCATGTGCCGCATGTGTGCCACATCAGGACCACACGGACGGCGCCGGGAAGAATTGCCACAGTAAGCGCTGTTCCCGGCGGCTGGTGCTGACCGCGGCTGTGATTCTGCTCTCCTGCTCTGCTGGCAGGAGAGCAGAATGAATGAAAACCCGACATGGGGTTCCCCTCATTTTCATAACCAACCAGACGAAACTTACAGCTGGGGGCTGCATCCGTCAGCTTCAGCCAGGTTGGTTGTGAAGAATAGAGGGGTCCCCATGCTGATTTTTAAATTATTTAAATAAATAATATAAAAAACCGGCGTGGGGTCCTCCTATTTTTGACAACCAACCTGACTAAAGCTGACAGCTGAGGGCTGATATTCTCAGGCTGGTAAGGGGCCATTGATCTTGGCCCCCCAGCCTAAAAACAGCAGCCCCCAGCTGCCCAGAAAAGGTGCATCTATTAGATGAGCCTAATCTGGAGCTTTGCCCAGTTCTTCCCACTGCCCTGTAGCTGTGGCAAGTGAGGTAATAAGGGGTTAATGGCACCTTTCTATTAACATTGAGTGACATTAAGCCCAGATTAGTAATAGAGAGGTGTCAATAAGACACCGATCCATTACTAATCCTACTGTAAAGAAAGGGTTAAATAAACACTCACACAATAAGAATAAATTATTTTAATGAAAGAATACAACACACACATTTTTATAATCTCTATTACACTGGTAATTCCTCAGCGAAGCCCTCGTTCTTCTGAAAAAAAGTTGAAAACAATAAAACAAATCGATACATTACCTGTCCGGCGCTCAGTCATGTCCCACGGCATAAATCCATCTCGGGGGTTAATATATTTACAGTTGGAGAGCTGCTAATTCAACCGCTGCCCACTGTAAATGACTGGGGAATAAATGGAGCAGCTGGCGCATGCTCAGTAACTAGCGGTGACGTCACCGTTCATCACTGAGTGCGCTCTGCTCCACTCATTCCCCAGTCATTTACAGTCGTGAGCGGTTGTATTAGCAGCATTCCAACTGTAAATATATTAACGCCCGAGGTGAATTTACGCTGTGGGACATGAGCACCGGACACGTAATGTTTTGCACACGGACACACGGCCCATGAAAACCTGCTGACATCTGAATTGACCCATTCATTTGAATGGGTCTATGTGTGTCAGTGACTATTTTCTCACGTACCGGAGACACTGACGTGTGAAACCGGCCTTATACTGATACTGACTCTATCTCCTCCTTGATGTTCAGTTAAGGTTCCTCACAGACTATGTGCAGCATGATGTTTATGGACAAAGCACAAAATCATCTAAAGGCTCATTTAGATGTCTGTTTATCATATACTAGTTTTATCCGAGTTTTTCACACATGTCCATTATAGTCTATGGGGCTATAATGTCCACATGTCTAAGTTTTCTCGCAGATACAGTGGCCTGCAAAATGAGCAAAACAGAGACATGATCGGTTTTTAAATTTTGAACCACGGATCAATCTTACCAATTGAAGTGAGAGTTTCGGACAGAGCATGAACGTCATCCTAGATTAATCTATGATTCTATGATTCTCTCACTGTTTGATAGCAAAGGCTAGGAATCTTTCATTGTTTGATTTTTTTGGCAGATGAGAAAAACTGGTGGTAAAAACTGCAACACTGGTGAAATACAAACCAAACATATCCATCAGACTGATGAAGATCAGTCACTTTTTCACTTATGAAAATTCTCCTCTCTACCCAAAAAAAAAAAAACAATAAAAAAAATGTCAGAATGAGGCCTAACTTGTACTTATCATCAAGTTTTACAGTAAAGGGAATCTGTCACCAGGTTTTTGCTACTTCATCTGAGCAGCATAATGTAGGAAAAGAAACCCTGATTCCAGCGATGTATCACTTAGATTACTAAGTGCAGGAGTTGTGATACAAAATTCTTAAATTCTTAAATGTGGCATGTAGCAGAGCTGAAAAACTAACCCCGCCACACGCCATAGCTTTCTGTGTACATTGTACAGTATATTGAAAGTAAGCTGCAGAATCTGTGCTGGGGGCGTGGCTGGACCAGGAGTCACGTGAGCTGAAGTCCTGTAGTTTTAATCTCCTGCTGATAAAACACTCATTGTATTGAAACAACCTAGTAAGTTACACATCTCTGAAATCAGTGTTTCTGTCCCTACCTGATGCTGCCCTCAGATTAAATAGCAAACACCTGCTGACAGATTCCCTTTTAAAAAGGTCCAACGTAGCTTACTAAGTCTTTGTTCTGTTCTGTACCAGCACCATGCTTTCTGTGTATACTGAAACCATGACAGCTACGAGGGATGTGATGAATCAAGGCAGAACTTATAGGCTATAATTGGATCCCTCATCTATTTCTTTGGGTTCCTATAAAGTGTAGAATAAAATTACAGCTACAGACTATGTTATTCTTGCTCTAACATGATGGAAATCATAGAATCATAGAATCGTAGAGTTGGAAGGGACCTCCTGGGCCATCTGGTCCAACCCCCTGCTCAAAGCAGGATTCGCTAAATCATCCCAGTCAGATGTCTGTCCAGCCTCTGTTTGAAGACTTCCATTGAAGGAGAACTCACCACTTCTCGTGGCAGCCTGTTCCACTCATTGATCACTCTAACTGTCAAAGAGTTTTTTCTAATATCTAATCTGTGTCTCCTCCCATTCAGTTTCATCCCATTGCTTCTAGTCTTTCCTTGTGCAAATGAGAATAAAGTTGATCCTTCTACAATGTGACAGCCCTTTAGATATTTGTAGACAGCTATTAAGTCTCCTCTCAGTCTTCTCTTTTGCAAACTAAACATTCCCAAATCCTGCAACCTTTCCTCATAAGACAGGGTTTGCAGACCGGTCACCATTCTGGTCGCTCTTTTCTGAACTTGCTCCAGTTTGTTGATGTCTTTTTTAAAATGTGGTGCCCAAAACTGGACACAATATTCCAGATGAGGTCTGACCAAAGAGGAGTAGAGGGAAATAATGACTTCACGTGATCTAGACTGTAAGCTTCTGTTAATACATCCTAGAATTGCATTTGCCTTTTTTGCTGCTGCATCACACTGTTTACTCATATTCAGTCTGTGATCTATTAGTATACCCAAGTCTTTTTCACATGTGCTGTCACTTAGCCCTATTCCTCCCATTCTATATATGCTTTTTCCATTTTTATTGCCCAGATGTAGTACTTTGCATTTCTCCCTGTTAAAAACCATTCTGTTAGTTGCTGCCCACTTCTCCAGTTTATTTAAATCTTTTTGAATCCTCTCTCTCTCTTCTCTAGTATTAGCTATCCCTCCTAGCTTTGTGTCATCAGCAAATTTAATCAGTTTACCCTCAATTCCTTCATCTAAATCGTTGATAAAGATGTTGAACAATACAGGGCCCAGGACAGAGCCCTGTGGTACCCCACTTGAGACATTCTTCCAACTGGATGTGCAGCCATTTACGACCACTCTTTGGGTCCGATCACTAAGCCAGTTATGAATCCACCTAACAGTTGCCTTGTCCATTCCATACTTAATCATTTTTTCAATAAGGATTGTATGAGAGACTTTGTCAAATGCTTTGCTGAAGTCAAGATATACTATATCTACAGCATTTCCTTGATCCACCCAATCAGTGATACCGTCATAGAAGGAAATTAAGTTAGTCTGACATGACTTATTAGTTACAAACCCATGCTGACTCTGTTTAATCACTTCATTCTTATCCAGGTATTGACATACATGTTGTTTAATAATTTGTTCAAAGATCTGTCCTGGTATAGAAGTCAGACTCACCGGCCTATAGTTACCTGGGTCCACCTTCTTCCCCTTTTTGAAGATAGGAACAACATTTGCTCTTCTCCAGTCTTCTGGCACTTCTCCTGTTCTCCAAGAATTTTCAAAGATTATAGAGAGGGGTTCAAAAATTTCTTCTGCTATCTCCTTCAGTACTCTGGGGTGTAATTCATCTGGACCTGGAGACTTGAATTCATTTAGGCTAGCTAAGTGTTTCCTCACTATCTTTCTGTTTATAGATATCCTGGATTCTTCTATTCCCTTAATAGGACAGTGAATAACAGTTGATGTTACATTTCCTTCCTGAGAGAAAACAGATGCAAAATAGGAATTTAAAAGTTCAGCCTTCTCAACATCCTGTCTTACCATTTCATCATTTTCATCCTGTAAAAATCCTATAGCATCTTTGACTTTTCTTTTACTTTTGACATATCCCCAAAATCCTTTATTATTGCTTTTGACATCTCTTGCAAGCCTCAATTCATTTTCAGCTTTAGCTAATCTGATTTGTGCCCTGCAGGTTCTGCAGACAGCATTATATTCTTCTTTAGATATGCCTCCCTCTTTCCATTTTATAAACATTTTTTTCTTCCTTTTTAGCATGTGCTTAAGTTCTGTGTTCATCCATCCTGGTTTCCTTAACTGCTTCCTATTCTTCCCTCTTTTCGGAATTGTTAACAACTGTGCTTTGAGAATTTCATTTTTCAAGATTTCCCATCCTTCCTGGACATTTTTGTCTTTAAGGATATCCAGCCATTGGATCCCTCCAATTCTCTTTCTGAATCCCTTAAAATCTGCCTTTCTGAAATCTAACCTTGACGTCTGAGTCTTCACAGGTCTTCCGCCTCTAGTTATCCAAAATTCTAAAATAGCATGGTCGCTACCTCCTGACGATTAAGTATGATAATGGCAGAAAGGTATTCTAAATGAGTAAAACCTCTTGGAAACAAGGAATGACTTTTGTTTGACTAGCAGTTCACATATAAAGCAACAGAAAGTAAAAGTTGCTAGTTCTGCTCTTCTAGAAACACACATATTCATGCTCAATGATAAGAGCCGAGTTAAATTATAGACTAGGTTCTTCAATCCCGCTCTTATGTATTGTGATTATCGGACAATAAAAGTCACAGCCAGTCATCTATCACTTTTTCATTCATCTCTCTCTGCCATCTTTCCTTGTAGAACAATGTTAGAATCTGTTCTAAGATTATAATTAAAGCCACTCATCATGTCTCACTTCAACTGCCGAAAAATGTTCCTATTTGGCATCCTAATAAGCCATATGTTCCCACTCGAGTCTATTCAAAACATTGCATCTATGCTCATCCATCTAAGGCACCACAAGATGCCTGTCATCCCCCATAGAAATGAGTTCATTCTTGTGCCGATATCTTCTAGGATACTACTCAAATCAACGTACTCGTTTCCTAACTTAAAAGAATATTGGATTTCAATGTGTATCCTTAATAATATCCTTACTACTACTAACTACGAAGCATATCCTTACTACTTCTTATCCTTCCCTGAGTAGACTTGTTTTCTTATGTTTTTATAACCCAAATTAACAAAAGTATAAAATACGTAATTTTGATTTTAACTTTGTGTTTATAGGGTTTGCCAGGCAGTCCAGGAGCAAAAGGAGTAGCTGGAGAGAAGGTAACAATGTCGCTTTGACTAGACTTGACGTTCCTTTTTAATGTCATTTTGAAGGTTTTTTTACCTTCTATTTTGTATGTTACACCTGTTCATTTTGGCAGATCATCATTCTTGCAATCTGGGCTACACATATGATTTGTCTGTTGTTGATAGTTTAATAGCTAGAAATGATTTGGGCATTATAAAGATGCTCAATCATTAGGGTTACGTATAGTGTAGCCATTGAGAAAAATTATTCAGAGTTAAAAATAGAATGTATTCACCCAGTAATGAGTAATGTTATTTTTAACATGTGAGGCAGATTGGCTTTTCCAGCAAAAATGTATTTTTTATAGAGAGAAGCAATATGAGGTGATTACACGTGGCTGTAAACTGGAATTTGATTTTTGATTTTGGCAAACAACTTCTAGTCTTGATCAGATTTTCAGCCAGGTAGTAACCTCATTTCCCCACAGACACTATGCAGTCAAAGTTGAATGACAAACCGTAGGAGTATTAACTAAAGAGTATCCTTGAGGATAGGGCTCATACACACAACATGCTACAGAGCCATAGGCACTCTAGTGCTGACATATTGAGTTCTGTATGGAATAGTTTTATATAAATTCTTTGTTAGGAGGAATTTATTAAAGGAGTTATCCATAACTTTTTTTTAACTATGATCCTAAAAACTAGCATTTGTTAAAAAAGGTAACTACCGGCCTGTTCTATTGGGTGCTGGCCCAGCGGACTTTAGCTTCACCACATCCTTTTTCACTCTGCTCTAGTGGCGGGGCATGACTGCTGAAGTCATGATGATTGATAGCCGGATTTCCGCAGTTAGGCAGCATAATGCCAGCTGTCAATGAGCATGACATCGGCAATCGTGCCACATTAACAGAACAGAGTGGAAGAGAAGCTGCTGCTTTGTCGATGTTACGTCAGTGGAAGCCACAGAGTCTCTGGCAGTAGTGGTTCAATGACTGCTCAGTGCCAGCAGGGATCGGCTCTGGGCACAATAGGCAGGTAATTAGAAACTGCCTACCTGTTAGTTCTTAGGCGCAAAGTAAAAAATTAGATAGTCCTGATAAACCCTTTTAAACATGCATTTTTATGCAAAGCTGTCCTGAGTTTGATGTGCATGCATTTTAATAAGTTAGTGCATCTCTAGCTCTGCATACGCTAGAAATTTAAATATATGGCAACCATGACTTGATGCAGACTTGCACTATAACGGACACCAACTTCTGGATAAACCCTGTAAAGCTTGCAGTTTTTATGCAAAGCTGTTTAGTGTATGATGCGTCTGCATCTTAATAAACTAGGTGCATATCTTGCTCTGCATGCGCCAGAAATTCAAATTTATGCCAGCCATGGCCTGTTATAGACTTGTACTATAATTTGCACAAATGTCTGGCGTAAATTACATTAAATTTGTGAGGCCGCAATGTACTTTGCCCCCAGTTACTAGATTCTGTTTATTTTGGATGGGATTTTCCACAAATCTTCTCTTTTATGTATGTCTATCCCAAATGTTGTATCTTGCCTGGAATGTTCTTAGGCCATGTGCACACGTTGTGGATTCTGCTGCGGATCGGCAGCGTTTCAGGCTCTGCGGGTCCACAGCAGATTTAGGTGCGTTGTACAGTACTATTGTTTTCAATGGTAAACTGAAAAACGCTGTGCACATGCTGAGGGTTTTTCCGCACGGATTTACGGCGGGTTCAAATCTGCAGCAAGCAAATTCTTTGTGCGGAATCCACAGCGGTTTCACACCTTCTCCATTATAGATGTGTGAAACCGCAGGGCTAAACTGCAGGCTATTCCGCAGGTAAACGGCAGGTCTTTTGACCTGAGAATTTACCTGCGGATTTTTACAAATCCGCGTGGAAAAATCCACAGCACCTAAAACTACGTGTGCACATAGCCTTAAGGGTATAGCTTATTTTTCTAAATGTATTCTAACGTAGTATTGATGATTGAGGCGTAAAATATTGATGCTTCAGATTCCTAACTCTCTCATTTTTTTCTTATTTTTAGGGAAACTCTGGTGCTCCAGGTGTAGCTGGATTAATGGGAAAATCTGGTAAACCTGTAAGATTTAGTTTTCTGTAATTTTTTTTAAATTTATCATTGACTTCATATCAACACAAGGAAAATCAGATCCTCAGTTATATATAATCTAGAAGAATTGAATCCCCAAAAATGCAAGTGCTCCAGCATTCTTAAAGTTGGACTAGTTTTTGTACATTCAAAGCTAATGAGACCATCTGTTTATATCTTTACAGGGTGATCAAGGACCTCAAGGAGAAGTCGGCCCAAGAGGACCTGTTGGACCTTCAGTAAGTAAACAATCTTAGAGATCATTCAGTTATTATACACAACATTGACTTTTAGGTGGGGATGGATGTGCCCTTTAATATCAGCCTGTAGACTATTCTTAACACTTCTTACAATAATTTCAATTAAAATCCTTATAATTTGCACTGAAAGCAAAAGAAGCAGATTCGAGAGAATCCAAAAAGTTAATTTTAGTTTAGTACCAGGAGTTATTGGATGTCATATATGGAAAGCGTTCAAGATTCTAGAGGACTACTGACCATGAACATATAGTAGAACACTAATCTTTCTTTCGCATTTAAATGTCAAACTTCTATTAGGGTTAATTAGTAATAAAGATTGAGGACTAGTTCTTTATAGATCAGAATGTTCTGAACAGAGATTGCATAAATATCACAATTTATACTTTATGTATAGTATATATGCATAAAGTCAAGACATATCTCAATTATTATGTAAAGGAAACAAAAAATGTATTGTAAATTGTGTGCATATCGTAGTAGCTACCATTATAACAGTATAGAAAGGTAGATAAGGTGCTAAAGCATCATAGTATGTACTGAAGAGTCAGTATGTATGTATCGATATACTTTCTTTGCCAAAATTCATTCTAAATATTGAAAGACCAATAGATTCAATAAACAAGATGATTTTTACATTGTGTTTTCACTTTGGTGAAACATGCCAAAAATTGGTAAATTAATTCTATGGTTTAGACACTATGGCACCAGTTCATCAAAGTGATTTCACATGAAATTTGATATAAAACATGTCGATAAGCTGCTAAATTTTTTGAAAAATCGAGAATGAGCAAAAATGTATTGACTTTTGGAGTTTTCACACTAGTTTCAGTCAGCTCCAGCATAATGGAGACAGTGGAATGAAGACATCATGCCACAGCTTGTCTACAGTGGGTACGGAAAGTATTCAGATCCCTTTAAAATTTTCACTCTTTGTTTCATTGAAGCCATTTGGTAAATTCAAAAAAGGTCATTTCTTTTCTCATTAAAGTACACTCTGCACCCCATCTTGACTTTTCAGGTCTCTCTAGAGATGCTCAATCGGGTTTAGGTCAGGACTCTGGCTGGGCCAGTCAAGAATGGTCACAGAGTTGTTCTGAAGCCACTCTTTTGTTATTTTAACTGTGTGCTTAGGATCATTGTTTTGTTAGAAGGTGAACCTCCGGCCAAGTCTGAGGTCCAGAGCACTCTGGAAGAGGTTTTCATCCAGGATAGCTCTGTAATTTGCCACATTCATGTTTCCTTCAATTGCATGAAAAACACCACCATAGAATGATGCTGCCACCACCATGTTTCACTGTTGGGATTGTATTGGGCAGGTGATGAGCAGTGCCTGACTTTCTCCACACATACCGCTTAGAATTATCACCAAAAAGTTCTATCTTCATTTCATCAGACCAGAGAATCTTATTTCTCAGAGTCTGGGAGTCCTTCATGTGTTTTTTTTCGCAAACTCTATGTGGGCTTTCATATGTCTGGCACTGAGGAGAGGCTTCCGTCGGGCCACTCTGCCATAAAGGCCTGATGGTAGAGGACTGCAGTGATAGTTGACTTTATGGAACTTTCTCCCATCTCCCTACTGCATCTGTGGAGCTCAGGGACAATGATCTTGGGGTTCTTCTTTACCTCTCTCACCAAGGCTCTTCTCCCACGATTGCTCAGTTTGGCTGGACGGCCAGATCCAAGAAGACTTCTGGTGGTCTCAAACTTCTATTTAAGGATTATGGAGGCCACTGTGCTCTTAGGAACCTTGAGTACTGCAGAAATTCTTTTGTAACCTTGGCCAGATATGTGCCTTGCCACAATTCTGTCCCTGAGCTCTTTTTCCAATTGCTTTGACCTCATGATTCTCATTTGGTCTGACATGCACTGTGAGTTGTGAGGTCTTATATAGACAGGTGTGTGCCTTTACAAATCAAGTCCTATCAGTTTAATTAAACACAACTGGACTCCAATGAAGGAGTAGAACCATCTCAAGGAGGATCACAAAGAAATGGACAGCATTTGACTTAAATATGAGTGTCTGAGTAAAAGGTCTGAATACTTATGACCATGTGATATTTCAGTTTTTCTTTTTTAATAAATTTGCAAAAATTTCTACATTTCTGTTTTTTTTCAGGCAAGATGGGGTGCAGAATGTACATTAATGAGAAAAAAATGAACTTTTTTGAATTTACCAAATGACTGCAATGAAACAAAGACTGAACAATTTAAAAGGGTCTGAATATTTTCCGTACCCACTGTAATTCTTGATGAGCTTTGCACCTTAGGCTTTCTTCACACGTATGCTTTTTATGTCCGTATGTGGTCCTTTATTTAAGGATGACAAATATGGACATACACTCACCCATTGTATTCAATTGTCGTGCGCACATGTCAGTTTTTTGCGCGAGCAGGAGACAATAATGAAAGTGGCCTTCAGCAGCCGGCTGGCTCCAAGGAACAGCGCTAACTGTGCCGCTCCTTCCCTGGCGCCGTTACTTGTTATTCTGATGACAACTCCCATCATTGTCTCCTGGTCACGCTGATCTCAGCATGAGCAGGAGATCATGATGACAGCTGCCTTCAGCAGACAGCCGGCGCCAGGAAACAGCGCAAATTGTATCTCTGCTTCTCTGATACTGATACGCATCACACAGACACACGGATGGCACACAGATGTAACACACTGACCATTGGACAGTACACAGAGTGCACATGGATGTCACATACGCACACACAGACACGGACCACGGACCTGACCAGGACTGTTTTCTCCTGTACAGGAATCACCAGGACGTGTGAAGAAGGCCTTGAACTAGAAATTTTACCCCAGTCCCTGATTTAAAAAAAATTGTGACAAATCAGGTGCCACTTTTCAGATTGAGTTATTAAGAGGTGTGCACATCTTAATGAATTAGGTGCCTCAGACTCCAACATGCAGATTCGTCAAGACTGTCATGCACAACCGATCAGTGGTATAGCAAGGGTATATTGAGCTCAATATGAAGGACTTCATAGCAAAAAAGGTTTACTAGTCCTCCAGTGATAATTTCCTGCTGATAATATACAGGGATTTCTCAACGCTAAAACAAGCAGCCCAGTAAGTGACACATTGTTGTAATCAGGGTCTCTGTCTCTACCTTAAGCTGTTCTCAGATCAGGTAATAACCAGGTAATTACCAGACATTTGGTAATAAATTCCTTTTAAATCTGCAAATAAATATGCTGCCCTCTACAGTTGCTGATGTAACATGGCACATAAGCTTTAACTGTGTAAAGATAGACATACACCTTAGATAGTGGTCAGCCAAAATAGTTACTCCTCCTGAATCCCCAAATGCGTTCACACTTTCCTTATCCTAGCATGTTCCTAAAAGGGTTTCTGGTCTTTTTTTAATTACCAGTGGGAAACTGAAAAAAGTAAGTTATACTTACCACTAGTGTTGAGCGATACCATCCGATATTCAGAAATATCGGATAGGATTGTATCGGCCCTATACACAAAAAGTATTGGGTATCGCCAATTCCGATCCCGGAAGTCCCATTCAAGTCAATGGGACAGAAATATCGGAATTAAAAAAACCCCTTTCTTGCCTTGTACATCCTGTTCGGGAGGGGGGAAGAGTGTGGGCGGACACTGTGCGTGTCTGTGTGTGCGGGCGGGGTCTGTGCAGGCCTCTCGGGGGTCTGTGCCGACTGTCGGGGGCCTGTGCCGGCTGCCGATGGTCTGTATGGGCCTCTCGGGGGCCTGTGCCGGCTGTCGGTGGTCTGTGCCGGCTGCCGGGAGCCTGTGCCGGCTGCCGGTGGTCTGTACGGGCCTCTAGGGGGCCTGTGCCGGCTGTCGGTGGTCTGTGCGGGCCTGCCGGGGGTCTTGTGTGTGTGCAGGCACCGTCCGATGGGACTACAAGTCCCATCGGGCAATGCCTACTACGATGACAGTGATTGACACATTAGCCAATGATGGGACAGTAGTAGTCCCATCATCCCGCTAATGTGTTGAATGTAAAAAAAAAACCAAAAAAAAAAAACTACATATATACTACATATATACAACATTCATACATACTACATACATACTACGTATATACAGCATACATACATACTACATACATGCTACATATATACTACATTCATACAATATACATACATACTACATACATGCTACATATATACTACATTCATACACACTACATACATGCTACATATATACTACATTCATACAACATACATACTACATACTACATACATGCTACATATATACTACATTCATACAACATACATACATACTACATACTGCATACATGCTACATATATACTACATTCATACAACATACATATATACTACATACATGCTACATCTATACTACATTCATACAACATACATACATACTACATACTACATACATTCTACATATATACTACATTCATACAACATACATACATACTACATGCATGCTTCATATATACTACATTCATACAACATACGTACATAGTACATACATACTACATACATACTGCATACATACTACATACTGCATACACACTACATACATACTACATACAATACATTCATACATTCATACAATACATACATATAGACATACAGTACATATAACATAGAGTACATACTCACCATCACTTGTCACTTTGATCCCCGAAGCCAGTGTCATCTGTGGTAAAATATGAAAATAACAAACAAACAATATACTCCCTGATCCGCAGAAATCCACGCGTGTCCCACGCCGATCTCCCGTGGAGAACAGCAGCATCAGCTGATGTGACCGTTCTCTACGGGGCTCTAGGAATCCAGTGACGGGAGGTAGGTATCCTTCTGCACTGTATTCCTCCACCACTGTAATAAAATAGTCCCTGGTCTCACTTTATGGCAAAAGCTGCATGGGAACTTTCTCACACAGTAATGCCAAAAGTGAGACTAGGGACTATTTTTTTACAGTGGTGGAGGAATACAGTGCGGAAGGATACCTACCTCCCGTCATTGGATTATTGAAGCCCCTAGAGAGTGTTCGCATCAGCTGATGCTCCTGTTCTCCACGGGAGATCGGCGTGGGACCCTCGTGGATTTCTGCGGATCAGGGAGTATATGGCTTGTTTGTTATTTTCATATTTTTTCATAGATGACACTGGCTTCAGGGATCAAAGTGACAAGTGATGGTGAATATGTACTCTATGTTATATGTACTGTATGTCTATGTATGTATTGTATGAATGTATTGTATGCAGTATGTAGTATCTATGTATGTTGTATGAATGTAGTATATATGTAGCATGTATGTAGTATGTACAGTATGTATGTTGTATGAATGTAGTATACATGTAGTATGTATGTAGTATGTATGTTGTATGAATGTAGTACATATGTAGCATGTATGTAGTATGTAGTATGTATGTATGTTGTATGAATGTAGTATACATGTAGTATGTATGTATGTATGTTGTATGAGTGTAGCATATATGTAGTATGTATGTAGTATGTATGTATGTATGTTGTATGAATGTAGTATATATGTAGCATGTATGTAGTATGTATGTATGTATGTTGTATGAATGTAGTATATATGTAGCACGTATGTAGTATGTATGTATGTTGCATGAATGTAGTATATATGTAGCATGTATGTAGTATATATGTATGTTGTATGAATGTAGTATATATGGAGCATGTATGTAGTATGTAGTATATATGTATGTTGTATGAATGTAGTATATATGAAGTATGTATGTAGTATGTATGTATGTTGTATGAATGTAGTATATATGTAGTATGTATGTAGTATTTTTTTTTTTTTTTACATTCAACACATTAGCCGGATGATGGGACTACTACTGTCCCATCATTGGCTAATGTGTCAATCACTGTCATTGTAGCAGGCATCGCCCAATGGGACTTGTAGTCCCATCGGACGATGCCTGCACACACACAAGACCCCCGGCAGGCCCGCACAGACCACCGGCAGCCGGCACAGACCACCGACAGCCGGCACAGGCCCCCGAGAGGCCCGTACAGACCACCGGCAGCCGGCACAGGCCCCCGGCAGCCGGCACAGACCACCGACAGCCGGCACAGGCCCCCGAGAGGCCCGTACAGACAAACGACAGCCGGCACAGCCCCCAACAGGCCTGTACAGACCCTCGAGAGGCCCGTGCAGACCACCGGCAGCCGGCACACGCCCCCGAGAGGCCCGTACAGATCACCGGCAGCCGGCACAGGCCCCCGACAAGCCTGTACAGACCCCCGAGAGGCCCGTACAGACCACCGGCAGCCAGCACAGGCCCCTGAGAGGCCCGTACAGACCACCGGCAGCCGGCACAGGCCCCCGACAGGCCTGTACAGACCCCCAAGAGGGGCGTACAGACCCCCGACAGTTGGCACAGACCCCCCGCAGTCGGCACAGACCGCGCATCATGATGACATCATTTCAGCAGCCAATCACAGCCACAACACTGGCTCATTGCATTATGGGGACTTCCCATTCCGGTATCAATATTGAAAAAATATCGGTACTCGGTATCGGAATTCCGATACAGCGAATATCGGCCGATACCCGATATTTGCAGTATCGGAATGCTCAACACTACTTACCACCAAAATCTAAGCCCTGTTCCAGTAGTCTGATGGTCTCCAATGGACAGGAAATGATGATATGACAACCACCAGTCACCTGACATTGCATCCAATGTGAAGCCTCAACAGTCTAATGATTGGGGGTCATGAAGTCATCACTTTTGGTCTGGTGGACACTAAATAAATGGCAGGGCTAGTTTCTTTTATATTTTTTTTTAATCGGGGTGGCTTCTCACTGGTAATAAAAAAAAGTCTCTCAAACCCTTTAAACTGGGGCTACATGGCAACTTTGGCCACAACACATGTTGCTTGACCAAGGTTTGCTCAGTGCTGCTGCTACATTGAAATGCAATATAAGCGGATAGGGCTGCATTGCGACCATGAGGATACTGTGACTGCGACAAGGAAGATGCAAGAAATCTGATTATGTTAGACTTCTTGAGACTTGTTTGGCGCAGTTGCAGTACCCTCGTGTTTGCAGTGTGACCCCATTCACTTGTATTGCGGTGCTTTGTAATAGTGGCACTGAGTGAACTGTGGTCACGCGACCGGTGTCACAGCCAAAATCGTCATACAGATGTAGCCAAAGGGAACCTGTCAGTACATTTTTACATAATGTTGAAAATGCACTACCAATATAACAATGCCCTTGCCCGCATTTTCCACTGCCTCGGAATAACCCTTGACTCTGCCCTGTCCTTCAAACTGCACATCCAAGCTGTTTCTACTTCCTGTTGCCTCCAGCTCAAAAATATTTCCAGAATCCGTCCCTTCCTCAACCGTCACTCTACCAAATTGCTTGTGCATGCCCTCATCATCTCCCGCCTCGACTACTGCAACATCTTTCTGTAGCCTCCCTGCTAAAACTCTCGCACCTTTCCAGTCCATCCTTAACTCTACTGCCTGACTAATTCATTTCTTTCCTCGCTACTCCTCCGCTTCTCCCCTCTGTAAATCTCTTCACTGGCTCCCATTCCCTCAGCATATCCAGTTCAAATTACTAACACTGACCTACAAGGCCATCTATAACCTGTCTCATCCATATATCTCTGAACTAGTCTCCTCATATCTTCCCTCACGTAATCTCCGATCCTCCCAAGACCGCCTTCTCTCCTCCACACTTATTCACTCCTCACCCAACCGCCTCCAAGACTTCTCCTGAATATCCCCCATCTTCTGGAATTCTGTGCCCCAACACGTCTGACTATCAACCACATTCGGATCCTTCAGACGGAACCTGTAAATCCACCTCTTCAAGAAAGCTTACAGCCTGCAATGACCCCGCTGCCTCCTCACCACTATCGGAGCTACCGCCTCACTATCACCAGAGCTGCTGCAACCCCCCTAACCTACTGTCTCCTTCCCCACCATCCTGTAGAATATAAGCCTGCAAGGGCAGGGTCCCCCCCCCATATCAGTCTGTGATTGTTAGTTTGTTTACTGTAAGTGATATCTGTAATTTGTATGTAACCCCTTAACCCCTTCTCATGTGCAGCACAATGGAACCAATGGTGCTATATAAATAATAATAATAATAATAATAATAATAATAATAATATGTACTGAAACATCCCCATCCATCCTGATGTGCATATGGCTTCTTTGCTAGATTTTTAATGTCTTACACAATGGATATCCCCAAGTAATTTTTTTGTGGACGTTAAACATTTATACAGCCATATGATTACTTTTATATATAAAAATGTACTCTTTAAGAGAAAGAGGGAAATAAGATACTTTTGATACTTTTGGAGGCAGATTATCTAGTTTGAGAGCTAAGAATAGGATAGTTTAGATTCTTCTTCCTCTTAATTACAGTCAGCAAAATTTTTAGTTTACAGTTTTGTCTCACAAAATGTCATATAACTAATGTAATACAAGATAAGTAAAATAAGTTATTTACAGATTTTCAACATTGTAACTGCAGAGTGTTGGAAATTTCTCATATACGTTAAGATAGGTTAGTGCCCTAATATGAGCAGGAGAGTAATGTATAAAGTAGAATTAAATGGAAATCTTAAAGGGATTCTTTCAGCAGGTTTTTGCTATGTTATCTGAGGACAGTATGCTGTAGAGGTTAAAACACAGATTTCAGCAATGTATCACGTATTAGGGTGTTTGCTGTTGCTTTCTTACAATGAAGGTTTTATCAATAGGACATTATCACTACTCGGACTACAGCTCAAGCACCTGCTAGACCGACCACGCCCCCTCCTCGGATAAGCAGTTTACTGTCTATAGATAATGTACACAGAAAGCTGTGGTGTGGGGGCGGGGCTGCCTTTCTCAGCTCTTCTACATGTTACATTTAAGAACTCTGATTCTATCACATCTGCTGTACTCAGTACACTAAGAGATACATTCTGAATTGTAGTCAGCATAGCATAGAGAAGGAGAAGCTAAATGAGTTATACATTTATTGGAAAAGAATCAGTATAACTTGTATGTTATTCATTGAAATCCTTGGAATAGTTTGCATATACGTAAGTCCAGTGGGCGGTCCTACTGAGTGATTGACAGCTACACAGGAAAGACTGACAATCACTGAATAGGACCGCCCACTGGACTCATATACATACAAACACCACAGATTTCAATGAATAAAATGCAAATTTCACTTAAATTTTTCCCACAAAATACAATCTGATCAGCTCCTTCTTCTCTATAACATCCTCCTTGCTGTCTGATCAGATACCATTTTCAACATGACACATTCCCTTTAAATTGCAGCTATCTTCACTGCTGCTTGATTAGAGCAGTGCTATGGCAATGAAATGCTAGGGAGCTTTGGTGACTTTCTTCTCTTGATTTTTCTTGAATTGATAGACCCCTACTGACTATTATGTAATTCACGTGATTGCGTTTCATCTGCGATTTATGAAAGTATTACATTGGCAATACAGCTTATGTATGTTATCTCTCTGTTTTGTTCTTTTAATTAAGGGTGACAGGGGCGAGTCAGGTCCTGTAGGCCCACCTGGACCACCTGGAAAACTAGTAAGTAAAACAATATTTAAGCTGAAAATTTTTGATAATGAAAAATATATTTCTTGTGTTGAAGCACTAACAAAGACATGTTAAAATATCTGAATGTCCTAAAAATTGCTACAAATACAAGCCGGTTGGAATAATTACAAAGAGCAATGAACTTCCTTTAGGAAAAGAAATGATTGCAATTTTCAGAGCAGCAAAGTGAAAAGATGTTCTCTGTCTGGAAGTAATGAGCATGGCAATGAATGCCCCCTTTCTATGCAGGCTGGCCGGTATTTACATAGCATCAGCAAAGAGGGTCCGCTTTGAAAGATTTCACTGTTCATAAGGAATGTAAACCTTGGGGATCGTAGCGCACAGGGGAAGCCAAGAATAAACAGTCATCGCTGTCATTTCCTTTTTGCTCATTTCAAATAATACAATTTGCATTTGAAGAACAACACAGTGTCGACTTTATGTGCTAGAATATTAATGTCAGTGTTTTTTTTAAAGGGTCCACGAGGTGATCCTGGCTTTTTAGGTCTGCCTGGCCCTTCTGGCCTTCCAGGAGTTAAAGGTGACAGGGTAAGTACTGTCATGTGCATGTCGCTATGTGCTTATACACTGTACAGCTAAATCATGCTACTAAAATTATACATGAGAAAATAGTCATATTTAAAATATATGAATATAGTTGTAGTTACATAAATCTATGAATTGGATTCTGATAAAGTTACGGTGTGTCCATAACATCTTATAATCCCAATTTAATATATCCATATACCGTATGTAAGCGATCGCTGCAGAGTAGCGGCATATGACAGTTTACACTGCAGCATGTGGCCAATGCAAAATAAAATCTCTGACATTTTCTAACAAAGGGATATCTTCCTGCTGGCAAGACAGCAAGCAACAACTAGGGCATGTAATTAACAGAATGAGAAGGAGCACTTCTTGGCCAGAAATGTATAATTGAGGTAGAACTGGAACATTTGCAAATTATGCAGAGATAATGATAACGGTGAACATAACCATTGAAATTCGTCCAATTATGTGTCTACGTACATCAAGGCAGTAGAGCTTAAGTATTAGGCAAAAGCAAATTTTGAGCCTTTAGCTTGATATGCCATTTTGCATGATGAAAATGTTGATATCTGAACTTAATATTTTCATAGAGAACAATTTGGCACCTATTATACCAAGAACAGGGGTTTAACTAAGTTATAAATATAATTTTCATTTTTGTTTTTTCATCACTACCCTCCAGGGCCATGTGGCATCAATTATTGCATTCTGTTTATAAGAAAGAAATGCTTAACTATGGATAAAATGATTTTTACGTATGTAAGGGGTACTTTTCATAAATCATTTATTTATTAGAACTATAAATATACACAATCATAAATACAGATGCTACCATTTTTCCTCTACTACATTTGCCAAACATAGCTGGATCTTATATAGTAAGAATGGATATAGTCATATGTACTGTACATACTTCTCTGTTAGCGCCAAGACCCCCATCAGTCTCAAGAATCGGGCAGGTCAGAACAGTCAGAACTGGGTCCTGCTCTGCCCCTGTGTATTTTGAGGCCTTCTGGCACATATGCAAGGTGAATTACAAGAGTTATTGACCATCCTAATTGGGTATAGCTTGCCATAGTGGGATGGCTTTTATGCTTTTTTGAGGGTATTTGCTCATTGTTTTTAAGGTTCCATCTTTGGCAAACCATACCCTATTTAGCAAGAGGGGATCCATTAAGCTGTAATGTACCTTCTTCTTTGTTTCCGCTGGGACCACCATTGATTTCAAGAACTGGGGCTCTATGGTGCCCGGCTGATTGGAGCGGAGGTCGATCATGCACACTGCCTCTCCATTTATTCTAATGGGAATAAAAAGGATAAGCTGTGCACAGCGCCTGGCAATCTTTGGCTTTAGTTAATGGAGCAGTAGTGCGCAGGATCGACACATCTGCTCCATTCAGCTAAGACTCATCAGAGCCCCAATTTCCAGGAGCCATGGTGGTCAGACTCTCAATGATCTGAAAATTATCCTGTATTCCATGAATAAGGGATAACTGTCAACTTTAGAATGCCTCTTTAAGTAAATGATTAGCATTATTTTCATCTTCCTGTTGATTAACTGGGGTTTTTAATAGTGATGAGCGAGTATACTCGTTGCTCGGGTGGTCTCCCAGTATTTTGGCGTGCTTGGAGATTGTGTTTGTCGACACAGCTGCATGATTTGCGGCTGCTAGACAGCCTGAATACATGTGGGAATTCCCTAACAAACAGACAATCCTCACATGTATTCAGCCTGTCCAGCAGCCGCAAATCATTCCGCTGCTTCGACACCAACTAAATCTCTGAACACGCCAAAATACTCGGAGGACACCCGAGCATGCTCGGGATAACCCGAGCAATGAGTATACTCACTCATCACTAGTTTTTAAGTACAACATCTACAATTGCGTTAGCTTTACCCTCCAGTTGCCCTTTTGGCTCAAAGTTTCTATTGTCCACGATTCATCTTCTTGACATGTTGCACCATTGTTTGACCTAATGAGTTAGTTGAAGAGGAGTAAAATACACTTACAAATGTGCAAGAATTTTCAGTATGTCCTCACTTTATTACAAGTTCCCTACTAGCAGAGATGAGATTTGTGGTCTTAATATATACATTATTTAAGATTTATAGGAAATGTGGAAAAACATGTATATAATCTTTTCCTTAAAGGGTCTGCTTGAGATGGAGATATTGCTGACACACACAAACATCTGCTGCCATTGGAAGTGCGCAATGAAGATAGCCGTAACATCATAGCTCCTTCGTACAGTGTCTAGTGACTGTTCTTTGGTACTCCAGCTCAGCTTCTATTGAAATAAATGGGAGCAGAACTGCAGTACACTGCGTACCCCCAGCAGCAAGTATAAGCTGATTAGTGGGGGGTACCTGGTGTTCGACCCCTATCCATCTGATATTTCTAACATATCATTAGGACAAATCATTAATATCTCAATCCCAGACAACCTCATTAATTACGTAAGGCTGAAAGCTACTAATTTTAATGACAGCTAGAAATATTAAAGTTGGTTATATTATCATATAATAAATCATAATTACATATAAGTACAAATGGGCAGTTGTTTCCTACACAGATAACACACGAGGACTAAAATACCTTTAGAATAGTCATTTAAAAGACGTTAAATGTAAAATTCTTCTTTGACTTAAATCATTTTTACATTACTGGCTGATTTGATTTAGCAATTACAACAATAACAACTCAGTGGGTATTTTTTTTAGAATATTTAATATATTGTAAGGCTGTGAATTAGGGGCATCCCCTGCTAAGAATCAAATTGAAATCAAAATAAAAAAAGCTATAAAAAGTATTAAGCTGATTCATTTTTCTTATCAAAGAACCTTCAACTGGCATGTTTGTTCCACAAGAGTCAGAATTTTTTTTTCTTTTTTACAAAGGTCACACAGATATGTTTGCAAAACTAAATGTATAAACTTTGTTTGATAAAAAAATGCTTTATGGATATTACACTATTACTAAACTCACTAACATGAATCCTTTCTCTGTGCTGTTGGGTTCATGTTGGTCTTGGGTACAATGAGAACAATAGAAAAAAGAATTTCATCGTCTGCGTATAATACTTTCCATAAACTCACCTCCATAAGAAGGTCCTATTGTGGAAAGAGGTAGTTGTGAGTACTATTTGGAACATTTAGGGTCACCAATATTAAGATTTTTTTGTTATTGGAACGCTGGAGTCGGACTACTAATCTAAGTTTCTTGCACTTAATGCAGCGTCCAACTTTATCTTTTAATCGCGCCACTCTAGCCAGTCTCCAGCAGTTTGTGTACTGCCACAGTGCTCCATCGTTTGATGGGCGATACGAAAGTCACAAGCAATGTAAGTCTATGAGAGCCAGAACGAGATTCTTGTAGACTTGCATTGAAAGCTTGTGACCGGTATCTCTGATTTATGGTCAGTCAGAATTTGTCACAAGATGGTGGCACAGAAATGGACCGGCGCCAGGATAAGCTGAAGACGCCAACTGGTAAGTATAAGACTAATGGCAGGGACCTTACATTAGTAGCACCAGCATTGCATTAAGATCATTATAGACGATTGTCTTGAAGGAGTGGCCACGGTGACCCTGCTTAACAATAAAATGTTTCCTGCATCTAGATGATTGGTCATGGTGCATGCTTTCATAGATAAAGTTTCAAGTTGGCAGTTTGCCATTATTATGGCTCCCAAAGGTAGTTATCTATCTATCTATCTATCTATCTATTTTTCTATCTAGCTATCTATCCATCCATCCCTGGTATACAGTTCAGGTGTCATTCAGAAATCACACACTTACCAAACCATCAACTTGTTGTCTGTTAGCAGAATCACTTGTGGGGCATTTTACAATATCTCATAACGTGAACTGTGGAAAAGCCAGTATGTTATGAGACTGTTTAAAGAATCTGGCAACTCATAATAGGGCTTCTATGGGCAGTGTTTAACAGGTCACATGGAAAATTCATTTTTCCACCACTTTCCAGAAATCTAACCTTTGCTGTAAAGCTTTTTTGTGTTCAATGAGTATCTGCTGCCCAATGGAGTGAGTTGAAAGTGGAACTGATAATACGTTAAGTCAGAACCAGATCGATGAAATAAATGATATAATCAGCAGGCACACAAGATCAGGATGATAGACACAATACAACTGGTCTATGCTGTCAACCATATTTTGCACATACAGATATATCTTTCCCTAATTTCCTCTTGGCTGCACATATCCTGACATGGGTGGCATATGAACCACTTTGAAAAAACATGATTTTTTGTGCTACTTTGTCAGAAGTTGTTTATACTATATGTGGCCACACACTGGGTGACACTCGTTCAAAAATGTTGCATACATGTTGCTAGAATGTATTTAATTTGTATAGTCAGAAATTAGATTCCTTAAAAAAAAATTGGGATGTTTGGATAATAGATATACTTCTGTAACATGTTAGCCATCAAGGTAAATCCATTGCTCACTGATTGAAAATTTGGAATTGTTGAATCAATTAAATGTGGAAAATGTGTGAAGTACTATATTGTGTGAAGTATATATAGTACAGACTGTTATTTAATTTTCTAGTGTAGAAGGTACGTGAGCCATAGTAAGTTTAGATTCATCATGTAATAGAATAATTGTTGATTTAAGCATGTATATGTATGCTACAATGGAATTTTGTCATGTTGCTGATATATTGTTGGGTAGATTAGTGTCTCCAGCTACTAAATTGTATGTGTAGGCAATGTGCAGGCAAAATAAAAATGTCTATACGCATCTCTCGCGATGGCACAATTCCAGTGGTGTTAGCACTTGCGTTCCCGGGGAGGTTAAATACATGCTGATTTTATTATTTTACCTGGTCATGACAATGTCTTGCAAAGTGGTGAAGATAGAAAACCCCTTTAATTTTTGTCGTGGCTGAAATCAAATTCCAGGATAAGATTTGGAATCTTCAGCTCATAAGTCTATTTTTTAGTCTAGTCCAATATTAAATATCAGCAAACTGATTGATTTTGGGATTTGATTTTCCAGCTTTGAGCTTCAAAGCTGATGAATCAATTTGATTTTATCTAGTGAACAGTTGTGTTTATATGAACTGTAAATTGCAAACTTGATGAATTGATCTGCTCATCCAAGGGTTGTTCTGACAGGCTTGTGTTCGATGGCACTGTCCTTCAAGATTAACTTTGTTGTTATACTGTATGTAAATGCTTTTAAATAGTTAAAAATAACAAAAAAATGTATTATTTATATCTAAATTCTTAAGGTATCTTTAAATGTCAAGGAATTACAGATTATTATTTACTACTAGGGCTGTTACTAGTGGGTTCATTGGAATTAAAAACAGTCATGTAACATTTAGGGCCTGCTCCATTGCTGGACTCTTTGCCCTTTTGTATGGCTAATATGGGCGATTTATAGGGTTCCTTAAACTAGGGTTACTAGGTTCCTTAGACTAGTGTTCCACAGCGACTTTTGATCTCCAAGATGTCACAGTGAAATTGAGTTATTGAAACCTTGTACTTTCCCCTGGGTAACTTGGAACTATCACAAAAATCCAGATCATGTTTGAATTTGTGAAATTATGCTTGGCTGTTTTCCTGTTAGAAGTTAAAACAGGAATTTTGCAAGCAGAGTCTAAATCATAATATACTACACCTTTGTTGAGTTCATAAGTTAAAAGGATTATCCAGGACTACTTTTTTTTACAAGGTGACTAAGAACTAAGAACTTACAGGCCGTTACAAACTACCTGCCTGTTGTGTGCGGCGCCAATCTCTGCTGGCAAAGAGTGTTACCAGACTGCTCATGCCAGCAATTCAGTGGCTTCTGATGATGTCACATTGACAGAACAGCGCCTTCTCTTCCTCTCTCCTCTGTTGATGCAGTGTAACTGCCTAAGTCATGCTGAATGAATGCCGGCTCACAGCTGCCTAACTGTGGGAAGCTGGCTGTCAATCAGCATGATGATGGGAGTCAAGCCCATCAACACAGCAGCCCGGAAGAAGAAAAGCTGCTCTGTTGATGTGAAACAGCTGAATCACTGGCAGGAGTGGTTGGTAACTGATCTGAACTTTGACATTTAGGAAAATCCTTTTAAAGATTCTAAAACACTATAAGAAAAGAGGAAATCTACCTTAACAGTTGTTGTTGATAGGCTTCACATATGTAGGAAATGTATGTAATTGCAAGAAAAAATGAATTGCTGTAATTATTGTGTTAATAATAAACCTGTATCCTGTAGTTAAAAGCCTTCTGAATTTGGATTAACACAAAAGGGTTAATTGATAGTAATAAATAATGCTGATAAGTTGAGAATTGTATTTTTTCTATACATCCAGGGGACTGCACTGCATGGACCTAATATCCCTATTTTCACGTGAACTTCTGTACAGGAGCCTCTCTGGACATACTTTATTCATAGACCTCAGTGCACACCATTTATCCAGAGGTTTGGCTGTATAGAAGCGCATGAACATTGGAGAATGAGTTTCTGATAGATGTTTATCATATTGTTTCACTTTTTTAGTAATGAATCATTTGATAATGAATTATTAATTTCTGTCAACTCTTTTATCAGATGAACTAGCAATAATCTGGAGTCACATTCACCTTTTGGTATAATCAGGTCAGGTTAGCTGTCAAAGAATTTTTAGCACAAAAAATGCAGAAAATGTCAAATAGTTTAATAGAAAAAAAAGCTATTATTGCCAACAGTGTGAGCCTTTACCTGCACATGTATGAATCTTTTTTTTAAACACCATTGTAGTCTGTGGCAAACAGCGGGCTGTCTTCCAGACATCCACATACATATTTGACATGAATAGAAACACTTCAGAGACTTCAGTCTTACGTGGAGAACTTCATGTCTAAGGTTCCTCTGCATGGGGGAATTGTCTATGCGCACAGTTGATGCAAAAGCGTGTAATAGGTGGCATATAAAATTATTGAGCCCTGAAAGAAGACTGACATTCTCCCAGGGTGTTGGCCATCATCTTTAGGAATAAGTTACAGTGGGAAGAGGAAATGTTTCACCTGCATTTGATGGCAGCAGATCCCTGGATTCTTTTTTCTTTTCTATAAGATTTATATCCAGCAACATAAATGGGGAACAGGAAGAAGCACAAGGCATTTACAAGCGAAGAGACTGGGCTTCATGTCTCTCCATGTTTATTCCACTGTGAACACTAATCATTTATGCCTCCAGTAGACTTGAGATTTGACAGGCTGCAGGGATGAGACTGGATTGTTGTAAAAGTTTTAATGTCTGCGCGGTGATGTCGAAACTATTTTATTTACTACAATCATGTAGAAGGAGAATAAAATCCCACTGCACTGTGTACTGATGAGTGTGAAAGGAACCCAAAAACACTCGCAGTCTGGAAGTTCTGCTTAAATGCTTCAATGAATACATCGACATAAAGAGCAGCTATGTTTAAGAGGCCATAATATAAGTAACATATTTAAAGTTAACATACATTTTTATCTTTTAGGATGAGTATAAGAAGAATTTGTCTTAAGTCTTTCAATACTGAACAGTTTACTAATACTTTGTGTTTCAATTTCTCACCATTTTTGAAATCTCATCTTTTTGTCAGTAATATATGCAGTGGGGAAAATAAATATTTGATAAGTGTTCGAAGAAGAGTTGATGCGGCACCAGTTTACTCTACAGCAAGTGTAGAGTAGGAGGGCTTCTTAAAGAAAAACAGGTCTGTGAGAACCAGAAGTTTTGATGGTTGATAGGTGATTAAATACTTATTTCATGCAATTAAATGAAATTTCATTATTTAAAAATCATACAATGTGATTTTCTAGATTTTTTTAAAATTCACTGTACCTACCATAAAAATTCCAGACCACTCCATTCTTTGTAGGTGTGAAAATTTGCAAAATCGGCAGTGTATCAAATACTTTTTTTCCCCACTGTCCATGCAACTTCCCAGTCCTGACCTTGCCTTATTTATGCACTTCATGACTTGTTAGAAAGTATCCAGTCAGATAGCCCATTTAGATGAGCCAATATAAACAAGTGTTTGTTAGACTACCTGACAAAAGTGGAAAACTCTTGTTTATTAAGTGCGATGATCAGCATAAATATCATTGTTATCAGCAGCACACGGCCCCATATAAACAGGTGATATGCTACCCATAACATTATATTCTATACACACAAAGTGATCACACTGTGCTAACAATCTTTCTATGGCCATAGAATGTTCGGCAGTTTTTCTAAACAGGCCAGTAAACGACCACTAATTAGCGTGTCTGTAACTGATCATGTGGTTGTCTAGCGGCCCATCTAAAGGGGTCATACTCATAAGCTATCATTTGTAAACCTGCGGATCCGCAGCAGAATCCACAACGTGTGCACATGTGGTGCCCCTGAGGCTCAGTCGCCACAGAGGTACTGCACCTTCTCCTAAGGTGTAGTGCCCCACCATCCAGGTAAGGTGGGAACTCATTTCCACACTCCAACACTCGCACCCCACACAGCAGGGTAGTTCTGCACAACCACATTGCGGCTCAGTGCTTAGAGAGTAGCAGAGCACCTCTGGTGGTTTCCTGCTTGGAACACTGGATGTGCTGGGAGGTGGGTGGAGTTGAGATATAAAAGAGTGGGAAAGTGTAGGATTACAGGTTCAATCTGGCAGAAGGTCAGGTGGGTAAGAAGTCACTCAGACAGGAATGAGGATCCCTGGAAGAAGGGATGGAGGAAGGAGTGTTGCAGCTGCCTCAGTGATCTGAGCCAGCTGGCACGGGAAAGGGAAAGAATGAGAAAGTCGTAGAACTGCAACCTAAGCTTCCATAAGAGAGAGAAAGATCAGTACAGAACGAAGGAGTAAGGAGAAC
Organism: Dendrobates tinctorius; assembly: GCF_039654945.1. NCBI lineage: Eukaryota > Metazoa > Chordata > Amphibia > Anura > Dendrobatidae > Dendrobates > Dendrobates tinctorius. Next base: position 14,621,326 of record NW_027361692.1, read on the forward strand.
AGAGAGGACGTGGGTTGGAAGAGGAACCCTGCCTATAGGTTCTCAGCGCAAGGCCGGGGCCCGGTCCCCGAGGTTGTATGGACACTTATGGTTCTGCAGCAGACACCGGTGGAGTAGTTGGCTATAAATGCACTACTTCCATCTAAGACTTGGGGCACAACAGCAACACGGATAGAGAGCCGGGACTTAGGAGTAGAGAGTCCCCGAAGCAGGCTACAGCTGTCTGCCATACGAGTAGACTTCTTGGGAACATCTGACAAGTGGAACTCCAGAGTACCACGGTACTGGAGCTCTTCACACTTTAAGGCGCAATAGAGGAGTCGTTCAGAAAAGGTACATGTTGGCGGAGTGTTGGAGGGGAGCTTTCCATCTGGCCTGGAGGTTGACTGAGTCTCTGACCCGGAGGACACGGCCCGGAGGCAGGCACCCTTGTGTACCACAGACTGTGAGTAAAGCTTTGGAAGTGCAAGCCTCGGTGTCCTCCATTCATTCCTGCGCCAACCTGCTCAGCACCGCTGCATCTGGGTACCATTCTTTACACTGCCTTCACCTTTCCACAACCATTACAACTACACTGCCCTGGGACATCAGCCCTGCCTGTGGAGGGCTATACCATCACTGCTGCACCATACCATCTGTCCCAGAGGATCTGTCTGAAGCGTCGGCTTTACACCTCCCTTGCTGAGCACCACAGGTGCCGTCATGAACTATTCCACTTAAACTACATTACATTCCCCCATTACTTGGGCGCCCAGGGCCACGGACCGGGTCACCGCTGCTGTGACACATTCCCCTGACAACGGCCCGGTACCGAGTACCCCACGGCCCTGGGAGAGCGACCCACACATACTCTAAGAGCGTCAGGTTCCCCGAGTGGGCACCAATGCGTGAGTCCCTTCTGCCTCTCCTTGGTAGATATCCTACTGGATACATTGATACTTTTCAGATGGTGTAATAAAAGTAGTATAATATTATTAGCCGCATAACTGTACAATATTTAAACTTTATTTTCATAAGAGTAGAAACTTTTCATACCAATAGCAATTTCTCTCTCTTGTTTGGTTTGGAAAAAAGGCAATACATTTTTTTTTAAATGTTTGTCCTTGTAAATGTGACACTAGTTTATAGCTGCTGTATAAGTGTATATGAATGCACTCCAGGCTACCATCTGTTGTGAAACAACTTGTGAACACTGACAAATTAATAGACAAATTGTTGACAGTTTTAGCTGAAATGTTCTACAGCCTTAAATTAAAGTTATAGGATGTTGCATTGATTGTGCAGCATCAGACTACTTTTTTTTAGGTCAGTGCTTTGACTATAGAGGACAAATTCTCACTACATACTAGTTGTCACAGCTTAACCATAGCTGGAAATTCATGAATTCCAATTAAAGGAAGTCTGTCACCACCAAAGTGCAAATTCAACGAATGTGAATATGTATATTGGGGCTTCACCACCATGAAAATCATACAAGTAGCAATCATTTTAGTGGTGCAGTTGCAGGTCGCTTCGGTGCACCCTATGTATGGCCAATGGCTCGGGACACCATTACACTATCCGATTTGCACTGTCTCGGAGATTGACTAACAGCGCTCGCTTTCTCATAGTCAGCGCTGGCTGCCTGCTCCTGCGTGTGCGCACTAACACTGAAGGATCCAGCAGCATGATCACATTGTCACTGATGGTGTGCAATCAGTGTGTGTGTACTGGGAGAAAATGAGCTTATTTCCTCTTGGAGCTTCTAGCTTTCACTCAAATGTGCGTGCACAGAGCGGTACAGTTACCATTCACAGCGCCGCTCATTATACTGTGAGGAGTGTCTGTAAAGACGCCCCAGCACATAGTCCCGGCACAGGTAAAGCGATGCAGTAATATCTTACGTCACCTATATCTTTGACGTTATATGCGTCACCAGTGTCATGTGCCCCCATGACTTAAAGCCAATGACTCCTAAGAGGAAATAATTACATTTTCTCCCAAAAATCACATTCTCAGTAACATATCCAGGCAGCATTGTAATGCTATTTGCCTGCAGATTAACCCTATATATGCAGATAAATAGCGTTTTCCTTGGAGACAGGTTCCCTTTGCAAGTCCAATATATTTGTACCTGTGCCACTCATGCACGTTTCCTTTAGGAGATGCAGACTTTGTTCTATTCAATGACTGGTAAATTCTGAATTGGATCCGTATTACAAATGACCCAATTCTCTAGAGCTCAAACTGTTTCTGTTTGTAGCATCAGAACTAATAGTCATTTGTTTGCGTAGTGTCAGATCATGCACTCTCTATGTAATTACTCTGACAGGTCTTTTTTTTTCCCCTCAATTTATTTGCCTTAGTTTGTTTAATTTTCTATTACCTTTTCAAAGTGTTTTCTATGCAGCTACGAAAGAACATGGGATTTGTAATAAAATTACATTTGTTTGATTTGCGGAATATAGGCCGTTGTAGCTTTAATCCAGCGCTGGCAATTCCTGACTGCACTGATTAGTAAACATATGCAAATACATGCTTAGAAGTGTTCCTTGTAATTGTAGGATGCTTGGAATATTTTCAAATGTAGCTCAACTCCCGGGATTTAATCCATTTATCTCAACTGAATCTTCAGACATTCTGAGACTCCTTCTCTGTTCTTTATGCTTGTGTTTATTTGCAAACAATCACTAAAAGCGAACTATTTTCTGCATAAAACAAACATGTAAACAAATATTGTTATAAAATCTGCGTATTACTTGCCGTCTACTACCTGTCAGTAATTACTGAAATGTGTCATACTAAGGCAATCTTGTTTGAATTCAAATAGAAATGTTCCTAAAGCAAAATCATATTCATCTTACAAATATCCAGACATAGATCTGCCACGCGGTCACTTAGGGTTGGGGAAGGCATGTTCTTATTGGATTCCATCTCCTTGCATACAGTTTTACATTTATCTGTGCTATATGATAATCTTCCATCTAATTTTACTAAAATTTAATTTGTGTTCCTTTAGGGTGGAGTAGGTGAGAATGGACCTAAAGGAGAACAGGTAAGATCTGTGTTTGAAGTATATTATATTTGTTAATTGATATGCCTACTGTATGTAGAGTAGTTATGGTATGAGAGCCTAACTGTATGCTCCTCACTACAGGGTGAGGCAGGAGAAGAAGGATTTGCTGGAGACAAAGGTGAACTGGTAAGAAAATTACATGTGCATAATTTCTATCTATCTATCTATCTATCTATCTATCTATCTATCTATCTATCTATCTATCTATCTATCTCATATCTATCTATCTATCTATCCCATATCTATCTATCTATCTATCTATCATCTACCTATCTATCTATCTATCTATCTATCTTTATTGATCTATCTTCTAATTATCCGTTTACATTTTACTTTTAGATACTTTTATGCATGTCATATAGGTAGATCTTGACACGATCAAATTGGCAACTGTTTAAAGGATATAGAAATAACATACAGATGGATCCTATGGAGCATAATGACTAAGCAACATAATTGGCAGGAAACAACCACTTATTCACAGTAGTGAGGCTTGTCCATTTGCTGCTCTTGAACTGAGAGATTGACTTGTGCATGTATAAGACATGTTAATGCCCACCTAATGCCAAACGTCTACTTTAAAATATTGTCTGTAATAGTTTAAAAATCATGGTTTCCTTGTATTTTTCAAAGTTAAAATTTTCAAAAATGGTCATTATTATTTTCATGTGCTGTCCTTTATAGCCAATAACAACTACCCGACAAAACAATTAAAACTCAAGCTCTATTCATTGAAACTGTAAAATGATAAATATTGTGGCACACCACAGTAGAAGAGACTGAGCCCAGAAGGTGTGACAGAAGATTTCCTTGCCTATTATATCATAATTAAAGGACTGGGCCACTTTATGTTCTTTTTCACAGATGTGTTGTGGACATGCTTCTGTCTACATTTACTATAATAAAGTTATGACAGGTTCTCCTCCTGCACTTGCTGGTACGGCCTTCCTCGCAGACTGCACTGCTCTCCTGTCCACAAAGTGGCTGCTGATGGAGGAGCATGTGACCAGACCCGTCCATCAGACTCGCACAATTAATAAGCACCTCACATGGAAAAGCTGCTTTTCTATTGGAGGAGGCAGATGGGCTTGTCTGGTCACATGCTCCTCCATCAGCAGCCATTTTTTGGATAAAAGACCTGTGCAGTCTATGAGGAAATCTTATAAAGAAGGAGAACCTGTAACAGTTATATATTAGTACGTGCCAAAAAATCATGTCCTCAACACATAAACACTAAACACTGTTTTTAATCATAGTGCATCCTTGGTGGTACAGAAATGTACTGTATATTGCTGTTATTCATCCACATGACAATGCCATTATACTGATAGAAGTTAGTAGCAAGAACCCTCCACAGTTCCACAATATATATGGCCAAGAAGGCATATACTGATCACAGCAAAAAATATAGAATATTTTTACTTTGGGCCTAGAGTTTGACCACTGTGGATGGCCATGGGTCACCATATTCTGCTAATGAGACTTTGTTGGACAAACAAACCCATCTATATACTATATTTTGTACATACTTAGATGATTAGTTTGTCTCAAATTCTAATTAATCTGGTTTAAATTCAATGTCTTGTATTCATGACTTACTTGTCTAATTGCTTCATTCCTCATAAATTATTTATTGCATTTCCAGCATAAAAAGGAAAATTTAAGTTTGGACATGAATTTGTTCTATGTGCAAATGTCTAAAAAGACAAATGAGCTGGTAGGCTGCCCTCCTATAATAAAACCAATTAGTGAGTAATAGTACAGTGACAGTCTAATATGTACCATAAAGCTTGTTAAGTCTAATCAATGTATGTGACCAATCTTTTCCTACAATCCTCCATTAAACATTTTGTTTATGCTGCATAGAAAGTCTACAGAATAACATGTGGAATGTATTTACTGTCTTTATTTGATTTTTTTTATTTAGGGTGAAGTAGGAGGTGCAGGTCCAAAGGGATCGGTAAGTGGTAATTTTTTACTTGCATAATATCAAGATAAATTAATATTACACTATCTAGATACAATTTCCTAAATGTACCAGACTAGGCATCAATTATATTATGTGTTTTACCCTTATTTACACCTTTCCCTGTAGCTTTTAAAAATACATGCATTTCTAGTACTTATGTAGTGGTTTTACAAGTGCTGTTAGCAGGGTTTTTAATTTTTATGCACTTCTTATATTTTTAAAGTCCTATAGAGATGTCTGTGGGAAAAACACCATAGAAATAAAACCCTATCGCATACTGAATTTTAATGAAAGTGCCAATGACTCCAAAAATGCTACAATAAAATTAAGTTCAATATACAGTGCCTTGCGAAAGTATTCGGCCGCCTGGAACTTTTCAACCTTTTCCCACATATCATGCTTCAAACATAAAGATACCAAATGTAAATTTTTGGTGAAGAATCAACAAGTGGACCACAATTGTGAAGTTGAGCGAAATGTATTGGTTATTTTAAATTTTTGTGGAAATTCAAAAACTGAAAAGTGGGGCGTGCAATATTATTCGGCCCCTTTACTTTCAGTGCAGCAAACTCACTCCAGAAGTTCATTGTGGATCTCTGAATGATCCAATGTTGTCCTAAATGACTATTGATGATAAATATAATCCACCTGTCTGTAATCAAGTCTCCGTATAAATGCACCTGCTCTGTGATAGTCTCAGGGTTTTGTTTGAAGCACAGAGAGCATCATGAAGACCAAGCAACACAACAGGCAGGTCCGTGATACTGTTGTGGAGAAGTTTAAAGCTGGATTTGGATACAAAATGATTTCCAAAACTTTAAACATCCCAAGGAGCACTGTGCATGCGATGATATTGAAATGGAAGGAGTATCATACCACTGAGAATCTACCAAGACCCGGCCGTCCCTCTAAACTTTCACCTCAAACAAGGAGAAGACTGATCAGAGATGCAGCCAAGAGGCCCATGATCACTCTGGATGAACTGCAGAGATCTACAGCTGAGGTGGGACAGTCTGTCCATAGGACAACAATCAGTCGTACACTGCACAAATCTGGCCTTTATGGAAGAGTGGCAAGAAGAAAGCCATTTCTCAAAGATATCCATAAAAAGTGTCGTTTGCAGTTTGCAACAAGCCACCTGGGAGACACACCAAACATGTGGAAGAAGGTGCTCTGGTCAGATAAAACCAAAGTCAAACTTTTGGGCAACAATGCCAAATTATATGCTTGACGTAAAGGCAGCACAGCTCATCACCCTGAACAAACCATCCCCACTGTCAAACATGGTGGTGGCAGCATCATGGTTTGGGCCTGCTTTTCTTCAGCAGGGACAGGGAAGATGGTTAAAATTGATGGGAAGATTGATGGAACCAAGTATAGGACCATTCTTGAAGAAAACCTGTTGGAGTCTGCAAAAGACCTGAGAATGGGAAGGAGATTTGTCTTCCAACAAGACAATGATCCCAAACATAAAGCAAAATCTACAATGGAATGGTTCACAAATAAACATATCCAGGTGTTAGAATGGCCAAGTCAAAGTCCAGACCTGAATCCAATTGAGAATCTGTGGAAAGAGCTGAAAACTGCTGTTCACAAACGATCTCCATCAAACCTCAATGAGCTCGAGCTGTTTGCCAAGGAAGAATGGGCAAGAATTTCAGTCTCTCGATGTACAAAACTGATAGAGACATACCCCAAGAGACTTGCAGCTGTAATCGCAGCAAAAGGTGGCGCAGCAAAGTATTAAGTTAAAGGGGCTGAATAATATTGCACGCCCCACTTTTCAGTTTTTTAATTTCCACAAAAATTTAAAATAACCAATAAATTTCGTTCAACTTCACAACTGTGTCCCACTTGTTGTTGATTCTTCACCAAAAATTTACATTTGGTATCTTTATGTCTGAAGCAAGATATGTGGGAAAAGGTTGAAAAGTTCCAGGGGGCCGAATACTTTCGCAAGGCACTGTAGCTTTCATGGCAGAATTTTGGAATAAAAGCTTTGGAAGTTGGAAAATGTAGGCACAAGTTGGAGAGGCACCTAAATTTTGTAGCGTTTTGCATTTTCTTGCCAGTTTATCCCAAAATGGGTGGCACTTGGGCAGGACAGAGACATAGGGGGAGCATGACGCCACATCTTGTCTAATTCATCAAGAGCTGTGACGTTCCTTACTCCAGAAATCTCACTTCAGTACCTGCCAGGAGAGAGATTTCTGATGTAGGGCACAGAGGTGCATGTCACTCAACAGACTCTCCAGATTCTAGAACAGACATGCACCTTTTCATGAATCAGAAGCATCTAACTCCAGCATGCTCCCTCATCAAGACCAGCGTGAACAACCCCAGTCTTGATGAATCAAACCCAATGATATATCATTATACACTTAAAAGTAACATCTGCCCGCTGCTCTTTCAAACAAAAAAATGCACTGAAAAATGTCACAACATGACAACATGTGAATTTAATAACTGCGAACCGCAACACTAGAAACCCCATGATAAGTAGAATGGGCATTCCCGAGTGTTCTGTTCCTTCTCACCTTCAGAATTGCATGTACTTTACTGCTCCATTTCAACTTCTTGGGAGTAACCATATCAAGAAAGCATTACTATGGCAGTTTATGCACAAATTGTTCCATGCCACATCTCCATTTTGATACACTTGTTGTGACTTGCACAATTTTTACCTAAGTGCCAGATGATATATGCATCCTATGAAACTATTAAAAGACCAGTCTTCAGGGTTTTCAATCCCAAAAGCATTGTTTATACCTGTAAAGCTCTTTACATTGTTACATTTTTCACATTTGAGCCCAATAAATAAGATATATAAATGAGATATAGTTTTGATTTAATGAACATTCAATTGCCAGAAACCTGATTACCTTATATCTTCTCAAAATATTTGAACAGATTTTATTGAAAGATCTGGAAGTTGTAATTTTTATTGCCTACATAGAATTCTGGGAGCTCCATCTGTTTGAAACATAATGTATCCTCTGATGTTTTACACAATGCAGTCATTAGTGGTCTGATTTAGTCTAAATCTTAAGTTTCAAACATAAACTAAACTTTAAGCTACTTTATCATCTCACTGTGTTAAAAATACTATTTAGAACAATGAATACAAAAGGCTGATTCCTATGCCATAAGCTGTTTACTGTGGGTCATTCTCCCTGAAACCTTGGCAAAAAATTGATTTTGCTGTCAGCTAAAAAGTCTACCACACAAAGACTTGGCTCAAGCCACTCCATCCAGTGGATTCCAAGATTCCAAGGATTCCTGGCCTTCACCCTCTAACCACTTCTCTGAGATGTGAACTAACAAAGGGGCCCGCTGGGTTGCATCCATGGAGAGACTGCTGGCCAAAGGAGCAAGTCTGAGGCAAGGATGGTCGAACAAAGCCAAGTCAGTGTCAGGAAAGACAAAACAAGTTACAAAACCAAAATATAAAATTGATGTCAGAGGGAAAGCCTTGGTCATATACCAGAAGATCAGTAAAGAATGGAGTCAGACAAGACAGAGTCAGAATTTAAAGAGAACATAAAACAAACGTGGTCATTGTCACTAGCTGGGATCAGAATCAGAAACGGAACATAAAAATAGCACCAGAGATGTAGGAATACCAAACAATAGATGGCAATGCCAAGCAGTATGCTGGAAGTTGAAGTAGGTCCTGGTACTGCACCATTGGCAACAGGGAACTGAATATACTTGATTACATTTCCTGAGCTGTTTTACAGCACATATCCATTCTTCCTGAGTGGCAAAGCAAGTCTCAATCAAACTCAGATACCTGGATTACCCAGCAATATTGGCCACAACAGCTGCTCTATCACCAGCAACTCCCACAGGATAAATACAGCTGTGCCTAGTGACAGAAGTGTAGTAGCAGGTGTGGCATCAGAAAGTATATCACAGAGATTGTCAGTTGAAGGCTCGGCACTTCTAAGAATCAGAAGACTCAGTCGGCACCATGCATGGCCAAGCTGACATCAGGCTTCACTTTCCTCTGCCTGAATGCTGCGGTGCCTTTAGCTGACAAGCTCTATGATATACTTTCTAATGATCAGCACATCACAGGACTTGTCAGCTGAATGGACACCACTTTAAAGCAGCATCCAAGCAAAGAGGAGAGTGAAGTCTGATCTGAGCATGCATGCTCAAACTGCAGTCACTCACCGAGATGTAGTCATGCCCTTACTAGTGAGGTGCCCTGCTCTGTTTGTCTGATTCCGGTCTCTGGATTGGAAGTAGCAGAGTCAGAATCAAAACAGAAGGATATATGACCTAGAGAGAGCTGAGCTTGCAGGAACAGGGTAGGAAATAAAAGTATATTATAAAAGTGTTAGCTAGGAAGAGTTGGGAGAAATGAAAGGGGGTTAAATTATTAGAGAAAACCTATTTAAGTTTTCAAATTATTAAACTCCCATGCTACAAAAATTCTCCTCAAGATAAATTAGTGCTTTACAAGTTGAAGTCAGTTTTGCTGGAGGCCACGTTGACTTTACTGGCACTAAATTTATCAAAGTGTTGCACAATGATAAATATGGTGCATTTTTAGATATTTTTTTAATTTTTGTGCCACTTGATCATTGTGATATTGTTTCGAGAGTTGTATTTATTTTTACTTAATTCATAAATATGGCTTAGACCTATCTGTAAAGCAATGTACCGTATGTCCACTTCCCTATCAACATTTTAAAATGCTGAGAATGGTGCAATATGGGAAATGTTCAAGCAAATATGACACACATCAAAATTTGTGACCTTTAGTCATTAAAAAAAAACTGTTGAAAAAAACCTTTATAAATTCTCCAGCTGAGTTCTTATCTAATGTAACAGATTCTTCTAATCTATAGTGGTATGGTATGCATACTACTATTTTATAATGATTGGGTCTCCATCTAGGGTTTTACAAATTTTTAAATGACTTAGTGTGTTTATGTTATTATATATGTACTATCTGTTTAAATCAAAATCTATTTATGCATAGACTGGAAACCCTGGAGAACCAGGCAATCGTGGTCCAGAAGGTGTTCGGGGTCTACCAGGTGTAGAAGGTCCTCAAGGTTCTCTTGGCCCACGTGGCATGCAAGGCGAACAAGGAGCACCAGGGTTACCAGGCAGTCAGGGTCCAGCAGTAAGTGATTGTCTTGTTGCTTTTAATTATGTCTTTTGCTTTTAAATTATATTTATTAACCTGTTTTCTTTGCATGTAACATTTTATTTTCTTTAATCATAGGGTAGGGAACCAACTGATCAGCACATTAAGCAAGTCTGCATGAGAGTTTTACAAGGTATGTTGGGTTATATTAGACCTTTTTATACAAATTCAGACTCATTTCACTATACTGTATTACATTGTGGCACATCATAAAACTTTTCAATACTAACACAAAATCAGTAACAAACTCCTCCCATCCCATTTACCGTGTGCAATATATAATTTTGGCTTCTTGTATAGCAGATGGGCCTTAATATTCCCTCAGATAGAACTGGTACATCTGCAATTTTGAAAACAACTAAGGTTAAACTAAAAAAGGTCCTTTTTTACAAGATAAGACCAGTTTTTCTATAAGAAAGAATATTAAGTGAATCATATTCAGTCTTACAGTGAAATTTCTAAACAGATCTGATGTGCTTTAATCACCATAAATATGCATATATTCATTACTGAAAGGTAAGGAAAATTATTATGTAACTTTTTTTATCTTTGTTTCACAGAACAGTTAGCAAGCTTGGCAGCTAGTCTCAGAAGGCCAGAATCTGGAGCAGTTGGCTTACCGGGACGACCGGGTCCACCAGGACCACCTGGGGTACCAGGAGATAATGGTGTTCCTGGACATGTTGGAGCAAGAGGACTTCCTGGGCTAAAAGGACCTCCTGGAGAAATTGGTATTAAAGGTCCAAAAGGTAGGATATAACGCTAACTAATCAACCATAATGAATATGATAGACTCCTTCTCTCGAGACTATTCCCATGTTGTGTTCTCTGGCAAGGTCACATACTTTACTGATAATGCACTGGTCCTATTCTTTTCATCACCATTTAATCATGGCGACATTCCTACTATGGAGGTTCACCTTCACTACATATATGTCCAGTGCATACCTAGAGTCCGATGGGCCCAGGGTACAATATTTGGAATGGAGTCTCCTCCATTCCTTCACACGTTGGTCAGATGTATGGGCCCTTGTAGCATTCTAAATCCTTTAAGGACATACATGTTGCTCCTCCCATTATGTAGTAATGTCCCCATCCCAGGTGGCCCCTTTCCGCTATATGTATCCCCCATCCTGTACCCCTTTCAGGTATATATGTTCCCAAACTGGGTCCATTCCAGGTATATATATCCCACACCCTGTGCTTCTTCCTGCTATATATGACCCTCATCCTAGTATATATGCCCTCCATCCTGGGTGTCTTCATGTACTATATGCCCCCCATCCTGGTATACAGTATATGACTCCCATCCTGGGCCCCATCCTGGTATATATGTCCCCCATCCTGGGCTCCTTCGTGGTATATACAGTATGTGTACCATCCTGGTATATACCCAGATCCAAGGTGCTCTCGATGTCGATGGGCCACCTTCCTGCACGAACCTGGTCGCTGTTGTAGAAGGCGCGATTGTTATGCCCTTGTATATGCCTTTTTGTAGGTGACCAGAATATTTGTTTTTTGCTTCATATAAGTGAAAAAGTAATAAACATAATAATGGAAACAACTCAGGTGTTTTCTCTTATCTCTTTTAGCCTGTGCTTAAAGTTACAAAGAACTCTAAAAAAAAATAAGAAAAAAAGCAACCTGTCTAGCAGCATTATAATAGTGTGATTTGTGCGCTTGGATGCCTTTAATTATTTCTAGTGGAGGAGTCTGGCTGATATTAGCACAGTCTCATGAATTGTACTACTTCTGGCAGTGGAAATTACTATGCTATGACCGATCGTGGTAGTATGTCATTATATAATAGAGGTTTTCCAGGGTAAATTAAGAAAACACATGTTTAAAACCATGTATTTTAACACATATTCGAAATTTCAGCAAGATTATTTATTAGCTGTTTAACAGCATTTTCCTGGGGGGTTCTCGCTGCTACTTGAAAATGTTAAATATCCTGGATGATTATTACAATGCACCTGTTGCCTAGTAACATTGACAATCTGCCAAGGGCATCACAAGCAGTTGCTAGAATATTTTTTGCTAGAACCTATTACCTGTGCAACTGGACTTGGCAATTTCCATGGTTCTTTGTGCCAGAAAATGTCGCTATAAGAGATGACCATAATAATTTGTATATTTATTCATAATTGTAATCTTAAACTGTGTACGACTGGGGTAAGTATGGCACAGTGACCAAATTCTTATATGTTTCTCATCTTGTTGCTCAAGTAACACTACATTTGGATGAAAAAACTGTAAGAACTTGCACAGAAACTGTAATGTTTGGGCACACAACATCTTTTAGATACAAGAGTTCTTGCTGAGTTTTTCAAGATGAATTTGTGTCAGGAAACACCAGCACCTGTTGTCCAGAAGCAACATTTTAAGGTTTCCTTAGGTCTAGAGATGGGCAAATCCGAACAGTAAAGTTCAACGTCCGTACCGAACATCTACTGTTCGGGCACGGACACCGAACACGGATTTCACGAGGAAGTCCGTGTCACTGTTCGGGTTCGCCTGCCTGAACACTGGGTGTTTGTCATGCTGTCAAGTGCATGACAGCGTGGCAAACACTGCTTCTAATTGGCGGGGAAATCATCCCCGCCAGTCAGAGAGACGCGGTTCCCATGCTTGCAAAAGACAGCAGGAGCACTCAGCTGTGATCGGACGTATAAAGCTTATCTTTGGTCACTGGTGTCAGCTGATAGGACTACTGCTCCTATCATCCAATACCTGCTACCGCTAATTACAATGAGAGCAGGAGCGGCAGATGGGAGTATTCATTAGCCGCTCCTGCGCTGTTATTAAATAATTTTTAAAAAATGGCGTGGGTTCCCCTGTATTTTTGATAACCAGCCAGATAAAACTCACAGCTGGGGGCTGCAACCTTCAGCTGTTAGCTTCAGCAAGGCTAGTTAGCAAGAATAAAGTGGTCCCCACGCTGATTTATTAATTATTTAAATAAATAATTTAAAAAAATGGCGTGGGGTCCCCCCCATTTTTTACAAACAACCTTGCTAAAGCAGACAGCTGGGGGCTGGTATTCTCAAATAAGGGGTCATGGATATTGTCCCCCCAGCCTAAAAATAGCAGCCCACAGCTGCCCAGAAAAGGGTCATCTATTAGATGGGCAAATTCTGGTGCTTTGCCCTGCTATTCCCACTTACCCTGTAGCGGTGGCGAGTGGGGTAATATTTGGGGGGTTGATGTCACCTTTGTATTGTCCGGTGACATCAAGCCCATGGCTTAGTAATGTAGAGGCGTCTATAAGACACCTATCCATTACTAATCCTATAGTTGTATTGTAAATAAAGACACAGACAGAATAAAGTCTTTTATTAAAAATAAGACTAAACACAGTTTTCCATTTTTATTTAAATGCCTAATCCTAGTGAAGCCCTTGATCTCCTGTAATAAAAGTAAAATAAAAAAACAATATACCATACCTGTCTGTCATCATTCTTTCCCACGCCGTAATCCATGTCTGGGGATAAACCGTTTTCAACCTGGATGGTGCCAAGATGCGACCGTCCTGGCTGAAAACCACTGGTGAATGAGATGCTGGGAGCGCAGCCTCAGAGACCGTGACATCATAGAGGTTATGCCCGGTCACTGAGGCTGTGTTCCCAGCCAGTCTGAACTGCAGTGACCTCAGTGATATCCCCGCTAGCACGGTGAGAAAAACTCTCACGCTGCTAGCGGGGATGTCACCGAGGTTGTCGCAGCTCAGCCCGACTGGGAATGGAGCCTCACTGACCGGAGATAAGCTCAATGACGCCACCACTGGTCTCTGAGGCCTAGGTCGCAGTAGTTCATACACCAGTGGTTTTCAGCCGGGACAGTTGCATCTTGGCATCGTCCAGGTTAAAAACTGTTTATCCCCCAGACATGGATAACGGCATGGGACAAAACGACGGACAGGTATGATATATTGTTGTTTTTTTATTTTACTTTTATTACAGGAGATCAAGGGTTAAGCGTTCATATAAAAATGGAAAACTGTGTTTAGTCTTTTTTTAAATAAAGGACTTGATTCTGGCTGTGTCTTTATTTACAATACAACTATAGGATTAGTAATGGATGGGTGTATTACAGACAACTCTCCATTACTAAGCTGTGGGCTTGATGTCACCGGACAATATAAAGGTGACATCAACCCCACAAATATTACCCACATGTCACCGCTACAGGGCAAGTGGGAAGAGCCGGGCAAAGCGCCAGAACTGGTGCATCTAATAGATGTGCCTTTTCTGGGCAGCTGTGGGCTGCTATTTTTAGGCTGGGGGAGGAGGCAATATCCATGGCCCCTTGCCAGCCTGAGAATACCAGCCCTCAGCTGTGTCCTTTAGCAAGGTTGGTTGTCAAAAATTTAAATAATTAAAAAACACTGTGGGGACCCCTCTATTCTTGCTAACTAGCCTTGCTGAAGCTGACAGCTGAGGGTTGCAGCCCAAAGCTGTGAGTTTTGTCTGGCTGGTTAGCAAAAATACAGAGGAACCCACGCCGTTTGTTTTTTTTAATTATTCATTTACAGCGCAGGAGTGGCTAATGAAAACTCTCATCCGCCACTCCTGCTCTCACTGTAATTAGTGGTAGCAGGTGTCAGATGATAGGAGCTGTAGTTCCATCAGCTGACACCAGTGACCGAAGGTAAGCTTTATACCTCCGATCACAGCTGAGCGCTCACGTTTTGACAGCATGGGAACCGTGGCTTTCTGACCGGTGAGGATGATTTCCCTGACAATCAGAAGTGGTGTTTGCCATGCTGTCAAGCACATTACAGCGCAGAAAACACTGGATGTTTGAGCCCCCCATTCAAGTGAATAGGGTCCAGTTTCGGGTCCAGGTACTGTTCTGGTACCCAAACTTTTTGTAACTGTTCAGCCAAATCTGCCAAACCCGAACATCCAAGTGTCCACCCATCTTTACTTAGGTCACTTCTTTTAGCTGCTTCACAGCTTTGGCATCTTGAAGTGTTTTCAAGAAGCTCAGAAGACTGAACATATGAACAGCAAGTCGTTTTTACATATAAATTCATTCTTTTGAGAATTTATTTAATGTTTCTTTAGGCCGTCATGTGCACATACCCTAGAGCTGTACATAGATATGTGGCAGAGCTATATGCATTACAAGTACTGCCATACTAAGATATTCTGGATGCAAAACTGAGAATAACTCTATAATTATACAAGACACAATTTTCTTTCTAAGGTAGTTTTAAAGTAGCAGACTATAAACCACTCTGAATCTAGAGCAATGTAAGCTGTTATATAATCCCATTACACACTATAGGTGCCCTATTATGTCGCCATTCAGCTGAAGCTTTATATAGTTGTACACCAGCAACATTGCTGCACATGTTATCCTAAAATCTCTAATACATGAAGTTACAAAGTAGCCAGACAACAAACCCCTGAAGAGGTGGAAACAGAACTGAGTAGTGTCATGGAGCTATGAATTTTGTGATAGGATAGAAGACTTCTGACAGTAGCTGACACAGAAAGAAGAGGGCCCTTGTGCAAGAATGATACATGGGCCCTTTGCAGTCCAATAGCTCATCGTTATGCATAATTCCACCTGCCCTGGAGGTGGTAGTAGGGCCCCTTACCTCTCGGGCCCCTGTGCGGCTGCGCAGGTTCCCCCATTTGTATGTCCACCCCTGCCTTCGTCTTCTCATGATGTAAAAGGGCAAGATTTCTTACAGGGAAAGCATAAGGTTTTCCCTACTGTCAATCCACCAAGCAACATCAGTGGGGAATTAGCCTTGTCACTAGTTTAGTTACTGATTTTTCAATTATTTGATGTCACTTAGTATTATTCTTTATTTTCCAAACATGCTCCAATTTCTAGTCCTCAGTGCTGGTCCTAGGTACTGATGACTACAAGTACGGCTTGGGGTTTGACAAAGTAGAAATATTTCTGTGTCTGTGCATGACCTGTGCTGTTTGTGAAGTAGCAAGTGGATATCAATAACTAAGTGGACGCCCTTCTATGTCTATAAACTAAACATAGCAGATAAATTCTCATCATACCTAACAGACCGAACATTTAGCATCTCCCTCTCACACACCACCTCCTCACCTCGCCCCCTGTCTGTTGGTGTTTCTCAGGGCTCTGTCCTAGGACCCCTACTATTCTCCATCTACACCTTTGGCTTGGGACAGCTCATAGAATCCTACGGTTTGCAGTATTACCTCTATGCCGATGGCACGCAGATCTACCTATCTGGACCCAACCTCGCCTCCTTACTGACTGAAATCCCACAATGTCTGTCTGCTATCTCAGCCTTCTTCTCTGCTCGCTTTCTCAAACTGAACATGGACAAAACAGAATTCATCATCTTTCCGCCATCTCACTCTACCCCTCCAATAGACCTTCCCATCAATGTCAATGGCTGCTTTCTTTCCCTTGTCCCGCACGCTCGGTGCCTTGGGGTGATCCTCGACTCTGCGCTCTCTTTCAAACCACATATCCAAGTCCTCGCCTCCTCCTGCCGCCTCAAACTCAAAAAATATTTCCCGGATCCGCTCATTCCTCAACCACGAAACCACAAAAACACTAGTGCATGCTCTTATCATCTCCCGCCTCGACTATTGCAACCTCCTACTCTCTGACCTCCCCTCTAGCACTCTGGCTCCCCTCCAGTCCATCCTACACTCTGCTGCCCGACTAATCCTCCTGTCTCCCTGCTATTCCCCAGCCTCCCCCCTATGCCAGGCCCTTCACTGGCTTCCTATTGCCCAGAAGGCTCCAATTCAAAACCCTATCCATGACATACAAAGCCATCCACAACCTGTCCCCTCCATACATCTGTGACATGGTCTCTAGGTACCTACCCGCACGCAACCTTCGATCATCTCAAGATCTCCTTCTCTACTCCCCCCTTATCTCTTCTTCCCACAACCGCATACAAGACTTCTCCTGTGCTTCCCCCATACTCTGGAACTCTCTGCGGCAACACATCAGACTCTCACCATCAACGGAAACCTTCAAGAAGAACCTGAAGACCCACCTGTTCCGACAAGCCTACAGCCTGCAATGATACTCAGTCTACTGAACCACCGCACGACCTGCTCTACCCTCTCCTACTGTATCCTCACCCATCCCTGTAGACTGTGAGCCCTCGCGGGCAGGGTCCCCTCTCCTTATGTACTTGTGTGTCCCTTGTCTTACACATGTTTATTATACTTGTCTATATTTCCCCTTTTCACATGTAAAGCACCATGGAATAAATGGCACTATATAAATGCATAATAATAATAATAATAATAATAATAATAATAATAATAATAAATTAACTGGATTAGTTATTGACATAAAAGAATCAACCAGCCCCCTTCACACATAGCACTGGTGATGGCTGACACATGGGGCTATTTCCTCCTTATGTCAAACCCAACATGATATTGAAGCTGTCAGAACTTAAATAACACTTAAGTCTCAAAGGGATGTAAGATTCGTATGATGAATATGGCACTCACAAGTGATAGTGCCCACCCCATATATAGCAGTACACATTTCCAAGTTCCTTAGAAGTGCCAAGTCTTAGTAGGTGACATATCTTTGTGCTCTTGGAAAACCCCTTTAAGATCTCTTTATGGTTATTTTCAGTCCTATAATAAATGTCAGGTAATGCATAATGATTTTTTTATGATTTCAGATTATAAAATGAGCTGTGGAGCAATTGCATAGATAAACTATCAGGAAATATATAGAATGTTAGACTAATGTGAATGTTGATATCTTTGTAAGGAGCTGCAGAATATGTATAAGCCAAAGGACATGTAAAAAAGTAAAAGCTTAAAACCACTTATGAAAGGTTGTTGATGTCATACCAGAGATGCCTTTCAACTCCTTGTAATATATAGGCTATAATGTGTTATCATAAAAGAGTACACGCTGTATATCATTTTACCTGCACAGTAATATAGGCAATCCGTCTGTGGACGGCATCAGGCATTGAAACATAAGCTTAAAAGGTCTGATCTCGTTTCTATTTGACACTTCCACACACATCTTAAAAGTGTCAATGCATCATCAGAATCCCATTTTCATTTATCAGGCGGCAAGAATTGAGTATTTGTTGCGAGGCGATTTACAAAGCACGAGGATAGAGAGGATCAGAATATATTTCCTTTTCAACACGATTCTTAATTTGTATTTTAACCTTTGCTATATTTATTGTGTGAAAGGAGAATCTAATTTTTCATATTTATATTCTATCACTGCTTTCATGGCTGCTTTGCATAATTGCATAAATGGCATATGATTCATAATTCCTCATCTCCAGGGAAGAGTCATGCCGTGCAAGCTATTGTGTGTTGGAAATTCATAACACTTTTAATAGTTGGGCATAAAAAAATGCTGTACTGATTCTTCCTGCTTTATAGGAACTGTATAAAGGACTGAACCCAATCAATTTATTAAATGTTACCATTCACATTTAGGTGATTCTGGTGAAAGAGGAGAGAGAGGATTACCAGGCAGAGGTCCAAAAGGAATGCCAGGAATACCAGGACTTACAGGTATGGACTAATCATTTGCTAGCTATTATACATAGCTGATACATAATGATGGAATTGTGAATATTAAACGGAATCATCAAAGACAAGCCATGCAGATTGGATAACATATGGAGAGAACATATGAAAAAGGACAGAGTGTTAGTACCCAGGAGATGAGCAGCAGAATACTAGGCAAAGCTATTGCCTATGTAAAGATGTAGATTTAAAGTCAATTTATTAGTATTTATCATGTGATTAGCATATGCCATTTACATCAGGATTGAAGGTAGTCATAGGAACTGTTCATCCTGGCCACACTCGTGGAAATGGATAAGCGCTATGTTCCAGAGTGTTTAGAAATTCTACCCAATTAATGGAATTTGGCATTCCTCAAGGATCCATTCCTGATGGAATTAGGATGTTTGCACTCATTTATTTTACGTCTATAGTGTTTCCAGGGAATATATGCATAGAATGTTAAATAAAACACATGACTGAAGTTGTCCATACCTATCGTTTCTAAGCTTAGGATATGGATTTTACTTTTTGTTTGTGAAATATATGCAATCTAGTTACTGTATCTACCCTTAATGTCCCAAAATTCAAACGCAGATAATGTCCACCTGTTTAGAGTAAATCCACCTTGGTCGGTCAAAGTACCAGATTTTCTGGTGTGCTTTGACACAATAATGGGCATCAAAGGAACCCATAAACTCATTTTGAGTTGATTTTTTGGAGCTATTCACTTGTTAGCAGAGTCTCTTTCTTATGGACACATTTACAAATAACCTGTCTGATTTTATTAATAATGTACTATGTGTGCATTAATTACAAAGGGTTTTTCCCCCCAATTTGGTGTTGCTCCACTAATTTGTATACATGTATAATTGAGATGTCTGAAAAAGCTCTACTAGAATAACTCCATAATAACTAATTGGAAGGGTATAGCATTTATGGCACATATCTTTCAGAAGACACAGTTTCCTATATCTATAAATTAATATATTGTAGTTGATTCATTGATGATATTTATAGTCAGGCAGCATGAATCAGAGTCTGCCTGTATGATTGCAGTCAGTTATATTGCTAATTG
Organism: Dendrobates tinctorius; assembly: GCF_039654945.1. NCBI lineage: Eukaryota > Metazoa > Chordata > Amphibia > Anura > Dendrobatidae > Dendrobates > Dendrobates tinctorius. Next base: position 14,641,111 of record NW_027361692.1, read on the forward strand.
TTTTATGTAGCTCTCTGGCATTGCAGAGAAAGTATAGCTAAAAGATCTGGCTGGAGACTATAGATAGAGACGAGACTAGTCTGGAGCTACCCCAGCTGGTTTCTCCCAGCATCGCTCCTGGTGATTGACAGATATTTCCCATAGTGAGACCTGTCAATCACCTGTGGTGGAGCTGGGAAAAGCTGAGGGTAGCATTAGACTAGTCTCATGTCTCTTTATAGGATCTTCAAGCTACGGTATATTTTCTCTGAAACATACCTGACTGCAATGGTTCAGCCAAGCTCTAATTCATGCTGCCGATGATTTTGGGAAGCATGAATCAGGTGACAACTACCTTTTATTCGCATCTGTAATACGAATCTAAAAATCATCTTATTTGGATTTGTATTCAGTGTATTTTGGGATACACCTTAGAACGAATATTGATCTCACAGGGACAGACTTAAGTCTTTTCTTACAGTCATGTGAAATAATCCTAAGCCTACATTCCCACAATGAGCTTTTAGTGTGTTATTGTGAGAAAAGAAAAAGACATCTTATATAAACAGGGACCACCAAAAATTAATACACAGCACAATTTTTATTGGAGCATACAGCAAAAAAAAATTAAAAGCAGTTAAAAGATCAATTGATGACATACATGACAATTGCTTGAAATAAGGCTCAACCCTGCCTAGTAAGCAGTCATGAAAATAAACATTCTACCGTACATATCACCACTGAAAATCAGAAAAAATGAAAATAAATATAAAGTATTTGCATGTGTGGTTAGCACAAAAAAACATCACCTATGCATATCAAATCTCAATGTGCACAATGTGCAGCAAAATGTCAGAAAAGAGCACAGAATGTATGGAGCCAAATGATCAGATACACCAATATGCATTAACCAGCACTATATGCACACATATGGGCCCAAGTAATGAAAGCAATGATATATTTTGACCCACACTACAGTATGTGCAAAAAACACGCTATGAACTGAGTCAGAATGGCTCGTAATGTATAAGACTATAGTGATAGAATAAAGCGTGGTAAGCTAGTAAAAGTAGGGAGTCAATGCCCACAAACCTGTGACCTGCTGAATGCAGCCCAAACAGCATGGTATGCCAAGACAGGTGGGGAAAGAAGATTTTGCCCAACGCGTGTCGCTAAACACTGTGGCTTGCTCAGGGGCCTGTCTTTTGGTGCATCATACTGCATATTTTTGCTGCAGCAAAACGCAGTGTCTTACAGTTCCAGCAATGTGGATGTGATTTATAGCATTCTCCTGCCCACTGTGCTTCTTATTTATGCTGCGTAAACACACCTGCGGTTCATTTTTCAAATCAGCAGCATGTCCATTTCTCTTGCGGGCACGCTGCATTATTTCTGTGCATATTTTTTCCAATAGACTACAATAGATGTGGAAAATCAGCAGGTAAAAAAACACACATGCGTTTTTAGTGTAGAAATGCATCAAAAACGCATGTAATCTGCACCTAGGTATATCAATAAAGTTTTGTCAAAGCCAAATTCCAATAAGTATCAAAAACAAAGCAGCTTTATTTACACATCAACAAGAGACAAAAAACCACAGTGTCAAAAGCGTGATAAAAGCACATGTTAAAAATGCACTCAAAAATGCAATGAAAAAGCGCAAGTAACTTAATTTACATAATAGAAATAGCGCAGAATTTCTGCAATGTTAAAAACTCACCAAAAGCTCATAGTGGGAACATAACCCTAGACAAATTTTCTGCATTGACTAGACAGTTTTGAAAAGGTGCATGGCTAAATGGAGTCATAACATGTGCCAGACTGACTATTATAAACAGATCTGGCAGAATTCAAATATCTGCAGATTGCACAGAATTTCTCAGGAAATTGGAATTGCAGGAAAGTTATTCCTTGCAAATTGAATGCCCTTTATTATGCTCTGGGGTCTCTACAGACCCCAAGGCATAATAAACATAATACAGCTCTGGTAAAAATTAAGGGACCACTTCCAAATGTTCAGTTTGTCTGATTTTTCTCTTTATACAGTGGGGCAAAAAAGTATTTAGTCAGTCAGCAATAGTGCAAGTTCCACCACTTAAAAAGATGAGAGGCGTCTGTAATTTACATCATAGGTAGACCTCAACTATGGGAGACAAACTGAGAAAAAAAAATCCAGAAAATCACATTGTCTGTTTTTTTTTCATTTTATTTGCATATTATGGTGGAAAATAAGTATTTGGTCAGAAACAAAATTTCATCTCAATACTTTGTGATATATCCTTTGTTGGCAATGACAGAGGTCAAACGTTTTCTGTAAGTCTTCACAAGGTTGCCACACACTGTTGTTGGTATGTTGGCCCATTCCTCCATGCAGATCTCCTCTAGAGCAGTGATGTTTTTGGCTTTTCGCTTGGCAACACGGACTTTCAACTCCCTCCAAAGGTTTTCTATAGGGTTGAGATCTGGAGACTGGCTAGGCCACTCCAGGACCTTGCAATGCTTCTTACGAAGCCACTCCTTCGTTGCCCTGGCGGTGTGCTTTGGATCATTGTCATGTTGAAAGACCCAGCCACGTTTCATCTTCAATGCCCTTGCTGATGGAAGGAGGTTTGCACTCAAAATCTCACGATACATGGCCCCATTCATTCTTCCATGTACCCGGATCAGTCGTCCTGGCCCCTTTGCAGAGAAACAGCCCCAAAGCATGATTTTCCACCACCATGCTTTACAATAGGTATGGTGTTTGATGGATGCAACTCAGTATTCTTTTTCCTCCAAACACGACAAGTTGTGTTTCTACCAAACAGTTCCAGTTTGGTTTCATCAGACCATAGGACATTCTCCCAAAACTCCTCTGGATCATCCAAATGCTCTCTAGCAAACTTCAGACAGGCCCGGACATGTACAGGCTTAAGCAGTGGGACACGTCTGGCACTGCAGGATCTGAGTCCATGGTGGCGTAGTGTGTTACTTATGGTAGGCCTTGTTACATTGGTCCCAGCTCTCTGCAGTTCATTCACTAGGTCCCCCCGCGTGGTTCTGGGATTTTTGCTCACCGTTCTTGTGATCATTCTGACCCCACGGGGTGGGATTTTGCGTGGAGCACCAGATCGTAGGGAGATTATCAGTGGTCTTGTATGTCTTCCATTTTCTAATTATTGCTCCCACAGTTGATTTCTTCACTCCAAGCTGGTTGGCTATTGCAGATTCAGTCTTCCCAGCCTGGTGCAGGGCTACAATTTTTTTTCTGGTGTCCTTTGACAGCTCTTTGGTCTTCACCATAGTGGAGTTTGGAGTCAGACTGTTTGAGGGTGTGCACAGGTGTCTTTTTATACTGATAACAAGTTTAAACAGGTGCCATTACTACAGGTAATGAGTGGAGGAAAGAGGAGACTCTTAAAGAAGAAGTTACAGGTCTGTGAGAGCCAGAAATCTTGATTGCTTGTTTCTGACCAAATACTTATTTTCCACCATAATATGCAAATAAAATGAAAAAAAAAACAGACAATGTGATTTTCTGGATTTTTTTTTCTCAGTTTGTCTCCCATAGTTGAGGTCTGCCTATGATGTAAATTACAGACGCCTCTCATCTTTTTAAGTGGTGGAACTAGCACTATTGCTGACTGACTAAATACTTTTTTGCCCCACTGTAGGTATAGTTTTGAGTAAAATGTAAATTGTTCTTGTAGTCTACAAACTTCTGACAACATGTTTCCGAACTTGTAAGCAATAAATTGTGTATTTTTTTTTCTGAAAAAGAGAAATGGTCAAAATTAAAAAACAACAGTGCTTTCAGACCTCAAATAATGCAAAGAAAACAAGTTCATAATTATTTAGAAATAACAATACTAATGTTTTAACTCAGGAAGAGTTCTGAAATTAATATTTTGTGGAATAACCATGATTTTTAAAAACAGCTTTCATGCGTCTTGGCATGCTTGCCACCAGTTTTTCACACTGCTTCTGGTGCAAAAATTTAAGCAGTCCTTCTTTGCTTGATGGCTTGTGACTATCCATCATCCTCTTGATTACATTCCAGAGGTTTTCAATGGGGTTCAGGTCTGAAGAATGGGCTGCCCATGACAAGGTTTTGATGTGGTGGTCTCTTAATTTTTGCCAGAGCTGTATGTATAAAGTAGAAAAAAATGCTTAAACTCACCTTACCACTCAGCTCTTTGGCCCATCCACTCCTTACCATCTCCCTTTACTGTAGGTTCTCCTTGCACATCTATATCACTGATGTCAAATGTAGATTTTTGTAAAGTTAAATTTCACTTGAATACATTTTTTCATCTCTAATATTAATGTTAACGAAGCCAGTCAAAACGAAGAGAAAAGTGTCTACTATAGAAAGCTAATTTCTGCCGGGCTTGTCTAGTTGCCTGCTGTTGTCAGTATTAATAAATACGACACAATATTTGCACCTAACCCATTACTGTGTTCTCTAGTTTGGATTCATTCCCTAAACAGAATCATCTCAAAATGTAAGATGTGTATCTATAACAGAAAAAAGTTGTTAAGGTTGAAGGTCTGAGGTTACGCCTGCATGATTTTACCAATCAATACTGCTGCCATGTAGACAAGTATATAAGTCATCAGCAAGCACACCGGTAAGGGCAGCTGCCTGAAGAGCAGGGCAGAGTGGTTTTTCCCTCCTTGGTAAAGACCAGAGATTGTAAATATCTTTCGATGATGAAAATGAAAAATAAATATATAAGGAATTGTTCCCGCCTAGACTAAATGATATGATGCATATAAAATTATGTAAAATTAAAATATTATTCTTAAATTTCTTCACGGAAGCATTACAAGTAATGTCAGTAGTGTAATAATAATAATAATATAATAATAATAATAATAAATTTTATTTTTATAGCGCCGACATATTCCACAGCACTTTACATTTCAGAGGGGATTTGTACAGACAATAGACATTACAGCATAACAATAATCACATACAGTAGATTATAACAAATACCAAGAGGAGTGAGGGCCCTGCTCGCAAGCTTACAGTCTATGAGGAAAGAGGTAGACACGAAAGGTGGGTGGTAACAGTTGCCCTGATTGTACGGACCAGCCATAATGTTAAGTGTGTAACAGTACAGACACAGAGGGCTAATGGATGCATAAAGCATGTGGGAACATGATGCTGGGAACCTGGTTATGGTAAAATTTTTGGCTCTGCCACACAGGGATAGGTTAGGTTAATGTGTTGAGGCGATAGGCCAGTCTGAATAAATGCGTTTTCAGGACACGCTTAAAATTGTGGGGACTGGGGACTAATCGTATTGACCTGGGAAGTGCATTCCAAAGAATTGGCGCGGCACGTGTAAAGTCTTGGAGACGGGAGTGGGAGGTTCTGACTATTGAGGATACTAACCTCAGGTCATCAGCAGAACGGAGGGCGCGGGTAGGGTGGTATACTGAAACAAGGGAGGAGATGTAGGGTGGTGCTGAGCCATGGAGGGCTTTGTGGGTGAGGGTAATAAGTTTAAAAGAATAATAGTGTAAAAGAATAATAAAAATTATAGCGGTTTTGTAGTAATCTGAATTGCCAGTGCTGAGATACTGAGCTTTGAATCCACATACACATTAGCCTGGAAATGCACTGAGGCATGTCCGTGCACACAGAGTACAACAACACCCCCTCAATGCACTTTTCGGCTACTTTGTGTGAAAGTCGGCCTCAAAGAATTCACATGTTGTAATATGAACATAGTATATTATATAAACCCAATGAGACCTGAAAGATTTACTTTAAAGTGTAATCCTCATTTTAACTTTAATTTCTTGAATAAATAGTACACATGAAAATAAGCAACTTTGTAATATATCTTATCAGAGAAATCTGCTTCTATCACTTCCTGGACAGTTCACTCTCACTTCATGGGTAAAATCTGTATATTTGAGGTAGGAGATGACAGTCGGTGCTTTTAAAATTCTATAGCGAGAGGAGAAGAGAGAAACTGGAGGCAGACACACACATTCTGCTGCACCTGCAACTTCTCCTGATGCGACATTTCTAGTTCCCCACAGAACTTTATGAGCTCCAGTTATCATCACCTACCTATATATAGGAACATCTATATTCACTAAAGGCAGAATTTACCCATACACTGAGAATTTTGAAAATGAACAATCAATCCAGGAGAAAAAAGAAACAGATTTATGTAAAACATATTTTCCAACGTTTGTTATTTTGACGAGTGCTATTGATTAGTGGAAAAAAAAAATTGCTCTTTCTCTCCTTCATGACATTTGATGTAACTGTATTCCCACAAATTGACGGACAGTTACATCATGATCATTTTGGCACATAAGCTATGCTCGCACGATTGCCACCAGAAGCTCAGCTTAAGTGATAGCTGAGCTTCGGCTGTTTAACCCCCTAATTTCCATGATCAATAGCGATCGCAGCAGAAGTTTAGGAGAGGGCTCCCTCTCCCACCCGATCGGCACCCTGTGAATCTGTGAAGCATATGTGGGTTCAAGTTCAAGATGCTTATCATACTCAAGATAAATTCATTGAAATCAGGAGGTCTGCAAACGCGAAATGGCGTCGACTGTCTATTATAGTCAATTTTGCGCTCTAAAAGTCAAATAGCACTCTTTCCCTTCTGAGCCCTGCCATGCACCCAAACAGTAGATTTTATACCACATATTGGGCATCTTTATACTCAGGAGAAATTGTGCAACAAATTTTGGGGTCCATTTTCTCCTCTTATCCTTGTGAAAAAGAAACATGTAGAGCTAGAACAACATTATTGTGGAGAAAGTTACAATTTTCATTTTTTCCTTCCACATTGCTTTATTCCTGTGAAGCCCCAATGAACTTTTTGAATGTGGTTTTGAGCACCTTCAGGGGTGCAGTTTTTAAAATGGTGTCACTTCTTGGTATATTTCTGTCACATAGACCATTCAAAGTGACTTCAAATGTGATGTAGTCCATAAAAATGTTTTTTTAAATTTTGTTGGAAAAATGAAAAATTGCTGATAAAGTTTTAACCCTTCTAACTTCCCTTCTAAAGAAAAGTGATATTTCAAAAATGATGCAGATGTGAAGTAGACATGAGGGGAATGTTATTTATTATTTTGTGTGGTATAACTATCTGGTTTAAGGGAATAAAAATTCAAAGTTTGAAAATTGTGATATTTTCACAGTTTTTGCAAAATTTTTGATATTTTCATAAAAAAAGCAAATCATATCAACCTAAATTTACTGCTAACATAAAGTACAATGTGTCACGATAAAACAAATCTCCAAAGCATTGGGATACGTTGAAGCGTTCCAGAGTTATTACCCCATAAATGGACACTGGTCAAAATTGAAAAATTTGGCCTTGTCAGACAAGTGAAAACAGTCTTGGAGGTGAAGGGATTAAGCTTCCTTTCTACCTTAAAGGGAACCTGTCACCCCCCCAGGCGTTTTTAAGTAAAAGAGCCACCTTGTGCAGCACTAATGCTGCATTCTGTCAAGGTGGCTCTTTTATTTAGCGTCCCTTCCACCGCCGAAATAATCGTTTTTAAAATTGGTCAGACATACCTGAATTTTGACAGGGGGGAAGGTTTTTCCCCCCAGACACAGATGCCTCACATACGTCAGTCATGTACTTCTTTTGAATTTGGCGCTGCCTGCTCAGCGTTCATTTCTTTTTCTCGTGCTTGCGCTGTAATATTCTGACATCACCACAGGTCCTGCTGCACCACTGCTCTGCTGAGCTCCGCCCCTCCTGGTCACATGGTGCTGACGTCATCACAGGTCCTGCAGCACCACTGCTCTGCTAAGCTCCGCCCCTCCTGGTCACATGGTGCTGACGTCATCACCGGTCCTGCTGCACCACTACTCTGCTGAGCTCTGCCCCTCCTAGTCACATGGTGTCACATCATGTGATGTCATAGGATGGGCAGCGCTAATTGCCATGCCCAAGAAAGAATATTACAGCGCAGGAGTGAGAAAAAGAAATGAACGCTGAGGCGGCGGCGCCAAACTCAAAAGCAGGACATGACTGACGTATGTGAGGCGTCTGTGTCTGGGGGGAAAGACCCGCCCCCCTGTCAAAATTCAGGTATGTCTGACCAATTTTAAAAACGATTATTTCTGAGGTGGAAGGGACGCTAATTAAAAGAGCCACCTTGACAGAATGCAGCATTAGTGCTGCACAAGGTGGCTTTTACTTAAAAACCCCTGGGGGGGGTGACAGGTTCCATTTAATGGTCCAGCAGTAAATATTTGACTGTTACCTTGGAAGTGGATCAATTACTCTTGGTTTATTGTTTGTTTTTTCGGCGAGTTAATAGAAATAATTTTATTGGGTTGGTATTGATGATATCTAAAGTTTATTATGCAATAAAATGTGATCAAGCATACGTTCTATAAAACTTGAGAATAGATCATATTCTTCTGATGGCCCCAAGGAACATCATCATAATCTGTGAACATTCTGAAATTGAAAAAAAAGACAACCTCAGCTAATGTCACTGCAATTTGTAGTTAACCCCTGTCACCCTTACTTCAAGGGTGAAATCTTCTTAACTTCACTAGAAAATATCTAAAACATTGCGCACACCCCCATGATATCGTAGCCGCGGCTGCCCTCTACAGCAAGAGCTTGATGTCATGAGTTTAGATGTGACGCGCTTCAATAACATTGCCTAAAACCTGCATTTAATTTTATTACAGATAGCTGGAAAATAAGTGAAGACTTCACTGCAGGGTTTTAAAACACATAACAAATGAGTTCCTGGAATTATTTTGGACTTAAGCTTGCAATATCTGGCTAGTAGATGTAATAACATTAACATTAGCTAGATTTTCTAGTATAATATGTATTCGTGAAATCTAGCATATTTAAAGTAAGAGGGAGCGCACAGCTTGATATTGAATTATAATGCCATTCATCACAGAATACCATTTGCACAATATGTTTTCAGTTCTTCTAAAGATTTCTGTACCAAGAAAAAATAGTTTGATTTTACATAAGTTTTTTAATCCTTAAGGTGAACCAGGAAAGCCAAGCTACGGGCGGGAAGGTCGTGATGGAGAGAGAGGTCCACCTGGCCCCGGTGGACAACCTGGAATTCCAGGACCACCAGGTCCTCCTGGCCATGCGGGATTCTGTGATCCATCCTCTTGCAGCCTTCAGGCCATTGCTGCTCCCCAGTCTGCTAAAGATTCCAACATGAAAGGACCTTGAACAGCTTAAATGCCATGTTACTGTCTGCAATTACATCCCACATCAAAGAATGGATTGAACGGAAGAGATAATAAACAAGGCTCTTTTTTGATTCTGAACAGCAGACATTAACAAACTGTGACATTTATAATTTAAAAGAAATTACTACCGAATTTGGAAAAAAAAAAAGATGGTGCTTAAAATACTCAGTCAAGACCTCCAAAATATGTCATTCTAATAAATGTTTAATTTGCCACTTCCAGGGTGTGCAGGTGTCTCCATGGATGAAGAAACTTCGTATTTACCTCAAGTGTTAATCACCTTCATAGTTATTACCTATAGCCCAAAAGGTAAAGGTGTAAAACAGTGACGTAAGTTAAAAATACGACATTAGCTACAAAATATGTAAAGTAAAGGCAGTTGTAATGTAAGACCCTATACCAAAGACCCCAAACCAAAAGGTAACCAGGAAATGACACTTTTATCTATGGTGAATCCATTAGGTGCTTTTTTTTATATTTGGATCACTGTATATCCATGGAGGAAAATGGTATAGAAGAAGAACCAAAGTGACACACTGAGTGCACAACATGTGCTGTAAATCTCTGTAAATGTGCTATGGGTGACGTCAATGACCAGCGTGCCTTCAACATTCAGCATTGTAATTGAATAGATGATTCTTCTTGATTTTATATGGTTTTTTTTTCAAGCATTTTGGGTTTATAATCTAACTCCACCCCTCTGTGACATCAGCTCCTCAATGTGATGAAATCAATAGCAGATTTTAATATCCAGAAATAAAATTGTTTTAGAACAGAGAATATTTATTTTCATGTGGCATCTCTGAAAAAGAAAAAGGAAGAATAAATACTGTTTCGTAACCTTGTGCATTTTTTCGATGTATGCTTTAATTAAGTTAAATGAGGAAATTGAACTGGACCCCTGAGGAGACATCTGGCTTTCAGTTTCAAACATTTATTCTGCAAATGGGATAATTCAAAGTTTAGTTGTATGCTTAATTTATCAAACGCTATATAGAAACGACAGGGGGTTATATATCAAAGTAATGGCATTAACTTTAATTAATGTTAGGAGACCTATTATGAACATATGGCAGATTGCTTTGTGTCAGTTATCTCTCGTATTGCGGGTGGCTGCAGAGATCAATAGTGCATGGCAAGAATAATCAAAGTTTAGAAAAATTCTACTTTTAGGCATTTGCTTAAAATTGAGCGTGGGGAAATGCACACGGTTCTGAGTGCAGAAAATTCTAATATTGTATCAGGTGTTGACATTTAGAAAACATTAGAGAAATTTTCAAATTTTGGGATGGAAGGGGCTTGGAAAACAATACCCGGCATCTCAACTACCCTGCCGCCTCAGTTTTCCGCTTGAGGCTTCACTCTTTGCTAGTGTTTCTGGCACCGATGGGACTCGGCAAACATTCTGACATGCCATGCACTTCCCTAAGTGACCACATGGGGCGACGCATATTATGATGTCAGAGAATGCCTGAAGCGCAAGTGAAGAGAAGAAATGATCAGAGCAAGGGCCTGGTAAGCCGCTGGAGGATCGGTGGGAAGCTGAGATCACAGAGATGAAAAAGGACTAGCTGAGCATAATTTTGTATTTTTTTAACCCCTTGCAGGCCTGTTTAGTATACTTTGGATTTGTCAAACCACAGAGAAAGATAAATGGCTCATTTGATTCGCATTGGATAATATTGATATGAATAACATTTCCAACCCACATTCCAACGAATTTGCTGAATTTAAATTTTGGAGAAAATAGTGAAAAATAATTTTTCCATCTTCTCAATTCTGTCAGTCTGTGAAAATTGGACTGCACTCGGCTGTCATCCGAATACAGTACAATGTTTTCCATGGACCCATTAACTTGCATGGCCTACTGTGATCTGAATAATCGGATCCAACTCAAACATGCTACATTTTTTTCCTTGGACAGACTCTGAAGGAAAAGAATCTGACGTGTGTGCGGCCCCATGGAATAACATTGGTCCGAGTGCGATTCGATCGCACTCGAACCAAAAATACACTCATGTGCAAGAGCCCTTACAAGAAGCAATAAGTTTTTTGGTGACTACAATCTCACAAGTAGTAAGTGCTTGATATCAACAGAGGTAGAAAAATAAGAAGCTCTACATTTGCTCTGGGAAAATCTTTGTGTCACAGTCAATGCAATATGGCTTACTCTCTTGAAGGCAATATGTAAGCAGCTTTTTGCAATGTAATCTTAGAGCAGCATGATATAGGAGTAGAACCTTATTCCAGGGATGTGTCACATTAGACTAGGCTGTGTGTTGCTGTTTCAATAAAATCAAAGTCTTATCATCAGGAGATTATAACTACAGGACTAGCTGCCCCCTAGTCACTTGCTCTGTGTAACCCCACCCCTACATATGATTACCAGCTTTCTGTCAATGTACATTGTACATGGAAAGCTGCCAATCAGTGGTGTGGGCGGGGTTAAACAGGGCTCAGCATTATGAGCACTTCGAGATCTGCACCAGAGAAAACGGATTGCATCAAAATAACAGCATGCAGACCTGCACATCACTGGAATCAGAGTCTCAGCCCCTATATCATGATGCTCTCAGATTACATAACAAAAACCTGCTGACAGATTCCCTTTAATTATTGCCTCAGCCCCACTTTTGGTTATCTTGGCTGCAATACACTGCAATATCTGGCCTGTCCATCAGTGCCTCTCTGAATCACTCTGCTGTGGCAATCATTGCCTGAAGTCTCATCAACGATGCTACTTCAATGCAGGTGGGCTCACTAGGGACAAACTACACCAACAGCAATATGGGCTTTGAGCCATGTTTTTCTGTGGCTTTCTCTGGCATTAGATAGTGCACCATATATAATTCGTGGTAGTCACCCTCAGTTGCTAGCTATGCTGTAGACCCTTTTGGCTGGGCTAATAGCCGCTCCTCCTTCTGCCTGCATCGTCAGTGTGTGTCTGACCTCTACTGGCAGGAAGCAAGAACCTTTTGTGCTCTCTGTTACTCTTAACAGGGGATGTGTTTGCACTTATGGTATCAACCTCTAACCCAGCCATGTCATCAGTAGTGATGAGCTAGTATAGTCGTTGCTTGGGTTTTCCCCGAGCATGCTCGAGTATTTTGGCGTGCTCGGAGATTTTCGCCTCAGCTGCATGATTTGTGACTGTTAGACAGCTTGAATACTGTACATGTGTGGAATGCCTGTTTGTTAGGGAATCCCCACATGTATTCAGCCTGTCTACAAGTCGCAAATCATGCAGCTGAGAAGAAATCTAAATCTCCGAGCACGCCAAAATACTTGGAGACCACTCGAGCATGCTCAGGAAAACCCAAGCAACGAGTATACTCGCTCATCACTAGTCATCAGCATTAGCAAACAAATCAAGTTATAAAAGATATGGATGCACAGCCAAATGTAGCATCAACTAGGCTGCTACCACTGCAAATAACCACTAATGATCGGAGAAAGAAAAGAGCAATGAAGAAAAAGGTGCACACCCAGAGATACAGGACAATAAATGTTATTTAACACTATATAACTTCACCATTAAAAAAAACACAATCATGACAACCTCATAGATATGTATAAATCACTGTACAACAATGAAATGCAACAATATTAAATATATAACTGTGCTGTAAGATCCTTCTAAGTTGATATACAGTGAAGAGCAAAAGTGTAACAATGTTTTGAACTTTTGACTTCCAGGCTCCTTATCTCACCATCCACTACTGCTTCAAATGTGGAACTACCATCATTTTATAAACAGTCATCTTGGTTATCTCATACATAGATTTGACTTGCAACTATTTTACATATGATTAGTTATACAGGTTCTCGTCATGTCCCTGCATTGTTACATTTTTCTTCCTGAATACTAGGAATTACAACCTGTTCACACATTCCCTATGGGTATGTTCCCATGGTCAGTAAATGCAAATGCTTTGGATGCAGCACATGTCTGCTCCGTCCAAAGCACTGCCGGCTTTTGAACGCAGGTGATTCCACATGTGTTCATTGAACCGTGTAGAATCACCCTGTCCAATACATTAGACTGGTATTATTTAATTTGCAGAGAATGATCCTCTTCGCAAGATAAATAGACATGCTGCGGTCTGGAAAGACACGCCACATGTGCGTAAACGCAGGGAAGCCGGAGGCATCCCTGCACACATAGTGGACATGGGATTTCATGAAATTCCATCCACTATGCTGTAACATCTGGCCGCTGCAGATGTACACAGCATCCAACCTGCAGCGTTTACTGACCATAGGAGCATACCTTAATAGGTAAGTGTGTTATTAGGATGATTCCCAAGTGAAAGGCCCCTGGTTCGAATTGAGGAACAGCCATGAAGACAATTTCCCAAGAAAAGAAAAACAGCGGTCTCTTGGCCAAGAAAATTCCAAACTGCATCATGTGAGTGTCATGAGAGTTAGAAGAATATAAAATAAAGTCCATCCATCTGTTCAGAAGCCAAAAGGTGGACATCCAGGCAAAATATCAAAGTCAGCAAGTCATCTCATCCCAAGGTCTATCAGTTCTGGCAGTGGAGGTGGCTCGTTTGCTTCATAATAGCGTTATCTCAGACGTCAATGCAAGTACTGGGTACAAGTTGCACAAATCTGGAATAGTGTCCCAAAAAAGGTGAAGATGCCTCAACTTCAATAAGCGTTGCTTCGAGTTTGCAAACAAGTACGAAATGTGGACATTCAAAGATTTGAAAAGGGTGATTTGGAGTGATGATACAAAAGTCAATAGACTAGGTTCTAATATGTGCAAATAGGTCTGAAAGAAACAAGGGAAAAGGAGCTAATGGATTGAGAAATTGAAGGAAATGTCAAGTTCGTTGGCGGAAGCCTGAAGATATTGGGTTGTTTCACAGCCAAAAGCATTGGATACTTGACCAGGATCAATGGTGGTCTCAATGCTGAGCTATATGTGAGTATCCTACAAGATGAGTTACTTTGCACACTCAAGTACTATGGATATGAAAAGGATGACATAGTGTTCCATCAGGACATCGACCAGAAGCATACATCAAGATTGGCAAAGAATTGGTTCAATGACAATGAAGTAGAGGTGCTGTAATGGCCCCCACAGTCCCCAGACCTCAACCCAATCAAATACTTGTGGGTAGAATTGAAGAAAAAACTGTATACATACCTAAACGAGTTGACCAGTATGCACCAAGTTTGGGAACGTGTAGAAGAGACCTGAGATCAAATTTCAGTCAACACATGTTTCAATTTGATCGAGAGCATGTTCAGAAGGAATCAGGCAGTGTTGAAAGCCAAATGTGGCTTTACGAAATTATAACAAAATAATATAAAATAATATTTAGATGTTTAGGACCAAAATATTAACAATGCATTGACATGACAAGAATCTGCATAACTAATCATATTCGAAATAGTTGCAAGTCAAATTTAAGTATGAGATATCCAATATGGTTGTCTATAAAATTTTGCTAGTCTCACATTCAAAGATGTAGTGGATGGTAAGATATGGAGCATGAAAGTGAAAAGTTCAAAACATTGTTACACTTTTGCTTTTCAATGTATATGCAATCAATAACATACCAATGTGACATAGAGGCACTATGGATCTTTAAGTAAAAAAGATAATAATAGTCATGTCCAATGCCACATGATATTATATTCCACAGTACGCTGTAAGAAATTAAATATGTCTGAACTAGTGATGGGTTAACCCGTGGATGTTCGTCCGAACATCTAAAAAAAAGTTTAGTTCAGATACCAAAACGGTACCTGAACCCCAACCCCATTCAGATTAATGGGTGGACCGAACATCTTTTGTTTATCACGCATTCATCTACATGACAGTATGGCAAACAGACGCTAATTGTTGGTAAGATCATTACTATCAATCAGAAAGCTGCAGATTCCAAGCTGTCAGATGACAGTATGTGAGCCAGCAGCTGTGACCGGCAGTAAAAAAGTTACCGCCTGTCAAAGATGACTTCGTGTATGTGTATACCATGATTAAGGCTTAATTGCTGAAACGTGTTGGTCATATTTCTGCCTCTTGTGTTACCCACATTGTTTTTTCATGTTTTTAAAAAGCAAATAAAAACTGTTTTTAATACATCAGTGGATTGTTTCATCGCTGGAGCACATCTCTTCTTTTTTTCTGCTGATTGCTGACGCCCTGGACTGGGGCGGCTCCGTGCAGAGGACTTCCACTATTACAGACCAGCATGATGTGGTGAGCTGACTTTCCTTTTCCCCTACCCTATCTTTTGATATACCTGTTGTCACTAATAACAGCAAGAGGAGGCACCACTGATGGGATTATTCATCAGATGGCGCCTGTGCTGCAAATAAATTAATAATTTACAACACAGGCGAATGCTGATGGGAGTAGTACTCTTTCATCAGCCTACGGTTGTGACCGGAGGTAACCTTTTTACCACAGGTCACAGCTCCTGGCTCATGCTGTCATCAGACAGCGTGGGAATCGCAGCTCTCCAACCGGTGGCAATTATCTTATCGCCGATCAGAGCTGCCAGTGTTTTTTGCGCTATCATGCAGATGACAGCGTGGGAAACACCCGATGTTTGGAGTGCCAAAACCGAATTGACACGGACTTCCTGGAAAAGTCCGTGTTTGGGGTCCGTGTCCTTACACTAGATGTTTGGTACGGACCCCGAAGTTTACTGTTTGGGTTTGCCCATCTCAAGTCTGAACCTATAGTAAGTATTTAAACCATAAAGAAGCAATTGCAACAGCCCTGCTCAGGAATATAGATATAAACATGCATATAGAGCAAAGAAAAATGTTAATAGTGGAATCAGTCAGCAAGTGTGCATGCATGCCACCGTGCAAATGTATGCATAGAGGATAACACAAATTAGGCTGTGTTCACACACAGCGTTTTTTAGCGGTATTTTTAGCGGATTTTCCAATAAAACCGCTAAAAATAAACTTCCCATTCATTTCTATGCATTTTGCACTTTTTGTGCATACTGATGCGTTTTTTACCACGAAAAAAACACTTTGCGGTAAAAAAACGCAGCATGCTCATTAATTTTGCGGATTTTTCCGTGTTTCTGGCTATTTCTATGTGTCTTGAAAACACGCGAAAAAAACGCATAAAAACCGCTCATTTTTTGCGCAAAAACCGAGCAGAAAACGCGTGGAAAACGCGCAGAAAAAAACGCGCAGTTTCTGGGAAGGGAGTCAGGTTTTTCAGCAGAAATTTTCTGCTACGTGTGCACATAGCCTAAGAGTTTGTATCCAAATCACATGGAAAATACTCTATAGAAAGCGCATATTACAAGACCCAAGGCTCCAAGCGGCTTCCTCAGAGGAGAAACTGCTCTGTTTTGCAGCAATATATGTGAGGTTCCCCCATTGCTTCTTCCTTGGAGACATGGATCTTTTAATATGTGCTTATTGATAATTTTCCATGTTATTTGGATACAAACCCTTATTGGAAAGTGACACAGAGATACTGGAGACTTCGCGATTTGGACTGGACAATCCCTTTAACTTCTTACAGCATAATGTGGAATATAATATCATATGAGTATGGACTTGACTATTATTATATTGATTGCATATATTTCAACTTATAAGGATCTTACATCATATTATATATTTATTATTGTTGCATTTCATTGTTGTACAGTGATTTATACATATGTATGAGGTTGTAATGGTTTTAATAATTTTTAATCATGGAGTTATATGGTGTGTAATAAAATGTATTGTCATTTTTCTCTGGGTGTGCACCTTTTTCTGTATTAAAACTTTTCTTTGATCATCAGCAAACAAAAGGCAACTCCTAGTGAGTGGTGCTTCAGAACTCCTTACTGCTACAAGTGACATCCTGTATGGTCTTTAATTATCGGACCAGAACACATTTCCCAAATACTTTTTATTTACTTACATCACCCATGCAGCATTTTATAAATTTGTCACAACTCATTTGCAGCAACCACTTATAATAACACAGCAATAATAAACATTATTGTAGCACACAATTGCCAGAAATTTATTGGACATAATCCTATCTAGCAATAATATGGATTGGTAATTTTGTGAAGCAAAATAAACATTATATTAAATAGCACATAAATATGACATTTGCATATCAATACAGCAGCTTAGGTGACCATGTGTTAGGGCTGGCGGAACGCACCAAGTTATAAAGTAGTAGTTGGTGCGTTCGCAGCCCGGGGTCCACCCTGCAGAGTTGGTACACTGCTGCTAGACAATGGCGGAAGAATAGAGCGGCGTGAAAACAGTCACACGTGGGTTACGTCACCCAGTGTGAGCAGGAGCAGACTCTGTTAATTCACAGAGCCGCACAACCACTGAATGTGGATGCCGGAGCCTGTTCAGCTCATAGAGCCTGGCTAAAGAGGGCACAGCAAACGGCCACGGAACTCTACCCCAAGGACACGGGGTTAGAGTCCCTCTAGGCCCACTGAGTGCATGGCGTCGCTACCACGAACGCCGCTATAGACGCTGGCTATGGAGTGTGGAGCACTTGCACTGAGGCGTGCCGAGTCACTGATGATGACTAATGCCTGAGTCAACTCTGACCTACCTACGCCTAAGCCTGGGTGCTAGCAGGCTAGGCTGCACAACACATGCGTACCAAGGGTAGGGGTTTCATAATGAGTCAGTCACCAGATACATTCATACATGCATACATCACTCACTCACTCACTCCATATAGTCTGAAAATACAGTCTATCCTAGCGCATGGCCGAGTGGCCATGCAAACCTTTTATAGCCGCGAGCGTCCGGGACCTTCCTGGCTTCTCAGATGGGCCAATCCGAACAGGAGCAGGACCTGAGTGCGTGACCTTCGATCTCCAATGGGAGATCACTCCACGGGCATGCTCAGTGGCCCGACATGGGGACTTAGTCCCTGGAGAATCTCGCTGCTGAGCAGCATGTATTGCCATAGCTGTACCAGAGGTGGCAGCAGAAAGCAAACCCACGGAGCTGGTCTGGGCAGAGCGCCGGGACCGACGAGTTTGCTGAGCAACCTCCTCTGCGGATGGAGAGGAATGGGAGACCACCCGAAGCAAAGCTCGGATTCCCACTGTGCAGCGACAGGAACCCGACGCCTAACATTGGCCCCCTCCTCTCCGAGCCTCGCTCTGCTCAAATTGCGCAATGAGAAGAGGAGCATGGATGTTCTCCACCGGCTCCCAGGTCCGAGCCTCTGGACCATGACTCATCCAATCCACCAAATAAAATTTTTTGCCCTGCATCCCACAATGGCATTGACCTCAAACTCATCTGACGACAGGTCTGATGTCCCGGCAGATGGCTCAGAAAACTGGGACATGTGAACCGGCTTAAGGAGAGACACATGAAACATGTCCGAGATGGCAAAGTGTGGTGGAAGAGCCAGGCGATAGACCACAGGGTTGATCTGTTTGAAGACCTTGAAAGGACCAATATAGCGCGGTGCGAACTTAGCGTATTCCACCCGCAGCCTGATGTTTCGCATGGAGAGCCACACCAAGTCGCCAGGGGCGAAGGTCAGAGCCGGGCACCGGTGAGTGTCAGTGGAGGACCTCATTCTCTCCTTGGAGGCCCGGATAGCATCCTGCGTGTGATCCCAAATGTCACGTGCCTCCACCGCCCAGTCTGCCACCCTAGAGTCGGTGGACGACACAGGCATGGGCACTGGGACGTGCGGATGCTGGCCGTAGTTTAAGAGGAAAGGGGTCTGACTGGTGGAGTCGGCCACAGCGTGGTTCAAGGCGAACTCCGCCCACGGCAGCAAGGGTGCCCAATCATCCTGCCTAGCCGAGACAAAATGTCGCAGATATGTCACCAGGGTCTGGTAGGCTCTCTCAACCAACGCGTTCGTCTCGGGATGATAGGCCGAGGAGAGATTTAGCTCAATGCTGAGCAGAGAACAGAGCTCTCTCCAGAACCGAGATGCAAACTAAGGACCCCGGTCGCTGACAATCTTATCCGGCATGCCGTGCAGGCGGAAAACATGTTTAATAAACAACGCTGCCAGACCCCGTGCCGAAGGTAGCCGAGAGAGTGGTGCCAGATGCACCATCTTGGAGAAATGATCGGTGACCACCCAAATGACAGTGCTGCCGCTGGACTTGGGCAGACCCACCACAAAGTCCATACAAACCATCTCCCAGATGCAAACGGCAGAGGATAGAGTAACCCAGCGGGCCGCTGCCGAGAGGGCCGATTCTGGGTGCAAGAGATGCACGCCCGAATATAGTCCCTGACATCACGGGCCATATGCGGCCACCAGTACGTCCTCGCCAGGAGTTCAGAGGTCCGTTTGATCCCGAAATGGCCACCCACCCTGGACGAATGGGCCCAAGAGAGGACCTCCGGTCGCAGATGGGCAGGGACCAAAGTCTTGCCCGGAGGTACCGACTGGAGAGCAACCGGAGCCACGGTCCTCAGGCTCTCTGATGGGACTATCAGCCGAGGCTTCTCCTCCTCCGATGACACCACGGAGCGAGAAAGAGCATCGGCCCGAACGTTCTTCTCCCCGGAGAGAAAATGCGGTGTGAAATGGAATCGGGAGAAGAACAAGGACCATCTGGCCTGGGGAGAATTCAGCTGCTGGGCTGTCTGTAAATAGACCAAATTTTTGTGGTCGGTGAACACCTGAAATGGGTGGTGAGCCCCCTCCAGGAGGTGTCTCCACTCTGAGAAGGCCAGCTTCATTGCTAGCAACTCCCTGTCCCTGATGGAATAATTCCTCTCCGCCGGTGTGGAGGTCTTAGAGAAGAAGAAGCATGGGTGCTTCCGACCTTGCGAGTCCTTCTGAAAAAGGACCGCTCAGGCACCGACGGAGGAGGCATCCACCTCCAGGATGATGGGCCTATCTACATCAGGGCGATGTAGAATGGGAGCGCTAGCGAAGTGGGACTTAATGGAGGCGAAGGCCTTGGAGACAGTCTCCGACCACAGTTTGGGATTTGCACCCTTCTTGGTGAGGGCTACCAAGGGCGCTACCAAAGTTGAGAAATGGGGAATGAATTGGCGATAGTAATTTATGAACCCCATAAAGCACTGCACCGCTTTGAGAGAATGGGGTTCCTGCCAATCCATCACTGCCTGTAGCTTGGCAGGATCCATGGCCAAACCCTGGGCTGAGATGATGTAGCCCAGGAAAGGCAAGGACTCCTGCTCAAACACACATTTCTCCAATTTGGCATAAAGACAGTTGGCCCGCAGGAGATCGAAAACTTTGCGAACATCTCTCCAGTCAATATCTGGAGAATAAATGAGAATATCGTCCAGATAGACTACTACTGAGGTGGTAAGCATATCCCAGAAGATGTTGTTCACAAAGTCTTGGAAGACAGCTGGAGCATTACATAGCCCGAAGGGCATCACCAGATATTCATAGTGCCCGTCTCTGGTGTTAAAAGCCATCTTCCATTCGTCCCCCTCACGGATGCGAATCAGGTTATAGGCTCCCCGCAGATAGAGTTTAGTAAACACTCTCGCTCCCCGTAGCCTATCAAACAGTTCCGATATCAGGGGCAGAGGATACTTGTTCTTAATGGTTATGGCGTTAAGGCCCCTAAAATCGATGCATGGACGTAATTCTCCATTCTTCTTTTGGACAAAGAAGTATCCCACTCCCGCCGGTGACTCCGACTTCCTAATGAATCCTCTTGCCAGATTCTCCCTGATATACTGAGACATGGCCTCTGTCTCTGGGAGAGATAGGGGATATACTCGACCCCGGGGAGGCTCAGCACCAGGCAAGAGGTCAATAGGACAGTCGTAAGGGCAGTGCGGCGGAAGGGTCTCTGTGGCCTTCTTGGAGAACACGTCTGTGTTGTGAGCTCATCTGTTCATTCATCTTTTGTGTCCGAGGATCTCCCTCTTCTGGTGAAGGAAGGTAGTGAGGCTGATTACCAAACACCTGATCAGGTGGATGGTGACTGGGTAACGGGAACTTCAGACTGGATATAAGGAAGCCGACGCCCTTCTGAGTTGCTGGTGATTTCTCTGCTGGATTCTTGGAGACCAGTCTGATTCCTGCTTCCCAAAGATAAGTTTTTGATCTGCTATTGAACTTATTAGCTTTGGTTTTGCTTACCTTGTTTTTTGGAGTTCAGCCATCCCCGGCCGGGGGTGTGCTGGATTCTTTCTCCTTGATCAGTGTTCTCTTTTGCTCTGCTTCCAGAATATTCTGAGTGCTGATATAAGGTTTGAAGTCTAGTGACTTCAGGGTCCTTCTTGCTTATCAGCTGTGTTGGTAATATTTTTAGCAGGGTTTTCTCGGATTGCAGACAGCAGCTTTTCAGGCCTCTCCAGAATACCGATATGAGAAACTTATCTGGCCACTCCAGCTCCGAGGCCACAGTTCTGAAGAGGATGACATACTGGCTGACCAGAGACGCATCCTGGGTTAGAGCCAGCAAAAAAAGGAAAAAAAAAAAAGGTGTCAGAATTTTTTTTTGCGTATATTTTTTCCTCTTTTTCTCTGAGGCCGTAGGAGGAATATTTTTTTTTTTTCTGATGGAGTTTAAGCAATTGTCTGATTGTGTGGAGCAGCTTGCTGCTGAGGTGCGGGGAATTTCTGCCTATCTTGCTCGTTCACACGCTGCTGAACCAAAAATCCCCACTCCTGATGTGTTTTATGGGGATCGGTCTAAATTTTTGAATTTTAAGAATAATTGTAAATTATTTCTTGCCTTGAAGCCTAACTCATCGGGGAGGTCTGCGCAGCAGGTTAAGATTGTCATCTCCTTGCTGCGCGGCGATCCCCAGGATTGGACGTTTTCTTTAGTACCAGATGATCCTATTCTAACTAATGTAGACGCATTTTTTCAGGCCTTGGGGTTGTTGTATGATGAACCTAATGTGATTGATCAAGCTGAAAAGACCCTGTTGGCATTGAGCCAGGGTCAAGATTCTGCAGAACTGTACTTTCAAAAATTCCGAAAGTGGGCCGTCCTCACCACTTGGAATGATGGTACCTTGGCAGCTCTCTTTCGGAAGGGTTTGTCAGAAACCGAAAAAGATACTATGGTGGGATTTCCTGTTCCCTCTGGTCTTGACGATTCTATGTCATTAGCCATTCAGGTTGATCGGCGTTTACGTGAACCTAAAATTATACGGGAAATGCTGCCACCTGTTGAACAAATGTCTGAACCTATGCAATGTGATAGAGTTTTGTCTAGGGCGCAACATCAGAGTTCAGAAGGCGTAATAAGCTGTGTTTTTTCTGTGGAGATGCCTCTCATATTATTTCTGTCTGCCCTAAACGAGAGAAACGTTTTGCACACACATTTGCTGTAGGTGGTGTACAACCTAAGTTTCTTCTGGCAATTACTCTGATCTGCTCCCTGTCCACATTTTCTGCTAAAGCCTTTGTGGATTCAGGAGCAGCCTTGAACCTAATTGATTTAGATTTTGCTAAATGTTGTGGTTTCGCTATGACACCCCTGCGGACGCCTATTCCTTTGAGGGGTATTGATGCTACTCCTTTGGTGAAGAATAAACCTCAGTTTTGGACCTAGGTGGTAATGTGGGTCACCCCAGACCATCAAGAAAATTGCAGATTTTTGGTGTTACATAATTTGCATGATACCATCTTGCTGGGGTTCCCCTGGTTGCAAATCCATATTCCAGTTTTGGATTGGAAATCTGTGTCTGTGGTGAGTTGGGGTTGTCGGTGTGCTCTTAGTGACACTCCTGTTTTCTCCACCTCTCCCAAGTCGCATGAGGTTCCTGACTATTTGGCTGATTTTTATGATGTGTTTAGTGAGAGTAAGTCTGCATCTTTGCCTCCTCATAGGAGTTATGACTGTGCAATTGAGCTGAGTCCGGGGTGTAAATTTCCCAAGGGTCGACTTTTTAATTTATCTGTACCCGAACATGAGGCTATGCGTTCTTATATTAAGGAGTCGTTGGAGAAGGGTCATATTAGACCATCCTCTTCACCCTTGGGTGCTGGGTTTTTTTTTGTGGCCAAGAAGGATGGCTCATTAAGGCCCTGCATTGACTATCGCTCCCTTAACAAAATTACTGTTAAATATCAGTATCTGTTACCCCTGATTTCTGACCTATTTTCTAGAGTTGAAGGTGCTTGCTGGTTTACCAAGCTTGACCTCAGGGGGCGTATAATCTTATTCGCATTAAGCAGGGGGATGAATGGAAGACAGCGTTTAATACTCCGGAGGGACATTTTGAGTACCTGGTGATGCCTTTTGGGCTCACTAACGCCCCTTCTGTCTTCCAGTGCTTCATGAATGATATTTTCCGGGACTTTGTGGATAAGTTTCTGATCATCTATTTGGATGATATTTTGATCTTTTCCAGGGATTGGGACTCTCATGTGGAACATGTTCAGACTGTGTTCCGGATTTTGAGAGAAAAATCCCTGTATGTTAACCCCTTCACGACCTATGAAAAGCAGTGCCCAAACGACCTATGACGCCTACATAGGCGTCATGCTATAAATAGCCCCCCTGCGGGTTGGGTGACCAGGGTCACTGAAAGGTCACCCAACCCGCACACAAAGGACCCTTCAGAGTTAACAACTGGGGGTGTGGCTTAGCCCCCACGTGCCTACGATCGCTCTGATTGGCTGTTAAAAGTGAAACTGCCAATCAGAGCGATTGTAATATTTCACCAATGAAAATTGGTGAAATATTACAATCCAGCCATGGCCGATGCTGAAATAGCATCGGACATGGCTGGACACCGAGACCCGACCCCCCCACACTGACTGACGTCACCGATCGGCTGCCGCCACCGTCTGACGGCACCGATCGGCAGCCGCCGTCATGATCTGCCCCTCCGCCTTCCCTCCGCCCCCCCAGCCCTCCGATCGCCCCTCCGATCACCCACTCTCACCCTCCTTTGTGCCTCCGACCTCCCGCTATCCGTCCCGGTGTCCTGCCGTCCAGCGTCATGGGCGCCGCCATCTTGCAAGATGGCGGGCGCATGCGCAGTGCGCCGAATCGAATCTGCAATGCTGCAGATTCATTCATTTATTTTGATCACTATGATAAACTTTCATAGTGATCAAAATAAATAAAAAGTAAATCACCGCCCCCCTTATCACCCCCATAGGTAGGGACAAATAATAAAATATTTATTTTTTTTTTCCATTAGGGTTAGGTCCAGGGCTAGGGTTAGGGTTAGGGTTAGGGCTAGGGTTAGGGCTAGGGTTAGGGCTAGGGCTAGGGCTAGGGTTAGGGTTGGACTAGGGGTTAGGGTTGGACTAGGGGTTAGGGTTGGACTAGGGGTTAGGGTTGGACTAAGGGTTAGGGTTGGACTAGGGGTTAGGGTAGGACTAGGGGTTAGGGTTGGACTAAGGGTTAGGGTTGGACTAAGGGTTAGGGTTGAACTTAGGGTTAGGGTTGAACTTAGGGTTAGGGTTGGAATTGGGATTAGGGTTGGGTTGGGGTTGGGATTACGGTTAGGCTTGTGGTTAGGGTTAGAGTTGGGATTTCGTTAGGGGTGTGTTGGGATTAGGGTTGTGGTTAGGGTTATGATTAGGGTTGGGATTAGGGTTAGGGGTGTGTTGGGGTTAGGGTTGGAGATAGAATTGAGGGGTTTCCACTGTTTAGGCACATCAGGGGCTCTCCAAAC
This sequence comes from Dendrobates tinctorius, assembly GCF_039654945.1. NCBI lineage: Eukaryota > Metazoa > Chordata > Amphibia > Anura > Dendrobatidae > Dendrobates > Dendrobates tinctorius. The sequence goes on from NW_027361692.1 coordinate 14,665,886, forward strand.
GCGACATGGAGCCACCATTTATTCCAGCCAATTTTGCGTTCAAAAAGTCAAACGGTGCTCCCTCCATTTCGAGCCTCGACGTGTGCCCAAACAGTGGTGTACCCCCACTTATGGGGTATCAGGGTACTCAGGAAAAATTGCACAACAACTTTGGTGGTCTAATTTCTCCTGTTACCCTTGGGAAAATAAAAAAATGGGGGCTAAAATTATTATTTTTGTGGAAAAAAAAGATTTTTTATTTTCACGGTTCTGCGTTATAAACTTCTGTGAAGCACTTGGGGGTTCAACGTGCTCACCACACATCTAGATAAGTTCCTTGGGGGGTCTAGTTTCCAAAATGGGGTCACTTGTGGGGGGTTTCCACTGTTTAGGTACATCAGGGGCTCTGCAAACGTAACATGACGCCCACAGACCATTCCATCAAGTCGGCATTTCAAAACGTCACTACTTCCATTCCGAGCCCCAACGTGTCCCCGAACAGTGGTCCCCCCATATATGGGGTACCAGCGTACTCAGGACAAACTGGACAACAACTTTTGGGGTCCAATTTATCCTGTTACCCTTGTGAAAATAAAAAATAGTGGGCTAAAAATCACTTTTTGAGGAAAATTTTTTTTTTTTATTTTCACATCTCTGCATTATAAACTTCTGTGAAGCACTTGGGGGTTCAACGTGCTCACCACACATCTAGATAAGTTCCTTGGGGGGTCTAGTTTCCAAAATGGGGTCACTTGTGGGGGGTTTCCACTGTTTAGGTACATCAGGGGCTCTGCAAACGTAACATGACGCCCACAGACCATTCCATCAAGTCGGCATTTCAAAGCGTCACTACTTCCCTTCCGAGCCCCAACGTGTGCCCAAACAGTGGTTCCCCCCATATATGGGGTACCAGCGTACTCAGGACAAACTGGACAACAACTTTTGGGGTACAATTTATCCTGTTACCCTTGTGAAAATAAAAAATAGTGGGCTAAAAATCACTTTTTGAGGAAAAAAAAATATTTTTTTATCTTCACAGCTCTGCGTTATAAACTTCTGTGAAGCACTTGGGGGTTCAAAGTGCTGACCTCACATCTAGATTAGTTCCTTAGGTGATATAGTTTCCAAAATGGGGTCACTTGTGGGGGGTTTCCACTGTTTAGGTACATCAGGGGCTCTGCAAATGTAGCATGACGCCCACAGACCATTCCATCAAGTCTTCATTTCAAAGCGTCACTACTTCCCTTCCGAGCCCCAACGTGTGCCCAAACAGTGGTCCCCCCCCACTTATGGGGTACCAGCGTACTCAGGACACACTGGACAACAACTTTTGGGGTCCAATTTATCCTGTTACCCTTGTGAAAATAAAAAATAGTGGACTAAAAATAATTTTTTGAGGAAAAAAAAATATTTTTTTATTTTCACGGCTCTGCGTTATAAACTTCTGTGAAGCACTTGGGGGTTCAAAGTGCTCACCACACATCTATATTAGTTTCTTGGGTGATCTAGTTTCCAAAATGGGGTCATTTGTGGGGTGTTTCCACTGTTTAGGTACATCAGGGGCTCTGCAAACATAACATGACGCCCACAGACCATTCCATCAAGTCGGCATTTCAAAACGTCACTACTTCCCTTCTGAGCCCCAACGTGTGCCCAAACAGTGGTCCCCCCACATATGTGGTACCAGCGTACTTAGGACAAGCTGGACAACAACTTTTGGGGTCCAATTTATCCTGTTACCTTTGTGAAAATAAAAAATAGCAGGCTAAAAATGTATTTTTTGAGGCAAAAAAAAATATTTTTATTTTAACGGCTCTGCGTTATAAACTTCTGTGTAGCACCTGGGGGTTCAAAGTGCTCACTATGCATCTAGATAAGTTCCTTAGGGGGTCTAGTTTCCAAAATGGGGTCATTTGTGGCGGAGCTCCAAAGTTTACGCACACAGGGGCTCTGCAAACACAACATGGTGTCCGCTAACGATTGGAGCTAATTTTCCATTCAAAAAGTCAAATGACGCTCCTTCCCTTCTGAGCCATGCCGTGCGCTCAAACAGTGGTTTTCCCCCACATATAGGGTACCAGTGTACTCAGGACAAACTGGACAACAACTTTTGGGGTCCAATTTATCCTGTTACCCTTGGGAAAATAAAAAATAGCGGGCTAAAAAATCATTTTTGAGGAAAAAAAATTATTTTTTTATTTTCACTGCTCTGCGTTATAAACTTCTGTGAAGCACTTGGGGGTTCAAAGTGCTCACCACACATCTAGATAAGTTCCTTCGGGGGTCTAGTTTCCAAAATGGGGTCACTTGTGGGGGAGCTCCAATGTTTAGGCACACAGGGGCTTTCCAAACGCGACATGGTGTCCGCTAACGATTGGAGCTAATTTTCCAATCAAAAAGTCACATGGCGCTCCTTCCCTTCCGGGCCTTGCGGTGCGCCCAAACAGTGGTTTATGACCACATATAAGATATTTATGTACTCAGGAGAAATTGCCCAACAAATTTTAGGATCCATTTTATCCTGTTGCCCATGTGAAAATGAAAAAACTGAGGCCAAATAAAATTTTTGTGAAAAAAAAAAGTACTTTTTTTTTTTACAGATCAATTTGTGAAGCACCTGGGGGTTCAAAGTGCATACTATGCATCTAGATAAGTTCCTTGGAGGGTCTAGTTTCCAAAATGGGCTCACTTGTGGGGGAGCTCCAATGTTTATGCACACAGGTACTCTTAAAACAAGACATGGCAACCGCTAAACATTCAAGCATATTTTACATTCAAAAAGTAAAATGGCGCTCCTTGCCTTCTGAGCCCTGCCGTGCGCCCAAACAGTGGTTTATGACCACATATGAGGTATCAGTGTACTCAGGAGAAATTGCCCAACAAATTTTAGGATACATTTTATCCTGTTACCCATGTGAAAATGAAAAAACTGATGCTAAACTAAAATTTTGGTTGGAAAAATTAAAATGTCCATTTTTTCATTCCATGTTGCTTTAGTTCCTGTGAAGCACCTGAAGGGTTAATAATCTTCTTGAATGTAGTTTTGAGTAGCTTGAGGGGTGCAGTTTTTAGAATGGTGACACTTTTGGGTATTTTCTGCCATTTAGACCCCTCAAAGTGACTTCAAATGTGAGGTGGTCCCTAAAAAAAATGGTTTTGTAAATTTTGTTGTAAAAATGAGAAATTGCTGGTCAACTTTTAACCCTTATAACTTCCTAACGAAAAAAAATGTTTCCAAAATTGTGCTGATGTAAAGTAGACATGTGGGAAATGTTATTTATTAACTATTTTGTGTCACATAACTCTCTGGTTTAACAGAATAAAAATTCAAAATTTGAAAATTGCAAAATTTTCAACATTTTCGCCAAATTTCCATTTTTTTCACAAATAAACGCAAAAATTATCAACCTAAATTTACCACTATCATGAAGCCCAATATGTCACGAAAAAACAATCTCGGAATCGCTAGGATGCGTTGAAGCGTTCCTGAGTTATTACCTCATAAAGGGACATTGGTCAGAATTGCAAAAAATGGCCAGGTCATTAAGGTCAAAATAGACTGGGTCATGAAGGGGTTAAGGGACTGAAATGTCTTTTTGGTGTACAGAGGATTTCATTTTTGGGATTTATTTTGTCTCTGTCAACTATTGAAATGGACCCGGCCAAGGTACAGGCCATTTATGATTGGGTGCAGCCCACTTCTATGAAGGCTCTCCAGAAGTTTTTGGGTTTTGCTAATTTTTATCGTAAGTTTATAGCCAATTTTTCTGTTATTGCCAAACTATTGACTGATTTGACTAAGAAGGGCGCTGATTTGCTGAATTGGTCTCCAGAGGCTGTTTCTTCTTTTCAGGAGCTGAAGCGGAGGTTCACTTCTCCGGTTTTGCGACAACCTGATGTCTCACTTCCATTTCAGGTGGAGGTGGATGCTTCAGAGACTGGTGCAGGAGCTGTTTTGTCCCAAAAAGATCCTGTAACATCTAAAATGAACCCCTGTGCCTTCTTTTCCCGAAAGTTCTCTCCTTCGGGATGCAACTATGATGTGGGGAATTGAGAACTGTTGGCCATGAAGTGGGCATTTGAGGAGTGGAGACATTGGTTGGAGGGAGCTAGACATCAAGTTCTGGTCCTCACTGACCACAAGACTTTGATCTACCTTGAGTCGGCTAAATGCTTGAATCCGAGACAGGCCAGGTGGGCCTTGTTTTTCACACGTTTTGATTTTGTGGTCTCCTTTCTCCCGAGCACTAAGAACGTAAAGGCTGATGCCCTCTCTAGGAGTTTTTTGGCCGATTCTCCTATTGTGACCAAGCCTGCTACCATCTTAGGTGAGGGGGTGGTTCTTTCTGCCATCTCGCCTGATTTGAGTCGTGCTCTGGAGAAGTTTCAGGAGGATAAACCTGAGCGTTGTCCCAGTGGTAGGTTGTATGTTCCTGACCAGTGGAGGAGGAAAGTGATGTCTGAGGTTCATTGCTCCGCGTTGGCTGGTCATCCAGGTATTTTTGGTGCTAGAGATTTGGTGAGTCGGTCTTTTTGGTGGCCTGCCTTGTCTCGTGATGTCAGAAATTTTGTGCAGTCCTGTGGGACTTGCTCCCGATCTAAGCCTTGTTCTCGTTCTAGTGGGTTGTTGATGCCTTTGCCGGTGCCCAGGAGGCCATGGACCCATATTTCAATGGATTTTATTTCTGATCTGCCTGTCTCTCAGAGGATGACTGTTAACTGGGTGATTTGTGATAGATTCTCTAAGATGGTCCAACTTGTACCACTCTCTAAGTTGTCATCTTCCTCAGAGTTGGTGCCCTTGTTTTTGCAACACGTGGTTCGCTTGCACGGGATTCCTGAGAACATTGTATCGGACAGAGGAGTTCAGTTTGTCTCTAGATTCTGGAGGACCTTTTGTTCCAAGTTGGGAATTCAGTTGTCCTTCTCCTCTGCATTTCACCCTCAGACCAATGGGCAGACGGAGAGAACAAACTTGACTTTGGAGGCTTATTTGAGATGTTTTATATCTGCTGATCAGGATGATTGGGTCTCATTTTTACCCTTGGCCGAATTTGCTTTAAATAATAGAGCTAGTTCTGCCACTTTGATGTCACCCTTTTTCTGTAACTTTGGGTTTCATCCTCGATTTTCTTCAGGGCAGGTGGAGTCTTCTGCCTGTCCAGGGGTTGACACTGTGGTGGAAAGAATGCAGCAGATTTGGGACCAAGTGGTGGATAAGTTGTCTCTTTCCCAGGAAAAGGCCCAGCGGTTTTCTAACCGGCATAGGACCATTGGTCCCCGGTTTAAGGTGGGTGATATGGTCTGGTTGTCATCAAAGAATATCTCAAAGAAAGTGGCTTCTCCAAAGTTTAAACCTAGATTTATTGGACCTTACAAGATTTTGGAGATTATTAATCCGGTCTCTTTTCGGTTGGCTCCTCCTGTCACATTTAAGATTCATAATGTGTTTCATAAGTCCTTGTTGAAGAGGTTTGTTGAACCAGTGGTTCCTATGGTGGCACCTCCCGACCCTGTGTTGGTTGAAGGTAACATGGAATATGAGGTAGAGAAGATACTGGATTCCCGTCTGGCTAGACGGAGACTCCAGTATTTAGTTAAGTGGAAGGGTTATGGTCAGGAGGATAATTCCTGGGTCTCTGCCTTGGATAATCATGCTGAAAGATTAGTGCGTGCTTTTCATCGAGCTCATCCTGATCGGCCTGGTGGCTTGGATGAGGGTTCGGTGACCCCTCCTCAAGGGGGAGGTACTGTTGTGAGCTCATCTGTTCATTCATCTTTTGTGTCCGAGGATCTCCCTCTTCTGGTGAAGGAAGGTAGTGAGGCTGATTACCAAACACCTGATCAGGTGGATGGTGACTGGGTAACGGGAACTTCTGACTAGATATAAGGCAGCCGACGCCCTTCTGAGTTGCTGGTGATTTCTCTGCTGGATTCTTGGAGACCAGTCTGATTCCTGCTTCCCAAAGATAAGTTTTTGCTCTGCTATTGAACTTATTAGTTTTGGTTTTGTTTACCTTGTTTTTTGGAGTTCAGCCATCCCCGGCCGGGGGTGTGCTGGATTCTTTTTCCTTGATCAGTGTTCTCTTTTGCTCTGCTTCCAGAATATTCTGAGTGCTGATATAGGGTTTGAAGTGTAATGACTTCAGGGTCCTTTTTGCTTATCAGTTGTGTTGGTAATATTTTTAGCAGGGTTTTCTCGGATTGCAGACAGCAGCTTTTCTATCCTGTCCTTTTTAGTTAGCTTGGGCCCCATCGTTTGCTCAACCTATCTTTCTATCTTTGTTAGTGTTTTCATCTTGCTTCACTGTCATTATATGTTGGGGGCTGCCTATTGCTTTGGGGTCAGCTCTGGGGCAGTCAGTTTTTCCCTTTTCTCTCTTTAGGATTATGTAGAACTCCGGCTGTGATGAGGTGTCTAGGATCACAGTAGGAACACTCCACGGCTACTGCTAGTTGTGTGATAGGATTAGGGGTCTGCAATCCGCTAGTTTCCAACCTCTCTGTTTTTCTGAGCTGAGCTTGTGTTTTGTTTTTTCCTCCTCGGTGACTCAATCATAACACGTCTGCATACTGCTGATATGGCTTGGGAAGCGAGGAGAAATCTGCAGGAACCTCAGAAGTAGCGACCTGTACGCAGTCCCTCAGACACCTACCTTCGCAGGACTTGCTCCAACTGAGGATTTTCCCTGAAGACAAATCTATGTGGGGAGAATGAGATCGTAACCAGGGAACCCCTAGGAGGACCTGGTTTATCCCTTCGGGCATAACAAGGAGAGACAGCATCTCCTGATAAGAAGGAGACAAAGAGAGTCTCAGTGGAGCCGTCTGGTGGGTGATTTGGGACGGGAGTGTTGCCCCATTCACCACTCTGATGGTGACTGGTTGAGGGAGTAAGACCAGGGGGATTGCGTGTTGTTGAGCGAAGGCAGATGGCATGAAATTGCCCTCAGCCCCAGAGTCCACGCAAACCTCCACAACCAGAGTGGAAGAATTAAATTCTAACGCCCCTTTAAACAGGAGCTTGGAGGAAAAAGTTGCGGTGTCTAGTAGGCCTCCTCCGATAACCACTAGACGGCAGCGTTTCCTGAGCGCTGTTGGCACTGGTTAGCAAGGTGTCCAGTCTGTCGACAGCGGAAGCAGACTAGAGGTACCAGCGCGGACCAGGCCCTGGACCCTGTGCGGGACACCTCCATGGCCTCAGGAGGCTCGGGGGGCTGACCGGGAGGTTCCAGTGGTCTAGCAAAATTTGGAGACAACTTATATCGTTGGTGGGACCTGGAGCGCTCCAGCCCTCGCTCAGTGAAGCGAATGTCAATTCAGGTAGAGACTGTAATGAGCTCCTCTAAAGTGGTGGGCACCTCCCTGGTGGCCAGGGCATCTTTGACATGATCAGCCAGGCCTCTCCAGAATACTGATATGAGAACCTTATCTGGCCACTCCAGCTCCGAGGCCAGAGTTCTGAAGAGGATGACATACTGGCTGACCAGAGACGCATCCTGGGTTAGAGCCAGCAACTGAAGTGCGGTATCGTGCATGACCCGAGGACCCAGGAACACCTGCTTCAGAGCGACCAGGAAATGGGTGGCATTCTGTACCAGGAGATCCCCGCGCTCCCACAGTGGGGTGGCCCACTCCTTGGCCCTGCCCGACAGGAGGGAGATGATAAATCCCACCTTGGCCTGCTCGGAGGGAAATCGTGTGGCCAGCAACTCCAGGTGAATGGAGCACTGACTCACAAAACCCCTGCATGAAGCACTATCACCCGAGAACTTCTCAGGCAGCGGGAGGCGGGACAAGATCGGTGCAGGACTAGCCATGGAGACACGGGCGACAGCCTCTGTAGCTGCTTGGACGGTGACCGAGGTAACATCCGCAGCTGAGGTGGAACGCTCTAGCGCTGCCAACCTACCCTCCAGCTGCTGGATGTACCTATGCAGTCACTGTTCATACGCCATTACTAGCCAGACCCTGGCGCTAGGATACTGTTAGGGTTGGCGGAACGCACCAAATTACAAAGTAGTAGTTGGTGCATTCGCAGCTCGGGGTCCACTGTGCAGAGGTGGTACACTGCTGCTAGACAATGGCGGAAGAATAGAGCGGCGTGAAAACAGTCACACGTGGATTTCGTCACCCAGTGTGAGCAGGAGCGGACTCTGTTAATTCACAGAGCCGCACAACCTCTGAACGTGGATGCCGGAACCTGTTCAGCTCACAGACCCCGGCCAAAGAGCGCACCGCAAACGGTCACGGAACTCTACCCCAAGGACACGGGGTTAGAGTCCCTCTAGGCCCACTGAGCGCGCGGCGTCGCTACCACGAACGCCGCTATAGACGCTGGCTATGGAGTGTGGAGCACTTGCACTGAGGCGTGCCGAGTCACTGACGATGACTAATGCCTGAGTCAACTCTGACCTACCTACGCCTAAGCCTGGGCGCTAGCAGGCTAGGCTGCACAACACATGCATACCAAGGGTAGGGGTTTCATAATGAGTCAGTCACCAGAGACATTCATACGTGCATACATCACTCACTCCATATAGTCTGAAAATACAGTCTATCCTAGCTCATGGCCGAATGGCCATGCAAACCTTTTATAGCCGCAAGCGTCTGGGACCTTCCTGGCTTCTTGGATGGGCCAATCCGAACAGGAGCAGGACCTGAGCATGTGACCTTCGATCTCCAATGGGAGATCACTCCACGGGCATGCTCAGTGGCCCGACATGGGGACTTAGTCCCTGGAGAATCTCGCTGCTGAGCAGCGTGTATTGCCATAGCTGTGCCAGAGGTGGCAGCAGAAAGCAAACCCACGGAGCTGGTCTGGGCAGAGCGCCGGGACCGACGAGTTTGCTGAGCAACCTCCTCTGTGGCTGGAGAGGAATGGAAGACCGCCGGAAGCAAGGCTTGGGATTCCCGCTGTGCAGCGACAGGAACCCGACGCCTAACACCAAGTGATACCTTCACTACAAGAGAGTCAGTGATAACCCATAGCAACCAAAAAAGAAACGCTCACTTTTCATACAGTTCAGACAATAAAGTCAGAGGCAAATCTAGGTTTTCCTGCAGCTAACGGAAAAACTCAGTGTGGCGCCCCCTCCTATACACAGCACAAGAGGGTTGAGTAGTTGTCGACTAGCCTCTCTTCCTGATTCTCTCAATAATTGGTGGAAAACTACAGCTCCTGCTTCATTGAGATAAGCAGGAAGAGAAGCTAGATGACATGTCAGTGGTTATGTGATGAACGCTGGAGCTGGCAAACAAAAACTAGTCCAGACAGTGAGTATCTTACATGTTGTTAGGATATGGCATGCTTAATTGTATAATTAATGCTCCTAGCGTAAATACAGATATAGTAACTTTTAACTTGTCAGATGGTACAATACCTTATTAAGGCTGGTTTCACATTCGCGCTTTTTAAGCGCACGCACGGCCGGGGGTAGCTCCGCCCCCGAGCCGGCTCTCTGCACGGCGTGCCCGCCCCTTCCTTGTAGCGCCGCCTCCTAGCGCACAGCGGCGCCTGCGATCGGCGCACCCTATCTTTAGCATAGGGTGCGCAGATCGTGCGCAGGCCGTGCGCTAGTTGCGCTTTGACCTGTGCTGCGCACTTTTGACGGTGCGCCGTGCGCACCAAAATCCGAAAAGTTTGATTTTGGCGCGCACGGCGCACCGTCAAAAGTGCGCAGCGCAGGTCAAAGCGCAACTAGCGCACGGCCTGCGCACGATCTGCGCACCCTATGCTAAAGATAGGGTGCGCCGATCGCAGGCGCCGCTGTGCGCTAGGAGGCGGCGCTACAAGGAAGGGGCGGGCACGCCGGGCAGAGAGCCGGCTCGGGGGCGGAGCTACCCCCGGCCGTGCGTGCGCTTAAAAAGCGCGAATGTGAAACCAGCCTAACATAGCCAATTGTCACATTATCTGACATATTCTGGATTGCTACATATGGTACATGATAAGAACCAATTAATAGTAAATGAATACAGCAACAGAGGTACCATCTGAACTGAAATACAGTAGAACAACCACCATCAATACATGAGTAGGTCACCAGAACCATCACTAGTACATAAATACATCATGAATACAGCATCAAAACCACCATCAATAGAGGAATACATCACAAGAACCATAATTAGTTCATGAATACAGCACTAAGCTGAGTACAGTGATCAATTACAATGTCAGGTCAGCCCCATATCCAATTGTATTATATTAACCTACTACTCTCAGTATGTCCTTAACAATACAAATTAGATACTTGGAGCTTTTCTTAACAGACATTATCAGACTGTGGATCATATAGGAATCACAGTACTGGAGAGACTAGTTAGTATAAAAAATAAACATTTACATTCAGGTACTTTAAAAGTGCCATTATAAGGTCCCTGAGTGAAAATAACTGCCCTATGTGCTTCGGAATAGCTGTGCCTCACTGTGTTCCTGCTCAAAATATGACCCTCCCCATTGTCCCTTTTATAGTATAGCCTCCACACTGTCCTCTACTAAAAAATATTGCCTTCACACTGCCTGTCTTATTGGCTATAATCGCCACACTGTCCTTCATCATGCTGCCCCCTTTCCATAATGACAACCCTGTTCACACTTTGATCTATACTACCCTGTCTCTATATTGAGCTCCTCTTCAACCCTCCTCTGTTTTCTCCATATTGAGCGTGCACATTGTCTCCTCATACTGACCCCTCTCTATATTTCCCTCACACACTTTTCTCCCCATAATTTTCTCCTTATGCTCCCATACTGTCTCCTCACACTTTTCACTTAATACTGTCTCCTTACATTCCCCCATACTGACTCTTTATACTTTTCCCCAATACTGTCCCTCACACTTCCCCCATACTGTTCATTCACAATATTCCCCCATATTCTTCCCTCTCAATATTCTGCTCATATTGCCCCCTTTTACTTGTTGCCCCATATTTTACCCTCAAAGTTTTCATGACATAATGTCACACTTTTCTCTCCCCCATAATGGCTCCTCACACATTGTTCCATGTTGTCCATTCACAATCCCACCATACTGCTCCCTCACACTTTTCTCCTCCATACTGCTACCTCAATCTACCCTCCCAATAAAAGTCCTCTTTGTCTTTGGCTGCATTAGAGCACTTACCTGATCTCCGGACTCTACCCATGTGGGGTAGGAGTGACATCAGCATTATGATCAGGTGATCTGATCATGCTGCTGTAGTCGCCTTTCCCTCCAGAAGTGCCGGGAGTCAGAGATTGAATTATACTTGTGCCTGAAAGACATGAGTGCAATTGAATGCAGAGAGCCATCCATTTACTTGTTTTCCAATCTGGCTAAAGGTTGGCAAAATGTCATCTGGAATACACCTTGGATTACTTAATTAGGTGGCCTGATGGCATCCACCTGCTCGCTCCTCCCTCCAGTTACACCCCTGGTTGGTTTCAGGTGGCATAGGTACTTAATTTTTGTAAGTGTTAGTTAGTGTTGAGCATTCCGATACCGCAAGTATCGGGTATCGGCCGATATTAGCTGTATCGGAATTCCGATACTTAGTTCCGATACTTTTTTCATATCGAATACCGGAATCGGAAGTTCCCATAATGCTAGGAGCCCGCTCGATTTGATTCAGCCAATGGGGATCCTTAGAAGTGTGGGCACATCCTGTTAGGCATGTAGGCATGTTAACTACTGGCATGGCTGTTTTTGGCTGCTGAAATGATGTCATGATGCACTATAAAAACCGCTGCAGCCGCCATTTCTGGTCACTCTGCTGTGAATTCAGTTAGGGACAGGCTGCTGTTGAAGACTGTGAGGGACAGTTAGAAATAGCGATCATCAAAAATATCTATTGCTCTACCCAGGCTACATAATCCACCTGTTTTTATTTATTCTATGTCTTGTCCATTGTTGTATAAGTTTTTTCCTTTTTTTTTTTCTTTCTTCTTGCAAGGGAGTGACTCCACCAGTGATTTGAGGGCTTAGTTGTCTGCCTCTTTGATTATACACATGTGTGGAGTCCCTCTGCTGATTAGGAATGTTTATAATCATTTTGTGAACTGTTTTGTTTCATGTCTCTGAGGAAGAACCTGGTGTAAGGTTCGAAACGCTTCAGGCGTGGGGGGACTGTTTTCCCCTTTATGGTTTTATCATGAAATTATGTGAATAAAACTTATCGTGGATTTTATCAAGTCTCCAGTGCCGGATCTTCCTTCTCTCTTCATGTTTACATAATCCACCACTGTAGCATTTTTGTAGCCCAGCAGCGCTGTTTTAATAGCTGTCTGCAAGGGCTGTGTGAGTGCAGACCCACGCTGTGTAGTGTGTCCTGCAGGCACATCTGCTTGTAGGCCACCCAGCGTGTGTCTCTGCCTCATACACATTTTTCTTTTATTGCTGCTTTTTTTTTCTCCTGTATAGTGTACTTCCATACGTATCCATATACGTTGGTTGCAAACACTAAAGGAGTGGACAGCGGAGCCTTTCAGCAGCCTTTCAGTGCTATAGCCCATTTCTCTGCACAGTTTTTGGCTGTCTGATAGGTCTCTCTGTGTGTGAGTGCAGCTCACGTTGCAGTGTGGTCTACAGCCACCGCTGGTTGTAGTCCGCTCAGCGTGCATCACTGCCTCATACACAGTCCTTTTTTTTTATTTATAGCAGCAAATTTGTCCAGGTTTTTGCTCCTATATTAGTGTGCTTCCATCCGCATCCATTGTCATTGGTTGGTTGCAAACACTATATAGGATTAGATAGAGGAGCCTTTTTGCTGGCTTGTGCCCTTCAGGGCCAGCCAGACTAGTATCACCCTATTTTTTGGAGCCTCATCGATTGCGTTGTAGGTTAGCTTCCTGCATTGTAATCGCTCCAAAAAGTTTGTGATACTATAGCTTTCAAACTTTGGTCACATCCTTTTATTTTTCCCAAAAAAAAAAAAAAGGAAGTAAAGTTCACCCCACACTCCACTTTAGAGTTGTGTAGGCCACATTAGATCATATTAAAGTGTAGTACACACACTCTTGTCAAAATTAGTGTTTCTTATACTGGTTAGCAGGTGTTCAGGAATAAGAACACTAAGCCCCCCCTTTTTTACTTTTCTGCCTATCTTTATCAGTCTACCAAGATGAAGAAGGCAGGGAGTAAGGCACGTGGTCGTGGCCGTGGAGTTTCAGCAGGGAGAGGACGTGGGGATTCAGCAGGGAGAGATCGTGGGGATTCGGTGCCTGCTGCGGCCACCAGTGACCTGGCATCCCCCACTTTTACCAGGCAACAGTCCTTCATGCGCAGCTTTGTAGGACCTCGCCGTACCCCACTGCTGCGTGACGAACAAATTGAAGCCATTGTCGGATGGATGGCAGCTAACGCATCCACTTCAATGACTTCCGCATCCTCTCAGGGCCAGAGCACTGAAGAGCAACCATCTGTCTCTTCACCACCTGCCAAATTGCCCAGGCAGTCTGAGAGCCCTGGACAGGAGCCATCTCAATCTTTACATCTGTTCTCAGAATCTGTTGGCTTGGAAAGAGGTGGCCAGCCAAGCAGCATTCTAGAGCGTGAAGAAGAAGGGAGTATGCAGTGATGCGCAACTGCTTTGTCCCTCTGAATCTGAAGAGGAGGGTGGGCCAGTGCCTATTGTAAGCACACCTCAGTACTCATCTGATGATGATGAGACTCAGTTGCCAATTTCTGGTGTGTATGGTGCTGGCGAGACAACCCAGGACCAGCCGGTGCTTGAAGAGGGGAGTGTAAATGATGAGGTCCTTGACCCATCATGGCGTCAGCCACAGGAAGGTGGTGGGAGCAGCTCTGAGGAAGAGATTCCCCGAACGGCCACAACAGGAGGGAGAGGGCGGGGGCAGACTTGGTTGCCTGTAGCCTCCACTTTGGCACCCGTGAGGAGCAATCCTCTTACAAAACACAAAACGGGCGCTCCCAGGACTTGCAGTGCGTGGTCTTTTTTTGACATAGTTGCAGATGACATTTGCTTTGTCAAATGCAAGCTGTGTCATCAGAAAGTTAAACGAGGGAAAAATGTGAGCAACCTCAATACCACAAATATGTGGAAACATGTGCGTACCAAGCACGAGGTGGAGTTACACAGACACACTGAAGATGTAGGCCAACCTTCAGCAGCACCTACCACCTATTCAGCTCATGTTGGGGCCTCTTCCTCCAGCTCACACACAGCTGGTTCGGCTTCCTCACTGGAACGCCATGGAGGAACCTCTGCCACTGTTGTCCAGAGACCCAGTGAAATTCCACCCACTGAACCACGTTCTCAGTCATCATTACACTCCCAGGCCACTCACCAGCAATCGGTAGCACAGGCATGGGAGAAAAAGCGGCCATACTCGGCAAACCATCCCCGAGCATTAGCTCTGAATGCCGGCATTGCCAAACTACTGGCCCTTGAGATGCTGTCATTCAGGCTGGTGGAGACTGACACCTTCTGGAACTTGATGTCATTGGCAGTTCCACAATACAATGTGCCCAGCCGCTTTTATTTCAGCAGGCAAGCTGTCCCTGCCCTGCAAAAGCATGTGGAGGGAAAAATTAAAAATGCGCTACTAAACACCGTCAGTAGCAAGGTCCACCTGACCACCGATGCGTGGACCAGTAGCCATGGACAGGGACGATACCTTTCCCTCACTGCCCATTGGGTCAATGTTGTGGAGCAGGGTACAGATCTGGAGAGTGGCTCTGTACGTATTCTGCCAACTCCAAGGATTGCGGGAATGCAGTCTGTACATATTGAGTCCTCCTCCTACTCTAGTTCCTCGGAATCAGTACTGCATGAGCCTGTTAGGACAGATATGAGCACAGGTGTGGCCAAACGTCAACAGGCCGTACTTAAATTAATTTCTTTGGGGAATTAGAGCCACACAGCACAGGAGCTCTGGAATGCCATCAAACAGGAGAGTGATGTGTGGTTTGTGCCTGCGAATCTCCAGCCAGGTTTGGTAGTGAGTGACAATGGCCGAAATCTAGTGCCAGCTCTGGGTCTAGGCAACCTAACTCACATACCATGTCTGGCACACGTGCTCAATTTGGTCGTGCAGAGCTTTCTGAGGGACTATCCGGATCTTGATGCACTGCTGCACAAGGTTCGCCTAGAGTGTGCTCACTTGCGGCGTTCCAGCATGGCAAGATCGCGCATTGCATCTCTGCAACGCTGATTCCGCCTGCCAGAACATCGCATCATATGTGACCTCCCCACCAGGTGGAATTCAACGTTACATATGTTGGAGCGTTTGTGTGAGCAGCAGGCAGCAGTAATGGAGTACCAGCTGCATCAGGCGCAAACAAGTCGCACTGTGCGCCGGTCACACTTCACCACCACCGAGTGGGCCACTATGAGGGACATCTGCCAAGTTTTGCATGCCTTCGATGACTCCATGCGGATGGCCAGTGCAGATGATGCACTAGTCAGCATGACAGTCCCCTTATCTGTCTGCTTCAAAAAACCTTACAAGCACTAAGTGAGGAGATTTTTGAAGAGGTCGAGGATGAGGAGTCCGAAATGCCATCTGCTTCTGGCAAGTCTGCGCAATGTGGTTCCACACAAAGGCCTAGGCAGGGGACACTTAGTGAGGAGGATGACGAGGAGTCAATGGAGGAGGAGGAACACATCTCTCCAGAGGAGGGAGGTACACAAGGCTCTAGTAGTCAGTGTGCACAGCGAGGGTGGGGTGATGCTGAGCAGGCTGAGATGCTGCCTCAAGCTGGGGACAGCATTTCCGGTCCAGTTGGCAGTCTGCAGCACATGGTTGATTTCATGCTGCAGTGCTTGTTAAATGACCGCCGCATTGCCAACATTCTCCACACGGCTGATTATTGGGTGTACACCCTCCTAGATCCTCGCTACCGGGACAACTTACAAAGCCTCACACCACAGTTGAACCGGGAGCATAAAATGCGGGAGTACCAAGAAACACTTGTGCAGGCCATCATGTTCTCCATTCCCCCGCGAGCATTGCTGGTAGTGCTTTTCAAAGCAGCCATGTGGGTAGAGGCAGTGGAGGAAGCTCTGCACAAAGAGGTAGCAGAGGCAGTGCCGCAGGACAAGGCAAGGCCAGTATGGCCCAAATGTGGAAAAGTTTTGTGGGACCGCCACAAAACGGCTACACCATCACAGACGGCTCCAGTCAGCAGGAGGCAATGTTTCCGTCAGGTGGTGACAGACTACTTGTCTTGCCCTGTTAGTGTACTCCCAGACGGCTCTTCCCCGTTCAAGTTTTGGGTCTCTAAGCTGGATACATGGCAAGAGCTTAGCCAGTATGCATTGGAGGTGCTTGCTTGCCCTCCTGCCAGTGTATTATCGGAACGTGTCTTTAGTGCTGCAGGTGGTGTGGTAACAGACCGTCGCACGCGACTTCCGCCGATAATGTTGACTGGCTTACTTTTGTGAAAATGAACAAGGCCTGGATCTAACCTGAATTTGCCAGTCCTCTTCCAGAATAAATAATTGCTTGGCAACAGGATCCAGGTCTCCTGTTGTGTTCATGTTTCTATGACCTGAACTGTAATTCCTGGGCTACAACAACGCCCGTTGTTGCTCAGAAGTGCTGTCCACACAGACAAAACACTCGCTCATGTGTAAGTGGGGTTTGGTAATGTCAGCTGATCCCCTGCTGTGTGTATGGCAAAGTGTCCTGCTCCCTCCAAACTCTATGTACCTCAGATTTACACCTGGTTCCAAGTAGGCCTCAACCTACTACCTGATTTTTCCTGGGCTCCGACAGCGCCAGTTGGTGTTCAGAAGTGCTGTACGCACAGAAAAAACACTCGTTCATGTGTAAGTAGGGTTCGGTAAAGTCAGCTGATCCCCTGCTGTGTGTATGGCAAAGTGTCCTGCTCCCGCCAAACTCTATGTACCTCAGATTTACACCTGGCTCCAAGTAGGCCTCAACCTACTACCTGATTTTTCCTGGGCTCCGACAACGCCAGTTGGTGCTCAGAAGTGCTGTACGCACAGAAAAAACACTCGCTCATGTGTAAGTGGGGTTCGGTAACGTCAGCTGATCCCCTGCTGTGTGTACGTCAAATTCCTCTGCTGCCTACAACTTCTGACTACCTCTGATTTAATATGTTCACTGATTTGCCCTCTGTCTCCACTCCGTTTTGAGTATTTCCTCAGGCCTCCAACACCGCCTGTTTCTGCTCTCAAGTGCCGTCTGCACAATCAACACTTGTTCCTGTGTTACCATGATCCTGTAACATCAGCTGATCTCCAGGGGTGAGTCCGGCAATGTCTCCCGCTTTGTCTACATTCCCACTACTTGTAGTGGAAAAGTGGACAGAGCAGGAGACATTGCCTGACTCACCTCTAGGGATAAACTGCTGTTACAGAACCCCAGTAACACAGGAACAAGTGTTGGTTGTGCAGACGGCATTTCAGAGCAGCAACTGTCGTGTTTGGAAGCCAGAGGAAATACTTGAAACAGAGTGAAGACAGAGGCCTAATTGGAGTACGTTGACAGTTAGTAGTAGTCTAGAGAAACAATCTAAAACTGCCACCTAGTAGGCGTCAGCCTACTACCTGATTTTTCCTGGGCTCCGACAACGCTAGTTGGTGCTCAGAAGTGCTGTACGCACAGAAAAAACACTCGCTCATGTGTAAGGCTAGTTTCACACTTGCTTTTTTTTGCAGCGCGTTTTTCCCGCAAAAAAACGCATTGAAAAAACGCATACATAAGCATACAACTGCTGCGTTTTTTTCAAGCATTTTTATGAGCATGCATGAAAAAAACGCAGCGTTTTTATGCGTTTGTATGCGTTTTTAGCGCGTTTTTACCGCGTTTGCGTTTTTTTCCAACATTTTTAGGTGGCCCCTCACACTACCCAAACCATGACTTTACTAACCCTAACCCTGACCCTAACCCTAACCCTAACCCTGACCCTAACCCTTAACCAAATCATACTTAACCCTAACCCAAACCCTAAACCCTAACTAACCCTAACCCTAACCCTAACCCTGACCCTAACCCTAACCCTAACCCTAACCCTGACCCTAACCCTAACCCTAACCCTGACCCTAACCCTTAACAAAACCATACTTAACCCTAACCCTGACCCTAACCCTAACCCTAACCCTAACCCTGACCCTGACCCTAACCCTTAACCAAACCATACTTAACCCTAATCCTGACCCTAACCCTGACCCTAACCCTAACCCTAACCCTAACCCTGACCCTAACCCTTAACAAAACCATACTAACCCTAATCCTGACCCTAACCCTGACCCTAATCCTTAACAAAACCATACTTAACCCTAATCCTGACCCTAACCCTGACCCTAACCCTAACCCTAACCCTAACCCTGACCCTAACCCTAACCCTAACCCTAACCCTAACCCTGACCCTAACCCTTAACAAAACCATACTAACCCTAATCCTGACCCTAACCCTGACCCTAATCCTTAACAAAACCATACTTAACCCTAATCCTGACCCTAACCCTGACCCTAACCCTAACCCTAACCCTGACCCTAACCCTAACCCTAACCCTAACCCTGACCCTAACCCTTAACAAAACCATACTTAACCCTAATCCTGACCCTAACCATGACCCTAATCCTTAACAAAACCATACTTAACCCTAACCCTGACCCAAACCCCAACCCTAACCCTGACCCTGACCATAACCCTAACCCTAAACCCCCTTAACTAACCCTAACTCTAACCCAAACCCCTAAATTCCATGGTTTAAAAAAAAAAACGCATATGCAAAAAAAGCATACATGAGCATGCCAGTGCGCACATATGCGCATCCATAGGCTATAATGGCCATTTTTAGCGCAAAACGTGCGCATATGTGCGCATGCGCTTTTTTGCAGGGCCAAAAAATGCAACATGCTGCGTCTGGAAAATCACAACGCACACCCCAAAAAAACGCAGCGCATGAAAATTGCATACATGCGCTTACCAGCGCGCAGGTATGCGCACCCATGTTAAATATAGGGGAAAAAACGCATGCGCAGGTGTGCGTTTTTTTCCAGCGCTAAAAAACGCAAATGTGAAGCCAGCCTTAGTGGGGTTTGGTAACGTCAGCTGATCCCCTGCTGTGTGTATGGCAAAGAGTGCTGCTCCCTCCAAACTCTAAGTACCTCAGATTTACACCTGGTTCCATGTAGGCCTCGGCCTACTACCTGATTTTCCCTGGGCTCCAACAACGCCAGTTGGTGTTCAGAAGTGCTGTACGCACAGAAAAAACACTCGCTCATGTGTAAGTGGTGTTCGGTAACGTCAGCTGATCCCCTGCTGTGCGTATGGCAAGGTGTCCTGCTCCCTCCAAACTCTATGTACCTCAGATTTACACCTGGCTCCAAGTAGGCCTCAACCTACTACCTGATTTTTCCTGGGCTCCGACAACACCAGTTGGTGCTCAGAAGTGCTGTACACACAGAAAAAACACTCGCTCATGTGTAAGTGGGGTTCGGTAATGTCAGCTGATCCCCTGCTGTGTGTATGTCAAACTCTCCTGCTGCCTACAACTTCTGACTACCTCTGATTTAATATGTTCACTGATTTGCCCTCTGTTTCCACTCCGTTTTGAGTATTTCCTCAGGCCTCCAACACCGCCTGTTTCTGCTCTCAAGTGCCGTCTGCACAATCAACACTTGTTCCTGTGTTACCATGGTCCTGTAACATCAGCTGATCTCCAGAGGTGAGTCCGGCAATGTCTCCTGCTTTGTCTACATTCCCACTACTTGTAGTGGAAAAGTGGACAGAGCAGGAGACATTGCCTGACTCACCTCTAGGGATAAGCTGCTGTTACAGAACCCCAGTAACACAGGAACAAGTGTTGGTTGTGCAGACGGCATTTCAGAGCAGCAACTGTCGTGTTTGGAAGCCAGAGGAAATACTTGAAACAGAGTGAAGACAGAGGCCTAATTGGAGTACATTGACAGTAGTAGTCTAGAAACAATCTAAAACTGCCACCTAGTAGGCCTCAGCCTACTACCTGATTTTTCCTGGGCTCCGACAACGCTAGTTGGTGCTCAGAAGTGCTGTACGCACAGAAAAAACACTCGCTCATGTGTAAGTGGGGTTCGGTAACGTCAGCTGATCCCCTGCTGTGCGTATGGCAAAGTGTCCTGCTCCCTCCAAACTCTATGTACCTCAGATTTACACCTGGCTCCAAGTAGGCCTCAACCTACTACCTGATTTTCCCTGGGCTCCGACAACGCCAGTTGGTGTTCAGAAGTGCTGTACGCACAGAAAAAACACTCGCTCATGTGTAAGTGGGGTTCGGCAACGTCAGCTGATCCCCTGCTGTGTGTATGGCAAAGTGTCCTGCTCCCTCCAAACTCTATGTACCTCAGATTTACACATGGCTCCAAGTAGGCCTCAACCTACTACCTGATTTTTCCTGGGCTCCGACAACGCCAGTTGGTGCTCAGAAGTGCTGTACGCACAGAAAAAACACTCGCTCATGTGTAAGTGGGGTTTGGTAATGTCAGCTGATCCCCTGCTGTGTGTATGTCAAACTCTCCTGCTGCCTACAACTTCTGACTACCTCTGATTTAATATGTTCACTGATTTGCCCTCTGTCTCCACTCCGTTTTGAGTATTTCCTCAGGCCTCCAACACCGCCTGTTTCTGCTCTCAAGTGCCGTCTGCACAATCAACACTTGTTCCTGTGTTACCATGGTCCTGTAACATCAGCTGATCTCCAGAGGTGAGTCCGGCAATGTCTCCTGCTTTGTCTACATTCCCACTACTTGTAGTGGAAAAGTGGACAGAGCAGGAGACATTGCCTGACTCACCTCTAGGGATAAGCTGCTGTTACAGAACCCCAGTAACACAGGAACAAGTGTTGGTTGTGCAGACGGCATTTCAGAGCAGCAACTGTCGTGTTTGGAAGCCAGAGGAAATACTTGAAACAGAGTGAAGACAGAGGCCTAATTGGAGTACATTGACAGTTAGTAGTAGTCTAGAAACAATCTAAAACTGCCACCTAGTAGGCCTCAGCCTACTACCTGATTTTTCCTGGGCTCCGACAACGCTAGTTGGTGCTCAGAAGTGCTGTACGCACAGAAAAAACACTCGCTCATGTGTAAGTGGGGTTCGGTAACGTCAGCTGATCCCCTGCTGTGCGTATGGCAAAGTGTCCTGCTCCCTCCAAACTCTATGTACCTCAGATTTACACCTGGCTCCAAGTAGGCCTCAACCTACTACCTGATTTTCCCTGGGCTCCGACAACGCCAGTTGGTGTTCAGAAGTGCTGTACGCACAGAAAAAACACTCGCTCATGTGTAAGTGGGGTTCGGCAACGTCAGCTGATCCCCTGCTGTGTGTATGGCAAAGTGTCCTGCTCCCTCCAAACTCTATGTACCTCAGATTTACACATGGCTCCAAGTAGGCCTCAACCTACTACCTGATTTTTCCTGGGCTCCGACAACGCCAGTTGGTGCTCAGAAGTGCTGTACGCACAGAAAAAACACTCGCTCATGTGTAAGTGGGGTTTGGTAATGTCAGCTGATCCCCTGCTGTGTGTATGTCAAACTCTCCTGCTGCCTACAACTTCTGACTACCTCTGATTTAATATGTTCACTAATTTGCCCTCTGTCTCCACTCCGTTTTGAGTATTTCCTCAGGCCTCCAACACCGCCTGTTTCTGCTCTCAAGTGCCGTCTGCACAATCAACACTTGTTCCTGTGTTACCATGGTCCTGTAACATCAGCTGATCTCCAGAGGTGAGTCCGGCAATGTCTCCTGCTTTGTCTACATTCCCACTACTTGTAGTGGAAAAGTGGACAGAGCAGGAGACATTGCCTGACTCACCTCTAGGGATAAGCTGCTGTTACAGAACCCCAGTAACACAGGAACAAGTGTTGGTTGTGCAGACGGCATTTCAGAGCAGCAACTGTCGTGTTTGGAAGCCAGAGGAAATACTTGAAACAGAGTGAAGACAGAGGCCTAATTGGAGTACATTGACAGTTAGTAGTAGTCTAGAAACAATCTAAAACAGCCACCTAGTAGGCCTCAGCCTACTACCTGATTTTTCCTGGGCTCCGACAACGCTAGTTGGTGCTCAGAAGTGCTGTATGCACAGAAAAAACACTCGCTCATGTGTAAGTGGGGTTTGGTAACGTCAGCTGATCCCCTGCTGTGTGTATGGCAAAGTGTCCTGCTCCCTCCAAACTCTAAGTACCTCAGATTTACACCTGGCTCCAAGTAGGCCTCAACCCACTACCTGATTTTCCCTGGGCTCCGACAACACCAGTTGGTGCTCAGAAGTGCTGTACGCACAGAAAAAACACTCGCTCATGTGTAAGTAGGGTTCGGTAACGTCAGCTGATCCCCTGCTGTGTGTATGGTAAAGTGTCCTGCTCCCTCCAAAGTCAAACTACCTACCTACTGCTGCTGCCTCCAAATTCTAACTACTTCTGATTTAAACATTCTCTGATTTGGCCTCTGTCTCCACTCTGTCTCGAGTATTTCCCCTGACCTCCTACACCACCAGTTCCTGCTCACAGTTGCCGTCCACACATTCCACACTTGTTCCTGTGTTCCTGGTGTTCTGTTACGTGAGCTGATCCCCCAATGTGTGTCCGGCACTGTCTCCTGCGCTGTCCACCTTCCCACTACAAGTGGTGGGAATGTGGACAGAGCAGGAGACATTGCCAGACACACATCAGGGGATCTGCTGACATTACAGAACCCCAGTAACACAGGAACACGTGTGGATTGGGCTGACGGCTACTGTGCGCATAAACTAGCAGTGTTGGTGGTCAGGTTAAATCCTGGAAACAGAGTGGAGACAGATGCCTAATTGGAGCACGTTGACAGTCAGTTGTAGTCCAGAACCGATATAAAACTGCCACCAAGTAGGCCTCGGCCTACACCATGATGGTCCCTGGGCTCCAACAACACCAGTTGGTGCTCGGAAGTGTTGTCCACACAGAAAAAACACTTGTTCATGTGTAAGTGGGGTTCGGTAACGCCAGCTGATCCCCTGCTGTGTGTATGGCAAAGTGTCCTGCTCCCTCCAAAGTCAAACTACCTCCGATTTACACCTGGCTCCTAGTAGGCCTCAGCCTACTCCATGATTGTCCCTGGGCTCCGACAACGCCAGTTGGTGCTCGGAAGTGCTGTCCGCACAGAAAAAACACTTGTTCATGTGTAAGTGGGGTTCGGTAACGTCAGCTGATCCCCTGCTGTGTGGACGGCAAACTGCTGCTGCCTCCAAATTCTAACTACTTCTGATTTAAACATTCTCTGATTTGGCCTCTGTCTCCACTCTGTCTCGAGTATTTCCCCTGACCTCCTACACCACCAGTTCCTGCTCACAGTTGCCGTCCACACATTCCACACTTGTTCCTGTGTTCCTGGTGTTCTGTTACGTGAGCTGATCCCCCAATGTGTGTCCGGCACTGTCTCCTGCGCTGTCCACCTTCCCACTACAAGTGGTGGGAATGTGGACAGAGCAGGAGACATTGCCAGACACACATCAGGGGATCTGCTGACATTACAGAACCCCAGTAACACAGGAACACGTGTGGATTGGGCTGACGGCTACTGTGCGCATAAACTGGCGGTGTTGGTGGTCAGGTTAAATCCTGGAAACAGAGTGGAGACAGATACCTAATTGGAGCACGTTGACAGTCAGCTGTAGTCCAGAACCGATATAAAACTACCACCAAGTAGGCCTCGGCCTACACCATGATTGTTCCTGGGCTCCAACAACGCCAGTTGGTGCTCGGCAGTGTTTTTGGCACGGGTACTCCCTGTTGCCAAGCCTGGTTCCAGCACGCCAGCTGTTTCCAGGTAGTGTCAATTTCACTTTGCCACCAATCCGTTGTCCTGTCGTCTTGCGGCCGGGTTAGCCGACTCTACGGTGCCTGCAGTTTAGGTGACTCCTATGTGGGCTGCGGGAACTGGCACTGAAGGCTGGATCCGTAGTGCCAATGGGACATGGACCCCCTGTAGGACTGTGGGTTTCAGTAACTGCGGCCGGCTTGCGGCCTGGCTACTTTGCTTTGGATGGGTACCTTCTGCTACCCACCCGGGTTCCAGCACTGTCAGCTGGTTCTCGCCAGAGCCTTTGGCCTAGGTGCCTCCATCTCGGTATCCGAGGTCCAGCAACGTCAGCTGGTCCTTGGCAGTGCTTTTTAGCACAGGTACCTTCTGCTTAGTAACCGTGGTCCAGCACCGTCAGACAAAGAACATGAAGACAACCACCAAGATACAGAACAAAAGACAGAATAACAAGAAGCAGAAGAAGCAAAAGCAGAAGAACAGAAAGCAGAAGAACATTAAGCGTAAGACTAAAAATCAGCATAGAGGATATCAAGAATTATAAGCAGAAGAAGACTAAGCAGTAAATGGGGGTGAGTCCGTTCCTCCTCGTGGTGCTCCTGGATAATGCCTGCTGCTGCAGGCCAAACTGAACGCGGACAAATCCTGTTGCAAATCTATTGTGACAGGCAGAACGTAAGGTGTAATCTTATAACTTTTATAGATAAATACTACAGGAATGTCTGTCATCATACGAAAATGAAGAAGAAGAAGAATAGGAAGAAGATGAAGAAATAGCATATGAAAATTAATAATAGCTGAATAAGAAGAATATGAAGAATGGAAAAAAAAAATTATGGGAAGAAGGTGAAGAAGAAGAAGATGAATAAGGTGAAGAAAAAGTTGATGAAAAAAATGCTACTGTTGCGGATCATGAAGGAGAAAGTGTGGGAGAAGTATAAAAGAAGGTGAAGAGCATGGAAGTTGTGAAACATACATATCTGACAAAATATAAAAAAGGTTAACATAGTCAATATCTTTTTAACTCCGAACGTCTTGAAAAAAAAAAATTGGAATTAATGCTATGCCATGTGATTTGAATAAACCTCTATGCCTTTAATGTCTCTTCCACCTCCCACAATACATTCTACATGATTTTTATTTGTTTTCAATTATGTAGAATTAGCCAACAAGGAAATAAAGGGCTTTTTTAAATTCCGATACCGGAAGTCCCATTGACTTGAATGGGACTTCCGGTATCGGAATCGGCGATACCCGATATTTTTTTCGTATCGGGCGATACCATCCGATACGATATTTTTGGATATCGAATGGTATCGATCAACATTAGTGTTAGTAGATCCATTCGTAAACCTCTTATATGCTGATCCATAGAAAAATCTACAGCAGATGTTTTGCATGTGTGTCTGTACACTTAAAGGGAATTTATCAGAAGGTTTTTGCTATATAATCTCAGGATAGCATGAGGTAGGTGTCTCAGACATTGATTTCAGCAATGTATCACTTATTAGGCTGTGTGCTGCTATTTCAATACAATAAGTGTTTTATCAGCAGGAGATAAGTGTTTTTATCATTGCTGGACTAGCTGCCCAGTGCCGTCCCCTTGCACTGATGAGCAGCTTATTGTCAATGTACAATGTACAAAGAAAGCTGTGGTGTTGGCGACATTAGCTTTCTGAGCAATGATACACCTACAGAAGAGAAAATTCTCATTGCATCACAACTGCTGCACCAAGTAAACTAATTGATACATCGCTGGAATCAGGGTCTCTTTCCCTACATTATGCTGGTCTCAGATGACATAGTAAAAGCCTGGTGACAGATTGTCTTTAAAGTGGTTGTCTCCTACTACCCCCATTTGGGATATGAATATTAAAAGAAGGACCATTTTGTGTTACAACTAAAAAAGTGGCTTCTAGTACATTTTTATATTTCTCATGGAAAGTTGGACTGAGATTTCACTGGATGACTGAAATATAATTTTACATTTCCTTTGCAGCACCTTCCTGTTGAGTTGACATTAACTGCAATGAAAAATGAGGCTGCTGGGTGAGACTACCTCATTAATTCAGACTTTTAGAGACACTTATTATAATAAGGAGAATTAAAAGTTTCTCTATGAGTACTTATTAAAGCACCAGTCCAGCATTTTTTTCAGTCCTGGAGTGGTGCTTTAAATGTAAGCCCCTGCCCAGTTTTTATGCTCACCTTTTTATGGCTTCACCTTTTGCTCTGGTCCCGCAGCGCCATCTTGTGACAATAGCTGGACATCACAAGCTCTCAGTGCAAGTTTATGAGAGCCAGAATGAGGCTCTCATAGACTTGTATTGAAAAGTGACCACCGACGCACTCCAGCAGACCCTGGAGCGCGCCAGCAGGTCACTTTTCGCCAGAGACTGACCGGAAAAGAATGAATAGGACGACATGTGAGTATGAGACACTTGGCAGGAGACTTATATTTCAAACTCAACTCCAGCAGTGCAATAAAGAAAATGCTGGAGTGGTGCTTTAAGTAATGGACAGAATAGGTAGAAACTGCTGATAAAGCAATGCATTGAAGCAGGTATTATTGCAAGTTGCAGGCTTTCCATAAGAGTCAGTTTTCGGGTTTGCATTTGAAGCATTGAAAGGAGGGAGAGATTATCAGTGATCACCAGTTGGTGTAGAAGAGTTCCAGAACATGGGGAAAGCACAGGAGAAATCTTGGACAAAGAAGGGGGTCTTCTGAGAACCAGTGATTATGGGTGGGAAGATAGCAGGAGATGAATTCTGGTATAATCGCTTTGATCTGCAGAGTAAGGCCTCTTTCACACATCAGGTTTTCGCCGTCAGGCGCGATCCGGCGCTTTTGACAGAAACCGGATCCGGCGAAATGCAATTCCGGATCCGGTTTCCCCCCCATTGACTTGCATTTGCGCCGGATCGCGCCGGATGGCCATGCGTTTCATCCGGTTTTCGCCATGTGTCAATGTGTCGAGATCCGGCGTCTGGAAAAAACGGCTACTGTAACGTTTTTTGTCTCCGGCGTAAAAGCCGGACACGCCGGATCCGGCGCGTCCGGCTTTTTCACACAATGAAAGCCTATGAGCGCCGCAATGCGCCGGATCCGGTTTTTTGGGTCTGAGCATGCTCAGTAGCTCTGCCCACAAGACATATATAAAAGCAAGACAGTGGGACCCACAGCCACACCCAACATGCCACCCAAGAAAGCAACCAAGCGCAGCAGGAGAAGGCAGGAGACCACTGCAGCACCATCAGCACCACCACCACCCCAAATGGAGCAGCAAATGGAACATGCTGAGGAGGGGAGGCCAGCAGCAGATGAGAGACGGTAATTATCAAATCCCCCATTCCTCCAAACTAGGGCTATTGAATATCAAGATATTCATTGGCCCTTTGTTTCTCTTTATTCAACAGCCGCCCAATAGATGCAGCAGCAGCAGCAGCAATGGCAGCAGGTGGAACACCACCCACAGGCATGGAGTGTGGCCACCAGGAAGACAGCACATCATCTTCTGGGAGCCCTCCCTCGCATCGTCAGCGTTTGACGGTAAGTTTTTATTTCCAAAATCCATCATCTCTGTAATATATGTCTATTCATTGCCTTTTATTTCAAAACAGGATTCACAAGATGAAGAGGAGCTCCCAGAAGAAGAAGGAAGGGGTGGACAGACACTTGGAGTGGGCTCACAATTGGTAAGTTTTTTGCATCAAACGCAGAAACACAACATCACACTACACACAACACATAGAAAACAATGTTCTGCAGACCACACACAGCAAACAAATGCCTACATCCAAAGACATAACATTTTTTGTTTTCTTCTCTAGTCTTCCCAATCTGGTGCTCGGCCAAGAGGTCCTCGCAGTGCCTCCCAGGGTCGTCGGTGACAGCAACGCGGCGGTCACCAGCGTGTAAGTATAAATATTTTTGCTTTGTTTTTTTGCACTTTTTATTTCATTTCTTTTGTGGAGGCTAATTATGTTATTTTTGTCTTTTTCTTTAACAGCCTTCACAGCGTGCTCCCGACTCTGACGGTGAGGATGGAGGACTCGATGTGGACCACCTCATCGATCTCGTCAGAGAAAGGGAGCCGCTCTGGAATATGGCTGACCGCCGCCACGCTGACCTTATCGTTACCCGACGACTCTGGGAGGAAATCTGTTCGCTCCTTGTGGGCCGCTGGGAGGACCTCGATGTTCGGGCCCAGATTAAAGAGCGTAAGTATATACAGTACCGGTTGCTTGATGTAAACCAGTGTTTCCCGAACTCCAGTCCTCATGGTCCCCACGGATCATGTGTTCAGGATTTCTATTTACTATGGAAATCCTGAAAACATGACCCCTGGGGACCATGAGGACTGGAGTTTGGGAAACACTGATGTTGTATACTAACCACTTTGTCCTTTCTCGTTTCAGGGAACAGAATTGTGAATCGGTGGCGGTCTGTGAGGGATCGTTTCAAGAAGGAGTTCAATAAAGAGATGTGGGCCCCGAGTGGATCTGGAGGACGCAGGAGCAAGTACAAGTACGCAGAAGCCCTGTCGTTCCTCCGGGAAACAATAGTCACTAGAAGGTAAATATTACACACCACATGTGAAAAAAAATGTTAGATGTAAATTTTTTTTTTCAGCCAGGGCCATACCATGTCAGTATTTTAGTTGTTTTTTTTTCTCTTTATTCCACAGCACGGTGAGCAGCACTCGGGAGCCTGCACGATTGGACCCTTCTGAGGCGATCCCTGAGGAGACCGGCACCGAGGGACACTTCGACCGCCCCGGTACATCTGCACCTTCCCAGCCTTCCCACACATTCGACCCATCTGTCCCATCCACCAGCACAGGAGCATCGTGGCCGCCTACATTACATGAAGCTGCTGGTGAGGAGATCCCTTTACCCCACCCTTCTGCCCCTGCCACCTCTAGTACACCTGCGGGTACTGGGCGGCAGCGGCAGAGGGGTCAGGAAAAGACTTATGCGCCAGAGTTCTTGCATCTGAATGCATCTTTCCAGAATTGTCTAAAAGTCTTGTCAGAGCAAATCTCCGCAGGCTATCAGCAGATCAACTCCAGCATTCTGGAGGTGAAGACACTTCTGCAAACCATGCATTCAGAAGCAAGATCTTCGCCAAACCACACCTTTTTCAGGTCTGTTGTGGAGCGCATGGAAATGCTCTCTCCTGCTCAGCAGATGCATGTAATGCATTCATGCCACGCTGCTCTCCAGCAAGTTACCTCCCAACCTCCTCCTCCCACCACAGTAGTTCCTCCACCTGCACCCCCTCCAGCCACTTTCCATCCTCCCCCTCCTATTACATCTAAACCCCCTCCAGCCACTTTACATCCTCCCCCTCCTATTACATCTACACCCCCTCCAGCCACTTTCCATCCTCCCCCTCCTATTACATACCATCCACCTCCCAGGCACCATCCACCTCCCCAGCACCAGCAACCTCCCCAGCACCAGCAACCTCCCCAGCACCAGCAACCTCCCCAGTACCAGCAACCTCCCCAGTACCAGCAACCTCCCCAGTACCAGCAACCTCCCCAGTACCAGCAACCTCCCCAGTACCAGCAACCTCCCCAGTACTAGCAACCTCCCCAGTACCTGCAAACTCCCCAGTACCAGCAACCTCCCCAGTACCAGACATCTCCCCACTTCCAGCAACCTGCCCCGTACCAGACATCTCCCCACTTCCAGCAACCTGCCCCGTACCAGACATCTCCCCACTTCCAGCAACCTGCCCCATACCAAACTCCTTCCCCATACAACTTGCCATCAACATCATCTGCTCCTACAGTCCCTGCCCAACCCTCCACTCCACCACCCACCACCTCTTCTGCTTCCCACATGTCCACCCATTCTGTAGTTTTTTCCACACCTTCACCTCTAACTGTTCCTTCCCCACCACGATCCCAGTCCTCTCTCCACACTCCCAGTGTCGAAGTGTCCCGCAGCCCCTCCAGCAGTATTTCCACCACACACTACACAGATTTATAATGTGTGTATTTAAATAAAAATGACCAGTTTTATGGTTTCAAAGCTTTATTAAACAAGTTTATTAAAATTTTTAAAAAGTTTACTAAAAAAAACATTTTTCAATAAAAGTTAAATTATTTTACACTGGTTGTCTGTCATTTCTTTCTGCGGCGAAAAAGGTTAAATACAGGGTATTTAAAAGGTGAAATGGTATTCAAAACTAGGTATATAACTGTGGGTAAATTTTAGCTTTTTGCCACAGTTGTGTTCCTGGTTGTGTTTGAAGCAAAGTATTTCACCTAAAAAGTTGTGTTTATTGTTGGTGATTTCCTAACAATGTACACAACTTTTGTTAAAAGGTGAAATACTTTGCATAAAACACAACCAGGTACACACCTGTGGCCTAAAGCTAAAAATAGTAAGACCATGACAAGATAGCCAACTTTGGTTGGCAAAGGTATATACTGTTGGTCCAGAAGGTACACAAGTTTGGTTAGGGCACAAATCTTTCACACTCTGTCATCCTGCCAGTGTACTCTGCCTTGAGGTGACATAAAGTATATTGCAAAATTGTCCCTCATTACTGAAACCGTCACAGAACTTCTAGTGGTAATGTCATGGTAATCTTGCAAGGTGGTTTCTTCAGAGGTGTCCTCAATGGAAATGGGTTCCTTGCAGATAACAAAATTGTGGAGTAACACGCACGCTTTGATCACCTCGTCCACAGTCTCTGTCTTGAGGTTGATCGCAGTCAATAGGACCCGCCATTTGGCTGTCAGAATACCAAAGGTACATTCAACCATTCTTCTTGCTCTTGTGAGGCGGTAATTAAAAATGCGTTTTGGTCTTGTCAATCCTCTGCTAGAGTACGGTTTCAAAAGGTGTTCTGACAGCTGGAAGGCTTCATCCCCTACACAGACAAATGGCATAGGTGGACCAGATGTTTGCGGCAGCGGTCTAGGTGGTGGGAACTGGAAGGTGTTTCCATACAGTTTACGCCCCATGGCAGACAGTTTGAAAACTTGAGAGTCATTGGAGCGGCCATAGGCCCCAATATCAACCGCAATAAATTTGTATTCCGCGTCAGCGATGGCCATGAGGACAATTGAAAAATATTTCTTGTAATTGAAATATTCCGATCCCGATCCAGCTGGCTTTACAATGCGGATATGTTTCCCGTCCACAGCGCCCAAGCAGTTTGGAAACTGACATATCTGTTGAAACTTGTCAGCAATTTCAATCCACCTCTCTGTTGTGGGCTCTGGTAAAAACTCTTCAGCTAAGGAGTCCCACAGTGCACGGCATGTGTACTTCACAATTCCAGATATGGTGGAAATCCCGAGTCTGTACTGGAAATGCAGTGACGAAAGGGATTCTCCAGTTGCAAGAAATCTGTGGGGAATTAAAAAACAATAAATTAGTTTTAAATCACAGCATTACATACCAAAACTGACCTATAACACTTGGAGATACAAACTACCACCAACAAGATTGCAGTGAAAGTGTGCTCTGATGCGAGCATATCCAATAAATGTGGCTTACCTTAAAGTCACCATCAGACGCTCTGCGGGTGAAACAGAGAAGCGGCAATAGGTGTCCGCTTTTCTTATGAGGTGTGCAATGCGCTCCACCAAGTAATCAAAATTCTCCATTTTCATCCTAACATATCCAAAAAATGTATCCGGGTTTCGTCGAAGGTCCATGCAGAGTGTAGAATAGACCCCATGCGTCATTCTCTTGGCTGTGATGGGGTGGATCCACAAACGTCGTCTACGAGGCCTGATGCGCTGCTGTCTCGCTCTCTCCTTCTCCAGAACAATCACCCTCAAACGATTCGCCTCCGCTATAAAATCCGCCAAATTCTTCAAAATATTTCCAATGACAACATCCATCTTCGCCAGTAACTTGCTCTTCTCTCCAACCTGCACTTTCTCCTCTACAACCTGTCAAAGAAGGGCTGTAGGAACACGCTATATATAGTTTTCCAGTAGCCAATCCCGTTTGGAAGGCCAAAAGGGTCAATTTTAAAAACCGGATCCGGCGTAATCTGTCGAAAAACGGATAGAAAAACGGATGAACAGGATGAGACGGATCCGGTTTTGTCTGTCAAGAAAAAGACGGATCCGGCAGAAAACCGGATCCGTCACATCCGGTTTTACGAAACATTTGCCGGATCCGGCGTTCCGGCACAACGCCGGATCGCGCCTGACGCCGAAAACCTGATGTGTGAAAGTAGCCTAACAGAGAGCAAACCACATGCAGTCTGATCCTGCATTAATATTCTATTTCTTCAGTCCCCTACTTTTGGCTAACCTACGGACCTTAGTATAAAAAGGAGGGAAATTGAACAATGTACAGTTTGATACTGCGTAACAGTAGGGTTACACATAACAGAATTTGTTTGCTGTCTGTTGCTATGGAAGCACAACTTTGCTTAAGAACTGTAGAAACAAAACAATACAGAATTATTAATTAAGAAGACCTATTACAAAGTTACATTTTTTTTTTACTATTTTAGACTTATTAGCAAAATAAAAACCATCTGTGAAGGTATACATAGCCTTTAGCCAAAATAAATGTGAATTAGGGTTAATGTTTTGAGAAATTACATCTGCATTTATATTAAAGTTCCCATAAAGACAAACCATGTGAATGCATAAAACATGCCAAATCTTCTCTATTTGGTTAAAATATGGGAACATTCACAATAATTGATATTGTCTCTTGCAGCATCTGGTTTCTTTCCATCACACATAATTAGCCCCACTAACATGTGTTTAATCTCACTATGTGAGAAATGAGCGCTGTCCCAGGTGTTTACCCTAATTCTTGCTCAATCATTTTTGCTAATAATGACTGACAATTGTTTTGACAGCTTTTCAAGTCTTCTCAATTATCCTCTGGCCATTCAATTTTCACAGGTCGTACTGTCTACCTGACACAGGGAAAAAGAAAAGTTTTGAAGAAAGCGATTCAGTTCATAAGAATGGTCTATAGAGGTTTAAAACCAGATGAATAATCCTTGTTTTGAACTGAAAATTCTCAGTTTTGACTTTTTTATTTTTTAAAGCTGTCACAGTAACACTTACTGTATTAAATGTATAAACTCACAGTACATGAATTAGAAAAAAATGAACTTTTTTGAATTTACCAAATGGCTGCAATGGAACAAAGAGTGAAAAATGTAAAGGGGTCTGAATACTTTCCATACCCACTGTACATGAACAATCAACTATGTAATAATAGGATATAGAGATTAATTAGATGGATATACATCTAAAGAAGCACTGCTTCCATCAAAGTTTTTTCTCCTAATATATTGCAGTCATCATATTATATAGCACTGTGTACTTACAATTGCTCATTTTGCCTTTCTACCCAGCTAATTCTTCTCTTTTCTATTAGGTCTATGACATCACGTGATTAAAAACTGACTATCTGAATCTTTCTAAGCTCTATGTAGAAACAGGAGGTCTCTTTTCTATGTATGAGTCATCATTAAAGCTACAACTCTACATCACTGCAAATAAAATATTCCCCCCCACAACAAACTAAACAGTGTTAGTGATATGTACTGAACATAATCTTTTGTAGATTTTTTTTCTCTTACCAACGCTTAGATTCCCAGGGTGTATCACAGTTGTTCTACTTGACTTGTAGAGTGGGTCAGAAGTTTCAGTGATGTGCCTAAGACTACACTTCTTGTGATGCTTGCTTCCCCTCCTTACTGCACAGTTTTGGACGACCCCATGTGCAGCATATCATTTATAAAGATGTGTACATAGTGGTGATGGAGGGGATAGCTACTGTGCTGGAGTTAGGGTATGTGCACATGGTGCAGATTCTGCTGCGTTGTACAGTACCTTTATTTCCTATGGAAATTAAAAAACGCTGTGCACATGCTGCGGATTTTTCCGCGTGGTTTTGCTGCAGTTTACAATCCGCAACATGTCAATTGTTTGGTGCAGAAACGCTGCAGTTTTACACCTCATCCATTATGAGGTGTAAAACCGCAGATAAACCGCAGGACTTTTGTCCTGCGGATTTACCTGCGGTTTCCTCTCCAAAATCCGCACACCAAAAAAACTACGTGTGCACATAGCCTTAGGGTACTGTTACACATAGCAACGCTCCAGCTATCCCGACAACGATACGACCTGGTAGGGATCACTGGTACATCGCTACATGGTCACTAGTAAGCTATCAAACAGGCAGATCTACTCAATGACGCAGCAACGATGCGGCGATCCGTATAACGACCTCGGCAGTCGTTGGGACCTTGTCACACAGCAGCTATTCTGACGACTCAGACCTCGATAGCGTGAGTTCTGAGTCGCCAACTAGGTCGCTCATCGTTGTTATAGTGTCAAACACAGCGATGCATGCTGGCCAGTGGGACACCAACGATCAAAAAATGGCCCAGGACATTCGAGCACGATCAGCGATATCGCAGCGGGGGGGCGTTCACCGCTATGTGTCACACGTAGCGAGATCGCTGGTGAGATTGCTGTTACGTCACAAAATCTGTGACGTTTCAGCAATCTCGCTAATGATCTCACTATTTGTAACGGGGCCATTACACTAGCCTTGGCTTAGTGTATGGGACTTGATTGACCATATGCCATAAGTTGCACAGAAAAGCCATCGAGCTATGTGTATAAGATATCATTGTCACCGGAAGAAGAAAGACATGTGGACTACGTCTTCCAAATGCATTCACGTGCCTCTAGGGCACTCCCAGCTTGATTTGCTTAAGACTTCTATACATAACTTCTCATTTTTGGCACGTTGTGTATGTTCAACAAAAGGACCATATTTATTAGGGACAGGCACATATACATACTACATACAGTGCTCAACATACACTCCCATTTGTAAAGAAAGATTTTTATCAAGATCTCACTGAATGGAAGAACAAATTTGACAAGACTGAGTTTCAAAGAACATTTTTAACCCATAAGATGAAAGTAACGTTAATAATAACATTTTCATTACAAAATATTTAGCTTTACTCAAATTACTTGATGCAAAAATGAATACACCCCACATACTAAACTACTACAAAGATTTCCTTTGCATGTAATTTTGAGGCATCAGCATTGAGCGAGCACATCACTAAGCATTGAAAACCACACTTATTGTAGGAAGAATAATAGCAGAACCATGCCATCTATTTATCTGTGATTTATTTGATAATTCTTGGGCTAATCATCTCATCCTGTGCTAGGTGTGCTTATAATTTACACATTTTTCACACTCTGGTAATCTAAAGCTAAAACTGCATGGACAGAATCAGTTCTCAATGACTCAATCCAACAATGGCATCACAAACTAATGAGGAACCTGTCAGAAGTACTGCAGTGTGTGGGAGGAATAAAATGTTTCGATCACCAGATGAGATGAAAGCAAATCAGAAAAGATCTTTTTGACATGTAGCTCTTAGTTCCTCTGGTATGTCAAGAGGCCTGTTTTTATCGGGAGAAAGATACAGTTTGCAGCACAATCCCATTCTAAGATTCTATTCATTCCACATAGCCGGTAAATGTTGCAAAGCTTAGTTGTCTATAGGTCAATATGAGATGTAATGAGAACATATATATAAGCCTAAAAGAGATGACACTCATCAGGACAATGCCTCGCCACCTATGGTCCTCATTGAAAGGCACAAATTAATCATGAATAGCATGTACAAAAAAATATTATATTTTTGCATAATATTTCCTATCCTATTTGCAAAGTATTCTGCTTGGGTATAGAAACCTGAACCTGACAGTGTCATAGGCAGACATTAGATTTGCATACCATACTAATGCTCTTGGTTGTGATGCAAAATGGTTCAGCCCCCTGCCAGCCCGAGAGCACTTAATTATCTTGGAAAAGATCTCAGCAGGCTATTTATACCAATATGATCCCGTCAGGTGCCACAGACTAAAAAGAAGTGCGTATGCTCCTTTAAATAAAATTGTGTCTGCTATTATTTGAGTGGAATCTTTTCAGACATGGTGTAGGACATTATTATCAAGAACAACTGTAGAAACAAATGTCTTGTATAATTGACGGTTTTGTTAAATTAAACATTTTAAATTATTCTGTGATATATCATTGATATCTAGAAGTGTAACAGTAGATTAATTTGATTAAGTATGAGATCTTGCAAAATCACTGATTTCCAGAATTAAAAGGCATCATAAACAGATAAAACCCAGTAGGGAATTCTGTTACTGAAAGCCCAAACGTTTTGTAAAAAGGCTCACTTGGTGAGGTGGATCAACAATGCTGAAGGTCATGGTGAACACAAGGACCCAGGGCATTGGAGCAGCAAGGCATGAACATTACAGAACAAGCTATATGTAAAGAAAAAAAAAATGAATAACAAAAGAAATTTGTAGAGGGACAGAAATTAATGATTACCGGTTGTGATTATTTGGTGATCCTCTGAGGCGTTCAACCAGGTTACCCATGCGTTTAGAGTCTTTAAGTTTTTAGATCCTGAAAGTCTAATTTTCTCGTATATACCGATTTGGTTGGATTCTTTTATCCATTCTTTGCAGGTAGGGGTCTCTACATCTTTCCAGTGTCATGCGATAGTTATTTTAGCTGTGTGAGCAGGTGAGGTATCAGCGAGCCTTTTTTAAAGTGTAAATTTGAAGGATCCAGATTGAATATAATGAAACTTGATGTTAATGGGATGTCTACGTTTAAGGTTTCCTTTATATGCTCTCTAACTCTCTCCCAGAAACTTTTAATTTTTGTGCATTCCAGCCAAAAGTGAGATTGAGAACACTTCTCTCTGGTGCATCTCCAACAAAGAGGGGAGATTGAGCTGTCTATTTTAGTCAATATGTTAGGTGTTTTATACCATCTTGATATAATTTTGTAAGTAAGTTCTTGGAATCTCACTGAAGATGTTAGGGAGTGGATGTTTTTGAAGATTGTATGAATTTCTTCTGGGAGAAATTTTGTGTTTAGTTCTAATTCCCATTTTTTAATGAAATCTGGGATTTCCTGTGTTTGGGTTAGGTTCTTATTTATTTTGGCTATCATTTTTCTCTTTTCTTTTGTGTTCATAATTTGTTTAAGAATTGGCGGATCAGGAGCTGAGGTAGAAATGTCCGGGAGATAAAGATTTATTACTTCCTGTAGCGTTTGAATTTCCTCATCTTTCAAGTGAAGGTTTTCAGTGAGTGAGCTGATCTTCTTCTTGCTCTGTTTTTGTGCACCAATGAGTAAATTGGCATGTTTCTGAAGGGAATCGAGAGCCTGATTTTCCTCTTAAGAGATCTATATTTATTAGGGATCAAATGCAAGATAGGAGTGGCTTTGCATATATTTGGAATAAGATTCATTTTTTTATTTGTTTTGTGCCGTAATCTGAGGGTAGTCATAGTGTACGGGTTCGTGATATTATTGTATTTAAATCTATTAAATGGGGTGGGCCATAGGTAGTGTGCAAAACCATCATGAATATCATTCAACTCAAGTGGAACCCTAAGTTTTGTGGGACAAGGGGATTGCAGCTCAATCACTCTTTATATGTGGATTTATAATCTATATCTTTCAAAATCAGGGAGACCTAAACATCCTCAATGTCTTGATTTTATGAAGGTTTTATTGTTTATCCTATAGTTTTTATCTGCCCAGATACATTTTGAAATTATATTTTTGAGTTTTTGAAAAAATTGTTGAGGAATGTCTATTGGGAGGGTTTGGAGAAGGTATAGGACTTTGGGGAGAATTATCATTTTTATAAGGTTGACTCTACCGAACCATGAAACCGGGACATCTCTCCAATTTGATAAGCTAGACTTGACCAAATGGAACAATGGTTTGAAGTTTAAATTGAAAAGGCGTGAAGGAGAGCAGCAAAGTTTGGTTCCCAAATATGCAATGGATGAGCATTCTTTAAATGGGGAGAGTGATGCTAAATTACTTCTGTTTTCAGGAGATAAACAAATATGCATGATATTGGACTTGGTGAAGTTTATTTTGAAGTTGAAGATAGAGTTAAAGAAGCACAACTCATTGAGTAAAATCTGAATAGAGTTGTCAGGATCCACCAAAAAGAAAAGTATGTCATCTGCATATGCTGCACATTTGTGTTCAACTGTGCCGATTTTCAATCCTTTGATCTTAGGGGATTGTCGTATTTTCTGCAAGAATGTCTCTAATAAATAAACAAAAGGGGCAATAGGGGGCAACCTTGCCTTGTGCCATTTTTAATGTCAAAGCTGGCAGATAGTGTGTTATTAATTTTAATTTTCGCAGAGGGTGCTTTGTATTGGGCAGATATTTTATGTATAAAATTTAGAGGGAAGCCAAATTTTGCAAGCGCTTGTTCCATGATATACCAATCAACCCGATTGAAAGCTTTCTCTGCATCTGTGGAGAGAATCGATATTTGTGTATTGTGTTGTTTTGCTAGATGAATCGCGTTGATTGTCCTCATGACATTATCCTTGGCTTCTCTTCCTTTGACAAAGCCAACTTGTTCTGGGTTTATCAGATCTGGAAGAAGTTTTTGTATTCTGTTTGCTAATATTTTGGCGTATAATTTCACATCATTATTGAGTGAAATTGGCCTGTAACTACTGCAAGAGGTGGGGTCTTTTCCCTCTTTTGGAATAAGGCTGATGTGGGCTACTAGAGACTCTTTTTTGAAATTGTTGTCTTTACTAATATGATTAAAATAGTCTATCAATTGTTGGGATAATTCAGTTTTAAAATATTTGTAGTATTCAATCGAAAAACTGTCTGGACCTGGACTTTTTCCACCTGGAGATCGGTTTATCGCCTCTTCCAATTCTTCTTTAGTTATGGGACTATCTAAAAAATTAGATTGAAGGTTCATGATTTGGGGAAGGGATAGGTCTTTTAAGAAATTTTGTGTTTTAACAGTCTTATCTATGGCAGAGCCATAATTGGGTTTTAAATTGTATAGATTTGAGTTAAAATCTGAGAAGGCCTTGGCAATATCTTCTGTTTTATAAAGTAACTGATCTTTATTATTCTTTATTTTAAGTATGTGCGTGGAGTTGATTTGTTTCTTAATTGTATTTGCTAGATATTTGCCACATTTATTTGCAGATGAATATGCTCTGAACCGAGAATATGATAACAATTTTTCAAATTTTTGATTTAGGAGGGCCTTTAGTTCAACTCTTAAGTTATAGAGGTCTTTCTCTAGAGAGGGAAGCTGTGTTAGTTTGTGTGAAGCCTCTAGTTTTTTTTATCTGAGAGAGTTTCAGTAGTATTTCCTTTTCTTTTTCTTTTTTTGCTCTGCAACCCAATTCAATAAGGATTCCCCTAAGAACGGCTTTATGAGCCTCCCAGGTGTTGGAGTCGCATTTGTCATGAGGGCGGTTTTCTTTGAAGAAATTCTTTATGCCTATGGCCATATATTCTTGTGTGATGTTGTTCTTAAGTAGATTATTATTAAGCTTCCAGTTTAATGGCCCTCTTTTATGTGGATCTATGGCTGTTTTGAAAAATAATGGGGCATGATCTGAAAAAAGAATTGTGCCATAAGAAATTTTTTGTATGGTATTCAATAGATGATGGGGGAGGAACAGGTAATCAATTCTTGAATATTTGTTATGAACTGTGGAGAAAAAAGAATAATCTTTTGTGGAGGGATGTATTGTTCTCCAAGCATCTATCAAGAGTCTGTCATTTAATAGTTTTTTTATGTATCTGATTGTTTTTGCGGGTACTGTAGAGTGACCATTTGAAGTGTCTAGAGAGGGGTGTAGAGGTACATTAAAATCACCTCCTAAAGTTATTTGACCTTCTCCAAAATTATCTAAAATATCAATAATCTTCTTAACCCCTTCACTACCAAGGGTGGTTTGCACGTTAACTCCCGGGCCAATTTTTACAATTCTGACCACTGTCCTTTTATGAGGCCATAACTCTGGAACGCTTCCATGGATCCTGGTGATTCTGACATTGTTTTCTCGTGACATATTGTACTTCATGTAAGTGGTAAAATTTCATTCATATAACTTGCGTTTATTTGTGAAAAAAATGGAAATTTGGCGAAAATTTTGAAAATTTTGCAATTTTCCACCTTTGAATTTTTATGCCCTTAAATCACAGAGATATGGCACACAAAAAACTTAATAAGTAACATTTCCCACATATTTACTTTTACATCAGCACAATTTTGGAACCAACCTTTTTTTTGTTAGGAAGTTATAAGAGTTAAAAGTTGACCAGCGATTTCTCATTTTTGCAACACCATTTTATTTTTACGAACCACATCACATTTGAAGCCACTTTGAGGGGTCTAAATAATAGAAAATACCCAAAAGTGACACCATTCTAAAAACTGCACCCCTTAAGGTGCTCAAAACCACATTCAAGGAGTTTATTAACCCTTCAAGTGCTTCACAGGAATTTTTTGAATATTTAAAAAAAAAAAATGAACATTTAACTTTTTTTCACAAAAAAATACTTCAGGTTCAATTTTTTTTATTTTACCAAGGGTAACAGGAGAAATTGGACTGCAAAAGTTATTGTGCAATTTGTCCTGAGTACGTTGATACCTGATATGTGGGGGGCAACCACTGTTTCGGCGCATGGCAGAGCTCAGAAGGGAAGGAGCGCCGTTTGACTTTTACAATGCAAAATTGGCTGGAATTCAGATCGGACGCCATGTCACGTTTGGAGAGCCCCTGATGTACCTAAACAGTGGAAACTCCCCACAAGTGACCCCATTTTGGAAACTAGACCCCCCAAGGAACTTATCTAGATACGTGGTGAGAACTTTGAACCCACAAGGGCTTCACAGAAGTTTATAACGTACAGCGATACAATTAAAAAATCACATTTTTTCCACAAAATGATCTTTTCACCCCCAATTTTTATTTTCCCAAGGGTAACAGGACCCTAAAAGTTATTGTGCAATTTGTCCTGAGTACGCTGATACCCCTTATGTGGGGGTAGACCACTATTTGGGCGCATGGCAGAGCTCGCAAGGGAAGCAGCGCCATTTGACGATTTTGGCTGGAATTGAGATCGGACACCATGTCACGTTTGGAAAGCCCCTGATGTATCAAAACAGTGGAATCTCCCCACAGATGACACCATTTTGGAAACTAGACCCCCCAAGGAACTTATCTAGATGTGTGGTGAGCACTTTGAACCCCCAAGGGCTTCACAGAAGTTTATAACACCCAGGCGTGAAAATAAAAAAATCATTTTTTTTCCACAAAAATGATATTTTTGCCCCCAATTTTTTATTTCCAGGAGAAATTGGACCCCAAAAGTTGTTTTGCAAATTGTCCTGAGTAGGCTGATACCCCATATGTGGGGATAAAACACTGTTTGGGCGCATGGCAGAGCTTGGAAGGGAAGGACCACCATTTGACTTTTTCAATGCAGAATTGGCTGGAATTGAGATCAGACGCCATGTTGCGTTTGGAGAGCACCTGATGTGCGCAAATAGTGGAAACCCCCAATTATAACTCCAACCCTAACCCCAACACACCCCTAACTCTAACCCTAGCCCTAACCCAGCCCTAGCCCTAGCCCTAACCCTAGCCCTAGCCCTAACCCTAATGGGAAAATGGAAATAAATACATTTTTTTAATTTTATTATTTTTCCCTAACTAAGGGGGTGATAACGGGGGGTTTGATTTACTCTTTGTGGCGGTATTTATATTTGGCAGCTGTCACACGCTAAAAGACGCTTTTTATTGTAAAAATAGTTTTTGCATCACCACATATTGAGAGCTATAATTTGTCCATATTTTGACCCACCGAGTCATGTGTGGTCTTATTTTTTGCGGGACGAGTTGACATTTTTTTTGGTACCATTTTCGGGCACGTGACATTTTTTGATCGCTTTTTATTTTGTTTTTTGGGACGCAGAATTTACAAAACCCAGCATTTCATGAATTTCTTTTGGGTGGTGCGTTTACGCCGCTCCATGTGCAATAAAATTGATAAAACAGTTTTCTTCTTCAGGTCAGTACGGTTACAGCGATACCCCATTTATGTCTTTTTTTATGTTTTGGCGCTTTTATGCAATGAAAACAATTTTATATAAAAAATAATTATTTTTGCATCGCTTTATTCTGCAAGCTATAACTTTTTTATTTTTTCACTGATGATGCTGTGTGGCAGCTCGTTTTTTGCGGGGCAAGATGACGTTTTCAGCGGTACCATGGTTATTTATATGCGTCTTTTTGATCGCGCGTTATTGCACTTTTTGTTTGGTGGTATGATAATAAATCATTATTTTCTGCTTCGTTTTTTATTTTTATTTTTTAAGGGGTTCACTTAAGGGGTTAACTAATGGGACAGTTTTATAGGGTGGGTCGTTTACGGACGCGGCGATACCAAATATGTGTACTGTTACTGTTTTTTTTTTATTTCCAAAAAATGAATTTTTTGAGGAATATTTTTTTTTTTTCTTGAATTTATTTAGCGATTTTTATAAAATTATTTTTACACTTTTTTTTACTTTATTACAATGTCCCAGAGGGGACATAACTGTCCTGTGACAGATTGCTGATCTGTCACATCACAGATCACTGATCTGTCACATCACAGATCGCTGTGACAGATCAGCAATCTGTCACAGGCAGTGTGCAGGTTTCCTCCTTGCCTGCGCTTTGCAGGTACTGTGGAAGCCAGCTTCCTGCAGGACCCCGGAGGTCCCCGCCGCCATATTGGATCCGGGGACCTGCAGGAAAGGAGACCCCCGCAGCAGCGCTGCACATTGCGCTGCTTTGGGGGGCTCAGGGAAGCACGGAGGGAGCCCCCTCCCTGCCGATGCTTCCCTTTAACCCCCCGGTACACCGCGATCGTGTTTGATCTCGGTGTACAAGGGGTTAACGTGTCAGGGGCGGTCCGTGACCGCGCCTGACACATTGTGCCGGGTGTCAGCTATGATAATTAGCTGACACCCGGCCGCGATAAGCGGCGCTCACCACGTGGGCGCCGCTTATCGCTATGACGTAATATTCCGTCCATGGTAATTAGGGCCCAGGGCACATAGACGGAATATTGCATCCAATGAAGGAAAGGGGTTAAAGAATGGGCGATGATTGCTATTAGGGGCATATATGTTGACCAGGGTAAACAATTCATTGTGAATTGTGCACTTTAATAGTATATCTTCCGTCTGTGTCATATATAGCATTCTTAAGTGTGAAGGGAATTCTCTTGTTTATAATTATGGATACTCCTTTATTTTTTTTTTATCTGAGAATTGGCATTGAACCATTTGGTAAAAATTTTATTCTTAGTGATAGGTGTATAGGTTTGTTTAAAATGAGTTTCCTGAAGAAAAGCGATGTCCATGTTGTTTTTTCCTAGATAGTTCAGAATTTGCGACCTTTTTTCGGGATGTTCATACCTCTTACGTTGAAGGTAGCAATATTTAAATCAACCATTAAAATTTAATGGGGGCGTACCATGAAGTAGTTTCATTATTTTAGCAGGACTTGGGGATGGGGCAGGGTTATATGGGGTTAAAGTAAACAATGGAGGTTTGTCACAGAACCTGAGCATTATGCTCGTGAATCTCAGAAGGAACCTGAGAAGGTTTTGCAGCTGGTTAGGATGTAGGCAGCGATGTGAGCCCAACCAGGTATAGATGCAAAAGAGTGGTGTCTAGGCCTGTGGGGGCGTGGACCTAGATATGACAAAACTCAGTTGATTTGAAAGTGTATGATAATAAGTATAATTGTAGGTGAACAGACTCCCGGTGAGTCTTATTTGAACATGTAATACCGTAAACTCAATGCAGCATTTTACAATCTAAGGATGTATCTAAAACTAATCGATTTAGACTCTAATGCTAAATGCATACAACATGCCCAGATGTCTCCTGTACCCCCCTCCCCTCCGTGCAGGAGAGGGAGGAGGAAGAGGAGAGAGGGAAGAAATGCCATGAATATACTAGATATATATCAAACTGCAAATAACAACATCAAAAGTAATTAGTGTCAGATTTGTAAAAATAGAAAAACAGTTGAGAAAGAGAAAAAATTGGCGAGCATGTCAGCTGGTAAACGTCTCAGTAGAAGTGTAGAGCCATACATGAGTTTAAATTGACACCATCAGCTGACCTCTTCTTCCTCTTCCATATCCTTGTTGGGGGTTTTCTTGAGATCCTCATTCAATCTTCTCTTTTTCTTTGACTTGGAAGGGGTTGCTGTGGACCATTTTTCAATTCTTGGAAGAGGTGCTAGATTAAGAAAAACTTCCGCTGTGGCCCAATCTGGGACATGAAGATTCATCAGGTCTAGTTTTTTGAGGACAAATGGCAGGTCATCTGGGGTTCTGACAATCAAAGTTTTGTTGCTAAGGGGAATTGCCAAGCCAAATGGGAAAAGCCATCTATAAGCAATGCCTTTGTCTCTCACTGCTCTTGTTAAGGGCTGAAGCTGTCTTCTCAAATTCAGGGTTAGCTTTGTAAGGCCTTGAAATATTTAAATATTGCTGTCTTCAAATTCTATTTTTTTCACATCTCTTGCTTTTTGGTATATCTCCTCTTTAG
Organism: Dendrobates tinctorius; assembly: GCF_039654945.1. NCBI lineage: Eukaryota > Metazoa > Chordata > Amphibia > Anura > Dendrobatidae > Dendrobates > Dendrobates tinctorius. Next base: position 14,710,094 of record NW_027361692.1, read on the forward strand.
TTCTGAAGCTTTGAAAGCAACATAAGATGTCTCTTGGTCTGTCCGGTCCAGAAGGCCTTGGTCTATAGACTCCATGGGCTCTTTCTGTTCCTAGGCCATTGTCGTCATTTTTTCCAATGATGTTGTTGAAAATTGTAGATAACGTAGTGAATATGTCTTTGTCTAGGATATACTCCGGAAGCCTTCTAACTCTCAAATTATTTGGCCTCGACCTGTTTTCCAGGTCATCAAGGTGAATTCTCTGCAGAAATTGTTCTTTTTGGTTCTCTATTAAGATTTCTGTGACTCTTGTCGTGTGCGTTATAACCTGATCAGAGCTGGTCTCTGTACTCTGTCGTGAACAATCTTAACATCATTTCTGAGATCCTCTATCTCTATCTTTACCGCTTGGGTGAAATCTTTAAATAGGTTTTTCATGTATTCAGCCGTAGGTAGGGCTTTAATATATTCCTTTATATCTGGATCATTTTGTATAGAATCCACATCTTCATCGCTATCAGACCAATGATTGGTTAGAAGTGGGTCAAAGTTCAATTTGTGCGAGGTTCTCTGAGATTTACTGCCCATAGGAGTTTCAGTGGGCAGACATTTTTGAGCCTTGTCTTCATCTTGGATTTTTTTAGTTGTCTTATGAGGCTTGCTTGGCTCATCAGTTTGAGTTTTAGTCGATCTTCCCATTTTGTGGTCTGTTTTAATATAACTACACCGGGAGAATTGTAAAGTGATTAAATTATGTGAGCGAACTGGTGTTCTATATTAGAATTGTACAAAAAAAACAAAAAAACACGGTGGTCAAGTGTGCTAATAGGTCTTGCAATTGCACCGGAGGTGCAGTAAATGGCACTATGTTTACATGAGACTTTATGAGAATGTTCATCTGTATGACTTCACAAGTTATTTTACTTTTCTTTTTCTTTCCCTTTCTTTCTTCTTTCACTTAAAGATATAGAGTTAGGCTTGTGAGATTTTGTGTCTCAAAGTATGTAACAGCAGCTAGGAGTGCTTCTTAAGGTGCAGGGGATTATAGTTGATGTGAAAAGAGTCTCTCTTCTGCCCCTCCCTTTGTGTTTGCTTTATTAGAATGGTGCCTGCCTTGTGCTGTTGTTGTGAGGGGGTCCACCTAGGGATCAGTTTCCACGTATATTCAACTATTTTCCTCTCTTGTGAATCCTGTGAAAAGTCTGTAGCTGAAAGACTGATGTATAGTGAGCTGCTTATCTGTTTCACACACTTCTAGACAATATGAGCTGATCTGCCAGCTATAGTGCTGAGCAACAAGATGTCACTGCTTCCCTGTCTCCCCAAGCTCCCTGTTGGTTTCAGTTCCCCCCTGAGCAGAGGAGCCCCCTGGGAGCATTGAGGTAGATGGCCCCCTGCAATCTGCAGCTGGCTGGATGCCAGGAGAAGCTCCAAGGCAGGCAGGAGATATGTGTGAGCTGATGGACCGGAATACACAGCCAGTCTCAGGGGGAACAGAGTGAATGGGTCCCAGGCAATTGGTCAGGAGCAAAGAGTCAAGAGCAATTAGTTGGGGGACAGAGGGTGCATGTGGCACTGAATCCCAGGTAAGACCCTCCAGAGATTTCCCCCTCACCTCCTTAGCTTGTCTCCTGAGAATGAGTCACTTCTTACTTTTGGTGTGAGGATGTTTCTTTGCTTGTACTCTCCAGCAGATCTCCAGGGATTAAAGTGCCCTTTTGTAAGCTGTAGTTCGAGCCAGATCAGTCTTGTTGAATCCACTTGCCTTTCTATTAGTAAGAATGCAGTTTAAACTAGTTAAATTAATTTCTTGGTGCAAATTCACTTGTTTTTCCTTGTCTAGGAGCAGGAGCTGTGGTGATGTGCATCTGTCGTGTGTGCTGCCTAGGCCACGCCCCCTGACTTAAACCATTTTGTCTTGCCATGCAGCCCGTCCAATATCAGAAACAAAGTAGGCAGCAAATTTATCCCTCATTTGGGCAACTTCCACTGTTGTCCTCAGTGGGTGATCTTGGTAATCTTGATTGTGGTAGCATCAGGTTCATCAAGTTCTAAGTTGGGTCACTCTTTTGCCAGGATGTAATTCTGCAGAACAACACATGCTTTCACAGCCTCATCAATTGTCACATCTTTTAGATTTATAGGTGTTCCCAAAATGCACCATTTAGATGCAAGCAAACCAAAGGCACACTCCACAGTTCTTCGTGCCCTTGTCAGTCGGTAGTTGTTAATCTGTTTGGTGTGATTCAAGTCCTGACTTGAGTACGGTTTTATGAGGTTGGCACACATTTGAATCGCTTCATCCCCAACCACAACAAATGGTATTGGTGGTCCTTCAGTGTTTGGAAGAGGTCATGGCTGTGGAAAATTGAAATTATTCCCATACAAATGTTGGCCCATGTCAGAGGTTTTGAAAGTCTGTGAGTCATTTCCTCATCCAATTGAGCCAACGTCCATGGCGACAAATTGACAGTCAGCATCTGTAATTGCCATGAGAACAATAGAAAAATATTTTTTGCAATTGAAATACTCGGATCTGCTTCCAGCAGTTTTCGTAATTCAAATGTGCTTGCCGTCCACAGCTCCCAAACAGTTAAGAAAGTTATAAATGTCCTGGAATTTTGCAGCATTTTCCAGCCAGAGTTCAGTTGTGGGTTGGGGAGGAATTCCTCATGCAGAACATCACATAAAGCATGGCAGGTGTCTCTAACAATCCCAGAAAGGGACACTCCAATGCAGAATTGAAAATGTAGAGCTGATAAGGTCTCTCTGGTAGCCAGAAATCTGCGGAACAGAAAATGGGAAAAAAAAATCAGTACATGGCTTTTATAACAATAATATTAATATTATAATAATTAATATTAATGACAGGTGTTTATTTTTCAAAATTACATACTTTAGGGTCACCAACAGATGTTCCTCAGCAGGAATTGCTCGACATAGCTGTGTGTCCTGCCTGGTGATGGATCCTCAGACACATTGCAGCAAGTCATCGAAGCTCTGTTCTGACATCCTTGTGTAGACGAAAAACTGAGGGTTTGCACGCAGCTCGGTGTACAATGAGTGGTAGGCTCCACGGCTCTCTCGGACTTCAATGATGGGGTGTTGCCAGTAGTTACGACGACATCTTCTCCTCCATCTTTCTCTTCTTTCTCCTTTACAAGCCACAGCAAAGGTAACAGCCAATTTCAAGTACAAATACAGATTATGAGAGAAGCTCTCCATGCCACGATCCATCTTGCAACTGGGTACAGCAGCAAAAGTTGAGGATTTCATCTGTACAAAGGTCTATATACAAAATTTACATTAGACACACCCATTAGACGTGGCTTGTGTCAAGGAAAGTCTCCTGGAAAAGCATTGTCTTATCGAATGCATGCGCATAAATAACGCAAGCGCATGTAAATACCGTGTTTTTTTGGCATCATGGGTAAGCTGATGCATATAAAAATTGCTGCATTAGCATGTGCTTTGGCATGTTTTTGCGCATGCAGATGGTATGCTGTGCACATATGCGCAAATGTGCACTTAGCCTTACTTTAACAGGAACTAAAAACTTGGATATGGTCAAGGTGCAAACAGAAGTCTGTTAGACACAGTTCTACATTAACACTCAAACACAGTGATGTTTCCAAATGGGCCTTGATAAGTTTAAGGAGATGATGTTAGAGGAAGATGCCCGACCACCTGTAAAACCTAACGTTGATCACATCAAAGGGTAGCAGCCATAAGAGGAAGAGGCGGAGCCCAGCCGACATATGTGCAGAAAAAAGTACCACCCATTTTAGGGCCCCTCCCAGATAGGTTGGAAATAGACTAAAGAGTAAGCCAAGCCTCCTGCTTATTGAGAAAAACTGGAGCGTTAATGCTCTTTGGGTAATCAACATCTCTTTTCAAGACCATATCCTTTTCAGTCTATTGAGTAGACAAGATTCCTGTTTTGTCTTCTTACATGTCCTCACAGTGCGCAATATGACATACTACATAGACCTTCTCTGTCTTCCATAATAAGCAGACTGTTCTCTGTAGTCTGATTTGTTTATTGGTCGACAGATTGATGTATGTGAACTGAAATGTGTGTATAGTAAAACTTCAAGAATGCAAATAACAGGTCTAACTATTCAGCTTAGAATATCACATAAGAAGGACATTTACAATTAACAGTGAATGCACACAGCAAGATGAAGCTTTTACATGTGAACACATGATCTGGATACAGTCACTGTTAAAAACAGTTCTAAACACACAATGCTACAGAGCAGAGATAGTTTCCTTACCAGATAAACTTTATCCTTGATGATGGCATTTTAGAAAGTTTTACCCAACTGTTCTGCAAGACTGCTTCTTACAAAATGATTGCTTCACCATGATCTTCTTACCCAGAATGCATTTTCTTCACACAATGCAGATGACAGCTTTACAGAAAAAACAACTTTTGATACAATTAAACATCACCAGATGGTGCTATTACCACATTAAACATCACTATTAAAGTGGCGACATTAATTTAGCCTTGTCTTTCACCCTAATGGGCAGAACAATTCCAACAAACCTTCTTACAGCTCAGAATTTGGTTGATCTCATATTCTGTATGAAGAACAAAAGATTGACCTTAACTTCGAAACCTAAAACTGGTTCATACTAGGAGTATCCATCTCTATACATAACTAACAAATAAGGTTGCACTCTGTAATGCTTTAGCATGTAAACATTAAATATATGAAATTTGAATTGCATTACTGCTCTAGAAAATAAGAAAAAAACAATGATACTTAGCACCTAATTTGGCCAATTCATGCATGCCCATCAGCCAAGACAAGGCAATCTTCTTTTGCTGGGAACCCTGCTGAAATTGAAACCACCCTGGGCTGATGCTCTGTCAAACAGCCCATATAGCAGTAATGCAATTCAAATTTCATATATTTCATGTTTACATGCTACAGAACTAAAGAGCGCTACTTTATTTCTTAGCTCTCAAATTCTGTGTTTGGTTCAGAGATGAATGTAAGGACTGTTTTGACTATAACAAAAAAATTGTTGAGGTACAGAGAATCCAGAGATGCTTAATGTAAGGAATCATGACTCATGAGTAAGACTGCTTAGTGCAGTCGAAACGCGTCGACTGGGTCTTGTCGACAATGAAAATTTTCTTTTGTACGCACTTTATTTTCCTTTGTGATATAAAAAGAAAAGAAAAATCTAGTCCTGTTGAGCCAAACTCCAATTTTCTCTATTGTCCTAAATTAAAGGCAGTGCATGCAGAACAGAGTGACACAGGAAGTGTTTGAGATGGAGCTTTGAGGCAGGTACATAAACAAAATGATCACCACTTGGCAATCTGGTTGACCAGTGAATGACTGCAGCGTGAAGCCACAGACGTCCCAAAGCAGCAATGTGTCAGCAAGTGGCAAAATTATGAAAGAACATTTAGTGCACCAATCTGTAAGAGTTATCTTATCCGTCCAGAATTGGATACAATGGTCAAAAAATTGCTGAGCCATTTTTGAAGATTAACTGCAGGGGTGTCCTCGCAGAAATGAAAAGGATTTTCATGTCTTTGGTCAAAGAGAAACCCATAAAATTCTCTGCTGCTCTGGAATCTATGAGTGTTTGTCATGTGATTACAGAGGAATTGAAAAAAACAAACATAGGAATGAGTAATTTATCTTTAGTGGATAATAATATAATATATAATTAATATATAATTAATAATAGGTAGATCACTCCTTCTTTGCCTAGGCTTTGAAGTTCTCCCTGTATAAGCTTCAGTTTGAAACAATTTGTGCCCTAATAATCATGTTCACCACAATACAGAGTCCTTAAGGATGGAGACGTGATTTTTGGCCAGAGATAATCTCTTCCTACTGATTTCCTTGGTTTCTAGTATGGCCATTCTGGGAGAAAATTTTGAAGACATTCTGGAATGTAGAAAACAGGAATCTAGAAATTTTTCCAGAGACTACTCTCTGGTGGCAAAGGAAATCAAGGGAGGAATGCAAATACCAGTAAGTTTGTTTTCTATAAGACCGTTTAAGCGAGCAAAAAAGGCACCCAGGAGAGAGTCATTTTTCTCACTGTGTCTTGTTCATATTTTTGGTGGATTATTAAATAAAGCCATAGATTACTTAATTTGAATTGTGGGATCTGGATATTTCTTTGTTTTTCAGCATTATTGTTCTAGGCCAATTTAGCAAATAGGATACGGAACAAGATGGCATAATGTCCTAAAGAGTTAATCCCTTGTCTGAGCCAAAGTATAGACTCAGCGGTTGAGTGGACACAACCTGGATTTTCATACACTCTGCAGAAGTCAAGACAGGAAGCATGGTAGAGTATGCATCAGAGAATCGTTATGCTCTGATATTTGTGCAGAAAAAAAGCATGCCACTTTGGACCAGTCAGAAAAAAAAATTCTGGGGACAAAGCAGAAAGTGCATGGTATATTTATTAACAAAGTCCCAGTAGGCCTTAATGTGTGCATCAAAGCAGGCAGGAATGAGTAAATGCGAAGATGTTCCGCAAGCAAAATGTTCAACATGATAACCAGGCTGCCAGCAAGTGCTGAGGAGCTGAAGGTTTCACAGCAGGGTTCCTGCACAACTTAGCGGGCTTGGAGGTCTGGCACAGATTGGACAAGCTCCAGTTGACTAAAGGTACTGTCACACTTAGCGATGTACCAGCGATCCCGACCAGCGATATGACGCGGTCAGGATCGCTGGTACATCGCTAAGTGGTCGCTAGTGAGCTGCCACACAGGCAGATCTCACCAGCGACATCGCTGGGGACGGGGGTCGCTACTTACCTGTCACACCAGGCGATCCTGCGTCCTCCCGCCTGGCTCCATGTGTCGCTCGTCTCTCCACAGGAAGCGCCGCAGGAAGCTGACGACGAGAAGTGGTCCAGGACTTTCTCGCGCGATCAGCGATTACCAGCGGGGGAGCGGGTTGTAGGTAAGTATCAGACACAGCGATATCGCTAGCAATATCGCTATAACGTCACAAGTTATAGCGATATTGCTAGCGATATCGCTTAGTGTGACAGTACCTTTACAGTATATTGTGAAACCAGTCCAAACAAATCTTCCATACCCGTTGCACCTTTGGAATCCTTGGTCTGAGTGTTATATTAAGCTCACCTAGTGAGTTGGATCAATGATGCTGCAGGTCAAACTGGACACATGGACCCAAGGCATTGATACAGCAGGCCAGGAAGCATGTGGTTTACCAAGAATTAGATAACTGGCTATACTGGAATAGCAGACAAACTGTCAGCAGACAACCAAGATTACATTCAGTATATAAGAAAATGGAAGGTTTTGAGCATGCACAGAGGTGTAAGTAATGCAATCATACTTCAATAACAGTTTAAGATGTTCACTTCAGTTAATGAAAATGAAAACAAACTATAAAAACAGTTCAGGAAGCCTATGGCAATGGAAGAGTTAAAGGGAATCTGTAAGTAGGATCAACCTTCCTAAGCCACTTATATGGGCATGCAATTTATAGGTAGCTGTATAAAATGATACCTTGATATCTGCGATCTATTATCCAGAGAAATCCACATTGTCTTAATATGTAAATGATCTGTTTCGATCTATGGGCAGAACACTGTTCTGCATGAGAATATGCTTCCAGAGCCTTTTTTTTAAATAAAAGGGGTGTTACCAGTGTGAGATATGTAGCTAACACAGTACAGTAGAGCTGAACTTTGCCTTCTTACAAACACATTTGCAGAAGCTCTCACAGCTCTGCTTTGTTGCAATGTTGACTGCCTGTGAGATGGAACCTGAAGCATTATGAGAGTGTAAGGTTTCCTTTGGTTGAGTGTGATTTGAAATCCCTGAACACGAGTGAAACCCATGAAGTTTTGTCGATATCTTCTCTCACACAAACAGAACTGCTCTTGTATGGACCAGTGGAAATGTCCTGTGATATAGCCTGATCGAGGGGACAAGCAAAGAAGCAGGAGACGCCAAAAAAGTAGAAGTCAGATAGACATAATTTATAAATGGCATCAGACAGGATAATAGCCAAACTTGGATTTGATAAAGTTTCATATAGATGATGTGGTAGATCGGCTCGCTCACTCGGCTGCTTTACGAAGTAGTCACAGGAATGCTTTCAACTGCTTTATTAAAACAGGCTTCATAAACCAGTTCAAACAAAATAAATAGACATATTCAGTCTTCTTCACATAAAAAAAAAAATTAGCGCTCACTACAGTCCTTATAACTGTGGGGATCTGCCCGCACAGGAAACAGGTTTCAGCTCTGTTTATCAAGAGCCCAGCTCTTAAGGTCAGCTTCTCTCAAGAGTACACAGAACACTGAATGAGCACAAAGGTTCCACAATTTATCTTCTGGACCACACCCTTGGGTGGAGATATGGTGAACAGTCTCCCACCCACTCGTCACTGGTCACAAAAACCCAGCCCTTAACATGGCCAATTAACCCCTCTCAGCACTTAGTATGCCGGATCATTTTTTTAGGTTCATATCACTGAAGTTAACATCCTGAGTGACACATATCTCCCCTCCAGTATTTTACCAGTGACCTTCTCACATATTCCCCCTCAGCCCAAAGCCAGGGGTTTTGCACCTTCAGACACTTAAAAGGAAAGTCTAGACAGGGTGTCTGTGTTACTGTGTAGTTTTCCTATGTTCCACATGGAAGCTGAAGTCCTAGAGCGCTAAAAGACACCTAGTCACCAGGACATTCTTTCCCTTCCTTTCCCTCATCCTTCTCAGGGGTGCATGGTCTGGCATTAGCCTGAACTTTCAGCCTAGCAGGTAGTACCTGACAGTGTCAATTATCCATTTTATGACCAGAAAAGGTGGAGGGGTGTGTATTTTTATTAAATCAAACAAAAGACCAGTGCTCAGTGACGACATTGGAAGGAGCTGTGTCAATGTAGAGTCAGTATGGGCAAATGTACACTGGGATGACAAGAATGGAAAGCTGCTAATTGGAGTTTGCTACAAGTCTGCTAATATAGCTTAACAGGTAGAGGAGGAAATGATGCAGCAAAATTAAAAAGACAGCAAATAATGATAAGGTCCTTATTATGGGGTATTTTAACTATCCAGACATTCAATGGGACAGAATCTTCTGGTTGTGCTAAAAGCTGCACGTTCTTATCTGCAATTCAGGGCAGCAACCTCTCTCAGCTGGTAGTTGAACCGACCAGGGGAGATAAACTGCTGGATCTGGTTCTGTCAAATAAACCAGATACAATTTCAGATCTACATGTCAGGGAGCATTTGGAATGCAGTGACCATAATATGGTAAGTTTCAAAGTAATTTTCAATCAAACATTCAAAGAGGAAATGCAAAAACCTGGAAACTTAAGGGCCTGTCACACTAAGCGATATCGCTAGCAATATCGCTATAACTTGTGACGTTATAGCGATATTGCTAGCGATATCGCTGTGTCTGATACTTACCTACGACCGGCTCCCCCGCTGGTTATCGCTGATCGCGCGAGAACGTTCAGGACCACTTCTCGTCGTCAGCTTCCTGCTGGGCTTCCTGTGGAGAGACGAGCGACGAGCGTGGAGCCGGGCGGGAGGACGCAGGATCGCCTAGTGTGACAGGTAAGTAGCGACCCCCAACCGCTGCTATGTCACTGGTGAGATCTGCCTGTGTGGCAGCTCACTAGCGACCACTTAGCGATGTACCAGCGATCCTGACCGCGTCATATCGCTGGTCGGGATCGCTGGTACATCGCTAAGTGTGACAGTACCTTTAGGAAAGCTGATTTCAACAAATTAAGGGAAGAGCTTAATTGTGTAGACTGGGACGATCTTATGGTAACTGGGGACACTGACCATAAATGGGGTGTGTTTAAGAAAATACTACTAGAATCTTGTACAAAACATATACCCTTTGGTAATAAAATGTCCAGGAATAAAAAGAAACCATTATGGATAAATAGCAAAGTACAAAGTTTAATAAGACTAAAACAAAGGGCATTCAAAATTGTGAAGACCGAGAATACAGAAATAGCATTTCAGGAGTATAAAGAGCTAAGAAAAGAAATGTAAAAAAAAATCAAGCTGGCAAGGTTATCCACAGAGAATCAAATCACTAACGACATTGAAATAAATCCCCACCAAAAATTATAAATACATCCATGCCAAAAAGAAAAAACAGATGGCATCAGCCTCTTAAAAGACAATTACAAGATAAGTATAGAGGACAAAGAAAAGGCTGAGATATTAAACAAGCACTTTTCATCCGTGTTAACCAATGAATTTAATGTTTCATGGATCATTCAGCAAGGAAAAAATCAAAGTTCATCTCCTGATATAACTAGTTTAAACCAAAAAGAAGCACGACTGTGTCTGAGAAAATTAAACATTTACAAATCCCCTGGCCCTGATAGCATTCATCCATGGATACTAAGGGAATTGAGCTCAGTAATTACAGATCGCTGTATCTCAGATTCTTAGACTCTCTTGTAACAGGGTTGGTGCCGGATTGGATGATGATGGTACCGATATTTAAGAAAAGTACGAAGGTAGATCCAGGCAACTACTATCTGCTAAGCCTGACATCAGTAGTGTGCAAAATTTTTAATTTTTTAAGGGCATTATAAGAGATGTCATGCAGAGATATATGACAGAGAATAATATAACATATGACAACCAACAAAGAATCATGAAAGAATGAATATGATGGGTTTCTATGAGAAGTTAAGTACTAGTCTGAATTTTGGTAATGCGGCTGATGTGATTTATCTGGACTTTGCAAAGGCATTTGATACTATACCACATAACAGTCTTATACTGAAGCTACAGAAGCAGGGACTAGGGGAAATTATACGCAGATGGGTAAGGAATTGGATAAATGACAGGAAACAAAGAGTTGTCATAAATGGTACTTTCTCTTAATGGTATATAGTCAGCAGTGGGGTACTGCAGGTATCTGTGCTAGGACTGGTTCTTTTAACCTCTTTAATAATGACCTAGTGGATGATATTGACAGCAAAGTTTCAGTCTTTTCTGACGACACCAAACTATGTAGAATACTAAAATCTGACCTTGACAGTACAATATTGCAAAACAATCTGGATAAGATGTCTGAATGGTCAAATACTTGGAAAATGAAGTTTAATGTAGATAAATGCAGAGTAATGCACATGGAATGGAGTAATCCTTTTGCTGCATATACATTAAAAGGGAGTATATTTGGGACTACAGAACAGGAGAAGGACTTAGGTATTCTGGTTACAAGAAAGCTGAGCAGCAGTACTCAATGTCAAGCAGCAGCAAACAAGATTTTAAAGTGTATAAAAAAAGAAAGATAAAATACTGCGATCCCAACGTATTGTTACCCAATTATAAGTCATTTGTTTCGGGGTCCACATTCAAATAAGTATATTCAGAAATTAGAGTCATTTCAAAGGTGGGCAACTAGATTATTACAAGGGATGGAAGTCCTCTCATATGATGAGAGGTTGTAAAAGTTGGGCTTGTTTAGCTTAGAAAAAAGATGCTTCAGAGGAGATCTCATTTACATGTATTAATACAGGGTGGGCCATTTATATTGATACACCTAAATAAAATGGGAATGGTTGGTGATATCAGCTTCCTTTTTTTGGCACATTAGTATATGGGAGGGGAAAACTTTTCAATATGGGTGGTGACCATAGTTGCCAGTTTGAAGTCAGTCATTTTGGATCCAACTTTATTTTTTGCAATGGGAAGAGGGTCATGTGACACATTAAACTGAGAATTTCACAAGAAAAACAATGGTGTGCTTGGTTTTCACGTAACTTTATTGTTTCATGAGTTATTTACAAATTTCTCTTTGTTTCCAGCCATTGACATGTTGTAGAGGTTAATACTTGAGGAGCGGATAGAAATTGTGTTGATGTCTGGGGAACGCAGTACCCAGGTCATTGCAGCAGATTTCAATGCAAGACACCCTACGCAAAAAAACTGTCACCATTCCCATTTTATTTAGTCTTCCTCATCACTGAACATAATGTTCTGTGTAAACTGAGGGTCCCGTTCCAATTTTTGCTTTGCCCATTCTGCAAATTCAGCGTGCTGATCTGGCAACACTCGTTCATCCCTTCGGCGGATTTTAGCTACTCACAAATGGCACCCTTACAAAATCTAGCTGCTGCAGCATCTCAACGAGGATGACCCAGATTGGCGCGCTGAATTTGCAGAAAGGGCAAAACAAAAATTGGAACAGGACCCTCAGTTTACACAGAACATTATGTTTAGTGATGAGGCAAACTTTTTTGGGTGGGTCATTTATATGAATACACCTAAATAAAACACAATTTTTATCCGCTCCTCACGTGTTAACCTCTGCGACATGTCAATGGCTGTAAGGAAAGAGAAACTTGTAAACAACTCATGAAACAATAAAGTTACATTAAAACCAAGCAAACCATTGGTTTTCTTGTGAAATTCTCAGTAAGTTTGATGTGTCACATGACCCTCTTCCCATTGGAAAAAATAAAGTTGGATCCAAAACGGCCGACTTCAAAATGGTCGCCATGGTCACCACCCATCTTGAAAAGTTTACCCCCTCCCATATACTAATGTGCCACAAACAAGAAGTTGTTATCACCAACCATTCCCATTTTAATTAGGTGTATCCACATACATGGCTCACCCTGCATATGTGTTGTCAGTACAAAGGACTAGCGCATGACTTGTTCCTTTCAAGGACCATACTAAGGACCAGGGGGCACTCATTATGGATGGAAGAAAGGACATTCTGACAGCTAAATAAGAAAGGGTTCTTTACAGTTAGAGCAGTCAGACTGTAGAATGCCCGACCACAGGAGGTAGTAATCGCAGACACTAAAGCAACATTTAAAAAAAGGCTGGACGATTTCCTCAATACCCATAACATTGCGGGTTCTTGTTAATTTAGTGACAAATGAACAATTGGTGGTGAAAGTTTGAACTTGATAGACCTAGCTCTTTTTTCTGCCTATGTAACTATATATCAATACATTTTTATTCAGCACTTGTAAGTTGTGGACTTTTCTCTTCTGCCATTACTTGCATGTGAGGGTTAAGATAGCTATGTAATTATATACCCTCAAAGGAAGGACAAGCAAAGAAAGCATTTATGTATTTCTTAAACTAATTTTGCAGATCTCAGAAAAACATAAAAAATGGTATCAGCGCATAAAATGAGCAAGTTGCCAAATAAAGTAGTGAAACCACCAGATGGCAATGTTCTCTTGAGAATCACTAAATGGTTTTATATTCTGTAACACAACCGAAGGCATTTGCTCTTGTCCTCAAAGGATATGAAGGGCTGATTAAATTGAAACAACTACTTTCTAAAAAATGCTGATTTGCAAGCATTAATAAATAAGCAGCATGAGTTTCCTATCCAAGCTACCACCAAGCTGAAAACAATATGACAACTGCAAACATGTTATTTGCTAGAGGAACCCAGACATAACATTAGCACGGACCATTTGTCAGTGGAAGACATGCTTGGTAGAATCTCTTTTGGGAATGATACCTTCTTCAAACATATAGTATATATACGAATGCTCATATCCTACTGTCGGTAGGAAATTGACAATGAATGTATAGACTAGTGAATACAAAGCCATTAGAAGCTTAATATGAAGAACCTTCAATTAATGCAGATTTTATTTCAGCATTTGGTCATATTTTTAGTGTCTTTTTTTGCAGTTATACCACTGTTTTTCCATACTTTACTGCTCCCCTGTACAGAAATTATGCATTTAAAGGGAATCTGTCACCAGATTTTAGCTACCCCACCTGAGAACAGGGTGATGAAGGGACAGGTACCTTGATTCCAGTGATGTGTCACTTGCTAGGCTGCCTGCTGTAGCTTTGATAAAATCACTGTTTTAGGCCTCTTTCACACATCAGGTTTTCGCCGTCAGGCGCGATCCGGCTCTTTTGACAAAAACCGGATCCGGCGAAATGCAATGCCGGATCCGGTTTCCCCCCCATTGACTTGCATTTGCGCCGGATCGCGCCGGATGGCCTTGCGTTTCGTCCGGTTTTCGCCGGATCCGGCAATGTGTCGCAATCTGGCGTCTGGAAAAAACGGCAACTGTAACGTTTTTTGTCTCCGGCAAAAAAGCCGGACCCAACGGATCCGGCGCTTCCAGCTTTTTCTCACAATGAAAGTCTATGAGCGCCGCAATGCGCCGGATCCGGCGAAAGCCGGATCCGGTGGCCGGATCCGTTTTTTTGGGTCTGAGCATGCTCAGTAGCTCTGCCCACAGCACACATATATAAAAGCATGACAGTGGGACCCTCAGCCACACCCAACATGCCACCCAAGACAGGAACCAGGTGCAGGAGAAGGCAGAAGACCACTGCAGCACCATCAGCACCACCACCACCCCAAATGGAGCAGCAAAGGGAACATGCTGAACAACGGGAGGGGAGTCCACCAGCAGATGAGAGACGGTAATTATCAAATCCCCCATTCCTCAAAACTAGGGCCATGGAATATCAAGATATTCATTGGCCCTTTGTTTCTCTTTATTCAACAGCCGCCCAAGAGATGCAGCAGCAGCACCCACAGCCATGGAGTCTGGCCAGCAAGAGGACACCACATCTTCTTCTGGGAGCCCTCCCTCGCATCGTCAGTGTTTGATGGTAAGTTTTTATTTCCAAAATCCATCATCTCTGTAATATATGTCTATTCATTGCCTTTTATTTCAAAACAGGAATCACAAGCTGAAGAGGAGCTCCCAGAAGAAGAAGGAAGGGGTGGACAGACACCTGGAGTGGGCTCACAATTGGTAAGATTTTTTCATCAAACGCAGAAACACAACATCACACTACACACAACACATAGAAAACAATGTACCGCAGACATCACACAGCAAACAAATATGCCAACATCCAAACACATAAATTTTTTTCTTTTCTTCTCTAGTCTTCCCAATATGGTGCTCGGCCAAGAGGTCCTCGCAGTGCCTCCCAGGGTCGCCAGCGACAGCAACGCGGCGGTCACCAGCGTGTAAGTATAATATTTAAGTTAAATTTTGGTACACTTTTTATTTCATGTCTTAAAGTGTGGTGACTAATTTTGCTATTTTTCTCTTTTACTTTAACAGCCTTCACAGCGTGCTCCCGACTCTGACGGTGAGGATGGAGGAATAGATGTGGACCAGCTCATCGATCTCGTCAGAGAAAGGGAGCCGCTATGGAATATGGCTGACCGCCGCCATGCTGACCTGATAGTTACCCGACGGCTCTGGGAGGAAATCTGTTCGCTCCTTGTGGACCGCTGGGAGGACCTCGATGCTCGGGCCCAGATTAAAGAGCGTAAGTATATACAGTACCGGTTGCTTGATGTAAACCAGTGTTTCCCGAACTCCAGTCCTCGTGGTCCCCACGGATCATGTGTTCAGGATTTCTATTTACTATGGAAATCCTGAAAACATGACCCCTGGGGACCATGAGGACTGGCGTTTGGGAAACACTGATGTTGTATACTAACCACTTTGTCCTTTCTCGTTTCAGGGGACAGAATTGTGAAGCGGTGGCGGTCTGTGAGGGATCGTTTCAAGAAGGAGTTCAATAAAGAGATGCGGGCCCCGAGTGGATCTGGAGGACGCAGGAGCAAGTACAAGTGCGCACGAGCCCTGTCGTTCCTCCGGGATACAATGGTCACCAGAAGGTAAATATTACACACCACATGTAAAAAAAAAATGTTTAAATGTAAAAAATTTTTTTCAGCCAGGGCCATGCCATGTCACTATTTTAATTGTTTGTTTTTTCTCTTTATTCCACAGCACGGTGAGCAGCACTTGGGAGCCTGCAAGATTGGACCCTTCTGAGGCTATCCCTGAGGAGCCCGGCACCGAGGGACACTTCGACCGCCCCGGTACATCTGCACCTTTCCACACATTACAGCCATCTGTCCCATCCACCAGCGCAGGAGCATCGTGGCCGACAACATTACATGAAGCTGCTGGTGAGGAGATCGCTTTCCCTTTACCCCACCCTTCTGCCCCTGCCACCTCTAGTACACCTGCGGGTACTGGGCGGCAGCGGCAGAGGGGTCAGGAAAAGACTTATGCGCCAGAGTTCTTGCATCTGAATGCATCTTTCCAGAACTGTCTAAAAGTCTTGTCAGAGCAAATCTCTGCAGGCTTTCAGCAGATCAACTCCAGCATTCTGGATGTGAAGACACTTCTGCAAACCATGCAGTCAGAAGCAAGATCTTCGCCAAACCACACCTTTTTCAGGTCTGTTGTGGAGCGCATGGAAACGCTCTCTCCTACCCAGCAGATGCATGTAATGCATTCGTGCCATGGTGCTCTCCAGCACGTTACTTCCCAACCTCCTCCTCCCACCCCAGTAGTTCCTCCACCTGCACCCCGTCCAGCCACTTTCCATCCTCCCCCTCCTATTACATACCAGCCACCTCCCCAGTACCAGCAACCTCCCCATTACCAGACATCTCCCCACTTCCAGCAACCTGCCCCATACCAAACTCCTTCCCCGTACCAAACTCCTTCCCCATACAACTTTCCATCAACATCATCTGCTCCTACAGTCCCTGCCCAACCCTCCACTCCCCCACCCACCACCTCTTCTGCCTCCCACATGTCCACCCATTCTCTAGCTTTTTCCACACCTTCACCTCTAACTGTTCCTTCCCCACCACGATCCCAGTCCTCTCTCCACACTCCCAGTGTTGAAGTGTCCCACAGCTCCTCCAGCAGTATTTCCACCCCACACTACACAAATTTATAATGTGTGTATTTTAATAAAAATGACAAGTTTTATGGTTTCAAACCTTTATTAAAAAAGTTTATTTAAATTTAAAAACAGTTTACTAAAAAAAAAATTTAAATAAAAGTTAAATTATTGTTTACACTGGTTGTCTGTCATTTCTTTCTGCGGCGAAATATGTTAAAAAAAAAGGTTAAATACAGGGTATTTAAAAGGTAAAAAGGTATTCAAAACCAGGTATATAACTGTGGGTAAAAGGTAAATAAATTTTAGATTTTTGCCACAGTTGTGTTCCTGGTTGTGTTTGAAGCAAAGTATTTCACCTAAAAAGTTGTGTTTATTGTTGGTGATTTCCTAACAATGTACACAACTTTTGTTAAAAGGTGAAATACTTTGCATAAAACACAACCAGGTACACACCTGTGGCCTAAAGCTAAAAATAGTAAGACCATGACAAGATAGACAACTTTGGTTGGCAAAGGTATATACTGTTGGTACAGAAGGTACACAAGTTTGGTTAAGGGCACAAATCTTTCACATTCTGTCATCCTGCCAGTGTACTCTGCCTTGAGGTGACATAAAGTATAGTGCAAAATTGTCCCTCATTACTGAAACCGTCACAGAACTTCTAGTGGTAATGTTCTGGTAATCTTGCAAGGTGGTTTCTTCAGAGGTGTCCTCAATGGAAATGGGTTCCTTGCAGATAGCAAAATTGTGGAGGACCACGCAAGCTTTGATCACCTCGTCCACAGTTTCTGTCTTGAGGTTGATCGCAGTCAATAAGACCCGCCATTTGGCTGTCAGAATACCAAAGGTACATTCAACCATTCTTCTTACTCTTGTGAGGCGGTAATTAAAAATGCGTTTTGTTCTTGACAATCCTCTGCTACCGTACGGTTTCAAAAGGTGTTCTGACAGCTGGAAGGCTTCATCCCCTACACAGACAAATGGCATAGGTGGACCAGATGTTTGCAGCAGCGGTCTAGGGGATGGGAACTGGAAGGTGTTTCCATACAGTTTACGCCCCATGGCAGACAGTTTGAAAACTTGAGAGTCATTTGAGCGACCATAGGCCCCAATATCAACAGCAATAAATTTGTATTCCGCGTCAGCGATGGCCATGAGGACAATTGAAAAATATTTCTTGTAATTGAAATATTCAGATCCCGATCCGGCTGGCTTTACAATGCGGATATGTTTCCTGTCCACAGCGCCCAAGCAGTTCGGAAACTGACATATCTGTTGAAACTTTTCAGAAATTTCAATCCACCTCTCTGTTGTGGGCTCTGGTAAAAACTCTTCAGCTAAGGAGTCCCACAGTGCACGGCATGTGTGCTTCACTATTCCAGATATGATGTAAATCCCTAGTCTGTACTGGAAATGCAGTGACGAAAGGGATTCTCCAGTTGCAAGAAATCTGTGGGGAATTAAAAAACAATCAATTAGTTTAAAATCACAGCATTACATACCAAAACTCAGCTATAAAACTTGGAGATACAGACTACCACCAACAAGATTGCAGTGAAAGTGTGCTCTGATGCGAGCATATCCAATAAATGTGGCTTACCTTAAAGTCACCAT
Source organism: Dendrobates tinctorius (assembly GCF_039654945.1). NCBI lineage: Eukaryota > Metazoa > Chordata > Amphibia > Anura > Dendrobatidae > Dendrobates > Dendrobates tinctorius. The sequence continues at coordinate 14,728,368 of NW_027361692.1, forward strand.
CAGACGCTCTGCGGGCGAAACAGAGAAGCGGCAATAGGTGTCCGCTTTTCTTATGAGGTGTGCAATGCGCTCCACCAAGTAATCAAAATCCTCCATTTTCATCCGAACACATCCAAAAAATTTCTCCAGGTTTCGTCTAAGGTCCATGCAGAGTGTAGAATAGACCCCATGCGTCACTCTCTTGGCTGTGATGGGGTGGATCCACAAACGTTGTCTACGATGCCTGATGCGCTGCTGTCTCACTCTCTCCTTCTCCAGAACAATCACCCTCAAACGATTCGCCTCCGCTGTAAAATCCGCCAAATTCTTCAAAATATTTCCAATCACAACATCCATCTTCGCCAGTCACTTGCTCTTCTCTCCAACCTGCACTTTCTCCTCTACAACCTGTCAAAGAAGGGCTGTAGAAACACGGTATATATAGTTTTTCAGTAGCCAATCCCGTTCGGAAGGCCACAAGGGGCGTTTTTAAAAACTGGATCCGGCGAAAAACGGATCGAAAACCGGATGAACCGGATAAGATGGATCCGGTTTTGGCTGTCATGCGCAAGACGGATCCGGCACAAAACCACATCCGGTTTTAAAAAACATTTGCAGGATCCGGCGCTCCGGCACGACGCCGGAACGCGCCTGACGGCGAAAACCTGATGTGTGAAAGTAGCCTAACTGCCACAGATCTTTGAATGCTGATCTTTGCATAATTCAGCTCACGCCACTGATTGGCAGTTTTCTGTGTGCACTGTGCATAGGCAGAAAATTTCCAATCAGTGGTGGGGGTGGAGTTATGCAGAGCTCGTGAACATGAAGGACTACATAGCAGCAGGTTTTCTAGTCCTCTACAGTGGACTCTTAGGCTCATTCCCACGATGAGTTTTTGATGAGTTTTTTACGCTGTGGATTTTCGAAAAAATTTGCAAGTAACCTATTTTACTTAATGGATGCCGAAAGGCTGCAGAAAATCAGCAAATACAGCATGCAGCCTAGGATCTCTGTCTACTTTATGCTACATTCAGTTTAGCTGGCAAAATCTTTGGCACAGGTTACCTTTAAGTAAATAGACCTGGCCGGAGGTCCTTGTGCATCAAGTGGGCTGGAGCCCCGCTGAGTAGCAAAGCATAGAAGCCTAAAGTGAAAAAAATGTTCAAAAGAATGAGGGAATGGATAACAAAGAGGTTTTACAAAATAAATGAATAGGAAGAGGATTGGAGCATTTTGTAGGCAATCTTTCATTCAATTTTTTCAAAAACTCCTCTAAGGCTATGTGCCCACGCTAGCGTTTTTAAACGCTCAGGAAAAGGATCCCCTTTCCCAGAAAACGAGCGGAAAAAGACTTGCGTTTCTTGCGCGTTTTTTTACGCGTTTTTGACGCATTTTTGGACACGTGATTTCTGGGAACATTGGAGAAGGCTAAAAACGCTCAGCTATGCGGAAAATAATGTGCATGCTGCGTTTTTAGCCGCTAAGCGATTCCTGAGCGGTTAAAAACGCATGCATTGGCACAAAAAGCCAAAAATGCATGCAAATGAATTAGAAGCATCTTGTATGCATTTCTGCAGCGTCTGAGCCGGCACAAACGCTGCAGAAACGCTTACAAAAATGCAACGTGGGCACACAGCCTAAAACTCCGTGTGCCCATACACTTAAAGAACTATTCTCATCACTGCATTTCATGGCCACGATAAGAATTACTGTATCTCAGTGCCAGCCACCAGAAGTTCTGAAAAGAGCTGAGCGCAGATATGAAAAAAGGCTATAAAAATGCAATTAAAAAACACAAATAACTTAATTTAAATAATATGTGCAGAAATGGTGCAGAAAATCTTCAGCATTCAAAACTCACCAAAAGCTCATTGTGGGAACGTAGCATTACAGAAGTAGAGTCGCTCACTGTGCAACATTGTTTGCATCACTCCTATTAATTTCTATGGGACTGACACAAACAGCTTATTGCAACTTTGCTAAGCAGTTTTCGTAACCCTGCCACTGTTGACAATGACCAAGAAACAGTTATTCCCGTCTTGGCCATGAAAGGCAGAAATGAGAATAGCACTTTAAGGGGCTGAAGCACTGAAGCATTGCAAGATTAGTGAGGGTCTCAGAAGATTGAACCACACCAATCATAAAATTTTGGAATAAACCACTGTATGATTTAGGAATACCCTTTCAACCCTCTCTCTTCATTAATCTAGCTAATATGGTAATTTTGCAACATCATAAAATGAATGGACATAGCCCTCTCCAATGCAGATTGCGCTGTATAGCACTCTCTCATTAACGAGAGCTGGTTGACACACTTAGATATGTGGTGGCACAGTGTTCAAATGTCAAGGTAAAAGCAGCACTCTGAGTAAAGGCTATGTTTTACAGTAGGGCTGAGACACAGGAAGCCACAAGCTCGCATTCACAGGAGGATCATGGTGACAGGCACAGAGGTCTACTGCAGCCCCCCAACTGTAATGACAACTGATTGGAGCCCCATGATAAAGTGAGGGGGGAACCAATGGGTGGTTTCCATAGCGAGCTTCCTGTCTGAATGAATTTAAATTCAGCTGTCAGTGATTGACAGGCACATTTAACTGGTTAACAGCCACGGGTGGATGTCACATCCATCCGCAGCTGTTGGAAGCACTTGATGACAAATTAAATCATTAGTGAGGAGAGACATGCAAATTCAGGGTGAGAGGAACACAGCAAGTTCACGGCCGATGGCGTAAATATACATCGTGAAGGGGTTAAAGAAAATCTGTCACCAGGATTTCACCCCCCCAAACTGTTTACATGTGCATATAGCTTTTGCAAAGACAAGTCAGTCCTTACATGTAGATAGTCAGTCTGTTTCTCCTTTACTAAGAAATCACAGATTGAATCAATAAACAAATGAGACTGAATTGCGCCGCATTTCCATAGCCTCTGCCTCTCTGGCTCCATATGTTGGTTGTGGATTTCTCTGAAATAAGACAAGGGATCGCAGATCAACTTTTTGTGATCTGTATGTCCATATAAACAGATTCCCTTTAAATATTGAAAGACTGTATTATAAATTGTGAAATAAACTACTTGTTTATAAGAGGATATACATAATCTATAGAGTTATGGTGTCACATAGATAAGAAGGGAAGAGACAAAGATTGTGAATAAAATAGTATTTTTATTAAGTTACAAAAATTAAAATAAGATGTATAGTTTAAAAAAAGACTGAATAAGAGAGACTCCAAAAATGGAGGTGGAGAGAGTCAACAGCTGAACAAATAACAGGATGTTATTAAGGTGCACAAAAGATGTTGAAATAAAAAAAGGCAATTGATAAAAAGAGCACCCTGGAATAAATAAACATAAGTAAAAATAAAGATGAACAAAAATATATCTGAACCCAACAGTAGCTTCAGAGCATAAACAATATGGAAAGAACACAAGTGTGCACCATAGTTACAATTGCTTCAGAGAATAATTGATGTAAAAAACAGCACAAGTGTGCACAATGGATTACACTGCTCCTTAATTCTAATATTTATTAAACTAGATGGTGGCACGACTGTAATGCATCGGGTATTCTAGAATATGTATTTATTTATGAAGTTTTAATAATAATGCAATAATGCACCCCCCAATCCTGAAATGCATGGTACCCCTCCCCCCCATCCTGGTATGCATGGTCCCCTCACCCCCCCCAATCCTGATATGCATGGTACCCCTCACCCCCCAAATCCTGGTAAGCATGGTCCCCTCACCCTCCAATCCTGGAATGCATGGTCTTCTCATCCCCCAATCCTGGTATGCATGGTCCTCTCACCTCCTAATCCTGGTATGCATGGTCCTCTCACCCCCAATCCTGGAATGTATGGTCCTCTCACCCCCCAATCCTGGTATGCATGGTCCTCTCACCCCCCAATCCTGGTATGCATGGTCCTCTCACCCCCCAATCCTGGAATGCATGGTCCTCTCACCCCCAATCCTGGAATGCATGGTCCCCTCACCCTCCAATCCTGGTATGCATGGTCCTCTCACCCCTCTTTCCTGGTAAGCTTGGTCCCCTCACCCCCCCTTTCCTGGTGTGCATGGTCCTCTCTCCCCCCTATCGTGGTATGCATGGTCCTCTCACCCCCTATCCTGGTATGCATGGTCCTCTCACCCCCCTTTCCTGGTATGCATGGTCCTCTCACCCCCCTTTGCTGGTATGCATGGTCCTCTCACCCCCTATCCTGGTATGCATGGTCCTCTCACCCCTTTTTCCTGGTAAGCATGGTCACCTCACCCCTCTTTCCTGGTATGCATGGTCCTCTCACCCCCCTTTGCTGGTATGCATGGTCCTCTCACCCCCTATCCTGGTATGCATGGTCCTCTCACCCCTCTTTCCTGGTAAGCTTGGTCCCGTCACCCCCTTTCTTGGTATGCATGGTCCCTTCACCTCCCTTTCCTGGTAAGCATGGTCCCCTCACCCCCTTTCCTGGTATGCATGGTCCTCTCACCCCCTATCCTGGTATGCATGGTCCTCTCACCCTTCTTTTCTGGTAAGCATAGTCCCCTCACCCCCCCTTTCCTGGTATGCATGGTCCTCTCACCCCCCTTTGCTGGTATGCATGGTCCTCTCACCCCCTATCCTGGTATGCATGGTCCTCTCACCCCCCTTTCCTGGTATGCATGGTCCTCTCACCCCCCTTTGCTGGTATGCATGGTCCTCTCACCCCCTATCCTGGTATGCATGGTCCTCTCACCCCTTTTTCCTGGTAAGCATGGTCACCTCACCCCTCTTTCCTGGTATGCATGGTCCTCTCACCCCCCTTTGCTGGTATGAATGGTCCTCTCACCCCCTATCCTGGAATGCATGGTCCTCTCACCCCTCTTTCCTGGTAAGCTTGGTCCCGTCACCCCCTTTCCTGGTATGCATGGTCCCTTCACCTCCCTTTCCTGGTAAGCATGGTCCCCTCACCCCCTTTCCTGGTATGCATGGTCCTCTCACCCCCTATCCTGGTATGCATGGTCCTCTCACCCTTCTTTTCTGGTAAGCATAGTCCCCTCACCCCCCCTTTCCTGGTATGCATGGTCCTCTCACCCCCCTTTGCTGGTATGCATGGTCCTCTCACCCCCTATCCTGGTATGCATGGTCCTCTCACCCCCCTTTCCTGGTATGCATGGTCCTCTCACCCCCCTTTGCTGGTATGCATGGTCCTCTCACCCCCTATCCTGGTATGCATGGTCCTCTCACCCCTTTTTCCTGGTAAGCATGGTCACCTCACCCCTCTTTCCTGGTATGCATGGTCCTCTCACCCCCCTTTGCTGGTATGCATGGTCCTCTCACCCCCTATCCTGGTATGCATGGTCCTCTCACCCCTCTTTCCTGGTAAGCTTGGTCCCGTCACCCCCTTTCCTGGTATGCATGGTCCCTTCACCTCCCTTTCCTGGTAAGCATGGTCCCCTCACCCCCTTTCCTGGTATGCATGGTCCTCTCACCCCCTATCCTGGTATGCATGGTCCTCTCACCCCTCTTTTCTGGTAAGCATAGTCCCCTCACCCCCCCTTTCCTGGTATGCATGGTCCTCTCACCCCCCTTTGCTGGTATGCATGGTCCTCTCACCCCCTATCCTGGTATGCATGGTCCTCTCACCCCCCTTTCCTGGTATGCATGGTCCTCTCACCCCCCTTTGCTGGTATGCATGGTCCTCTCACCCCCTATCCTGGTATGCATGGTCCTCTCACCCCTTTTTCCTGGTAAGCATGGTCACCTCACCCCTCTTTCCTGGTATGCATGGTCCTCTCACCCCCCCTTTGCTGGTATGCATGGTCCTCTCACCCCCTATCCTGGTATGCATGGTCCTCTCACCCCTCTTTCCTGATAAGCTTGGTCCCGTCACCCCCTTTCCTGGTATGCATGGTCCCTTCACCTCCCTTTCCTGGTAAGCATGGTCCCCTCACCCCCTTTCCTGGTATGCATGGTCCTCTCACCCCCCTTTGCTGGTATGCATGGTCCTCTCACCCCCTATCCTGGTATGCATGGTCCTCTCACCCCTCTTTCCTGGTAAGCATGGTCCCATCTCCCCCTTTCCTGGTATGCATGGTCCTCTCACCCCCCTTTAATGGTATGCATTGTCCCCTCACTCCCCTTTCCTGGTATGCATGGTCCCGTCACCCCCCTTTCCTGGTATGCAGGGTCCCCTCACCTCCCTTTCCTGGTATGCATGGTCCTCTCACCCCCCTATCCTGGTATGCATGGTCCCCCTCCCCCTATCCTGGCATGCATGGTCCCCTCCCCCCCTTTGCTGGTATGCATGGTCCCCTCACCCCCCTTTCCTGGTATGCATGGTCCTCCTCCCTCCCCTTTGCTGGTATGCATGGTCCCCCCCTTTGCTGGTATGCATGGTGCCCCCTTTTGCTGGTATGCATGGTCCCCCTCACCCCCCTTCCCTGGTATGCATGGTCTCTGCTAAAATAAAAAATAGTTATATACTCACCTTTCGACGGCCTGTGATCTCCACTCCACGCTCCACGCACTTGGCATCTTCTGGTCCCAGTAATGCTTTGCACGAAACACCGCTGATGACGTCTTGCTCTCGCAAGAGTGACGTCATCTCCGGTCTAAGGCGAAAAAACATTACTGGGACCGTGAGTCCGGGTGCGTGGAAAGAAGATCGGAGGCCGTCGGAAGGTGAGTGTACTCTTTTTTTAATTTTAATTCTCTTTTTTACAGATTAAGGCCTGCGCCCGATTGAGCGCTGCGCCCGACTGCGCCTGTCGCTGATTGGTCGCGGCCTGGCGGCCACGACCAATCAGCGGCAGGCGCAGCTTACTGTTATAAACAGCTGCGCCTGTCACTGATTGGTCGTGGCCTGGCGGCCGCGACAACTCAGCGACGCAGAATTTCGGTTACAGACAGACGATTATATATATAGATGGGGGGCAAAATAAGTCAAAATTCCTGCCTAAAAAGAAATGAAGGGGTGCATATGAGGTGGTACATAAATAGATCAATTTGCCACATAAAAAGTGCCTAAAAAGAGCTGCCGGTACTAACATGCAAGGAGACACATGCTTGTGATAATGTCAACAGAAGGAAATCATATTAAATGTAGATCCTGTTAAACTGTAGATCTAATTTTAATTTTAGTAACTTAATAAAAATTCTATTTTTATTCACAATCATTGTCTCTTCATTTCTTATCTATGTGGCACTATACCTCTATAGATTATGTATATCCTACACTATTGAAGTGTTCTTTGCCTGCATGATTTAGGACCATGGGAATAATTACTTGCATACGAGTCTACTAGAGAAGAGCTCACAGTGTTCACAAACAGGACTGTTACTGCATAGAAATCTCAGCCTGTCTATCATTTACCCCTGACTATCAAATGGTTATTTTTATACACAGTCCATTTTTTGTCCTCAGAGCCCAACAGTCCTAATTTGCCTGTCTTTATCCATTGGTCCTAACTACAGGATCAGACCCTGATCTCAAGAGCCCTGTCTCTCTTCTCACTCAGACTCTGTCTTCAGTTTAACACACTGTACAACTAAATCTCTAGGTTACATCTCAGAAGTTAAGGTAATCTGACATCCGCTATCACTTCTAGTCCCCACAGAACTGACTTTTTTCACAGGCCCTTATGGGATCTTGCTAAAGGGCTCCTAGGATTTGAGGTCCGCATGGAACACACCTACCTTTTGCAAACCACCCTAATTTATTGGCCTGTCTTCTTAGACACAGAATCTTCTTTGATAGGTGTCAAATTACGAATTTCTCAGTTGTATTGTGACAACTAGACCTTCCTTAGTGAGGCAAATGGATCACCTTCCTTTTCAAAATTATTTCAGCCATGCTTAGTCTTGTGGAACACATCCCTACCCTCAATACACCACCCATCCTCTGCAAACAGTTCACTATCAGCTTCAATACCAATGTTCTTGAAGTCAATATTGTCTTCTAGCACATTGCAAACCTCTTTCATGAAACTCTCATCAAGTCTAAATTGCTCACATAGACCAAATGTAGGTTGATGATAAGCAGTCTTGACTATTGGCTTCAAACTGGCTCTTTTATTTATTCACCGCTGCTCTTCTTTACAGCGCCTTTGTGATAGTGCCAAGGAACAGCACATTCCCATCACAACTTATTGTATATTGAAAATGACGGTGCTGAGGTCACAGGAGTTCATGCCGTCAGCGATCACAGACTCAGTGACATCACCGCTCGTAATCCATTACTAAGCCGGGATTAATGTCACCTTACAATAGCAAGGTGACATTAACCCCTTATTACCCCACTTGCCACAGCTACAGGGCAAGTGGGAAGAACCCGCCAAAGCTCCAGAATAGGCCCATTTAATAGATGCGCCTTTTCTGGGCAGCTGCAAGCTGCTGTTTTTAGGCTGAGGGGGTATATTCATAGCTCCTTACCAGCCTGAGAATAGCAGCCCGCACCTGTATAGTTTTGCTGGGTTGGATAAAAAAATAAGGGGGACCCCACGTCTTTTTTTTCATTCATTCTTCCCTACTCGGGCTGTTGCCAGCAGAGCAGGGAAGAATGACAGCCGTGTTCAGCACCACATGCAGGGGAACAGTGCTTACTGCAGTGCTACTTCCCCTGCAGCCGTCCATGTGGCACTGATGCGGCACACTGGCAGCACACGGTTGCCACACGGATGTGCCACATGGACACACGCACACAGATATCTCCAGTACCGGTTTCTCCAGTACCGGAAATATCCGGTGTGTGAAACCGGCCTAAGACGGAGAAGTGGTTTAACTCCAATAGACTTTGTCCATGGCACCTTTGCTGATATGCGTATACTGTGTGTATATATATTATATATATATACAGGTGCCTCTCAAAAAATTAGAATATCATCAAAAAGTTAATTTATTTCAGTTCTTCAATACAAAAAGTGAAACTCATTTACTAAAGAGAGAGTCATTACAGAGTGATGTATTTCAAGTGTTCGTTTCTGTTAATGTTGATGATTACGGCTTACAGCCAATGAAAGCCCAAAAGTCATTATCTCAGTAAGTTAGAATACTTTTAACACCAGCCTGAAAAAAATATTTTAAAATCCAAAATGTTGGCCTACAGAAATGTATGTTCAGTAAATGCACTCAATACTTGGTCTGGGCTCCTTTGGCATCAATTACTTCATCAATGCAGCGTGGCATGGAGGCGATCAGCTTGTGGCACTGCTGAGGTGTTATGGATGCCCAGGTTACTTTGATAGCAGCCTTCAGCTTGTCTGCATTTTTGGATCTGGTGTCTCTCATCTCCTTCTTGACAATACCCCAGAGATTCTCTATGGTGTTAAGGTCAGTTGAGTTTGCTGGCCAATCAAGCACAGTGATACCATTGTTTTTAAACCGGGTATTGGTATTTTTGGCAGTGTGGACCGGTGCCAAGTCCTGCTGGAGAATGAAATATCTATCTCCAATAAGCTTGTCAGAAGAGGGAAGCATGAAGTGCTCTAAAATTTCCTTGTAGATGGCTGCGCTGACTTTGGTCTTGATAAAACACAGTGGACCTACACAAGCTGATGACATGACTCCCCAAACCATCACTGATTGTGGATACTTCACACTAGACCTTGGAAATCAAGGTTCCATAGACTGGAGAAAGAGTGGAGAGGCACACAATTCAAGCTGCTTAAGTTCTAGTGTGAATTGCCCACAATCAGTTTAATAGGAAAGCCAAAATCCCAAAACAAAATATCCACAGTGAAAAAAAAATCATTCCTCTTCTGCTGCTTTCACTGCTCCTAGAAATAATTTTATGGTGATGTTGTGAGGTTGTGGACTCTCTTGTCCCATTCCTGCCCTGAAGACCACTATCGTACGCATAAGTGTAATGTGAATAATGTTATGCGATTTTATGCACATAATGTGTATGTAAATAATGTAATATGATATACCAATGTGTAGAATAGTGGGGATTAAAGGAAATAGGTTATTAGTAATACACTGTAAAGAATAGTTAATGTTGGGTACATGCTCACAGATGTGAGGGCAATATCTATATATATAAAGCTGAGTGTATGCATGTGTGTGTATGTATCAAGCCACACCCACTCCACATAGACCTGCCCACTCTGCATAGCCACACTCACTGCAAACACAAAGCCCTGTCAACACTGCCCAAGTTGTTAGTGCAGAATGCTCCTTGCAGCCTTTCTGGGATTGATGCTGTGTGTGAGACGGATTCCTGCAGCCCATGATCTGCAATCAAGCACCAGATGACATTGGTTGAGAGGAGGACATTGCCTGGAGGAGGACTATGGCATGAGCTGGGTGCCAGTCACCTGGGTCGTGGTGTTGCAGAATGGAGCTGTCCACTGACTGTGGTGCTGCAGGTGTAGTGCCAGCTCTGCCCACTCTAGCCTCGCTATGTACAAGAAGAGCGGCATTGCGCATGCCCGAAAGACTCCCCTATTGTTAGCATTGCACAAGCCTTCCTGGGAAAAAGTGCTGTAGCGTTTAGTCACCCAGAGCACAAGGTAAAAATGGCCTGGATTCCTCACTGCAAGAGGGTATTGTAGCAGGCAGATGTAGTCTGTGTGTGTAGGTGCAGGCAGCCCAGCACTGATGTCCTCCCTACCTGGGCAGCAGACTGGGTATGTCCCCCTGACTAAAACTGGCAGAAGAGTTAACCCCTTCCTGACCAGTGACACAGCGTATGTGTCATGAAAGTCAGTGCCAATCTGACCAATGACGCATATGCTGTGTCATGACTTTAAAGCCCCCCTGCGGGTCGGGTGACCGGGGTCAATGAAATGTCACCTGCCCCCACGTGGCTACGATTGCTCTGATTTGCTGTTAAAAGTGAAACAGCCAATCAGAGCAATAGTAATATTTCATCAATTAAATTTAATGAAATATTACAAACCAGCCATGGCCGATGCTGCAGTAGCATCGGACATGGCTGGAGACAGTTATCTGCCCCCCCACAGGCGATCTGCCTCCCTGCCACTGAATGACAGCGGCGATGTGCTGCCGCTGTCATCATCTGCTCCCCCGCCTTCCCTCCACCCCCCCAGCTTCCAATCATCCCCCCGGTACCTTCCGAGTGCCGCTGTCGCTCCCGGTGTCCCGCGGTCCCGGATCATGGGCACCGCCATCTTGGAAAATGGTGGGTGCATGCGCAGTGCGCCCGCTCAAATCTGCCGGCTGCAGATTCAATTCATTCATTTTGATCACTGTGATGAACTCTCACAGTGATCAAAATGAAATAAAAAGTAAATAAACTTCCCTCTTTATCACCCTATAGGTAGGAACAAATACTAAAATAAAGAAAATATATTTATTTTTCCATTAGGGTTAGGGTTAAGGTGGAATTAGGGTTAGGGTTGTAATTAGGGTTAGGGTGGAATTAGGGTTAGGGTTAGGGTGGAATTAGGGTTAGGGTTGGAATTAGGGTTAGGGTGGAATTAGGGTTAGGGTTGGAATTAGGGTTAGGGTTAGAATTAGAGTTATGGTTGGAATTAGGGTTAAGATTAGGGTTAGGGTTGGGATTAGGGTTAGGCTTGTGGTTAGGGTTATGGTTAGGGTTGGGATTAGGGTTAGGGGTGTGTTGGAGATAGGGTTGTGGTTAGGCGTGTGTTGGGGTTAGGGTTGGAGTTAGAATTGAGGGGTTTCCACTGTTTAGGCACATCAGGGGGTCTCCAAGTGCGACATGGTGCCACCATTGATTCCAAGCCAATTTTGCGTTCAAAAAGTCAAACAGTGCCCCCTCACTCCCAAGCCCCGACGTGTGCCCAAACAGTGGTTTACCCCAACATATGAGGTATCAGCGTACTCAGGACAAATTGCACAACTTTGGGGGTCTAATTTCTCCTGTTACCCTTGGGAAAATAAAAAATTGGGGGCTAAAAAATTATTTTTGCGGAAAAAAGATTTTTTTGTTTTCACATCTCTGCGTTATAAACTTCATCTAGATTAGTTACTTGGAAGGTCTAGTTTCCAAAATGGGGTCACTTGTGGGGGGGTTTCTACTGTTTAGACACATCAGGGGCTCTGCAAGCGTAACGACGACTGCAGACCATTCCATCAAAGTCTGCATTTCAAAATGTCATCTGGTGGCATGGATGAGGGTTCGGTGACCCCTCCTCAAGGGGGGTACTATTGTGAATTCTCTCTCTGGCTTCCCTCTGGTGTTTACTGAAGATAGTGGAGTTGGTCAGATTGAGAGTTCTCTTTCTGGGCTCCCTTTGGTGGTTACTGGAGGTAGTGGAGCTGATCTGATTGACAGAGGCTTGCCACCTGATAATGAGGAAGATGATTGGAGATCTGGGGTTTCTGATTGGGATTTAAGACGGCTGACTCCCTCCATCCATGCTGGTGATTTTCTTCTTGTGCCTCCTGAGGTCTGATGTCTCCTGCTCTTTCCCTGCATGTCCAGCTAAGTGGTTCATTTGCTATTCTGTTTGTATTTGATCTGGCTTTGTTTATATCTGCTCTGTGTGGGTCAGCTAGCTCCGGCTGGGGCTGTGCTGAATCACTGCCCATATGTTACTGCATGTGCCAGTTTGTTTTGTCCCCTTTTATATTGGTTTCTTTTTGCTTTGCTTTCAGAATATACCAGAGTGCTGATTAGTGGGGTCGTAGTCGTGCGACTTCAGTGTTTTTGCGCATCAGACGTGTTGGACTTTTTGCAGGGTTTTTTGTGAATGCAGACAGTGTCTTTCCTTTCCTGTCCTGTCTAGTCAGTTTGGGCCCCATCGATTGCTCAGTCTATTTTTCTGCCTGCGTTTGTGTTTTCATCTTGTCTCACCGACAATATATGTTTGGGGGCTATCTATTCCTTTGGGGTCTGCTCCGGGGCAGTTTAGATTTCCCCTTTCTTGCTTTAGGCTTATTTAGCTGTTATGATTGGGTCACCGAGGAGGAAAACAAAACCAAACTAAGTCACAGAAAACCACAGAGGTTGGTAACTACGCGGATTGCAGACCCCTTATCCTAATCACACAACTAACAGCAGTCGTGGAGCGTACCTACGATGATTCTAGACGCCTCGTCACAGCCGAAGAACTAGATAAGCCTAAAGCAAGAAAAGGGGAAATCTAAACTGCCCCAGAGCAGACCCCTAAGGAACAGACAGCCCCCACACATGTATTGATGGTGAGACAAGATGAAAACACGAACACAGGTAGGAAAATAGGCTGAGCAAACGATGGGGCCCACACTAACTAGACAGGACAGGAAAGGAAAGATACTGTCTGCAATCACGCCAAAAAACCCTGCAAAAAATGTCCAACACTTCCGATAGCAAAAAAACCCTGAAGTCACTAGACTTCACCCACTATATCAGCACTCTGGCATATTCTGAGAACAGAGCAAAAAGAGGACAATCTAATTAAGGGACAAAAAGCAAACTGGCACATACAGTAACAAAAGAGTGGAAATTCAGCACAGCCCCAGCCGGGGCTGGCTGACCGCACAAAAACTGAATAGACAAAACCAAATCAAATGTGAACATTAGCAGAGAAAACTTAGCTTGAGAAGACAGGAACTGAGCTGGAAACCAAGACCTCAGTAGGCTGGAAAAAATCACCAGCATGGGAATAGAGAGTCGGCTGTCTTAAATCCAGTCTGAGACTCCAGATGTCCAATCGTCATCCTCATTGTCAGGTGGCAGGTCTCTGTTAATTAGATCAGCTTCATTACCTCCTGCCACCACCAGAGGGAGCCCGGAAAGAGAACTCACAACTCATCTGTCAGCACAAACAGTTCCCTCACCAGAAACCAAAGGCAGACCAGAAAATGAGTTCACAACAGTTAGCTCTCCGGCTGTGCCGAGGCGTCTAGGATCATCGTAGGTACGCTCCACGGCTACTGCTAGTTGTGTGGATAGGATCAGGGGTCTGCATCCACTTAGTTACCACCCTCTCTGGTTTTCTGTGGCTTAACCTGGTCCTGCTATCCTCCTCGGTGACCCACTCATAACAGGATTAGATGCACAGCTCAACAGACAATGTCACACAGGACAGTATTAGATACACAGCTCAGCAGACTGTATCACACAGAATAGGATTAGGTACACGGCTCAGCAGACTGTATCACACAGGATAGGATTAGATACATGGCTCAGCACAAAGTATCACACAGGATAGGATTAGATACACGGATCAGCAGACAGTATCACACAGGATAGGATTAGATACACGGTTCAGCAGTCAGTATCACACAGGATAGGATTAGATACACAGGTCAGGAGACAATATCACACAGGATAGGATTAGGTACAAAGCTCAGGAGACAGTATCTCACAGTATAAGGTTAGATACACAGCTCAGCAAACAGTATCACACAGGACATGATTAGATACATAGCACAGCAGATGGTATCACACAGGATAGGATTAGATACACAGCTCAGCATCAGGATGTGCCAAAGGAGAGGACATTTTCATTCCAAAAATTCCACTCATTCCATCTGATTTGCCTTTTTATTGTAAACGCCTCCAGTTTCCACTTCGACTGGCATTTGCAATGTCCATTAACAAGGCTCAGGGACAGGCCATGAAAGTAGTAGGGATCGATTTGCAATATCCATGCTTTTCTCATGGTCAACTTTATGTGGTCTGTTCAAGAGTTGGAACTGCCAAGAATCTATTCATCTTTGCATCGAAAGGAAGAACCAAAAATGTTTATCAAAATGCTCTCGAATGAGTTGAAAATAAAATACTATCAATAAATAGGTAATCGTTTAGTTAATTTGTGTTGCAAATCTGTAGTGTTGAATATATGATGTGAAATGTTTTCATGTGCAATATAATCATTATAATTTGTTATTACTACCCATAGTTAGTTACTATGTCCAGGCAACGCCGGGCTCTTCAGCTAGTTCAAAATAAAGTAAAAAAAAGTATTTTCCACTGTGCCATGTGATTCATGAGCCTTGAACGCGAGCGAATCATGAGTGTAAAATATTTCACAGACCAACAGTCAATTGCAGACCAAATGAAATATGCCAGTTCAACTTTACTAATCAAGCTACAAGTACAGTGATATCCATAAACAACAAGAATAAGTATAAATTGCCCAAAAATAAACACTTTTATTGAATGCAAAAATAGTTTTTGCATTCAATAAAAGTGTTTATTTTTGGGCAATTTATACTTATTCTTGTTGTTTATGGATTCTAATTTGAGTTTTTGCCGTTATTATTCATTGGGTTTTTGTTGTTTAAGTACAGTGATATACCAAGTGCCAAATATACAAAGTGTTTGTTCACTCCTGCATTTGGGAATTCGTTTTTTTTCCTTTCTGTATTTTGAATGCATGTCCAAAATATACTCATATACAACTCTTGCAAATGGAGGCAGAAGGGTCATATTGTTTATTTTTTGGTCTGTCTGGCTTCCATTTGTGTTAGTTTTTTTTAACCGAAAAAAAAGGACATCATTCAGAAATTTTTCTTCCATTCCAGAAACTGACACAAAACTAAACCCAAATGAACCCTATAATAATCAATGGGGTCCTCTTTCTTACATTTGTAGCAGCTATGCAACTGATTCATTACGGATATGAATTCTGTTTGGCATTCATAAAATGGAACAGGCAAGCAGAAATCTTGACTGCAGATCTGAACATCACTTTTTAGACAGTTTCATGCTGTTTGATAAATTTTATGCAGTTTTAAATAGTTTAGTGTAAGTTTATATCACTTCTAAAGATTCAACAATAGGGTCCAAAGCACAAGATTAGAGGAGCTAGACACTCCAAATCAACAGCTCTCACTTATCCTAACTAACGATCATTTACTGCCTTAGGATATAGAGAGATTTCAGCAATAATATTTTAAAAATTAATAGTTTATTAACACATAATTGAAAATATACATAGAAAAAGGAGAGAGATTAAAAAACAGGGTGGGAATAAACCTCCAAAATGGTGATGTGTTTGGTCAAAGGCTGGGCCTTTTATGTAATGTGAGGTTCATAGCATAAACATCCGTCTAATG
The DNA here is from genome assembly GCF_039654945.1 of Dendrobates tinctorius. Lineage (NCBI taxonomy): Eukaryota > Metazoa > Chordata > Amphibia > Anura > Dendrobatidae > Dendrobates > Dendrobates tinctorius. The sequence goes on from NW_027361692.1 coordinate 14,744,299, forward strand.
CCCAAATTAATATACTGTACTGTATGTCAAAACATATTTGTTAGGAATCTGTGTCCTGCCATACTAATGCAGAGATCCAGATCCTCACATTCATCTCCAGAGGCTAAGTCCTTTCAGCCAGCTTGTGAGCATGCTCCTGGAATGAGCTCCCATTGGAGTTCAGGAGTCAGGTGCTCAGGTCCTGCTCTTAATTCCATTGGTTCAGCTCAGGTCTCTGGAGATTTCCGGAAGGTCCCGGTCACTATAAAAAGTGTGCATGGCCGTTATGCCATGCGCTAGTATTTACTGATACTTGCTGCTGTATGTTTGTTGATGGATGCTTGGTCTGGTGCATGACTTATTATGAAACCCCTTCCCTCGGTTATTATGAATGTGTGAGTGATTGGGTCAGCCAGTAGCAGCGCTAGCGCCAGTGCACTCAAGCTTCAGCCATCTCAGCAGCAAAGCGTCCTGCATCGCGCTTGCGTTATTGCGGTTGCAGACTTCTGTGGCATTCGCAGTTGCGACGCCGTGCACATGCTCATTCACGGTAAGTCCGTTTGGCTGTAGTGCCACTTTAACTACTCCTGTGTTCGGCTACCGTACGTGTGCCGCTGTGTCCCTGTGCGTTTAACAGGCTCAGCGTTACCTTTTCTTTATTATTTTTCTGTGCAGCTCTGTGTCCTATAACAGAGATTGCCTCTTTTGCACTTGGGTGATTTAGAACCCTGTGCACACTACCGCTGTAGTGCACTGCCTCCCTTAGCAGCGGTTTTGCCATCTGCTGCCTGGTGGATCCCGAGTGGCGAAGGCACTTTAATTATTTATTTTTTTAGTGCCTTCCGCCACTCATAACATAATACTAGCGCCAGGGTCTGGCTAGAGATGGCAGATCAGCAGCAGCTGTTACAGCTTGTGCGTCAGTTCGAGGCTCGTCTTGCTACCCTTGAGAGGTCTCTCGCAGCTGCACAGGCTACAGATGCTGCCGTCCAGGCACTCACGGATGCGGTAGGGCGTATGTCCATGTCCGCCCTTGTGCCGACAGTTACCCGCCACCCGTTGCCCGATAAATATGCTGGGGATGGCGCCTCCTGTAGGGGTTTTATCAGCCAGTGCTCAATACACCTAGAGCTGCTGGCAGCACAATTCCCTACGGAGTGGGCTAAGGTTGCATTTGTTATCTCCCTACTGTCGGGCAAGGCACTGGAATGGGCTACGCCTCTGTGGGAGCATGGTGACCCCGAGATTCGGTCCGCGGCTAACTTGCTAACTGCCATCAGGCAAGTTTTTCTCAGTCCTCGGGTCACGCATGATACGTCCCTACAGTTACTTGCCCTTACTCAGGGGTGACTCTCGGTTAGCCAGTATGCCGTCCGTTTTCGGACACTGGCGTCCGAGTTGGAATGGTCCGACAAGGCCCTAATCCCCGTTTTTTGGTGAGGTCTAGCGGAGCATGTGAAGGATGCTCTCTCTACTAGAGAGATTCCCACTAGCTTGGAAGAGCTAATCTCAGTCTCCTCAAGTATCGATCTCCGTTTTTCGGAGCGCGGTATGGAGCGGCCTCACTCCAAGCGCAAATCCGTTTCAGCTCCCAAATTTTTTGTACCCCTTGAGCTAGACGAGCCAGAGGTTCTACCTCCTGTGCCCATGGAGGTGTCTTGCACCAACTTTAATACAGACTCTGACCAGGAATCCATCTGCCGTTGTCATCATGTCTGTGTGGTTTCTCCGGAAGCCGGTTCCCCGCAAAGGTTGGAGTCTGAACTGGTTATCGAGACCTTTGTTCCTCCTCATCTTAGGGCTCAGGTGCTCGCCTGGGCACATGCGCCTAACACGCACCACCATCGGGGCTATATGCAGGTCTCAAAACTGTTGACTGGTGAGTATTGGTGGCCCCATAGAGCTCGGGACATAAAAAGATTTATTCAGGCTTGCACTTTATGTGCTCAGCCTAACCCTCCTAGACAGAGGGTGGCGACATCTGCCGAAACGCGGCAGCGTGCCTCTGTCACTCCCGCTCCTACTATCTCCCAAGTGTCCCTCTTGAAACCTGGTGACCTCGGTTCCTCTGATGCCTTCCAGGTGTCTCGGGTTACTGTAACTCCTACCTGGACACCAAGCTCGCCCTCGGACGAGTTTGAGCCCTGTGCCGCTGTAGGACACAGGGTATTCACCCAGAGGGCTCGGGGAGGAGGGGGCCTTAGGAGGGGGGTAATGTTAGGAATCTGTGTCCTGCCATACTAATGCAGAGATCCAGATCCTCACATTCATCTCCAAAGGCTAAGTCCTTTCAGCCAGCTTGTGAGCATGCTCCTGGAATGAGCTCCCATTGGAGTTCAGGAGTCAGGTGCTCAGGTCCTGCTCTTGATTCCATTGGTTTAGCTCAGGTCTCTGGAGATTTCCAGAATGTCCCGGTCACTATAAAAAGTGTGCATGGCCGTTATGCCATGCGCTAGTATTTACTGATACTTGCTGCTGTATGTTTGTTGATTGATCCTTGGTCTGGTGCATGACTTATTATGAAACCCCTTTCCTCGGTTATTACGAATGTGTGAGTGATTGGGTCAGCCAGTAGCAGCGCTAGCGCCAGCGCGCTCAAGCTTCAGCCATCTCAGCAGCAAAGCGTCCTGCATCGCGTTTGCGTTATTACGGTTGCAGACTTCTGTGGCGTTTGCAGTTGCGACGCCGTGCACACGCTCATTCACGGTAAGTCCGTTTGGTTGTAGTGCCACTTTAACTACTCCTGCGTTCGGCTATCGTACGTGTGCCGCTGTGTCCCTGTGCGTTTAACAGGCTCAGCGTTACCTTTTCTTTATTATTTTTCTGTGCAGCTCTGTGTCCCATAACAGAGATTGCCTCTTTTGCACTTGGGTGATTTAGAACCCTGTGCACACTACCGCTGTAGTGCACTGCCTCCCTTAGCAGCGGTTTTGCCATCTGCCGCACGGTGGACCCCGAGTGGCGAAGGCACTTTAATTATTTATTTTTTTAGTGCCTTCCGCCACTCATAACATAATACTAGCACCAGGGTCTGGCTAGGGATGGCAGATCAGCAGCAGCTGTTACAGCTTGTGCATCAGTTCGAGGCTCGTCTTGCTACCCTTGAGAGGTCTCTCGCAGCTGCACAGGCTACAGATGCTGCCGTCCAGGCACTCACGGATGCGGTAGGGCGTATGTCCATTTCCGCCCTTGCGCCGACAGTTACCCGCCTCCCGTTGCCCGATAAATATGCTGGGGATGGCGCCTCCTGTAGGGGTTTTATCAGCCAGTGCTCGATACACCTAGAGCTGCTGGCAGCGCAATTCCCTACGGAGCGGGCTAAGGTTGCTTTTGTTATCTCCCTACTGTCGGGCAAGGCGCTGGAATGGGCTACGCCTCTGTGGGAGCATGGTGACCCCGAGATTCGGTCCGTGGCTAATTTTTTTTAGTGCCTTCCGCCACTCATAACAATATGGTTCTCATAGTCAGCAATCTAATGCCCAAAATCTTGTCATATATGCCAGAGAATCTAGTTCAGTCCACATAGAAAAATTCCTTATCCGTTGCAGACTCCAAAAAAGTGCATAGTGCAAACAAAATGTAAGGGGGTGAGGTAGAGGAGGAGCCAAGGGAGGGTTGTCTCCTCTGCTCCGTGCCCGGAACCATTGAGCAGGGCAGCAGGTTCACCGGGGGACACGTTAGCAGCCTGTTCAGCAGCCAGGAACAGAAAGGGGGGTGAGCTGAGAGCGGGAAAACAGCACGCGCTTTGCTCAGAACAGCGCAGACATCAGACAGGAGAGGACGCTGACGCAGGCGGGGAGAGAACTCTGGTACAGCCGCCAGAGTCAGAGAGACCGCGGAAAAAGACTGCAGACCGTGAGTACGTGAAGCCTGGGACTGCAGTGTCAGGAAGGTTGTGCACTCCCCCCTGTGATAAGATGCTCCCCCGCAGAGAGACTGTGCTATGTGGCAAGACACTTCCCTGCAAAGAAGCTGCATTCAGTAACGGAGCTGTGACCTGTTTAGAGAGACTGAGCCACGTACAAGGTTGCGGTGACTTATGTGTTAATGCAGAGCCCCTGATTCCTGTGAGAGAGCACCGTTGCAGAGTAAGAGAGAAGGACTTAGAGCAAAAGGGGATATCGTCAGTCTCATACCCCTCTGGCTCCCGCATTAACCCCTCGTACCAATGTTAAAGGCCCAGGACACAGAGGACTATGGACTACAAGCGCCGCTGGTGATTCGGCGCCAACGTTGGAGAAGAGTGACCCCTGCAGACTGATAAGTTATCACCATAGGAAAATAACTCTTATTACCGTTGAATTCTGTTTATGCTTTTCGGCTGTTTGCTAAACCCGTTCACATTATGTTCATATTTTATACTGTTAACTTTACCAGTATTATTCCCTGTAAATAAACCTCCCCTTTAATTGTTGGTCCGTCTGCTCCGTGGTGACATACCTATTCCTGCACGCTTCTTACAAATGCTTAGTGCAAAAAAAGAAGTCTAATTTAAAGGCAATTGTTGTGGACAGACTATAGCACTAGCACACATGTTATCACAATTGTTTCTCACAAATACAAGTTGATAAGAATCAAAGTACAGTATATCACATATCATCAGTGCCAAAGAATAAAGTGGTAAGTGTTGTGAGCTCATCTGTTCATTCATCTTTTGTGTCCGAGGATCTCCCTCTTCTGGTGAAGGAAGGTAGTGAGGCTGATTTTGATGAAAGAAACCAAACACCTGATCAGGTGGATGGTGACTGGGTAACGGGAACTTCAGACTGGATATAAGGCAGCCGACGCCCTTCTGAGTCGCTGGTGATTTCTCTGCTGGATTCTGGGAGACCAATCTGATTCCTGCTTCCCAAAGATAAGCTTTTGCTTTGCTATTGAACTTATTAGTTTTGGTTTTGTTTACCTTGTTTTTTGGAGTTCTGCCATCCCCGGCCGGGGGTGTGTTGGATTCTTTTTCCTTGATCAGTGTTCTCTTTTGCTCTGCTTCCAGAATATTCTGAGTGCTGATATAGGGCTTGAAGTCTAGTGACTTCAGGGTCCTTTTTGCTTATCAGTTGTGTTGGTAATATTTCTAGCAGGGTTTTCTCGGATTGCAGCTTTTCTGTCCTGTCCTTTTTAGTTAGCTTGTGCCCCATCGTTTGCTCAACCTATCTTTCTGTCTGTGTTAGTGTTTTATAATAATAATAATAATAATTTTTATTTATATAGCGCCAACATATTCCGCAGCACTTTACAATTAAGCGGGGACATGTACAGACAATAAATTCAATACAAGTTAAGACAATTCAAACAGTGACATTAGGAGTGAGGTCCCTGCTCGCAAGCTTACAATCTACAAGGAAATGGGGGGACACAGTAGGTGAAAAATGCTTGTTAATTCAGGTCTGGCAATTATAATAGGGATTTTCATATAAAGCTGCATGATCTGGTCATCAGCCCGTGTGTTTAAGTGCAATAGACAAGTATCAAGTGCAGTTATCCTGTGCATGAAGGGTGTGGAGACAGATGAATAGTAGGGTGCAGATTCAGAATAATATTTGGAAGGAGGGAACAGGGCAAAGTTAGCTTGCTGGGTAGTTGATGTGGTAGGCTTGTTTGAAGAGATGGGTTTTCAAAGCGCGCTTGAATAGGTCAGGGCTAGGTATCAGTCTGATCGCCTGGGGAAGTGCATTCCAGAGAGCTGGAGCAGCACGAGAGAAGTCTTGGAGGCGGAGGTGCGAGGTTCGGATTACGGGGGATGTTAGTCTTAGGTCATTTGTAGAACGGAGGGCACGTGTAGGGCGATAGACAGAGATGAGAGAGGAGATATAAGGCGGTGCAGAACAGTGGAGAGCTTTGTGGGTGAGAGAGATGAGTTTATACTGGACCCTGTAGCGAATAGGTAGCCAGTGTAATGACTGGCACAAGATGGAGGCATCGGTGAAGCGGCTGGACAGAAATATGACCCTGGCTGCCGCATTCAAGATGGATTGGAGAGGAGAAAGTTTGGTAAGAGGGAGACCGATCAGAAGAGAGTTGCAGTAGTCCAGGCGAGAATGAATAAGAGCGACAGTAAGAGTCTTAGCAGTTTCAAAGGTGAGAAAAGGTCGGATTCTGGAGATGTTTTTAAGATGCAGGTGACAAGAGCGACTGAGTGATCGGATGTATGGAGTAAAGGAAAGTTCAGTGTCGAATATGACCCCAAGACAGCGTGCATGCTGCTTGGGAGTTATGGTTGAACCCTCCAGGGTTATTTCGATGTTAGGTAGAGTGAGGTTAGTAGAGGGGAGAAACACAAGAAGTTCAGTTTTAGAGAGATTTAGTTTCAGATAGAGGGAGGACATGATGCTAGAGACAGCAGACAGACAATCCTTGGTATTTTGAATTAGGGTAGGGGTGATGTCAGGGGAAGAAGTGTATAATTGGGTGTCATCAGCATAGAGATGATACTGGAACCCAAATCTGCTGATTGTTTGTCCAATAGGGGCAGTGTATAAAGAGAAGAGGAGGGGGCCTAGGACTGAGCCCTGCGGGACCCCGATAGTAAGGGGACGAGAAGAGGAAGAGGAGCCGGAAAAAGATACAGTGAAGGAGCGGTCAGAGAGGTAGGAGGAGAACCAGGAGAGGGCCGTGTCCTTGAGGCCTATAGAGCGGAGCATAGTGAGGAGGAGCTGGTGATCCACAGTGTCAAATGCGGCAGAGAGATCCAGGAGAATCAGCAGGGAGCAATGACCTTTCGATTTAGCGGTTATTAAATCATTAGAGACTTTAGTGAGGGCAGTTTCAGTAGAGTGTAAAGAGCGGAAACCAGATTGTAAGGGGTCGAGAAGAGAGTTATCCGAGAGATAGCGGATTAGACGGGAGTGGACCAGGCGTTCCAGGAGTTTAGAGATGAAGGGAAGGTTAGAGACAGGTCTGTAGTTAGCAGTGCAGTTCTGGTCCAGGGATGGCTTTTTAAGTAAAGGGGTTATGATGGCATGTTTAAATGAGGAGGGAAATATACCTGAAGAAAGAGAGAGGTTAAATATTTTAGTCAGGTGAGTGGTGACCACTGGTGAGAGAGACTGCAGGAGCTGTGAAGGAATAGGGTCACTGTTGCAGGTTGTAGGCCGAGCAGAAGCGAGGAGCTTGGAAACTTCTTCTTCTGAAACAGGCTCAAAGATGTCTAGTGAGCTTGAGGTGCGGCAGGGAAGGGGATCCAGGCACTGAGGAGATAGGGCTGAGATATCCTGATGGATGTGGTTGATTTTTTCTAGGAAATAAGTGGCCAGATCCTCACCGCTGAGGTTGGTGATGGGGGCCTGTACTTTAGGTTTCAGGAGGGAGTTTAAGGTTTCAAAAAGTCGTCTTGGGTTGTTGGATAGTGAGGTGATGAGGGTGGTGAAGTAGGATTGTTTGGCCAGATGAAGGGCAGAGTTATAGGTTTTGAGCATGAACTTATAGTGGATGAAGTCTTCTGCTAAGAGAGATTTTCTCCACTGCCGCTCTGCACACCTCGAGCAGCGCTGAAGAAAGCGTGTTTGCGTTGTGTGCCAGGGCTGCCGTTGTCTGTGTCGGGTCTTTCTGCGTATAGAAGGTGCTGCTTCATCTAGGGCATTCTTCAGTGTATTATTGAAGTGTGACAATGCTATGTCTGGACAGGAGAGGGTGGAGATGGGGGCTAAAGATGTGTGGAGATTGTCCCTAAGCTGTTGGGTATTAATGGTACGTGTATTCCGATAAGTGTGGTAAGTGGGGGTGTTCCGGGTGAGGAGACAATTTTTGACAGAGAAGGAAAGAAGGTTGTGGTCCGAGAGCGGGAGGGGTGAATTAGTAAAGTCGTGCAGCGAGCCGGGACGGGAGAAAACCAGGTCCAGAGTATTCCCGTCCTCATGTGTAGGAGAATTAGTAAACTGTGAGAGGCCGAATGAAGAAGTTAGAGAAAGAAGATGAGAGGCAGACTGGGAGAGCGGATCATTGATGGGGATGTTAAAGTCTCCCATGATGAGGGTGGGGATGTCACAGGATAGAAAGTGAGTAAGCCAGGTGGTGAATTGGTCTAGAAACTGGCGGGAGGAGCCTGGAGGGCGATAAACGACCGCCACTCGTAAGGAGAAGGGCTTAAAGAGTCTGACGGCGTGGACTTCAAAGGAAGGAAATGTAAGTGAGGGAACCGGGGGGATGACCTGGAAAGCACATTGTGATGAAAGGAGCAAACCAACACCTCCACCCTGTCTGTTCTCAGGTCTGGGGGTGTTTTCATCTTGCTTCACCATCATTATATGTTGGGGGCTGCCTATTGCTTTGGGGTCTGCTCTGGGGCAGTCAGTTTTTCCCTTTTCTCTCTTTAGGCTTATGTAGATCTCCGGCTGTGACGAGGTGTCTAGGATCACCTTAGGAACTCTCCACGGCTACTGCTAGTTGTGTGATAGGATTAGGGGTCTGCAATCCGCTAGATTCCTACTTCTCTGATTTTCAGGGCTGAGCTTGTGTTTTGTTTTTTCGTCCTCGGTGACTCAATCATAACAGAATCACCAGCCATACCGCAGATTCTAGGGTACTCAAAAGCAGGAAGGAATTGTTTCAAAAAGAAAGAAAAAAGGAAAAAAAAAGGTGTCAGAATTTTTTTTTTGTGTATATTTTTTCCTCTTTTTCTCTGAGGCCGTAGGAGGAATATATATATATTTTTTTCTGATGGAGTTTAAGCAATTGTTTGATCATGTGGAGCAGCTTGCTGCTGAGGAGCAAGGAATTTCCGCCTATCTTGCTCGTTCACACGCTGCTGAACCAAAAATCCCCACTCCTGATGTTTTTTAGGGATCGGTCTAAATTTTTGAATTTTAAGAATAATTGTAAATTATTTCTTGCCTTGCAGCCTAACTCATCGGGGAGCTCTGCGCAGCAGGTTAAAATTGTCATCTCCTTGCTGCACGACGATCCCCAGGATTGGACGCTTTCTTTAGTACCAGATGATCCTATTCTAACTAATGTGGATGCATTTTTCAGACCTTGGGGTTGTTGCATGATGAACCTAATGCGATTGATCAAGCTGAAAAGACCCTGTTGGCATTGAGCCAGGGTCAAGATTCTGCAGAACTGTACTGTCAAAAATTCCGAAAGTGGGCGGTCCTCACCACTTGGAATGATAGTGCCTTGGCAGCTCTCTTTCGGAAGGGTTTGTCAGAAACCATAAAAGATACTATGGTGGGATTTCCTGTTCCCTCTGGTCTTGACGATTCTATGTCATTAGCCATTCAGGTTGATCGGCGTTTACGTGAACGTAAAATTATACGGGAAATGCTGCCACCTGTTGAACAAATGTCTGAACCTATGCAATGTGATAGAGTTTTGTCTAGGGCGCAACGTCAGGAGTTCAGAAGGCGTAATGAGCTGTGTTTTTTCTGTGGTGATGCCTCTCATATTATTTCTGTCTGCCCTAAACGAGAGAAACGTTTTGCACACACATTTGCTGTAGGTGGTGTACAACCTAAGTTTCTTCTGGCAATTACTCTGATCTGCTCCCTGTCCACATTTTCTGCTAAAGCCTTTGTGGATTCAGGAGCAACCTTGAACCTAATGGATTTAGATTTTGCTAAACTCTGTGGTTTCCCTATGACACCCCTGCGGACTCTTATTCCTTTGAGGGGTATTGAAGCTACTCCTTTGGCGAGGAATAAACCTCAGTTTTGGACCCAGGTGGTAATGCGGGTTGCCCCAGACCATCAAGAAAATTGCAGATTTTTGGTGTTGCATAATTTGCATGATACCATCGTGCTGGGGTTCCCCTGGTTGCAAATCCATAATCCAGTTTTGGATTGGAAATCTGTGTCTGTGGTGAGTTGGGGTTATCGGTGTGCTCTTAGTGACACTCATGTTTTCTCCACCTCTCCCCAGTCGCATGAGGTTCCTGACTATTTGGCTGATTTTTATGATGTGTTTAGTGAGAGTAAGTTTGCACCTTTGCCTCCTCATAGGAGTTATGACTGTGCAATTGAGCTGAGTCCGGGGTGTAAATTTCCCAAGGGTCGACTTTTTAATTTATCTGTACCCGAACATGAGGCTATGCGTTCTTATATTAAGGAGTCGTTGGAGAAGGGTCATATTAGACCATCCTCTTCACCCTTGGGTGCTGGGTTTTTTTTTGTGGCCAAGAAGGATGGATCATTAAGGCCCTGTATTGACTATCTGTTGTGAGTTCATTCTCCCCTTCACCTTTGATGTCTGATGAACTCCCTCTGCTGGTGAAGAGAGGTAGTGAAATTGATTGAGATGGGAAGAACCTGTCATCTGAACAGGCGGCGTGTGATTGGACATCTGGAATTTCTGAGTGGATATAAGGCAGCCGACGCCCTGCAGGGCTGCTGGTGATCCTTTCTGCTCTGAGCTCTTGCATCCAGTTTAGTTCCTGTCTACTAAAAGCTAAGTTTTTGCCCTGCTATTATTCCATGAGATTTTGTCTGGTTTCCTTAGTGTTTGTATTCAGCCAGTCCTGGTTGCGAATGGCTGAATTCCATTTTTGTCTCTGATCAGTTGATCTCTTTGCTCTGTTTTCAGAATATACCTGAGTGCTGATATAGTGATTTTGAAGTCTAGCGACTTCAGGGCCTTTTTCCCTATCAGATGGTTGGGACATTTTTGGTAGGGTTTTTTGCGGATTGCAGCCAGCATCTTTTCTGTCCTGTCCTATCTAGTTAGTTGGGCCCCATCGTTTGCTCAGCCTGTCTTTCTGTCTGTGTTTGTGTTTTCATCTGTTTTTCACCAACAATACATGTTGGGGGCTGTCTATTGCTTTGGGGTCTGCTCTGGGGCAGTTTAGATTTCCCCTTTCCTTCTTTAGGCTTATGTAGTTCTCCGGCTGTGACGAGGAGTCTAGGGCACCTTAGGAACCCCCCACGGCTACTGTTAGTTGTGGTGTATAGGATCAGGGGTCTGCAATCCGATAGCTACCAACCTCTCCGGTTTTCTGGACTTAGCTTGTATTTTTGTTTTCTCCTCCGGTGACTCATTCATAACAACTATCGCTCCCTTAACAAAATTACTGTTAAATATCAGTATCCGTTACCCCTGATTTCTGACCTATTTTCTAGAGTTGAAGGTGCTTAGTGGTTTACCAAGCTTGACCTCAGGGGGGCGTATAATCTTATTCGCATTAAGCATGGGGATGAATGGAAGACAGCGTTTAATACTCCGGAGGGACATTTTGAGTACCTGGTGATGTCTTTTGGGCTCACTAACGCCCCTTCTGTCTTCCAGTGCTTCATGAATTATATTTTCCGGGACTTTGTGGATAAGTTTCTGATCATCTATTTGGATGATATTTTGATCTTTTCCAGGGATTGGGACTCTCATATGGAACATGTTCGGACTGTGTTCCGGATTTTGAGGGAAAACTCCCTGTATGTTAAGGGATCAAAATGTCTTTTTGGTGTACAGAGGATTTCATTTTTGGGATTTATTTTGTCTCTGTCAACTATTGAAATGGACCCGGCCAAGGTACAGGCCATTTATGATTGGGTGCAGCCCACTTCTTTGATGGCTCTCAAGAAGTTTTGGGGTTTTGCTAATTTTTATCGTAAGTTTATAGCCAATTTTTCTGTTATTGCCAAACCATTGACTGATTTGACTAAGAAGGGCGCTGATTTGCTGAATTGGTCTCCAGAGGCTGTTTCTTCTTTTCAGGAGCTGGTTATAGAAAAAGTTTGAGGGCACCCCAGGATATTTAAAGGGGATCTATGACAACACACAATATAAAATGTCAATAGAAGAGAAAAGCAGTGTGTATAAAAGTCATGATCACCCAAAGTTATACTCAATCAAAGCAATCAGTATAAAATTATAGATTTTTATTATACAAAAGCACACAAATCTGAACACACAAAGGTTAAGACCAATTAAAAAGGCCTAAAAAAGGCCAAAAATCAAACCACCCAGAGTCCATGTTAAGACCCTTATAAACACATATACACCAAGCTGGCAGTTATTAATGATCAAAAAGTTTTTTTCATATAACATGAATATAAGCAGGTAGAAAACCCAAGAAATAATATCACAATACATATACAGTGGGGAAAAAAAGTATTTAGTCAGTCAGCAATAGTGCAAGTTCCACCACTTAAAAAGATGAGAGGCGTCTGTAATTTACATCATAGGTAGACCTCAACTATGGGAGACAAACTGAGAAAAAAAATTCCAGAAAATCACATTGTCTGTTTTTTTTTCATTTTATTTGCATATTATGGTGGAAAATAAGTATTTGGTCAGAAACCAAATTTCATCTCAATACTTTGTGATATATCCTTTGTTGGCAATGACAGAGGTCAAATGTTTTCTGTAAGTCTTCACAAGGTTGCCACACACTCTTGTTGGTATGTTGGCCCATTCCTCCATGCAGATCTCCTCTAGAGCAGTGATGTTTTTGGCTTTTCGCTTGGCAACACGGACTTTCAACTCCCTCCAAAGGTTTTCTATAGGGTTGAGATCTGGAGACTGGCTAGGCCACTCCAGGACCTTGAAATGCTTCTTACGAAGCCACTCCTTCGTTGCCCTGGCGGTGTGCTTTGGATCATTGTCATGTTGAAAGACCCAGCCACGTTTCATCTTCAATGCCCTTGCTGATGGAAGGAGGTTTGCACTCAAAATCTCACGATACATGGCCCCATTCATTCTTTCATGTACCCGGATCAGTCGTCCTGGCCCCTTTGCAGAGAAACAGCCCCAAAGCATGATGTTTCCACCACCATGCTTTACAGTAGGTATGGTGTTTGATGGATGCAACTCAGTATTCTTTTTCCTCCAAACACGACAAGTTGTGTTTCTACCAAACAGTTCCAGTTTGGTTTCATCAGACCATAGGACATTCTCCCAAAACTCCTCTGGATCATCCAAATGCTCTCTAGCAAACTTCAGACGGGCCCGGACATGTACAGGCTTAAGCAGTGGGACACGTCTGGCACTGCAGGATCTGAGTCCATGGTGGCGTAGTGTGTTACTTATGGTAGGCCTTGTTACATTGGTCCCAGCTCTCTGCAGTTCATTCACTAGGTCCCCCCGCGTGGTTCTGGGATTTTTGCTCACCGTTCTTGTGATCATTCTGACCCCACGGGGTGGGATTTTGCGTGGAGCACCAGATCGAGGGAGATTATCAGTGGTCTTGTATGTCTTCCATTTTCTAATTATTGCTCCCACAGTTGATTTCTTCACTCCAAGCTGGTTGGCTATTGCAGATTCAGTCTTCCCAGCCTGGTGCAGGGCTACAATTTTGTTTCTGGTGTCCTTTGACAGCTCTTTGGTCTTCACCATAGTGGAGTTTGGAGTCAGACTGTTTGAGGGTGTGCACAGGTGTCTTTTTATACTGATAACAAGTTTAAACAGGTGCCATTACTACAGGTAATGAGTAGAGGAAAGAGGAGACTCTTAAAGAAGAAGTTACAGGTCTGTGAGAGCCAGAAATCTTGATTGCTTGTTTCTGACCAAATACTTATTTTCCACCATAATATGCAAATAAAATGAAAAAAAAACAGACAATGTGATTTTCTGGATTTTTTTTTCTCAGTTTGTCTCCCATAGTTGAGGTCTACCTATGATGTAAATTACAGACGCCTCTCATCTTTTTAAGTGGTGGAACTTGCACTATTGCTGACTGACTAAATACTTTTTTTTCCCCACTGTACAACCATCATTCATTTGGCAACCAATATACATATAAATGTGTACAAACAGCAAAAAGACCAATAAATGAAGTGATGAGTAATCTGTTATCTCCCAATAATGTACAAAAAATACATGAGAGGCAAATGGGCAATCCTGGATTAGCAACCTAAGGTCTGCTGTAACCTATATTTGGATAAACATCCAGTGAGATCAAAATGTAATTTAATCTCCTAAAAAAATATATACTGGAAAGTATGTAATAATAGTATATGACCATATACTGAAATATGGCAAACAAAAGAAAAAAAGAACTGTATGAAGTCAAAAAATGACCTGGGAGAAAAAAAGAAATATGTCAGAGAAACCTCTGGTTAGGCACAAAGAGTGAGGCTGAAAATCAGCAATCAAAAACATGATGATACTACCTCACAATGAAAGTGGTCAATGGGTTAAACCTGCAGCCAGCATGTAGGTGTAATGTGGGGACAACCCCACGCGTATCGCCACTAGAAAGCGTGGCTTCCTCAGGGGAAAGTGGACTGATATCCAGATAGCACGCTTATAAATATAAGAAATAATAAGGCATGATTGCTTACACTTGTCAGCCGAGCACCCGAGAGAACGGCGTCCGGAAGTAGCAGCCGCGCATGCGCGGCTACATAACAACAAGACGCCGCCACGGGTGCCTCCATGGAGACGGCAGGAAACGGGCAAATAACCGCGCATGCGCAGTAGCAAATGTAGTGGGGGAGAAATGGATCCATCATGAAGCCAGAAGAAAGTGACACATGCGCAGTAGATAAAGCGTTGTAAACATAGCCATCACAAAGAACTGCATAATAAATAAAGGCACAAGGTTATTATATATATTCTATAAATCCAGCATAAATAATATTTAATGAAAAAATCTAAAAAATATTAACCCAAAATATATATATATCGCTCTCAATACAATCAGAGCAATAAAAAATAATAAATAATAAATAATAAATAATGCATAAATCTCTACAGGGCCCTATAAATTATAACCTACCTAACAGCACCAATGCCTTGAAAGGGACTTCTTCCTCCTTTTCCCCATCAAATATTTTAAAGAAAAATATGTAGCTACCAAAGAATAATAGAACTAAGGGCTATAGTTTTCAATTTTTATTTCTTATAGAAACCGGTGAATAGTAACTCCTCATTAAGCCCCTTAGGGGCTAAGCTATCCAGTTTAAAAATCCACCTCGATTCCCTTCTTAATAGCTCATCAGTGCACATTCCACCTCTAATTGTGCTTTCAACCTTCTCAACAACGATAACCCGTAGATATCCAGGGATACCATTATGAAATGTAAGAATATGATTAGCCACAGATGTAATGGGTTTACCCGAAGCTTTATCCTTTTTCACACAAGTAATACTGGAGACATGATGCTGTATACGTCGGCGCAGTTCTTGGCCCGTTTGCCCTACGTAAACCTTTGGACAACTACAAACAAGGCTATAAACAACATTTTTTGTGCGACAGTTAGCATAACAGTATGTTTTAATCAAATTATCCGAAGCTGAGAGAACAATATTGTCACTAGCCACCATATAAGGACATACAGTACAACCTCCACAGGGATAAGTACCAGTGAGTCTGAAACCCCTTCCCAAAGGCTGGGTTGGGTGCCTGAAATGACGCCAAATGAATGATGGTTGTATATGTATTGTGATATTATTTCTTGGGTTTTCTACCTGCTTATATTCATGTTATATGAAAAAAACTTTTTGATCATTAATAACTGCCAGCTTGGTGTATATGTGTTTATAAGGGTCTTAACATGGACTCTGGGTGGTTTGATTTTTGGCCTTTTTTAGGCCTTTTTAATTGGTCTTAACCTTTGTGTGTTCAGATTTGTGTGCTTTTGTATAATAAAAATCTATAATTTTATACTGATTGCTTTGATTGAGTATAACTTTGGGTGATCATGACTTTTATACACACTGCTTTTCTCTTCTATTGTTCTTTTCAGGAGCTGAAGCGGAGGTTCACTTCTTCTCCGGTTTTGCGACAACCCGATGTCTCACTTCCATTTCAGGTGGAGGTGGATGTTTCAGAGACTGGTGCAGGAGCTGTTTTGTCTCAAAAAGAACCTGTAACATCTAAAATGAACCCCTGTGCATTCTTTTCCCGAAAGTTCTCTCCTTCGGAACGCAACTATGATGTGGAGAATCGAGAACTGTTGGCCATGAAGTGGGCATTTGAGGAGTGGAGACATTGGTTGGAGGGAGCTAGACATCAAGTTGTGGTCCTCACTGACCACAAGAATTTGATCTACCTTGAGTCGGCTAAACGCTTGAATCCGAGACAGGCTAGGTGGGCCTTGCTTTTCACACGTTTTGATTTTGTGGTCTCCTTTCTCCCGGGCACTAAGAACGTTAAGGCTGATGCCATCTCTAGCAGTTTTTTTGGCCGATTCTCCTATTGTGACCAAGCCTTCTACCATCTTAGGTGAGGGGGTGGTTCTTTCTGCCATCTCGCCTGATTTGAGACGTTCTCTGGAGAGGTTTCAGGAGGATAAGCCTGAGCGTTGTCCCAGTGGTAGGTTGTATGTTCCTGACCAGTGGAGGAGGAAAGTGATGTCTGAGGTTCATTTCTCCGCGTTGGCTGGTCATCCAGGTAATTTTGGTACTAGAGATTGGGTTAGTCGGTCTTTTTGGTGGCCTGCCTTATCTCGTGATGTCAGAAATTTTGTGCAGTCCTGTGGGACTTGCTCCCGATCTAAGCCTTGTTCTAGTTCTAGTGGGTTGTTGATGCCTTTGCCGGTGCCCAGGAGGCCATGGACCCATATTTCAATGGATTTTTTTTCTGATCTGCCTGTCTCTCAGAGGATGACTGTTATCTGAGTGATTTATGATAGATTCTCTAAGATGGTCCATCTTGTACCACTCCCTAAGTTGCCATCTTCCTCAGAGTTGGTGCCCTTGTTTTTGCAACAAGTGGTTCGCTTGCACGGGATTCCTGAGAACATTGTATCGGACAGAGGAGTTCAGTTTGTCTCTAGATTCTGGAGGACCTTTTGTTCCAAGTTGGGAATTCAGTTGTCCTTCTCCTCTGCATTTCACCCTCAGACCAATGGGCAGACGGAGAGAACAAACCAGACTTTGGAGGCTTATTTGTGATGTTTTATATCTGCTCATCAGGATGATTGGGTCTCATTTTTACCCTTGGCCGAATTTGCTTTAAATAATAGAGCTTGTTCTGCCACTTTGATGTCACCCTTTTTCTGTAACTTTGGGTTTCATCCTCGATTTTCTTCAGGGCAGGTGGAGTCTTCTGCCTGTCCAGGGGTTGACACTGTGGTGGAAAGAATGCAGCAGATTTGGGTCCAAGTGGTGGATAAGTTGTCTCTTTCCCAGGAAAAGGCCCAGCGGTTTTTCTAACCGGCATAGGACCATTGGTCCCCGGTTTAAGGTGGGTGATATGGTCTGGTTGTCATCAAAGAATATCTCTATGAAGGTGGCTTCTCCAAAGTTTAAACCTAGATTTATTGGACCTTACAAGATTTTGGAGATTATTAATCCGGTCTCTTTTCGGTTGGCTCTTCCTGTCGCATTTAAGATTCATAATGTGTTTCATAAGTCCTTGTTGAAGAGGTTTGTTGAGCCAGTGGTTCCTATGGCGGCACCTCCTGACCCTGTGTTGGCTGAAGGTAACATGGAATATGAGATAGAGAAGATACTGGATTCCCGTCTGGCTAGACGGAGACTCCAGTAATTGGTTAAGTGGAAGGGTTATGGTCAGGAGGATAATTCCTGGGTCTCTGCCTCGGATATTCATGCCGAAAGATTGGTGCGTGCTTTTCATCAAGCTCATCCTGATCGGCCTGGTGGCTTGGATGAGGGTTCAGTGACCCCTCCTCAAGGGGGAGGTACTGTTGTGAGCTCATCTGTTCATTCATCTTTTGTGTCCAAGGATCTCCCTCTTCTGGTGAAGGAAGGTAGTGAGGCTGATTTTGACAAAAGAAACCAAACACCAGATCAGGTGGATGGTGACTGGGTAACTTCAGACTGGATATAAGGCAGCCAACGCCCTTCTGAGTCGCTGGTGATTTCTCTGCTGGATTTTTGGAGACCAGTCTGATTCCTGCTTCCCAAAGATAAGTTTTTGCTTTGCTATTGAACTTATTAGTTTTGGTTTTGTTTACCTTGTTTTTTGGAGTTCTGCCATCCCCAGCCAGGGGGCTGTTGGATTCTTTTTCCTTGATCAGTGTTCTCTTTTGCTCTGCTTCCAGAATATTCTGAGTGCTGATATAGGGTTTGAAGTCTAGTGACTTCAGGGTCCTTTTTGCTTATCAGTTGTGTTGGTAATATTTTTAGCAGGGTTTTCTCGGATTGCAGACAGCAGCTTTTCTGTCCTGTCCTTTTTAGTTAGCTTGGGCCCCATCGTTTGCTCAACCTATATTTCTGTCTGTGTTAGTGTTTTTATCTTGCTTCACCGTCATTATATGTTGGGGGCTGCCTATTGCTTTGGGGTCTGCTCTGGGGCAGTCAGTTTTTCCCTTTTCTCTCTTTAGGCTTATGTAGATCTCTGGCTGTGACGAGGTGTCTAGGATCACCGTAGGAACTCTCCACGGCTACTGCTAGTTGTGTGATAAGATTAGGGGTCTGCAATCCGCTAGTTTCCAACCGCTCTGATTTTCTGGGCTGAGCTTGTGTTTTGTTTTTTCCTCCTCGGTGACTCAATCATAACAGGTAAGGTAAAAGACTACATCACCTGAGAGCATTAGATGTAGTAAAATGCGCCAGGAGGCCAAGGCAGCCACACATCTCCAACCCCAAAGAAGAACCCCCAGAAGAAGCTATTGTGAAACTGTGTCGGGGTTGGGGATGCGTGGCTGCCTTTGCCTCCTGGTGCATTTTACTACGTGCATTTTACTACTAAGACATCACTCCTTTCCAAACAGTAGTTTTCCCCCACATATGGGGTATCAACGTACTAAAAAGAAAATTGCATAGCTAATTTTGGGGTCCATTTTGACCTGTTTCTCACCAATTTGCCAGAGGTAAACAAAAATCCCTTATAAAGACCCAAAATAAAACTTTACTTTTAAATATTATGACATAAATCACAGTTTTAAAAACACAAACTACTAGATTAGGCTAGTCAATCATTAGTTAAAGTGCTTGTGCTTATCTGGTCACTTGCCAGTAAGGCACAGTTTCAAGATTATATATGCAATGCTATTAAGCTCTTAGTAATATAATTGATTCCAATAGCACCTACCCTCGATTATGCTAATTTTATAGGAGTAGCAGGCTCATTATCAATGGCTCTGCTAATGTCTCCTTAACTTGTTGGATCAGAGTGCAGTGCATGCTGTTTTATCCACTGATGCTAACTGACTGCACCTTAAACTATGAGATGCCCATAAGCAAGTGCTGTCCCAATCTATCCCAATCTATTTAATGCTGTTAAGTGATAGCAGCCATTAGCCTCCCCAACATGTTTTGCCTTGCGCTGTCATCAGGGGAATGAGGCTATAGGGACCTGGCTGTGCATCAGTCAACCATTATAAAAACTTGGTTCTGATATCATTGATCGTGATTAGCCAATCATATTAAATGTAATAGATCCCTTTATTAACCAAACTGAGGCCGCATAATTGATAGCAATAGGCGCGCACTGCTTACCCTTCGTTTATAACACATGTCTCGTAATAGGTTTCTTTAAAAGATGCATTACCTCCACTGTGTTAATTAGTCACTTCATCCACCAATTATATAAAGTTACCCATAACTCTTTGTGTTCTAGTCCACAATCCATCTAGGATTAGTTCCGAGGTAACTCAGTAGTCACATGTTGTGGGCCCGGAGTCACACACATTCATATGTGCCGCGCTATACAGTACATAGTCATATATGAACTGCGCAATGCAAGTTCCCATTCGCAGGCAGTCGCCATACGCCAGCGCTATGCTTAGTCATATGTGTTGATCGTTAGCTCTGAAAAGTGCATCTCTCTCCTTCAAAGTAAGAGCCAACGCTGCAGAGTGATCCCTGTGTTCATCGCAGTATAATTAAAGGGGACAAGGACTTTACTTGTAGCATTCTCAAACTTTGAGTTAAGCCCAATTGTTGTTGTTATTATGTAGATATACAGTAGGTACTCACAAACACTTATTAACCCCTTTACTCCCAAGGGTGGTTTGCATGGTAATGCCTGGGCCAATTTTTACAATTCTGACCTCTGTCCTTTTATGAGGTAATAACTCTGTAACGCTTCCATGGATCCTGTTGATTCTGACATTGTTTTCTCGTGACATATTGTACTTCATGTTAGTGGTAAAATTTCATTCATACAACTTGCGTTTGTTTGTGAAAAAAACAGAAATTTGGCGAAAATTTTCGCAATTTTCCAACTTTGAATTTTTATGCCCTTAAATTACATAGATATGGCACACAAAAAACTTAATAAGTAACATTTCCCACATGAAACCATTCTAAAAACTGCCCCAAGGAACTTATCTAGATGTGTGGTGAGAACTTTGAACCCCCAAGGGCTTCACAGAATTTTATAACGTACAGCCGTAAAATTAAAAATCATATTTTTTCCACAAAAATGATCTTTTCACCCCCAATTTTTGTTTTCCCAAGGGAAACAGGGCCCCAAAAGTTATTGTGCAATTTACCCTGAGTCCGCTGATACCTCATATGTGGGGGTAAACCACTATTTGGGTGCATGGCAGAGCTCGGAAGGGAAGCAGCACCATTTGACTTTTTTGGCTGGAATTGAGATCGGATGCCATGTTGCATTTGGAGAGCCTCTTATGTGCCTAAACTGTGGAAACCCCCCACAAGTGACCCCATTTTTGGAAACTAGACCCCCCAAGGAACTTATCTAGATGTGTGGTGAGCACTTTGAACCCCCAAGTGCGTCACAGAAGTTTATAACGCCCAGGCGTGAAAATAAAAAAATCATATTTTTTCCACAAACATGACCTTTTAGTCCCCAATTTTTTTATTTTCTTATTTTCCCAAGGGTAACAGGAGAAATTGGACCCCAAAGTTGTAGTCCAATTTGTCCTGAGTATGCTGATATCCCATATGTGAGAGAAAACTACTGTATGGGCACACATCGGGGATCGGAAGGGAAGTAGTGACGTTTTGGAATGTAGACTTTGATGGAATGGTCTGCGGGTGTCATGTCGCATTTAGAGAGTCCCTGATGTGCCTAAGCAGTGGAAGCCTCCCACAAGTGACCCCATTTTGGAAACTAGATCCACCAAGGAACTTATTTAGATGTGTGGTGACCCCAAAAGTTGTCCTGAGTATGCTGGTACCCCATATTTAGGGGTAAACCACTGTTTGGGTGCATGGCAGAGCTTGGAAGGGAAGGAGCACTTCTGTGCAGAATTGGCTGGAATTGAGATCAAATGCCATGTTTCATTTGGAGAGCCCTGATGTGCCCAAACAGTGGAAACAGTGGAAACCCCCCAATTCTAACTCCAACCCTAACCCCAACACACCCCTAACCCTAATCTCAGCCCTAGCCCTAACCCTAGCCCTAACCCTAATGGGAAAATGGAAATAAATACATTTTTTTTATTTTATTATTTTTCCCTAACTAAGCAGGTGATTAAAGGGTTTTGATTTACTATTTATAGCGGGTTTTTATGTTTGGCAGCTGTCATAGCTAAAAGACACTTTTTATTGTAAAAATAGTTTTTGCATCACCACATTTTGAGAGCTATAATTTTTCCATATTTTGACCCACCGAGTCATGTGAGGTCTTATTTTTTGTGGGATGAGTTGACGTTTTTATTGGTACTATTTTCGGGCACGTGACTTTTTTGATCGCTTTTTATTCCGATTTTTGGGACGTAGAATGAGCAAAAACCAGCATTTCATGAATTTCTTTGGGTGCGTTGACACCGTTCTGCATGTGGTAAAATTGATAAAGTGGTTTTATTCTTTGGGTCAGTACAATTACAGCGATACCTCAATTATGTCTTTTTTATGCTTTGGCGCTTTTATACAATAAACCAATTTTATATAAAAATAATTATTTTTGCATCGCTTTATTCTGCGAGCTATAACTTTTTTATTTTTTTGCTGATGACACTGTGTGGTGGCTCGTTTTTTGCGGGACAAGATTAAATTTTCAGCGGTATCATGTTTATTCATATCCATCTTTTTGATCGCGCGTTATTGCACTTTTTGTTTGGCGGTGTGATGATAAAGCATTGTTTTTTTTTTTTTGAAGGGGTTTACTACTTTAAAGAGGTTAACTAGTGGGACAGTTTTATAGGGTGGGTCATTACGGATGCGGTGATACTAAATATGTGTACTTTTATTGTTTTCTTTTTATTTAGAAAAAATAATTTATTGGGGAATATTTTTTTTTTAAATTTATTTAGGAATTTTTTTAAAATTATTTTTACAAGTGTTTTTTTTTTTTTTTTTTACTTTATTTTTTTTTGTCCCAGGGGGGACATCACTGTCTTGTGTCAGATTGCTTACAGTTGCTTACAGTTTGAACAGCACTCTATCAGATCAGGGATCTGACAGGCGCTGCTGCAGGCTTCCTCCGTGCCCGCTCTCTGCAGGCACAGAGGAAGCCGCCTCCCTGCAGGACCCCGAAGGCCCCCGCGACCATATTAGATCTGGGGGCCTGCAGGGAGGAGGACCGTCGGAGCGACGCAGCACATTGCGTCGCTCCGGGGGTCTCAGGGAAGCACGCATGGAGCCCCTTTCTGAGCGATTCTTCTCTGTGCCCACGGTACACTGCGATCATGTAGTGCCGGGTGTCAGCTGTGATAATCAGCTGACACCCAGCCGCGATCAGCAGCGCTTCCCCCACGAGCGCCGCTGATCGCGTTAGACGTTCTATTCCTTCCTTGGGACTTAGGTCCCAGGTCACATGGACGGAATAGTACGTCCAATGTAGGAAAGGGGTTAAGGTACATTTGTTGCTTTTGATAATCTTTATTCACTAATGGGCAATCAACTTATACTACTAATCTTATAAATTTTTACAAAGCATTTTAACTTTAATCTATAAACAAGAGGTATCAGTAGGTAGTTACCTAACTGGATTATCATCTTAATGGTATCTTTATATAATGGTTTGAGTAGAAAAAGATAGTATTGCGAAGCTACAGTGACTTGCAATAGTCAAATGCAGTCTCATAGACGGGATCTAGTTTATCAGAAACCATATATTTCCGTATTTATTGTCATAACAGTAAGTATTTAATTATGTTTGGATACACAGGTTCAAATTAAATCCACAGGTTTATTTTCATTTATTCAGGCATCAATGAACAATACTACCCCCACAATAAGGGAATCACGTCTCGCTCTTATCCATGAGACATATACTCCTCATTACAAACCGTTAGCTCCATAAATCTTATATAGGGTTATAAGAAAGCTGTGAATGTGAACTCTTCATTAAGTCCTATGGGGCTCCATGAGTTCAAATGAAAAATCCACTTGACTTCTTCCTGTAGCAACAGCTTGTCCAATTCTCCCTTCCTTGGTCCCAGGGTCATGTGTCTTATTCCCCATACTTTTAGATAGAGAGTGCCTCCATGTGATAGGTTCGCATGTGAATAGAGAGAGGAGTGTCCAATTTTGTATTTATTGAGCTAATATGCTTTGACAGTCTCCTTCTTAGCTCTTGTATGGATATTCCCACATACAATTTGCTACACGGGCACATAATGATATACACCACTCCTTCAGTCGATGGGGTTGAGATCTGGTGGTTGACTAGACCATTGCACAATATTCTACGTCTTTGCCTTAAAAAACTCTTGGGTTGCATTTTCAGTATTTTAGGTCAGTATCTATATTGTGAAGTGGCGTCCAATCAACCTTGCTGCATTTGGTTGAATCTGAACAGTAAGTAGAACTTCATACACTTAAGAATAGAGATGAGCGACTTTGCCTTTTTTCGGGTCAAGTCGGGTTTCATGAAACCCGACTTTCACAAAAGTCGGGTCAAACGAAATCGGCCGATTACCGTGAAAAGTCGAAGGCCGACTGAAACACAAAACCCAATGCAAGTCAATGGGGAAGAAAAGTCAGCAGTGAGTGGAGGACAGGAAACACACCTACAGTGCCCATTTTAATGCCAAAACATCAATTCTTATTACTTAAGCTTGTCAACCTTAATTTACTTTACAATAATAGTTAGGCATTGAAAACTGGGGGTTATTTGGCTAAAGTTGTGGGGGGTAGGGCTGGCTCCAGATATTCGTGGGCCCAGGGCCAAAGAGTGTCAATGGGCTCCTTTAACACATGCCACAATTCATGATCCTCTGATACGGCAGAGAAATAGCGTTATAGTACAATGAAAAATACTTCACTTCTTACATCACATGACTGATATACATTTTAAATTCAAAAATGGACAGTATATTGCTCCATACAGTATTATGGCCACCGCATAGTGCGCTATACAGAGTAATGAGGCCCATATATTTCTCCATACAGAATCATTGGTCCCATAAAATGTTCGATACAGTATATGATGAGCTCCACATACTGCTACAGTATATGTTGGTCCCCATGGATGAAGCTCCACTGTCTTATGGGCCCAAATAATGCTCCATATAAAATGGGCCCCATTTCTAATGCTCCAGTGTATAATGGGCCCTGTAAATGCTGCTCCAGTGTCTGATGTCCACCTTTGGAATGCTCCAGTGTATGGTGGGCCCCCTATATCATTCTCCAGAGTATAGTGCTCCCCAAAAAATGCTTCCAACCTGTAAAACAATTAAATAAGCCTCCTCGCTAGGAAATCCCTGTACTAGTCTGGATTCCTCGTCGTCCCCATCTTCCATCTCTCTGCACTTGGACGGTTTAGGCAGAGGGCGTACAGACGTGATGTCATCGCGCTCTCTGACCAGAATGTCACTGTCAGGAAATGCGGAAGACGTCACAGCGGTGGAGCAGGGAGAGGTAAGTATTTCAACTTTGCAAGTGCTGTGATCTTGGGCAAGCAGGGGGGGCCCACTCGTTGGCGACGGCACTGGCACAGGGCCCCTCATAGTACGGCGGTGTGTCTGACGGCGGGTAGGCCCTCCCACCGGCACAGACACTTTTGCGTACTATGAGGGGCCCTTTGCCAGTGCCGTTGCCCATGAGTATGCCCCCCCACCTGCTCAAGGAACCTGCACTTTCATCTGCACCTTCCTCTTTGTCACCATGTAAGATGGTATAGTATGCGGGAAGGGGAACCTGAGTTTCATCAGGGTCAGATTCTGGCTGTGTAGAGTGCGAGGGGAATGTAGTGGTCTTGGTCAATGTACCAGCAGAATCATCTAGCGGTGGCTGGGCATCAGTGCACTTGTGGCGCCCCCAGGAGTACGGTCGCCACAGTGGCATTACCTTCCTCCTAGGGAGTGTGATGTCATGCTTGGGAGCAACGAAGGATCTCTCTAGCAGTTAAACCAACATACAACACAGTTCCCACTCCAGGCCAGCAGGGAGATCTCTGAACCTGACTGCTGAGGAGCTGCTCTCTGTGGTCGGGAGGAGGGAAGTTAGGGCAGTCTGTGAAGGGAAGGGTAAGTGTGTGGATGTGAGAAGGGGAGCTGGAGGATGAGCAGAGTAAAGGCTCACTCCTAGCTGGAGCGCATGGTCCGGATTCCGGTCTCCGAGTTTGTAGGGACACTGACGGTCCTGCAGCAGAAACCGGAGGAAGTAGCAGCTGTAAATGCTCTTTTCCCAACTAAGGCTCGGAGGCCCCAGCAGCGACTTGTTTGAGCCAGAAGGAAAAGGCTACGGCTGCCTGCCATACAAGAAAGTTTCAAAAGAGAGTCAACAGGGGGAACTTCAGTGAACTCAGTACTGCGAGTACCTCAGATAAGCGCTAGAACGGAGGCCACACTACCTATCTGCAGAGAGAGAATTCCTAATTTGCTTCCAGGCTGACCAACTCCTTCTCCATCTGTACTCTGGGTCCTGTACGGCACTTACCAAGTACAGGTAAAGGAACTGCACGACTGTGTCTGTCATCTTTCTCCTGCGCCTGGCACACGGCTCTGCTACATCCTGCACTGCACACCATCTACCAACTCTTTCATCTGCCCTGCGACTATGGCCCTACCTGTGCAGGGCTTCTACATCTTAGCTGCACCACAACATCTGTCCCAGAGAAGCGACACTGCAGCGCTGGTCAATCTGATCAGAAACCACAGGTGGCGTCACGTATCATTCACCTATAAACGTTATTCACCCCTTTGCATGGACGCCCAGGCCCATGGACCGGGTCATCACCACCATGACACATCCCTCTGAGACACCGGCCCGGTACCGATTAACCCCACTGCCCTGGCTGGCCACCCACACTCCCTGTCAGATTCATCTTGGACAGGGGAATTCACGATTTGACTTGATAACCCTGGCATGGTATGTGGGAAAGAGCTACATGGACTAATGTGAAGTGTGGCCTGCTGCATCATTCACTTTTGGTGGGGGTGAAGGACACAAGGAAAGGGGTTCTTCCTGATCAGGAGCCAGCACTTGACAACTCAGTGCTTGCATTTTTGGAAACTTCAGAAGAGGAGGGCATATTTGCTGGAGTCTGTTTCGGCAATGTAAGCCAAAACCAGTTCCTGATGCTCCAGCTTTAAAAGTGGTTAACCTACTCCCAGAAAAGGTAACCTTCCAGGCGTTCCGGAGCCAGACCATGACGCAGGCTCAACACCTCCTGCCTTAGCTGCTATTGTGCTTTTGCCACTACCATCAGATGCACCACCACCATCAGTACCAGCTGCCCCCCCACGCCCACGTCCTCGGCCTCTTCCACCATACTTCCAAATTTTGGAGAAAATGTACCCAAAATAACATCAGATATATGGTACTGTATCAGAAGCGTACAGCTCTATACAGACAAAGGATAATTGTCAATCTCCCTATATATTTCATGAGTCACACAGAGACGCTCACAGGCTCAGTATGGATTAGATAAGAATATAAAAAGTAGAAAAAGGGTACAGTATCATCAGATACTAGGTATATATAGTATAGTTTAAACATTCTAAATCTCTGTATATATTTCAGGAGGCAGACACAGACGCTCTCAGGCTCAGTATGGATTACAACACAACATAAAAAGCCGTAAAACGGTAATGGATCTGAAGCGTACAGCTGTATACAGTGTATGGGTCATTGTCAATCTCAGTATTTATTTCCACAGTCAGAAACAGACTCTCACTTGGTCAGTTTGGATTAGACCAGAATATAAAAGGCAGTAAATGGGTAATGTATCACAAGCGTAGAGCTGTATACAGTGTTGGGGTAATTTTTAAATCTACATATAAATTGCAGGAGTAACCCACAGACTCTCACACGCTCAGGATGGATCACACTACAATATAAAAAGAAGATCCACAAGAAATAATCACACATGTGGGCCAATGTTCAAGGTGTCAATGATACACTTAGAGTGGTGGGTGGAGGAGGACTTCCTGGCAGAAAGGGTACAGTATCACCAGATACCTGGTATATATAGCATAGTTTAAACATTAAAAATATATGTCTATATATCAGGAGTAGTGTTGAGCCACCCCGCTAGTGTTCGAGTTCGGTTCGTCAAACAGGAGGCAAGTTCGTCGAATGTTCGACGAACACCGTCGAGCCCCATTGAAAACAATGGCAGGCAAACACAAACACATAAAAACACATAGAAAACAATTACAAAACATCTTAAAAGGTGTCCCAAAGCAGACAAAATGCTCAGAGGACAAAAATAACATATGGAAAAGGGCAACTACATATAGAAAAGAGGTGGAGGAGTAAAAGGAGGAGGAGGAGACACAGATATAGGCATGTGATGCCCTTATAAAGTCAAGAAAGGCTGGACTAAAAATCTAAAATAAGAAAAAAAATCTAAAATTCTAAAATCGAAGACGATCATATATCGTCGGACTTCCCACCATAAATTATGCCAACTGCCGATCGGGCAGCGTTATTCCCACGACCCTCTGAACAGCGTCCATGAAGGCAAAGTGTTTGGTTTCCGGGGGCAGTATGGTTGCAAAGCTGAACCTTAAAGGAATATCCAGAAGGGCACCACCAGGAGTGGAGAGTGCGGCTTAACTGGACTCCACACGGACAACCTCAACCATGCCAGCCACGGAAAAGATGGACAGATTGCAAGCTTTGTCGATTCTGTGGGTGGTGGTGCCTGGCCGTTTTTAGTTGTGCTAGCGATTTGTCAACTTAATTCCCCCGCGGTCCGCGTCCAGCTTACTAGAGGGACACGCGAGGCTCTGGCACGCGAGATCGAGCAATAACAGGTCTGTCATGCCCTTACATGTCCGGGGCTGCATGCGCGCTACACTGAAAGGGCCAGCGTGTGTCGCTTACAGGTACGGATAACCCACTGAACCTCGTTAGTGATGGGGATCTGGTATTCCAAATCTTTCCCGCGAACGAGGATTTCCCAGTAAGTGCAGGTCAACCGGAATTCCGGAATTAGGCCTAATCGGCATTCCAGAAAGAATGTGAAAAAATTAAGTGTCCAAACCACAGGTGCTGTAGCTTGCTTAACAGCTGGGCTCATCTGCTGAGTAGCACACAGTTCTTACATAAACAGGTGGCATAGTTTGGTTCACGGGTGGGCAACTCTGCTGAGTAGCAGACAGTGCTTACATAACTGACATATATGTCTCATTGCAAGGTATTTTTGCACATTTGTCATTCTGTGCTTTTTGTTTGTGTTTCAGTCAGGGTGGAGTGAACATGGTCCAACAGACTTGTTCACATTGTGCATGTCACATGTGTGTTTTTAATCCAGTTTTTTTCATGCTTATGCATGATTTGAGAGACCCCACCCCTCTCTTGTGTGACATGCACATAAGGAGCTGTCTTGCATCACGTGCCCATACCAGAAAGCGCCTGTCTTAATCCTGCTCATTTAGACACAGTTCATATGTTCAGGTATTAAATACTTTAGATAGGGACTGCTTCAATACGGGTTACCTTGATGTTGGTGAGGCAGCTTGGTATACATTTTTTTGCAAAAAAACGTATCGACTAAATACCCTGTGTTTGTTATTACCTTTTATCAGCACTTGCTGACTACTGTTATATGTCTCATTGCAAGGTATTTTTGCACATTTGTCATTCTGTGCTTTTTGTTTGTGTTTCAGTCAGGGTGGAGTGAACATGGTCCAACAGACTTGTTCACATTGTGCATGTCACATGTGTGTTTTTAATCCAGTTTTTTTCATGCTTATGCATGAT
The DNA here is from genome assembly GCF_039654945.1 of Dendrobates tinctorius. Taxonomy (NCBI): domain Eukaryota; kingdom Metazoa; phylum Chordata; class Amphibia; order Anura; family Dendrobatidae; genus Dendrobates; species Dendrobates tinctorius. The sequence continues at coordinate 14,773,120 of NW_027361692.1, forward strand.
TTGAGAGACCCCACCCCTCTCTTGTGTGACATGTACATAAGGAGCTGTCTTGCATCACGTGCCCATACCAGAAAGCGCCTGTCTTAATCCTGCTCATTTAGACACAGTTCATATGTTCAGGTATTAAATACATTAGATAGGGACTGCGTCAATACGGGTTACCTTGACGTTGGTGAGGCAGCTTGGTATACATTTTTTTGCAAAAAAACGTATCGACTAAATACCCTGTGTTTGTTATTACCTTTTATCAGCACTTGCTGACTACTGTTATATGTCTCATTGCAAGGTATTTTTGCACATTTGTCATTCTGTGCTTTTTGTTTGTGTTTCAGTCAGGGTGGAGTGAACATGGTCCAACAGACTTGTTCACATTGTGCATGTCACATGTGTGTTTTTAATCCAGTTTTTTTCATGCTTATGCATGATTTGAGAGACCCCACCCCTCTCTTGTGTGACATGCACATAAGGAGCTGTCTTGCATCACGTGCCCATACCAGAAAGCGCCTGTCTTAATCCTGCTCATTTAGACACAGTTCATATGTTCAGGTATTAAATACATTAGATAGGGACTGCTTCAATACGGGTTACCTTGACGTTGGTGAGGCAGCTTGGTATACATTTTTTTGCAAAAAAACGTATCGACTAAATACCCTGTGTTTGTTATTACCTTTTATCAGCACTTGCTGACTACTGTTATTTGTCTCATTGCAAGGTATTTTTGCACATTTGTCATTCTGTGCTTTTTGTTTGTGTTTCAGTCAGGGTGGAGTGAACATGGTCCAACAGACTTGTTCACATTGTGCATGTCACATGTGTGTTTTTAATCCAGTTTTTTTCATGCTTATGCATGATTTGAGAGACCCCACCCCTCTCTTGTGTGACATGCACATAAGGAGCTGTCTTGCATCACGTGCCCATACCAGAAAGCGCCTGTCTTAATCCTGCTCATTTAGACACAGTTCATATGTTCAGGTATTAAATACATTAGATAGGGACTGCTTCAATACGGGTTACCTTGACGTTGGTGAGGCAGCTTGGTATACATTTTTTTGCAAAAAAACGTATCGACTAAATACCCTGTGTTTGTTATTACCTTTTATCAGCACTTGCTGACTACTGTTATATGTCTCATTGCAAGGTATTTTTGCACATTTGTCATTCTGTGCTTTTTGTTTGTGTTTCAGTCAGGGTGGAGTGAACATGGTCCAACAGACTTGTTCACATTGTGCATGTCACATGTGTGTTTTTAATCCAGTTTTTTTCATGCTTATGCATGATTTGAGAGACCCCACCCCTCTCTTGTGTGACATGCACATAAGGAGCTGTCTTGCATCACGTGCCCATACCAGAAAGCGCCTGTGTTAATCCTGCTCATTTAGACACAGTTCATATGTTCAGGTATTAAATACATTAGATAGGGACTGCTTCAATACGGGTTACCTTGACGTTGGTGAGGCAGCTTGGTATACATTTTTTTGCAAAAAAACGTATCGACTAAATACCCTGTGTTTGTTATTACCTTTTATCAGCACTTGCTGACTACTGTTATATGTCTCATTGCAAGGTATTTTTGCACATTTGTCATTTTGTGCTTTTTGTTTGTGCTTACATAAACAGGCGGCATAGCTAGGTTCACAGGTGGGCTCCTCTGCTGAGCAGTAGACACAGGTACTAGGCCCAAAGTAATCACTGGGCTAAATGGAGTTAAAAAATGGTTCTTACATAAACAGGCGGCACAGATTGGTTCATGGGTGGGCTCCTCTGCTGAGTAGCAGACACAGTTACTAGGCCCAAAGTATTAACTGGGCTAAATGCAGTAAAAAACTGGTTCTTTCATAAACAGGCGGCATAGCTATGTTCACGGGTGGGCTCCTCTGCTGAGTAGCAGACAGTGCTACAAGGCCCAAAAGGATTTTCTGGACAAGATGCTGTAAAAAATTATTAGAAACACACATGGTGTAGCTCTTTGACGGAACCTCGAACAACCGAATTTTAAGCAAAGTGTTCGAGTTCGACAAACGGCTCGAACACCGCCCAAAACAGCTCAAATTTGAACTTGGCGAACGGGTCGACTTGAACACCGCTCATCTCTAATCAGGAGGCAGACTCAGACGGTCTCAGGCCCAGTATGGATTCAACAAGATTGTATAAAGTTGAAAAAGGGTACAGTATCACCGGATAACAGGTATATATGTAGCATAGTTTACACATTAAAAATCTATGTCTATATATCAGGAGGCAGACTCAGACGGTCTCAGGCCCAGTATGAATTCGACAAGATTGTAGAAAGTTGAGAAAGGGTACAGTATCACCGGATAACAGGTATATATGTAGCATATTAAGACCATAAAAACATATGCACAAAGGCGCAAGTTGCTACGTAATAGTGCCTGCAGCTGCAAATATGGACAAAAACCACCCAATTTGTCCAACAATAAGAGTCAATTAATAAAAATAAATTATTTGCGCTAGCAGGATAAAAACTGGAAAAAAAAAAAAATATATAGACAAACACAGTGCGCTTCTCCCCTTCTCACACAGAGGATAGTACCGTTCAAAAATTATAAGGAAATGACCACAGTGGAGCTGGTTCACAAAATGTATATAGCGATACCTTCGTTCCAATGAATTATGAACTGATGGAGAACTCCTTCCTCAAGCAGGGTCCCGGTGCAGAAGTAGCGATACGAACAGTGGTAGTACTGAAGGTGCCAAGTTTTAGATCGTTGAGGCTCGGTTGGAAACTGCAGGTAATGGATGCTGCTCCGGCCGGTAGCGAGCGTCCGTCTAGTCGCGTGACCACCGCCGCCACCCGGCGAATATGACCGCGCGAATAGATTCAAAGCCGGCAAGGTAGCAGAACGTGCAGGACCTTGCGTGACGTCACGGTCACGTGGAGAACCACGTGACTGGCTAGTGAGCGCAAAAAAGACCAGAAAGCTGTCTTACGCGTTTCGGAATCACCGGATTCCTTCCTCAGAGATGGTCTATAGGAATCAGATAAGCGCTTATATACCCACAGTCTCCAGCCTCCATATTCATTGGTTAAAAGCAAACAATTCAATCTCACTATTTAAGCCATTAGGGACAAGAGTATTCATTTCAAATATCAGTCTACTTTCTTCCCTTGACATTTGTTGGATAAAGTTCCCTTTTCGCCAGCTTTTTTTAACCACTCTAATGCCGGTAACTTTAACATTCTTAATAGAACCTCCATGCTGATTAATAAAATGGTGTGAAAGTGGATGACCCATGAATCTGTTTCCAATATTGCGCAGATGTTCTGCTATCCGGACATGCAATGGGCGTATTGTACGTCCTATGTACAGTTTCCCACAGGGGCATGTAATGCCATATATGACCCCTGTGGTGTCACAGGTTATGAAATCTTTAATTTTTACCTCCGCAAATTTATTAGTAATCACTACTTGTTTTTTAGAGGTCAATTTTTTGCAGGGGCCACACTTTCTACAGGGAAAAAACCCCCCTGGTAATTTCTCCAAATTTGATGTAACATTACTTAGAGGTTTGGAAATAGAGGGAGCTATCAGATTGCCCAAATTTCGCGCCTTCCTGAAAATGAACCTGGGGTGTAGTGGTAAAGATTCCCCTATAACCTTATCGTTTCTCAGGATGTTCCAATGTCTCCTAACGATTTTTTTAAAAATTATACTGTTAGAGTTATATTGTGTGATTATGGGGATTTCTTCCATGAAGGCATTGCCATTTTTTCTCTTCCGTTGTTCCAGTAGTTGGTCCCTTGGAATCTTCTCCACTAGTTCTTTTGTTTTTAATAAAGATATTGAATCATAACCCTTATTGGAGAACTTCTTCATCATTGCCTCTGCCTCTCTATTAAAATCCTCCCTTTTTGAACAATTGCGATGAGCTCTAATTAGTTGACTTTTTGGAACATTTAGCAGCCAGCTAGGTAGATGGCAGCTATCAAGTGAAATAAAATTATTAGAATCAGTAGGCTTATGATATAGTTGTTAGCCGATAACGTGGTTTTCTACAAAAATTTTTAAATCTAAAAAATTTATTTCTTTTGAACTAGTGGTCATAGAAAATTTTAAAAAATAGGAATTTTTATTTAATGAATTAAAAAATTGTTCCAATAGCAGGGGACCACCAGACCATATAAAAACAATATCATCTATGAATCGATGCCATAGCACTAGGTTCGCTAGTAGTCTGCCGCCGGGATAGATGGTTTCCTGTTCCCATCTTCCAACGTACAGATTTGCGTAACTAGGAGCGAACCTCGTGCCCATGGCTGTACCCCACTGCTGGAAATAGTAGTTCATCCCATATCGGAAGAAGTTGTGAGTTAAAATAAAATTTATACACTCAAGGAGATATTCAATTTGATCAAGCGGTAATGAACCATCCATCCTCAAGAAGTGTTCCACTGCTTCACAGCCCTTTTTATGCTGAATAACTGTATACAAAGAAGTAATATCCAGTGTGCCCAAAATGTAGTGGTCACACCATTGTATATTCTTTAAAATACCTAAAAAATGGGTGCTATCCTTGAGATACGCCGGGAGATCAGGTATCAGTCTTTGTAAATGACAGTCAACAAATTTAGATAAGTTTGATGTTAAACCCCCAATGGCAGATATAGTAGGTCTCCCGGGTGGAGTGAACTATTGAGGATACGCAGAGAAATTACCAATTTATTTGAGGAGATTAAACCATATGAGCTCCATCCTGAAATCATACACCTCTCTGGTAACATTAAAAAGAGGATACGTAATAAAGAAAAAGAAATAATAGAGAAAAAACGCAGGAAATTTGGTAGGGACTCGGTTTTCACCACTAATAAAAACCTAGTATCTATAACATCTAATTATGGGGACAGCCAAACTACCAGATCCGATGCCGCACATCGGTATGAAGAACAGCGCTCTCCTAAATCTTCAGGTCCACTGCTAACTTTAGATGAGATACATGGAGGGGACACCTCCCTCCTCACATCGAGTGAAAGATTCTCTATTCACCTCACTTCTGATATGGAAAATCCTACCAACATGGAAATAGCCAACAATGGAGGCACCACTGTTATACAGGGGGCAGAATCACCAGCTATTTCCACACCATTACCCTCTATTAGTACTCATAACCGATTTACGGTTATAGAAAATATAGAAAATATTTCCTCTATGGGGAGTGATAAATATAAAAACAATCCTCCACTAGACATTAGAAAAGATAAGGTCTGTCCGAGGGAACAGAAAAAACAACAACTAAAAACAAAGCAGAGCCACCTTCCTTTTTTTCAGGTAGGTCAAAAAAGAAACGAAAAAGGGGGTGTAGGGGCGGGGAATCTACCAAAAAAAAGAACATACAACAATCCCCATCAAAGATAGATCAATTAATGGTTCCTGAACAAAAAATATTTAATCTAAGTCGATATCCCCTACAAGAAAATGAATCCCGTTTACTGAATAAAGGCCTGAAGTATGCTCCTAGTGCTAAATTTGACAAATTTCAGGCTTTTGTTGGTGTAAAATTATTTATGAGGAAATTAGCCCTGAAGAAACACTACATGAAAAAGAAAATTAGTAGTAATATAGATGACCCTATGAGTAGTCCTGATCTATATAAACATACTGATCTAAAGAAAAAATCTAACTTTAATCCATTACAAGAGTATTCAGAGGTATTTGAAGCATTTCAAAATAATGTTATATATGAAATCAGGAAAGTCTCTGATAAGAGATGTAATAAATTTAAACATAATTTGTTACATAAGGAAAGAATAGCCATCAAGCAACTCCAGGAGAACAGGGAGATTACTATCAGACCAGCAGACAAAGGGGGTGGGATAGTAATACTAAATACGTCAGACTATGAGAAAGAAGCACTCCGGATTTTAGATGATAGACAAACTTATAAACTACTAACCCATGATCCTTCCAATGAGTATCTGGTAGAGATGCGGGAATTGATAAAGAAGGGCTTTGAAAAGGGTATTTTAAATAAAAAAGAAATGGATTTTATTAATACACCCCACCCTAGAGTGCCATATTTTTATTATTTACCTAAGGTGCACAAAAATATGAGCCATCCACCCGGGAGACCTATTATATCTGCCATTGGGGGTTTAACATCAAAGTTATCTAAATTTGTTGACTGTCATTTACAAAGACTGATACCTGATCTCCTGGCGTATCTCAAGGATAGCACCCATATTTTAGGTATTTTAAAGAATATACAATGGTGTGACCACTACATTTTGGGCACACTGGATATTACTTCTTTGTATACAGTTATTCAGCATAAAAAGGGCTGTGAAGCAGTGGAACACTTCTTGAGGATGGATGGTTCATTACCGCTTGATCAAATTGAATATCTCCTTGAGTGTATAAATTTTATTTTAACTCACAACTTCTTCCGATATGGGATGAACTACTATTTCCAGCAGTGGGGTACAGCCATGGGCAAGAGGTTCGCTCCTAGTTACGCAAATCTGTACGTTGGAAGATGGGAACAGGAAACCATCTATCCCGGCGGCAGACTACTAGCGAACCTAGTGCTATGGCATAGATGATATTGTTTTTATATGGTCTGGTGGTCCCCTGCTATTGGAACAATTTTTTAATTCATTAAATAAAAATTCCTATTTTTTAAAATTTTCTATGACCACTAGTTCAAAAGAAATAAATTTTTTAGATTTAAAAATTTTTGTAGAAAACCACGTTATCGGCTCACAACTATATCATAAGCCTACTGATTCTAATAATTTTATTTCACTTGATAGCTGCCGTCTACCTAGCTGGCTGCTAAATGTTCCAAAAAGTCAACTAATTAGAGCTCATCGCAATTGTTCAAAAAGGGAGGATTTTAATAGAGAGGCAGAGGCAATGATGAAGAAGTTCTCCAATAATGGTTATGATTCAATATCTTTATTAAAAACAAAAGAACTAGTGGAGAAGATTCCAAGGGACCAACTACTGGAACAACGGAAGAGAAAAAATGGCAATGCCTTCATGGAAGAAATCCCCATAATCACACAATATAACTCTAACAGTATAATTTTTAAAAAAATCGTTAGGAGACATTGGAACATCCTGAGAAACGATAAGGTTATAGGGGAATCTTTACCACTACACCCCAGGTTCATTTTCAGGAAGGCGCGAAATTTGGGCAATCTGATAGCTCCCTCTATTTCCAAACCTCTAAGTAATGTTACATCAAATTTGGAGAAATTACCAGGGGTTTTTTTTCCCTGTAGAAAGTGTGGCCCCTGCAAAAAATTGACCTCTAAAAAACAAGTAGTGACTACTAATAAATTTGCGGAGGTAAAAATTAAAGATTTCATAACCTGTGACACCACAGGGGTCATATATGGCATTACATGCCTCTGTGGGAAACTGTACATAGGACGTACAATACGCCCATTGCATGTCCGGATAGCAGAACATCTGCGCAATATTGGAAACAGATTCATGGGTCGTCCACTTTCACACCATTTTATTAATCAGCATGGAGGTTCTATTAAGAATGTTAAAGTTACCGGCATTAGAGTGGTTAAAAAAGGCTGGCGAAAAGGGAACTTTATCCAACAAATGTCAAGGGAAGAAAGTAGACTGATATTTGAAATACTCTTGTCCCTAATGGCTTAAATAGTGAGATTGAATTGTTTGCTTTTAACCAATGAATATGGAGGCTGGAGACTGTGGGTATATAAGCGCTTATCTGATTCCTATAGACCATCTCTGAGGAAGGAATCCGGTGATTCCGAAACGCGTAAGACAGCTTTCTGGTCTTTTTTGCGCTCACTAGCCAGTCACGTGGTTCTCCACGTGACCGTGACGTCACGCAAGGTCCTGCACGTTCTGCTACCTTGCCGGCTTTGAATCTATTCGCGCGGTCATATTCGCCGGGTGGCGGCGGCGGTCACACGACTAGACGGACGCTCGCTACCGGCCGGAGCAGCATCCATTACCTGCAGTTTCCAACCGAGCCTCAACGATCTAAAACTTGGCACCTTCAGTACTACCACTGTTCGTATCGCTACTTCTGCACCAGGACCCTGCTTGAGGAAGGAGTTCTCCATCAGTTCATAATTCATTGGAACGAAGGTATCGCTATATACATTTTGTGAACCAGCTCCACTGTGGTCATTTCCTTATAATTTTTGAACGGTACTATCCTCTGTGTGAGAAGGGGAGAAGCGCACTGTGTTTGTCTATATATATATATATATATATTTTTTTTTTTTTTTCCAGTTTTTATCCTGCTAGCGCAAATAATTTATTTTTATATATGTAGCATAGTTTACACATTAAAAATCTATGTCTATATATCAGGAGGCAGACTCAGACGGTCTCAGGCCCAGTATGGATTCGACAAGATTGTAGAAAGTTGAGAAAGGGTACAGTATCACCGGATAACAGGTATATATGTAGCATAGTTTACACATTAAAAATCTATGTCTATATATCATGAGGCAGACTCAGATGGTCTCAGGCCCAGTATGTATTCGACAAGATTGTAGAAAGTTGAGAAAGGGTACAGTATCACTGGATACCAGGTATATATAGCATAGTTTAAACGTTAAGAATCTCCATGTATATTTCTGGAGTCCGACAAAGACACTCACAGCCTCAGTATGGATTAGACAAGAATCTAAAAAGTAGAAAAAGGGTAATGTATTTGAAGCATACACCAGTATACGCTGTTGGGGTATTTTTCAATCCTCATATATATTTCAGTCTCAGTAAGACAGTCCAGACTCTCCGCAAGAGAAAACGAGATGAAAACAAGAACAGACGGAAAGTCGAGTGATTGCAGAAATTTTGGAATTACTAATCATGAGAAAAACTCCCGGGAGAATTCTCAGAGGCGATGCTGACCCTCAATTACTTTGTCTGTGGAGACAGCGAAAACAGGTTTGCTGTATCGCAGTACCGTGGATCCCATCACCGTTACTCATCTCCATCAAATTGTGATCACAGGGAGAGATGTAGACATTGTCCTCACTGCCTATCATGGTCTGTCAGGTAACTTTGGAGTGCAAAAGACTGAAGCCACAGGCCGTAGGCGATTCTATTGGATTGGCATGAGAGGACACATTTAAAAATGTGGGCAGAAATGTCACACGTCTGCGAGTAGGAAAACCGTGAAAGCTGATAATAAACCACCACTGCATCTCATTGTGAGTCGACATCCATAACAAATGGAAGCCATTGATGATCTGAAGTTAGAGCCCAGCAGGACAGGACATAGCTACGTCTTACCCATCATCTATCAGTTTACCAAATTTGTATTGGCAGTCCCAGTGAAGGATTTAACAGCCCAGACTACACAGCGGCGGAGCAGGGAGAGGTAAGTATTGCAAGTGCTGGGGCCCTGAGCAAGCAGGGGGCCCACTCGTGGGTGGCGGTACTGGCACAGGGTACCCCCATAGTACGCCGGTGTGTCTGACGGCGGGTGTGCACCCACCCCATCAGAGACACTTGATTGTACTATGAGGGACCCTGTGCCAGGGCCGTCGCCCAAGAGTGGGCCCACCCACCTATCCAGGGCAGCGACACTCGCACGGGTGCGCGCACCAGGTGGTGACCCCGGCCCTGGGGGGGAGGCAGCCCAGTTAGGGAGGTTGAAAAAATGGCATATGTTGATGTTGGACATTCAGCAGCTGAAAATGGAGGAATTGGAAAAGTCCCAGGAAGAGGACAAAAGCGAGCCATTTTTCTGGCAACCTACGTGTCAGCAGGGGAAGGTGGGACAAAAGCCTTTGAAACCCATGCATGGTTCATTTTAATGAAGGTTAGATCATCAACATTTTGGGTCGACAGATGGGTCCTTTTTTCTGTCAGGATTGATCCAGCAGCATTGAAGACTCTTTCGGATAGCACACTAGCAGCAGGGCAAGTGAGCTCCTGCAAGGCATATTGTGCCAATTCAGGCCAGGTGTCCAGTTTACAGGCCCAATAGTCAAAGGGGAATGACCTGTGAGGGAGAACATCGATATGGGAGGAGAAGTAGCTTGTAACCATAGTTGACAACTGCTGTCTCCTGTCACTTTCAATCGATGCAGTATTACCGATAGCACACTAGCAGCAGGGCAAGCGAGCTCCTGCAAGGCATATTGTGCCAATTCAGGCCAGGTGTCCAGTTTACAGGCCCAATAGTCAAAGGGGAATGACCTGTGAGGGAGAACATCGATATGGGAGGAGAAGTACCAGTCGTGTGAGCTCTAGGTTCTCCTGTGGCATGATGTTTTGGAATTTGCCTTTATAGCGTGGATCCAGGATGCTGCCCAACCAGTACTCGTCATCGTTCATCATTTTGGCAATGCGGGGGTCCCTTTTTAGATTCTGCAAGGCATAATCACACATGTGGGCCAATGTTCCAGGTGTCAATGATGCACTGTGAGTGCTGGGTGGAGGAGCACTTTCTGGCAAATCAACATCCCTCCAGTCACGCACAAACCCTGTACCTGACCTTGCCACGCCAACATTTTCTCTTGCCCCCTGAGAAGCAACCTACTCCCCTAAATAATCATCCCCATCATCCTCCTCCTCCTCTTCCTCTTCTTCCTCCACCTCGTACAGGAGAGTTCCCTGAGCAGACAATGGCTGACTGTCATCAAGGCTTCCCTCCTCCTCTTCCTCCTCGGCTGCAGACGCCTGCTCCTTAATGTGCGTCAAAGTTTGCATGAGCAGACGCATAAGAGGGATGCTCATGCTTATGATGGCGTCGTCTGCACTTACCAGCCGTGTGCATTCCTTAAAACCCTGAACGACTTTACAGAGGTCTTTCAGCTTCGACCACTGCACACCAGACAACTCCATGTCTGCCCTCAAACTGCCTGCCCGTGTATCCTCCCACAAATGCAGTACAACCTGCCTCTGTTCGCACAGCCTCTAAACCATGTGCAGGGTGGAGTTCCACCTTGTTGCAAAGTCGATAATTAGGCGGTGCTTGGGAAGGTGGAGCAATCGCTGCAGCTTCTGCATATGACTAGAGTGTATGGGCGACTGGCGGATGTGCGAGCACAGTCTTTGCACCTTAAGGAGCAGGGCTGTTAACTCCGGATAATTATTGAGGAAGCGCACTGCACCACCAGGTTCAAGGTGTGAGCCAGGCAAGGTATGTGTCTGAGTTTTGAAAGGGCTATGGCTGCGACAAAATTCCGGCCGTTATCACTAACTACCTTGCCTGCCTCAAGATGTAGACTGCCTAGCCATGACTCAGTTTGTCGCTGCAAGTAGTCAGCCAGTACCTCCGCGGTGTGTCTGTTGTCGCCCAAACACATCATCTTCAACACAGCCTGCTGACGCTTACCACTAGCTGTTCGATAGTGGGACACCTCGTGTGCAACACTGGTAGCTGCGGATGGAGTGCTCATGCGACTGCGCTCTGGGGACGAGCTTTCGCGTCTGGAGGAGGAGGAGGAGGAGGAGGGTCGAACGCCTACAGCCAACTGTTTCCTATACCATGGGCTAGGCAGCACTGTCCCACCGACGCTGTCCCCTGTGGACCCTGCATCCACCACATTAACCCAGTGCGCAGTAATGGACATGTAACAGCCCTGGCCATGCCTACTGGACCATGCATCTGTTGTGAGGTGCACCTTTCCACTCACTGATTGCTTGAGTGCATGGACAATGCGGTCTTTCACATGCAGGTGGAGGGCTGAGATGGCTTTTCGAGAAAAGAAGTGCCGGCTGGGTAGGTCATAGCGTGGTATTGCATAGGCCATGAGCTCGCGGAAAGCTTCGCTTTCAACCAACCAGTAGGGCATCATCTCTAACTAGATTAGTTTGGCAATGTGGGCGTTCAAACACTGTGTACGCGAATGAGAGGATGAGTACTTTCTTGTCCTACTGAGAGTCTCTGGTAGGGTGAGCTGGACTTGAGAGCTGCATATGGTGGAACTAGCGGTGGACATGGCGGACTGAGAGAGGGTTGGTGATGGTGTTGGTGGTCTTGCTGATGGCCTAGATTCAGTCTTTCGCAGCAATAACATTGTGATTCCCTGACTGCTTTGGCCTTGCGACGACCCCTCAACATTTGCTGCTGGTGGTGTGCTAACCGGTGGGCTTACAGTGGGGGAAGTGATGTAGCGTTGCTGACTACCTTCATTCGGAGCAGGTGCACATGTGGTACGTGAGGTTTGGTAGTCTGTCCACGCTTGCAAGTGCATGGTGGTTAAATGTCTAAGCATGCAACTGGTATTCAAATTTCTCAGATTTTTCCCTCGGCTAAAGGTCTTTGCGCACTTCTAGGATAACCTTTGCCTGATCATTAGGATTTTGTTCAAAAAAAGTGCCACACTGCACTCTTCCTACTATGCAAGTCATTTTGAGGTCTTGCACGCTGTGCTAATTTGACTATCTGGCCAAGCTGTCCTGCAACTCTTTGGGTTTTTGTAAACCGTTTTTAGACTGCTACGGGCCTGCCAGATAACAGCTGTTGTGATGTTGATGCCTGTTGCGGATCATCCTCATCCTCTTCTGAGCTATTGGCAGCGGCACCCTCTTCCCCCAATGGATGCCAATCTGGGTCAACAACTGCGTCATCCATCACCATCTCTTTAATTTCATGTGCACCTTCCTCTGTGTCACCGTGTAAGGTGGTATAGTATGCGGGAAGGGGCACCTGAGTTTCATCAGGGTCAGATTCTGGCTCAGTACACTGCGAGGACAATGTAGTGCTCTGCATGAATGTACCAGCAGAAAAATCTAGCAGTGGCTGTGCATCAGTGCACTCCATGTCCGATTCATCTTGGACTGGGGAATTCATGATTTGACTTGATAACCCAGGCACGGTATGTGAAAAGAGCTCCATGGAGTAATCTGCAGTGTGGCCTGCCCCATCCTTCACTTTTGGTAGGGGTGAAGGACACAAGGAAAGGTGTTGTTCCTGACCAGGAGCCTCCACTGACGACTCAGTGCTTTTATTTTTTGAAACTTCAGAAGAGGAGGCGATACAGCTGGAGGCTGTGTCAGCAATGTAAGCCAAAACTTGTTCCTGAAGCTCCGGCATTAAAAGCGGTTTACCTACTCCCAGAAAAGGGAGCCTTCGAGACCTTGTGGAGTCAGACAATGACACAGGCTCAACACCTCCTGCCTTAGGTGCTATTGTGCTTTTGCCACTACCAGCAGATTCACCACCACCCCCACCACCATCAGTACCAGCTGGCAACCTCCGCCCACTTCCACGGCCTCTTCCACCATACTTCCTCATTTTTGGAAAAATGTACCCAAAATACCACCAGCTATATGGTACTGTAAAACAAGGTACAAGGTGTATATGGTATTGGGGAGAATTGGAAGCTCCCAAGAGATTTTAGGAGGCTGAACTATTATCTCAGGCCCACTATAGATTACACCTCAATTTAACAGGCTGAAATTGGCTGGTGTATGACAAAGTACAAGGTGTATATATAGTATTGGGGAGAATTTGAATCTCCCTAGAGATTTTAGAGGCTGAACTATTATCTCAGGCCCACTATAGATTACACCTCAATTTAACAGGCTGAAATTGGCTGGTGTATGACAAAGTACAAGGTGTATATATAGTATTGGGGAGAATTTGAATCTCCCTAGAGATTTTAGGAGGCTGAACTATTATCTCAGGCCCACTATAGATTACACCTCAATTTAACAGGCTGAAATTGGATTGTGTCTGACAAAGTAGAAGGTGTATATAGTATTGGGGAGAATTTGAATCTCCCTAGAGATTTTAGGAGGCTGAACTATTATCTCAGGCCCACTATAGATTACACCTCAATTTAACAGGCTGAAATTGGCTGGTGTATGACAAAGTACAAGGTGTATATATAGTATTGGGGAGAATTTGAATCTCCCTAGAGATTTTAGGAGGCTGAACTATTATCTCAGGCCCACTATAGATTACACCTCAATTTAACAGGCTGAAATTGGATGGTGTATGACAAAGTACGAGGTGTATATAGTATTGGGGAGAATTTGAATGTCCCTAGAGATTTTAGGAGGCTGACAATGATGCTCTCAGTCCAAATATGGCAGCACGCAGCCTAATAAGCAGGACTGCTGCACACAAAAGTGAGGAAAAATTAACGCTTGGTAACTGTGTAGAAAAGAGGAAGAAAAGTATTTTTGCTTTTAAAAAAGCAGTTTGCACAGCAGTGTGCAAACAGCAATGCAGCTATCAGGGAGCCTTATAAGGCAGCCTTATAACCAACAGAGCTGATGCACAAAAAATATAGCCTCCTCTGTCACTGCACACAAACTGTTGTGTTGTACAGTGGAAATCGCTAACAGCAGAAGCAGTTTTTTGCTCTTCTTCCCTGCCTAACGCTCTCCCTTGTTCAGAATCAGCAGCTGCAACCTCTCCCTAATGCTAATATTGGCAGAAGTGAGATGGCGGTCGGCATGCACGCCCTTTTATAGCCCCTGTGACGCCACACAAAGCAGGCCAATCACTTGCATGCCCTTCTCAAAGATGGTGGTGACCGATGCCCATGTCATCGCGTTGCCCACAGTGTGCGTCCTCCATCATTGGCTGAAAAAGGGCGCTGGAAGCATAATTTGAAACGTGACTTTGGCGCCCTAGTCACCAACCTCGTGGCCGACCTCACGCTATCGTCGGGTTTCGTTTCATGAAACCCGACTTCAGCGAAAGTCGGCGTCTTATGAATTTGACCGACCCGTTTCGCTCAACTCTACTTAAGAATTCATCCAGCTGCTTTTATCTTTAGTAACATCATCAATAAACACTAGTGACACAGTGCCATTGGAAGCCATGCATGCCCATGCCATCATACTGTTTCAACCATGTTTTACAGAGGATATGGTGTGCTTTGTTGGATCATGAGCCATTCCAAGCCTTCTCCATACTTTATTCTTCCCATCATTCTGGTAAAAGTTGATCTCAGTTTCATCTGTCCAAAGAATGCTTTCCTAGAACTAGAATGGCTTCTATCTAGTCTTTCTATTTTAATGCTAATTAATGGTTTGAACCTTGTGATGAACCCTCTGTATTTGCTCTCATGAAGTCTTCTCTTTACGTTAGACCTCAATACTGAAACACCTACTTCATGGAGATTGTTCTTCACTTGGGTGGATATTAAGGGTTTTTTCTTCACCATGGGATTACTACTGTTGTCTTCTATGGATGTCCAAGACAACCAGTGAACTTTATGACTTCCCAATATCACCAGTCCACGCTTTTTTTTTTGCAGAATGCACCAAATAGTTAATTTGGTAACTCCTAAAATTTCTGATATCTCTCTGATGGATTTATTCTTTTTTTCAGCTTATTGATCTATTTTTCTTCAATTTAGAACTCTTTTGACCTTATGTTGTTGCTTCACAGAAACAGCTTCCAAATGCATATGCAACACCTGAAATCAGTTCTAGACCTTTTAACTGCTTAATTGATGATGAAATAATGAAAAAACGCCTATGAAGCATATTAAAGAGCTTTTGAGATAATTGTCCAATTACTTTTGATTCCTTTAAAAAAGATGCAACTACATAGTGAAGAGTTGTGATTCCTAAACCCTTTCTCAAAGTAGGATGTGAATACCCTCAAATTAAAGCCGAGTCCGCACTGTAAACCCCTATAGATTACATAACTGTGTGAATATGTTTTGGTTAACAGCTACAATGCCAAAACTTATGTCAGTGTCCAAATATTTCTGCACCTAACAATAAAAGCTCAAATCACCCCTCTTAAATTCTAGATCATAATTTTTTTTTTTTTAAATTACAGATGTGGTATCGTGTCCAGAAAATTGAGATATATCAAAATCTAAAAATAATTAATCTGATTGGTAAATACCATTAACAGAAAAAAATAAAACCACTAAAATTGTGTTCTTTTGGGTAGACACAATACAGCCAAAATGCTGCAAGAAGCGATAATAATGGATTATCTATGCCTGCGGGACCCCACTGCTGACTATATCTCATTTAAAGAATTACATTATCAATAGGAATTACCAATTATACAATGCATACACTACAATGCAATTATTATCATCATCATTACTATTATTATAATTATTATTATCGGTTTAATCACATTGGTTATATAAATGAAAATCTGCAGTGATTTTATTTTTTATTAAAATAAATTATTCCTTGTGGTGTTAATGGTGCCGGAAGCGGCGCTTGTCCTTCATCCTTGCCCTGTTTAGCAATAGGTATTTGCAACAGCTAGGTTTTTACTAAAAGAACACAATTAGTTGTGACTTACTTTTAAAACTCGTGCTGTAAATCGAATTCTATCACAAAGAGAAAAATTATTTTGCGGGATCAGTAAATCGAAGCAAACGTTCTTTTCAATCGGAATATAGTAAATCATTGTGACAGGACTAAATACCAAGGGCAATGCTCAACTAAAAAAATAAAAGTGACACTTAATAAGGAAAGGATTTTGCAGTACATTTTGTTCCGAATACTGAGGAGAGTCTAATATTAGCATGCTGATTCCTAGCTATACTTTATAAAATCACTTATTAAAATTCATTAAGTCGAAGTCTCCTATCTTGCCTGAACGCGCATAATTTTTTAGCTTTCATTGTTTTCTGTGAGTTGTGCTGATTTTTAATGTGCATGTAATAACATTTATAGTTTATGTATTTGAAAATGAGCTGCAGCTTATTTCATTATTTGTGCAGCCAATTCATCTTCTAAACATCTTTAGGGCTTTTCCCAATCATTCACATGAAATATACAAGGCAGAGTTCATTTATTCATATTATACTGTGATTTGCATTACTGTGGGGCACATAATTTTATATTTTTTCATTAAAGCTTAACAGTTCAAATAGTTGTATTGCTAATATTGAAGCATATCATGGGGTCAACATATCAACTTAATGGTTCTTTGCTTTGTCCACATTCTCCTTACTAGATGCATTTACACTGCAAAATAATCATGAACGAGCATTCTTAAAAATACTTGCTTCACGATTATAACAGGATAACGATCACCTGATGAACAAGCAAAACCCTCATTCGTAGGGGAAATGATCTTTTATGCAATGAAAAAGATCTTCGTTCTCGGCAGTGCATTGTCTTGTGTACAGGACCCTCACTGCTTTGAACCATGGCAGCCTATGTGCATTCACTAAAACAAATCACAAATGTGCCAATGTAAACAGGCATTTAAACGACCTCAAATCAAAGGTTTACCAGTCGGCGCTTGTAGCTATTAGGTATCCTCTTTATGCTCCCTAAGAAAAGGAAAACTTTTGCACAGCTTGATCAAGAGCTTTTGTAATAGCTTCGTCATTTCGTGAATAGCAAAACTGTTGCAGATCCCAAAAAAGGGATAATTTTGTTCACTACTAATTGAGACACCATTACTACTTCATGTTCAAAACTGTACTTCTGTATTGTCTTCCCAAATTAAGGGACAACTTATGTACTCCCCATTTAAAAAAATACTGCTACTTTATTTAGTAAAGAATAAACCTCTTTGATACTCCCCAAATAGGGATAATTTTTGCATTACCCATGGGAAAAAGCCACAGCTTCTTCCTTTTGTGATTCTATTTGCAAGGATCAACAAAAAGAAATGCATTGTGCTATTTTTCACATTACTGAAGATTCAGAGAGTAGATAATTGGCTTCTCCTTAACCTCTTTCTGATATATAACATACTATCCCATCAATGTGCCCTTGGCCTTAATGCCCATGGACGGGATAGTATGTCATATGCGATCAGCGGCGCTCACAGCGATGCGTGCTGGCCAGCGGGAGACCAATGATCAAAAAAATGTCCTGGTCATTAGAGCACAATCAGCGATACCCGGCAGGGGGGAGGCCGCTGATACGTGTTACACACAGCGAGATTGCTGGTGAGATCGCTGTTGTGACACAAAACTTGTGACTCAGCAGCGATCTTGCTAGCAATCTCGCTGTGTGTGACGGGGGCTTCAGAATGAAATGAAAAAAATTTTTTAAATCATTGTAAAAATATTTTAAAAAATAATACAAAAATCAATATTCATTCCATCAATAAATAAATAAATAAATATTTAAATAAAAAATCTAAACAATTAAAGTGCACATATTTAGTATTGCCGCGTCTATAATAACCCGACCTATAAAACTGCCCCACTAGTTAACCCCTTTAGTGAACACCATTAACCCCTTCCTGACGTTTGACGCCACGTAGGCATCATGAAAATAGGTTCCAATCTGACACATGACGCCTATGTGGTGTCATGAATTCATAGCCCCCCTGCAGGTTGGGTGACCGGAGTCACTGAAAGGTCACCCGACCCACACACACAAGACCCTTTGTACTTCACCTTGGGGGGGTGGCTTAGCCCCCCCGTGGCTACAATCGTTCTGATTGGCTGTTAAAAGTGAAACAGCCAATCAGAGCGATGTGTAATATTTCACCAATGAAATTTGGTGAAATATTACAATCTAGCCATGGTCTATGCTGCAATAACATCTGCCATGGCTGGAGACCGAGATCCGACCCCCCCACATCGACTGGTGGGGCCGATCGGCCCCCCGCAACCGATTGACAGCCGCTCTCTGCCGTCGCAGTTAACATCTCCTCCCCTCCCTCTTCCCTCCGCTCCCCCCACCTTCTGATCCCTCTCACTCCCCACCGGTACCTCCTATGTCCCTCTGGCCATCCTGGTGTCTCGCTGTCCCGGATCATGGGCACCGCCATCTTGGAAAATGGTGGGCACATGCACATTGCGCCCGTTGAATCTGCAAAGCTGCAGATTCATTCATTTGTTTTGATCACTGTGATAAACTCTCACAGTGATCAACATAAAAAAGTGAATAAACCCCCCATTTATCACCCCCATAGGCAGGCACAAATAATAAAATAAAGAACTTTTTTTATTTTTCCATTAGGATTAGAATTATGGTTAGGGTTGGAATTTGGGTTAGGGTTAGAAATAGGGTTAGGGTTGGAATTAGGGTTAGGGTTAGAATTAGGGTTAGGGTTAGGGTTGGAATTAGGGTTAGGATTAGAATTAGGGTTGGGATTAATGTTAGGGTTGTAATTAGGGTTAGGGTTGGAATTAGGGTTAAGATTATGGTTAGGGGTTCTAGGCTTGTGGTTAGGGTTAGAGTTGGGATTAGGGTTAGGGGTGTGTTGGGGTTGGGGTTGTGGCAAACACTGGTTCCTCCCACATATGGGGTATCAGTGTACTCAGGACAAATTGCACAACAACTTTTGTGGTCCAATTTCTCCTGTTAGCCTTGTGAAAATAAAAAATAGCAGGCTAAAAAATCATTTTTGAGGAAAAAATTATTTTTCATTTTCACTGCTCTGCATTATAAAATTCTGTGAAGCACTTGGGGGTTCAAAGTGCTCACCACACATCTAGATAAGTTCCTTGGGGGGTCTAGTTTCCAAAATGGGGTCACTTGTGGAGGAGTTCCATTGTTTAGGCATATCATGGGCTCTCCAAAAGCGACATGGTGTCCGCTAATGATTGGAGCTAAATTTCCTTTCAAAAAGTCAAATGGTGCTCCTTCCCTTCCGGGCCCTGCCCTGCACCTAAACAGTGGTTTATGACCACATATGAGGTATCAGTGTACTCAGAAGAAATTGCCCAACAAATTTTAGGATCCATTTTATCCTGTTGCCCATGTGAAAATGAAAAAACTTACGCTAAAAGTAAATTTTTGTAAAAAAAAAGTACTTTTTTTACAGATCAATTTGTGAAAGACTTCGGGGTTCAAAGTGCTTACTATGCATCTAGATAAGTTCCTTGGAGGGTTGTTGTGAGTTCATTTTCTGGTCCACCAGTTGTGCGTTCTCCTTCCAGGCTCCCTCTGGTGGTAACAGGAGGTAGTGAGGCTGATTTAATCAGTGGAGATCTGCCACCTGATAAGGAGGATGACGATTGGACCTCAGGAATCTCAGATTGGATTTAAGACAGCCGACGCCCTATTCTGGTGCTGGTGATTCCTTCTGGCTTGTCAGGTCTTGGTTTTCAGCTCTGTTCCAGTCATCTAAAGCTAAGTTTTTCTGCTAATGTTCACACTGATTTTGTTGGTCTATTCAGTTTTTTGTGTGGTCAGCCAGCCCCGGCTGGGGCTGTGCTGAATTTCCACTCTTATTTACCTGTATTTGCCAATTTGCTTTTTGTCCCTTATTAGATTGGCCTCTTTTTGCTCTGTCTCAGAATATTTCAGAGTGCTGATATAGTGGGAGAAGTCTAGTGACTTCAGGGTTAATTTTGCTATCAGAAGTGTTGGACATTATTTTTGTATTGTAGACAGTGAGACAGTGTCTTTCCTTTCCTGTCCTTTCTAGTTAGTTTGGGCCCCATCGTTTGCTCAGCCTATTTTCCTGCCTGTGTTTGTGCTTCCATCTTGTTTCACTGTCAATACATGGGTGGGGGCTGTCTTTCCTTTGGGGTCTGCTCTGGGGCAGTTAATTTTCCCCTTTTCTTGCTTCAGGCTTATGTAGTTCTCCGGCTGTGATGAAGCATCTAGGATCATCATAGGTACGTTCCACGGCTGCTGCTAGTTGTGTGGTTAAGATCAGGGATCTGCCATCTGCATAGTTACCAACCTCTCTGGATTTCTGTGACTTAGCTTGTTTTTCTCTCCTCGGTGACCCATTCATAACAGAGGGTCTAGTTTCCAAAATGGGGTCACTTGTCAGGTAGCTCCAATGTTTAGGCACACAGGGACTCTCCAAGCGCGACATGGCAACCGCTAAATATTCCAGCATATTTTCCATTCAAAATGTCAAATGGCGCTCCTTCCCTTCTGAGCCCTGCCATGCGCCCAAACAGTGGTTTATGACCACATATGAGGTATCGGTGTACTCAGGAGAAATTGTCCAACAAATTTTAGGATCAATTTAATCCTATTACCCATGTGAAAATGAAAAAGTTGATGCTAAAGAAAATTTTTGTTGGAAAAATTAAAATGTCAATTTTTTCCTTCCACGTTGCTTTAGTTCCTGTGAAGCACCTGAAGGGTTAATAATCTTCTTGAAAGTAGTTTTGAGTAGCTTGAGGGGTGCAGTTTTTAGAATGGTGTCACTTTTGGGTATTTTCTGCTATATAGACCCCTCAAATTGACTTTAAATGTGAGGTGGTCCCTAAAAAAATGGTTTTGTAAATTTTGTTGTAAAAATGAGAAATTGCTCGTCAACTTTTAGCCCTTATAACTTCCTAACAAAAAAAAATTTTGCTTCCAAAATTATGCTGATGTAAACTAGACATGTGGGAAATGTTATTTATTAACTATTTGTGTCACGTAACTCTCTGGTTTAACAGAATAAAAATTAAAAATTTGAAAATTGCAAAATTTTGAAAATTTTCGCCAAATTTCTGTTTTTTTTCACGAATAAATGCAAAAATTATCGACCTTTATTTACCACTAATATGAAGCCCAATATGTCATGAAAAAACAATCTCATAATCGCTAGGATGCGTTGAAGCATTCCTGAGTTATTACTTCATAAAGGGACACTGGTCAGAATTGCAAAAAATGGCCAGGTCATTAAGGTCAAAATAGGCTGAGTCTTGAAGGGGTTAAAAAAACCCAAGGCAAAAATACAATGCTTTATCATCATACCGCCAAACATAAAGTGGAATAACAAGCGATCAAAAAGTCGGATACAAATAAACGTGGTTCCGCTGAAAACGTCATCTTGTCCCACAAAAAACAAGGTGCCATACAGCTCTATCACCGGAAAAATAAAAAGTTATAGCTCTCAGAATAAAGCGATGCAAAAAATTTTTTTTTATATGAAATAGTTTTTATTGTATAAAAGCTCCAAAACATAAAAAAAATATAAAAGAGGTATCGCTGTCATGGTACTGACCCGAAGAATAAAACTGCTTTATCAATTTTACCACATGTGGTGCAGTATAAAGGCCCCCCAAAAGAAATTCATGAATTTCTGTTTTTTGTTCTTTCTGCCTCCCAAAAATCTAAATGAAAAGCAATAAAAAAGTCATGTGCCCCTGAAAATGGCATCAATAAAAACATCAATTCATCCTGCAAAAACCCAGACCTCACATGACTGTGTGCCAAAATATGGAAAAATTACAACTCTCAAAATGTGGTGATGCAAAAACTATTTTTTGCAATAAATAGTGTCTGCTAGTGTATGACAGCTGACAAACATAAAAACCCACTACAAAAACCAGCTATAAATAATAAATCAAACCCCCCTTTATCACCCACTCAGTTAGGGAAAAATAAAATAAAAATTGTATTTATTTCCATTTTCTCATTAGGTTTAGGGTTGGGGTTAGGGTTAGGGATGAGGCTAAAGTTAGGGTTGGGGCTATAGTTAGGGTTGGGGCTAAAGTTAGGGTTAAGGTTGGGGCTAAAGTTAGGCTTAGGGTTGGGGCAAAAGTTAGGATTAGGGTTGGGATTAGGGTTAGGGTTGGGATTAGTGTTAGGGTCGGGATTAGGGTTAGGGTTGGGATTATTTTAGGGGTGTGTAGGGTTAGGTTTGTGGTTAGGGTTATGGTTAGGGTTGGGATTAGGGTTAGAGGTGTGTTGGAGTTAGAATTTGGGGGTTTCCACTGTTTAGCCAATTTTGCATTGAAAAGTCCAACGGCACTCCTTCCCTTCAAAGCTCTGCAATGCAGCCAAACAGTGGTTTTCCCTCACATATAGGAAATCAGCATACTCAGGAGAAATTGCACAACAACTTTTGGGGTCAAATTTCTCCTGTTAACCTTGGGAAAATAGAAAATTGGGGGCAAAATAGCATTTTTCTATAACTTTGTATGTAACCCCCCTTCTCAAATAAATAAATAATAATAATTTTTGTGAAAAAGATATGATTTTTTAATTTTTACGGCTCTACATTATAAACCTTTGTGAAGCACTTGGGGTTCAAAGTGCTCACCACACATCTAGATAAGTTCCTTATGGGGTCTACCTTCCAAAATAGTGTCACTTGTGGGGGTTTCCACTGTTTAGGCACATCAAGGGCTCTCCAATTCCAGCCAATTTTGCATTTAAAAGTCAAATGGCACTACTTCTCTTCCGAGTCCTACCATGCACCCAAACAATGGTTTACCTGCATATATGGGGTATGAGCGTACTCAGGACAAATTGTCCAACTACTTTTGAGGTCAAATTTCTCCAGTTACCCTTGGTAAAATAAAACAAATTGGATCTGAAGTAAATTTTTTGTGAACAAAAGTTAAATGTTCATTTTTTTTAAACATGCCAAAAATTCCTGTGAAGCACCTGAAAGGTTAATAAATTTCTTGAGTGTGGTTTTGATCAGCTTAAGGGGTGCAGTTTTTAGAATGGTGTCACTTTTGGGTATTTTCTATCATATAGACCCCTCAAAGTGACTTCAAATGTGAAGTGGTCGCTAAAAAAAATGGTTTTGTAAATGTTGTTGTAAAAATGAAAAATGGCTGGTCAACTTTTAACCCTTATAAATTCCTAACAAAAAAATATTAGTTCCAAAACTGTGCTAATGTAAAGTAGACATGTGGGAAATGTTACTTATCAGGTATTTTAAAACAAAAAGCAAAAACACCAATATCCTGAACTAAAAAGTAAAAAATAAACTGCAAATAATGCATAAAGGTAATAATAATAATAATAATAATAATAATAAAGGTATTTAGTAAGCATAATTTTGATCAAAATAATGTACAAGTCATCCCTTTTCACTTGCCAAGTGACATGAATGTGAACAAGGATCGAGCGACTGAACCACTAGTAAAAGCTTAGGCCAGACAGGATGGTTTTCCCAGCTGAGCTGAGCTGGGAAAACCATCCTGTCTGGTCTAAGCTTTTATTAGTGGTTCAGTCGCTCGATCCTTGTTCACATTCATGTCACTTGGCAAGTGAAAAGGTTTTAATTACTAGAGTAGGGCTTGTCCCACAAGGGTTGCCATGACGTGGCGGGATGGCTTGTACATTATTTTGATCAAAATTATGTTTACTAAATACCCTTATTATTATTATTACCTTTATGCATTATTCGCAGTTTATTTTTTACTTTTTAGTTCAGGATATTGGTGTTTTTTGCTTTTTGTTTTCTCTGGTTAATGGTCATGTGTTAATATGCACTTACATTGTGCATATACATTAACTTACTTTCTCAGTTCAGACTCCAGTTTTTCATTCATTTTATTGTGCATTCTGTGCATACATGGGTGTGACCACCCTCTTTCTGAGTTGGGAAAACCATCCTGTCTGGCCTAAGCTTTTACTAGTGGTTCAGTCGCTTGATCCTTGTTCACATTCACGTCACTTGGCAAGTGAAAAGGTTTTAAATACTAGAGTAGGGACTGTCCCACAAGGGTTGCCGTGACGTGGCAGGATGGCTTGTACATTATTTTGATCAAAATTATGTTTACTAAATACCCTTATTATTATTACCTTCATGCATTATTTGCAGTTTATTTTTACTTTTTAGTTCAGGATATAGGTGTTTTTTGCTTTTTGTTTTCTCTGGTTAATAGTCATGTGTTAATATGCACTTACATTGTGCATATACATTAACTTACTTTCTCAGTTCAGACTCCAGTTTTTTATTAAGTATTTTGTGTGACATATCTCTGTGACTTAAGGGCATGAAAATTCAAAGTTGGAAAATTGCCAAATTTTCGCCAAATTTACGTTGTTTTTTGTTTTACAAATAAACGCAAGTCATATCAAAGAACTTTTACCACCATCATGAAGTACAATATGTCATGAGAAAACAATGTCAGAATCACCAGGATCCATAGAAGCTTTCCAAAGTTATTACATTATAAAGGGACAGACATTCACCCTGGTGTTCCAGTGGTGGTGGATGGTAAGGATTAGGAGAAGGAGGAGGTCGACACCAAATAGCCAAAATCATGAAGCATACACCCATGTGTGAGTGTGAAGAGGTGCAAGGGAATTGTAAAAATTGGCCTGTTCAGTAACATGCAAACCACCCTTGGGGGTAAAGGGGTTAAAGATTCCATAATAACAGGGCCTGTACCACAGGACTGGCATGTAGCAAATGTGGTGCCAATATTCAAAAAGGGAACAAACACTGACCTTGGAAATTATAGGCCAGTAAGCTTAACCTCTACAGTGGGTAAAATCTAAGAGATGATGTTCTGGAGTATCTGAAGAAGAATAACCTCATGACACAATATCAACAAGGGTTTACGAGGGAGCGTTCCTGTAATGCTCCATATATAATGGGCCCCATTTATAATGCTCCAGTGTATAATGTGCCCCATAGATGCTGCTCAAGTGTCTGATCTGCCCCATTTAGAATGCTCCAGTATATGATGGGCCCCATAGATGATGCTCCATTGTCTTATGGGCCCAAATAATGCTCCATATATAATGGGTTCCATTTCTAATGCTCCAGTGTATAATGTGTCCCATAGATGCTGCTCCAGTGTGTGATCTGCCCCATTTAGAATGATCCAGTATATGATGGGCCCCATGAATGATGCTCCAGTGTCTTATGGGCCCAAATAATGCTCCATATATAATGGGCTCCATTTCTAATGCTCCAGTGTAAAATGGGCAGTGTAAATGCTGCTCCAGTGTCTGATGTTCCCCATCTGGAATGCTCCAGTATATGATGGGCCTCATGGATGATGCTCCAGTGTATGATGGGCCCTAATAATGCTCAATATATAATGGGCTCCATTGCTAATGCTCCAGTGTATAATGGGCCCTGTAAATGCTGCTCCAGTGTCTGATTTCCCCCATCTGGAATGCTCCAGTATATGATGGGCCTCATGGATGATGCTCCAGTGTATGATGGGCCCAAACAATGCTCCATATATAATGGGCTCCATTTCTAATGCTCCAGTGTATAATGAGCCCCGTAAATGCTGCTTCAGTGTCTGATGTCCCCCATTTGGAATGCTCCAGTATATGATGGGCCCCATTTTTAATTAACCCATGCATGGTATGTGAAAAGAGCTCCATGGAGTAATCTGAAGTGTGTGCTGCCACATTCTTCACTTTTGGTGTGGGTGAAGGACACAAGAAAAGGGGTTGCTCCTGACTAGTGTTGAGCATTCCGATACCGCAAGTATCGGGTATCGGCCGATACTTGCTGTATCGGAATTCCGATACCGACTTCCGATATTTTTTCAATATCGGAATTCGGCATCGGAATCGGAAGTTCAGTTGATTGACGGCCTGACGTCATCATGATGCGCGGTGTGTGCGCATCATGATGCGCCGTCATTTCAGGCCTTCCGGGGGTCTCTGCCGGCCTGCCGGGGGGCTGTGCCGGCCTGCCGGGGGGCTGTGTGGACTGCCCGGGGTCTGTACCGGCCTGCCGGGGGGCTGTGCCGGCCTGCCGGTGGTCTGTGCACCCTGTGGGGGTCTGTACCGGCCTGCCGGGGGGCTGTGCCGGCCTGCCGGGGGGCTGTGCTGATGTCCGGGGGTCTGTGCAAGCATCGTCCGATGGGACTACAAGTCCCATCGGGCGATGCCTGCTACCATGACAGTGATTGACACATTAGCCAATGATGGGACAGTAGTAGTCCCATCATCCGGCTAATGTGTTAAATGTTAAAAAAAAAAAAAAAAATACTACATACATACTACATGCATGCTACATACATACTACATGCTACATACATACTACATACATGCTACATACATACTACATACATGCTACATACATACTACATACATGCTACATACATACTACATGCATGCTACATACATACTACATGCTACATACATACTACATGCATGCTACATACATACTACATACATGCTACATACATACTGCATGCTACATACATACTACATACATACTACATACATACTACATGCATGCTACATACATACTACATATATACTACATGCATGCTACATACATACTACATGCTACATACATACAACATATATACTACATACATACTACATACATGCTACATACATACTGCATGCTACATACATACTACATACATACTACATACATACTACATGCATGCTACATACATACTACATGCATGCTACATACATACTACATGCATGCTACATGCATGCTACATACATACTACATGCTACATACATACCACATACATACTACATACATACTACATACTACATATATACTACATGCATGCTACATACATACTACATGCTACATACATACCACATACATACTACATACATACTACATACATACTACATGCTACATACATACTACATATATACTACATGCATGCTACATACATACTACATGCTACATACATACCACATACATACTACATACATACTACATACATACTACATGCTACATACATACTACATATATACTACATGCATGCTACATACATACTACATGCTACATACATACCACATACATACTACATACATGCTACATATATACTACATGCATGCTACATACATACTACATATATACTACATGCATGCTACATACATACTACATGCTACATGCATGCTACATACATACTACATACATACTACATGCTACATACATACCACATATATACTACATACATACAATACATTCATACAATACATACATAGACATACAGTACATATAACATAGAGTAACATACTTACCAATACTTGTCACATTGTTCCCCGAAGCCATTGTCTTTTCCGGAATAAATATTAACATAACAAACCACAAAAATACTCACCCACGATCCGAAGCAGTCCACGAGTGTGTCCCACGACGATCTTGGGTAGAGAACTGCAGCATCAGATGATGCTGCCGTTCTCTACGGGCTGCAGGAATCCAATGACGGAAGGTAGGTATCCTTCCGCACTGTATTCCTCCGCCACTTAAAAAAAAAAAAGTCCCTAGTCTCACTTTATGCCATTGCTGCGTGGGAATTTCCCACACAGCAATGGCATAAAGTGAGACTAGGGACTTTTTTTTTTTTTAAGTGGCGGAGGAATACAGTGCGGAAGGATACCTACCTTCCGTCATTGGATTCCTGCAGCCCGTAGAGAACGGCAGCAACAGCTGATGCTGCAGTTCTCTACCCAAGATCGTCGTGGGACACACTCGTGGACTGCTTCGGATCGTGGGTGAGTATTTTTGTGGTTTGTTATGTTAATATTTATTCCGGAAAAGACAATGGCTTCGGGGAACAATGTGACAAGTATTGGTAAGTATGTTACTCTATGTTATATGTACTGTATGTCTATGTATGTATTGTATGAATGTATTGTATGTATGTAGTATATATGTGGTATGTATGTAGCATGTAGTATGTATGTAGTATGTATGTAGCATGCATGTAGCATGCAGTATGTATGTAGCATGCATGTAGTATATATGTAGTATGTATGTGGTATGTATGTAGCATGTAGTATGTATGTAGCATGCATGTAGTATATATGTAGTATGTATGTAGCATGTAGTATGTAGCATGCATGTAGTATATATGTAGTATGTATGTAGCATGTAGTATGTATGTAGCATGCATGTAGTATATATGTAGTATGTATGTAGCATGTAGTATGTATGTAGCATGCATGTAGTATGTATGTAGCATGCATGTAGTATGTATATGGTATGTATGTAGCATGTAGTATGTATGTAGCATGCATGTAGTATATATGTGTTATGTATGTGGTATGTATGTAGCATGCATGTAGCATGCATGTAGTATGTATGTAGTATGTATGTAGTATATATGTAGTATGTATGTAGCATGTAGTATGTATGTAGTATGTATGTAGCATGCATGTAGCATGCAGTATGTATGTAGCATGCATGTAGTATATATGTAGTATGTATGTAGCATGTAGTATGTAGCATGCATGTAGTATATATGTAGTATGTAGCATGTAGTATGTATGTAGCATGCATGTAGTATATATGTGTTATGTATGTAGCATGTAGCATGTATGTAGCATGCATGTAGTATGTATGTAGTATATATGTGGTATGTATGTAGCATGCAGTATGTATGTAGCATGCATGTAGTATATATGTAGTATGTATGTTGCATGTAGTATTTATGTAGTATGAATGTAGCATGTATGTAGTATGTAGTATGAATGTAGCATGTATGTAGTATGCATGTTGTATGTATGTAGCATGTAATTTTTTTTTTTTTTTTTTTTTTACATTTAACACATTAGCCGGATGATGGGACTACTACTGTCCCATCATTGGCTAATGTGTCAATCACTGTCATGGTAGCAGGCATCGCCCGATGGGACTTGTAGTCCCATCGGACGATGCCTGCACAGACCCCCGGAGCCTGCACAGACCACCGGCAGGCCGGCACAGCCCCCCGGCAGGCCGGCACAGCCCCCCGGAGCCTGCACAGCCCCCTGGCAGGCCGGCACAGCCCCCCGGCAGGCCGGCACAGCCCCCCGGAGCCTGCACAGACCCCCTGGCAGGCCGGCACAGCCCCCCGAAAGGCCCGTACAGACCCCAGAGAGGCTGTACAAGGGCAGGAAAGGGTTTTTCTTATTCTGATACCGGAAGTCCCATAGACTTGAATGGGACTTCCGGTATCGGAATCGGCGATACCGATACTTTTTTTAAAGATCGGCCGATACCATCCGATACGATACTTTGAAGTATCGGACGGTATCGCTCAACTCTACTCCTGACCAGAAGCCTGCACTAACGACTCAGTGCTTGCATTTTTTGAAACTTCAGAAGAGGAGCCGATAGAGCTGGAGGCTGTTTCAGCAATGTAAGCCAAAAACAGTTCCTGATGCTCCAGCTTTAAAACCAGTCTACCTACTCCCAGAAAAGGGAGCCTTAAAGGCCTTCCAGAGCTGCACCATGATGCATGCTCAACACCTCCTGCCTTAGCTGCTATTGTGTTTTTGGCACTACCAGCAGATGCACCACCACCACCATCAGTACCAGGTGGTCCCCCCACGCCCATGTCTACATCCTCTTCCACCATACTTACCCATGTTTTTGAAAATGGACCCAAAATACCAGCAGATATATGGTACTGTATCAGAAGCATACAGCTCTATACAGTCTAGGGATAACAGTAAATCTCCGTATATATTTCATGAATCATACACAGATGCTCACAGGCTCAGTATGGAGTACACAATAAAATAAAAAGTTGAAAAAGGATACAGTATCACCAGATACAAGGCATATATAGTATAGTGTAAACATTAGAAATCTCCGTATATATTTCAGGAGGCAGACACAAATGCTCTCAGGCCCAGTATGGATTACACAAGAATATGAAAACCTGTAAATGGGTAATGTAACACAAGCGTATAGCTGTATACAGTGTTGGGGTAATCTTAAATCTCCAAATATATTTCTGGAGTAACAGACAGACGTTCACAGGCTCATTATGGCTTACACCAGAATCTAAATAGCAAAGAAGGATTACTGTATCAGAAGCGTACAGCTGTATACAGTGTTGGCCAAATGTGAAATCTCGGTATATATATCCGGAGTCACCCTCAGATGCTCACTCAGTCTGGGTTTGACCATAATAAAAAATGTTGTAAAAAAGGTACTGGATAACAAGATAGCAAGTATATATATTATAGGGTACAATTGAAATCTCCATATACATAGTCCCGTAGTCACTCTAAGATGCTTACTCAGTATGGATTTGACCGCAATACTAAATGTCGAACAAAGGTACTGTATAATAAGATACAAGCTGTATCGGGTATAGGGTAAAAATTGGTATCTCTGATTCACCGTATAAATAGAAGGTGTAAACCACACACGCTCACTCCCAATGGATGATACCATAATAAAACATTTTGAACAAAGGTACTGTATTAGCACACACCAGGTGTATCCAGTCTAGTGGTAATTGTAAATTTCCGTCTATACTTCCGGAGTCAGACACAGACACTCACAGGCTCACTATGTATTACACCGGAATTTACAAAGTAGAAAAAGGGAAAGGTATTTGAAGTGTACAACAGTATATAGTTTCGTGGTACTTTTAAATCTTCATTTATATTTCAATCTCAGTAAGCCAGTCCAGACTCTCCGCTACTGGAAACTACATGGATACAAGTACAGATGGAAAGTTGAGTGTTAGCAGAAATTTGGGAATTACTCATCGCGGGAAAACCTCCCGGTAGATGTTGCAGAGGCGTTGCAGACCCTCAATTACTGTGTCTGTGGAGACAGCGAAAACGGTTCTTTGTGAAGAAAGGATTGCTTTATCGCAGTAGCATGGATCACATCACCGTTAATCGTCTCCATCAAATTGTGATCACAGGGAGAGATGTAGACATGGTCCTCACTGCCTATCATGATGTGTCTGGTCATTTTGGAGTGCAAAAGACAGAAACTACAGGGAGTAGGTGATTCTATTGGATTGGCATGAGAGGAGAGATTGAAAAATGGTGGCAGAAATGTCAAACGTTTGTGACTATCACAACTGTGAAAGGTGATCATAAAGCACCACTGCATCCGCTTGTACGTTGACGTCCATTACAAATGGTAGCCATTGATCATCTGAAGGTAGAGGCCAGCAGGACAGGCCATAGCTGCATCTTAACCATCATCGATCAATATATCAAATTCCTAGTGGCCGTCCCTGTGAAGGATTTATCTGCCCAGACTACACAGCGGTGGAGCACGGAGAGGTAAGTATTGCAACTTGCAAGTGCTGTGGCCAGGACCACACAGGGGGCACACTCGTGGTCGACGGTACTGGCACAGGGCCCCTCAGAGTACGCTGGTGTGTCTGATGGTGAGTGTGTCCCCCCACCATCAGACACACTGTATTGTACTATGAGGGGCCCTGTGCCAGTGCCGTCGGCCATCAGTGGGCCCATCCACCTGTTCAGAGCAACGGCACCTGCCCGGGTGCGCCAGGTGTTGACCCCAGCCCTTGGGGGGGGTGGGCAGCCCAGTTAGGGAGGTTTAAAAAATGGCGTATGTTGATGTGTAGGCTGGACATTCAGCTGCTGCAAATGGTGGAATTGGGCAAGTCCGAGGAAGAGGAGGACAAAAGCGAGGCAGTTTTCTGGCAACCTATGTGTCATCAGGGGAAAGTGGGACAAAATCCTTTGAAACCCATGCATGGTTCATTTTAATGAAGGTTAGATCATCAACATTTTGGATTGACAGAAGGGTCCTTTTTTCTGTCAGGATTGATCAAGCAGCACTGAAGACTCTTTCAGATTACACACTAGCAGCAGGGCAAGCGAGCTCCTGTAAGGCATAATAGGCCAGGTGTCCAGTTTAGAAGCCCAATAGTCAAAGGGGAATGACCTGTGAGGGAGAACATCGATATGGGAGGAGAAGTAGTTCGTAACCATAGTTGACAACTGCTGTCTCCTATCACTTTTAATCGATGCAGTATTAGCAGTCGTGTGAGCGGTACTTAAGAAATCATTCCACAACATGGTCATTAATACCCCTGTCTCCAACTCCACTTCAGCTGTGTGCACCATGAACATCTCTTCCATTGTGCCCTCTACGGCTCGTGGGAGAACCAGCACTGCTGACGTGTGCTGGGAAAGCATCAAACAATCGGTTTACCAGAGTTGCTTGTTTGTTAGCCAATATTATCTCTAGGTTCTCCTGTGGCATGATGTGTAATTTGCCTTTGTAGCGTGGATCGAGGATGCTGGCCAGCCAGTAGTCATCATCCTTCATCAGTTTGGCAATGCAGGGGTCCCTTTTTAGGATCCGCAAGGCATAATCGCACATGTGGGCCAATGTTACACGTGTCAATAATGCACTGCCACTGCTGGGTGAAGGAACACTTTCTGGCAAATCCACATCCCTACAGTCACGCACAAACACTGTACGTGACCTTGGAACGCCAACATTTTCTCTTGCCCCCTGATAAGCATCCTCCTGCCTAAAATAATCATCCCCCTCATCCTCCTCTTCCTCTTCTTCCTCCACCTCGTCCAGGACAGTTCCCTGACCAGGCAATGGCTGACTGTCAGCAAGGCTTCCCTCCTCCTCCTCCTCTGCTGCAGACGCCAGATCCTTAATGTGTGTCAAACTTTGCATGAGCAGATACATAAGTGGGATGCTCATGCTTATGATGGCATCGTCTGCGCTTACCAGCCGTGTGCATTCCTCAAAACACTGAATGACTTTACAGAGGTATTTCAGCTTTGACCACTGCACACCCGACAATTCCATGTCTTCCCTCAAACTGCCTGCCCGTGTATCCTCCCACAAATGCATTACAGCCTGCCTCTGTTTGCACAGCCTCTCAACCATGTGCAGGGTGGAGTTCCACCTTGTTGCAACGTCTATGATTAGGCGGTGCTTGGGGAGGTGGAGCAATCGCTGCAGCTTTTGCATACGACGAGTGTACGGCCGTGCGACGGATGTGCGAGCGCAGTCTTCACACCTTATGGAGCAGTGATGTTAAATACGGATAATTATTAAGGAAGCACTGCACCACCAGGTTCAAAGTGTGAGCCAGGCAAGGTATGTGTGTGAGTTTTGCACAGGCTATGGCTGCCACAAAATTATGGCCGTTATCACTGACTACCTTGCCTGGCTCAAGATGTAGACTGTCCAGCCATGACTCAGTTTGTCGCAGCAAGTAGTCGGCCAGTACCTCCGTGGTGTGTCTGTTGTCGCCCAAAGACATCATCTTTAACACAGCCTGCTGACACTTACCACTAGCTGTTCGATAGTGGAACACCTTGTGTGCAATACTGCCAGCTGCGGATGGAGTGCTCGTGCAACTGCGCTCTGTGGACGAGCTTTCGCTTATGGAGGAGGATAAGGGTCGAAAGCCTACAACTGTTTCCTATACCATGCGCTAGGCAGCACTGTTCCACCAGCGCTGTCCCCTGTGGAGCCTGCATCCACCACATTAACCCAGTGTGCAGTGATGGACACGTAACGGCCCTGGTCATGCCTACTGGTCCATGCATCTGTTGTGAGGTGCACCTTTCCACTCACTGACTGTTTTAGTGCATGGACAATGCAGTCTTTCATATGCCGGAGGAGGGCAGGGATGGCTTTTCGAGAAAAGAAGTGCCGACTCGGTAGGTCATAGCGTGGGACAGCATAGGCCATGAGCTCGTGGAAAGCTTCGCTTGCAACCAAACGGTAGGGCATCATCACTAATGAGATTAGTTTGGCAATTTTGGCGTTCAAACACCATGTACGCGGATGAGAGGATGAGTACTTTCTTGTCCTACTCAGAGTGTCTGGTAGGGTGAGCTGGACTGGAGATCTGCATATGGGGGAAGTAGCGGTGGACCGGACGGAGTGAGAGGGGGTTGGTGATGGTATTGGTGGTGATGGCCTAGATTCAGTGTTGTGTTGCAAAACCATTGTGATTCCCTGAGTGCTTTGGCCTTGCGACGAGACCTCCACATTTAGTGCTGGTGGTGTGCTTAACAGTGGCGGTGGTCTTACAGAGGGGGAAGCGATGGAGCATTGCTGGCTACCTTCAGTCAGAGCAAGTGCACATGTGCTACCTGAGGTTTTGTAGTCCGTCCACGCTTGCAAGTGCATGTTGATTAAATGTCTAAGCATGCAACTGGTATTCAAATTTCTGAGTTGTTTACCTCGGCTAAAGGTCCTTCCGCACTTCTTACAGGTAACCTTTGCCTCATCATTAGGATTTTGGACAAAGAAGTGCCACACTGCACTCTTCCTACTATGGGAAAAATTTTCAGGGCTTGCACGCTGTGCTAATTTGACCATCTGGCCAAGCTGTCCTGCAACTCTTTTTGTTTTTTTAATATGTTTTTGGACTGCTACGGGCCTGCCAGATAACCGCTGCTGCGATGTCAATGCCTCCTGCGGATCCTTCTCCTTATCTGAAATATTGCCAGTGCCTCCCTCCTCCCCTAATGGATGCCAATCCGGGTCAAGAACTGGGTCATCCATTACCTCCTCTTCAAAGTCATCTGCGCCTCCCTCTTTACCTTCCTCTGTGTCACCGTGTAAGGTGGTATAGCATACGGGAAGGGGCACCTGAGTTTCATCAGGGTCAGATTCTGGCTCAGTAGACTGCGAGGGCAATGTAGTGCTCTGGGTCAATGTACCAGCAGAATCATCTAGCAGTGGCTGTGCATCAGTGCACTCCATGTCAGATTCATCTTGGACTGGCGAATTCAGGATTTGACTGGATAACCCAGGCATGGTATGTGAAAAGAGTTCCATAGAGTAATCTGAAGTGTGGGCTGCCGCATCCTTAACTTTTGGTGGAGGTGAAGGACACAAGGAAAGGTGTTTTTCCTGACCAGAACCCTGCACTGACAACTCCGTGCTTGCAGGTTTTGAACGCTAGAAGAGGAGGCAATAGAGCTGGTGGCTGTTTCGGCAACGTATGCCAAAACCTGCTCCTGATGCTCCGGCTTTAAAAGCGTTTTTCCTACTCCAAGAAAAGGGAACCTTACAGGCCTTCTTGGGCCAGACGATGACACAGGCTCAACACCTCATGCCTTAGCTGCTATTGTGCTTTTGCCATAACCAGCCGATGCACCACCACCATCAGTACCAGATGTGACCCCCTGCCCACGTCCGCGGACTCTTCCACCATACTTCTTCGTGTTTGGGAAAATGTACCAAAATACCAGCAGAGAGATGGTACTGTATGAGGAGCATCCAGCTGTGTAAGGTGTATCAAAAAAATTAAAGCTAGGTATATATTTTGTTAGTCACAGACGCTCTCCCAGTATGTATTTGACCCTAATCCAACAAGCAGATATACGGAACTGTATCAGAAGTGTACAGCTGTATGCATTTTTTGTGTAGCTAACAATCTCCGTATATGTATTTACGGAGTGTCACACACACGCTGACTCTGTATAGATGTGACTGTAATGCGAATGGCAGATATACAATACTGTTTGAGAATCGGATAGCTCTATACGGTGTCTGTATGGAAAATTGTCAATCTCCGTCTATTTTTAATATGGAGTGACACACGCTGTCTGTCTAGTTTTGACCATAATCAAACAGCAGATATATGAAACTGTTTGAAAAGCGGACAGCTCTATAAGGTGTAGGTCTGGAAAAATTGAAAATCTCGTCGGCTTGTTTTTCCAGAGTCACACCCAGATAGCTTCCATTTGTCCGTGATACCAGCCACTACACGGTAGTGTGTGAGGAGCGTACACCGCTATACGGTGTGTGAAAAAATGAATGCTCGGTAACTCACAGTCACCAGAACAAAATAATAGAAGTTGGAGTACTTTGAAAAAAGCAGTTTGAACAGCAGTGTGCACACAGCAATGCAGCTATCAGGTAGCCTTAACCCCTTTCCTACATTAGACGTACTATTCCGTCCAAGTGACCTGGGACCTAAGTCCCAAGGACAGAATAGTACATCTAGCGCGATCAGCTGCGCTCACGGGGGAGCGCAGCTGATCGAGGCCGGGTGTCAGCTGATTATCACAGCTGACACCTGGCACTATGTGTCAGGGGCAGTCACGGACCGCCCCTGACACGTTAACCCCTGGCACACTGCAATCAAACACGATCACAGTGTACCGGGGTTTAGGGAAGCATTGGGAGGGAGGGGGCTCCCTCCATGCGTCCCTGAGTCTCCCACAGCAGCGCGATGTGAAGCGCTGCTGTGAGGGTCTCCTTCCCTGCAGGACCCCAAATCCAAAATGGCAGCAGGGACCTTCGGGGGCCTGCAGAGAGGCGGCTTCCTCATGCCTGCAAAGCGCCGGCATAAGGAAGCCTGCAGCTCTGCCTGTGACAGATCGCTGATCTGTCACAGCTATCTGTGATATGACAGATCAGCGATCTGTCACATGACAGTTATGTCCCCCCTGTAATAAAGTTAAAAAAAGTGTAAAAATAATTTATAAAATATCACTAAATAAATAATAAAAAAAATCCCTAATAAATAAAATAAAAAAACAATTAAAGTACACATATTTGAATCACTGCATCTTTAACAACCTGCCCTATAAAACTGTCCCACTAGTTAACCCCTCTATTGAACCCCTTAAAAAATAAAGCTTTATCATCATACCGCCGAACAAAAAGTGCATTAATGCGCGATCAAAAAGACAAATATAAATAACCATGGTACCGCTGAAAGCGTCATCTTGTCCCACAAAAAACAAGCTTACACACGTCATCAGCAAAAAAATAAAAAAAGTTATAGCTCACAGAATAAAACGATGCAAAAATAATTATTTTTTATATAAAATTGTTTTCATTGCATAAAAGCTCCAAAACATAAAAAAAGACATAAATGACGTAACGCTGTAACCGTACTGACCCGAAGAATAAAACCGCTTTATCAATTTTACCACACGCGGAATGGTGTAAACGCACCCCCCAAAAGAAATTCATGAAACGCTGATTTTTGTTCATTCTGCATCCCAAAAATCAGAATAAAAAGCGATCAAAAAATGTCACCTGCCTGAAAATAGTAGCAATAAAAACGTCAACTCGTCCCGCAAAAAATAAGACCTCACATGACTCGGTGGGTCAAAATATGGAAAAATTATAGCTCTCAAAATGTGGTGATGCAAAAATTATTTTTACAATAAGGCTACTTTCACACATCCGGTGTGTGGGGTCCGGCGGCGTGCGGCGAAAAGCCGGGCCGCCGGATCCGGCCTGCAGCCGTGACACCGGATGTGTGTGCGGCGTCTGATACGGCTCGGACGTGATTTAAAGGAGCCGCAGCAGGAGGTGGACAGAGACAGCCGCTGAGAGAGACAGCTGCTGAAAGGGAGGTGAGGGGAGGGTAGGAGAGGAGAGGGGAGGGGAGAGGAGAGGGGAGAGGAGAGGGGAGGGGAGAGGAGAGGGAGTTGGAGAGAGAGAGAGACATGTGGGGTTAACACTCAGTGTCCGGGTGAGAGAATCTCTCTCTCTTGCCGGGCACTTGTGGGGTTAACCCCACAGAGAGATCTCTCTCTCTCACCCAGACACTGTGAGTGTTAACCCCACAAGTGCCCGGCGAGAGAGATCTCTCACAAGTGTCTGGGTGACAGAGAGAGATCTCTCTCTCTCTCACCGGGCACTTGTGGGGTTAACATTCACAGAGTCCGGGCATGCGCTGTGGAAAGAGCCGGTCCGGCGCTGAGAAAAAACGTTGCAGAGAACGTTTTTTCCAGACGCCGGACCGGCTGTTTTTGCCGGATCTGGCAAAAACCGGATACGCCGCATAGGCATCAGGCGCGATGCGGCGATAATGAAACTCTATGGGGAAAAAACCGGATCCGGTGGCAACAGGCGCCGGATCCGGTTTTTACACTTTTCGCCGCATCGCGCCTGATGCACAAAAACTGATGTGTGAAAGTAGCCTAAAAAGTGTCTTTTAGCGTGTGACAGCTGCCAAATATAAAAACCGCCATAAATAGTAAATCAAACCCCCTTAGTTAGGGAAAAATAATAAAATAAAAAAAAATGTATTTATTTCCATTTTCCCATTAGGGCAAGGGTTAGGGCTAGGGTTAGGGCTAGGGGTGTGTTGGGGTTAAAGTTGGAATTAGAATTGGGGGGTTCCACAGTTTTGGCACATCAGGGGCTTTCCAAATGCGACATGGCGTCCGATCTCAAGTCCAGCCAAAAAAAGTCAAATGGCGCTGCTTCCCTTACGAGCTCTGCCATGCACCCAAATAGTCATTTACCCCAACATATGGGGTATCAGCGTACTCAGGACAAATTGCACAATAACTTTTGGGGTCCTGTTACTCTTGAGAAAATAAAAATTGGGGGTGAAAAGATCATTTTTGTGGAAAAAATATGATTTTTTATTTGTACGGTTGTACGTTATAAACTTCTGTGAAGCCCTTGGGGGTTCAAAGTGCTCAACACATATCTAGATAAGTTCCTTGGGGGGTCTAGTTTCCAAAATGGGGTCATTTGTGGGGGGTTTCCACTGTTTAGGCACATCAGGAGCTCTCCAAACTTGACATGGCATCCGATCTGAATTCCAGCCAATTTTGCAGTGAAAAAGTCAAACGGCGCTCCTTCCCTTCCGAGCTCTGCCATGCACCCAAACAGTGGTTCCCCCCCACATATCAGGTATCGGCATACTCAGGACAAATTGCACAATAACTTTTCCAGTCCAATTTCTCCTGTTACCCTTGGTAAAATAAAAAAATTGAACCTGAAGTAATTTTTATTGTGAAAAAAGTTAAATGTTAATTTTTTTTAAACATTCAAAAAATTCCTGTGAAGCACCTGAAGGGTTAATAAACTTCTTGAATATGGTTTTGAGCACCTTGAGGGGTGCAGTTTTTAGAAAGGTGTCACTTTTGGGTATTTTCTATCATATAGACCCCTCATAGTGACTTCAAATGTGATGTGGTCTGTAAAAATAAAATGGTGTTGCAAAAATGAGAAATCGCTGGTCAACTTTTAACCCTTATAACTTCCTAATAAAAAAAAATTTTGGTTCCCAAATTGTGCTGATGTAAAGTAAACTTATGGGAAATGTTACTTATTAAGTTTTTTGAGTGCCATATCTCTGTGATTTAAGAGCATAAAAATTCAAAGTTGGAAAATTGCAAAATTTTCAAAATTTTTGCCAAATTTCTGTTTTTTTCACAAATAAACGCAAATTATATGAATTAAATTTTACCACTAACATGAAGTACAATATGTCACAAGAAAACAGTGTCAGAATCGCCTAGATCCATTGAAGCGTTCCTGAGTTATGACCTCATAAATGGTCAGTGGTCAGAATTGTAAAAATTGGCCCGGAAGTTAACGTGCAAACTACCCTTAGTAGTAAAGCGGTTAAAAGGCAGTCTAATCACCACCAGCACTGCTGCACACAACAAAAATCCTCCCCTTTCACTGCACACTAACTGTACAGTGAAAAGCGCTATCAGCAGAAGCAATTTTTTTTCTTCTTCCCTGCCTAACGCTCTCCCTATTCAGAATCAGCAGTAGCACCTCTCCCTATTCTAAGATCGGCAGAAGTAAGATGGTGGTCGGCGGTCACGGCCTTTTTTACCCACTGTGATGCCACACAAAGCCAGCCAATCACGTCAATTCCTTTCTCTAAGATGGTGGTGGCCGCTGCCCATGTCATCGCATTACCCACAGTGTGCGTCCTCCATCATTGGCTGAGAAAAGGTGCTGGAAGCATTATTTGAAACGCAACTTTGGCGCTCTGATCGGCGACCTCATGGCCGACCTCACGCTATGGTTGGGTTTCGATCGGCAAAACCCGACTTTTGCTAAAGTAGGCTATATTTGAATCTGACTGACCCTTTTCGCTCAACTCTACTAGTGATCTAGTTATAATCTCCTGATGATAAAACAGTGATTTTAGCTAAACATCGAGCACACCAGTAAGCGACACATTACTGAAATCAAGGTCTCTGTCTCTGCATTATGATACTCCCAGATTAGATAGCAAAATTCTAGTGACATAAACCCTTTAATTATGCATGTATGTTTTGCCATCTCTGTTTAAATTGTTAAATTTGACACACATGCATACCACACCAATAATACAGGCAAACTGTTTTTGTATTATCCTTTTTTCTGTCCCATGAACCATGCCTAGCATTTTTCATTGATTTCTATATTTAACTCCTTCACGAAATAGTAAAAATATTACGGCATATG
The DNA here is from genome assembly GCF_039654945.1 of Dendrobates tinctorius. Taxonomy (NCBI): domain Eukaryota; kingdom Metazoa; phylum Chordata; class Amphibia; order Anura; family Dendrobatidae; genus Dendrobates; species Dendrobates tinctorius. The sequence goes on from NW_027361692.1 coordinate 14,813,506, forward strand.
CTTTGCCCTCTTTAATGCGGGCACGGCACTAAGTCCTCATCTAATTTTACCAGCTGGCATGTGCCCCTGACAGTAGCATTTAACAAGATCACGCCAGAAGTGAGTCACAAGCTCCACCCATCAGCACCCCTGTCACATGACCGTGGAGCTCTGATGGGTTGGCATGACAACCCGGGGTCTGAAAGAGACCCCCGTGATTGTCTTTGCTGTGCTGCTATCAGCACCACCCTGTGGCCAGTACTTATAGCAGATGATAACAGGGCTGAAGCACAAACAATGTGTAGCACAAACAATCAGATTATGGCAGCTTTAAGTCTCCTAAGGAGACTATTGACGCAAGTATAAAGTAGAAAAAAATATTTTTACAAATTAAAAAAAAAATTAAAATATAAAAGTTCAGATCACCCCCTTTTGCCCCAATAAACAATAAAAAAACGCATATTTGATGTCGCCGCTTTCAGAAATGCCCGATCTATCAAAATATAAAAATAATTAATCCAATCAGTAAACGGCGTAAGAGAAAATATTCAAGAAACAAGAATTGAATTTTTTGGTTGCAACAACATTGCCATAAAATGCAATAACAAGTGATCAAAACATCATATTTACCCCACAATTGTATTAATAAAAACATCAGCTCGGCACACAAAAAATAAGCCCTACTAGTCGCAGATCTAAAAAAAATGGAAATGCTACAGGTCTTGAAAAATCTTGCCTTTTTTAACAAACTGGATTTTTTTTCACCACTTAAATAAAAAAGAACCTATAGATGTTTGGTATCTGCGAACTCGTAATGACCTGGAGAATTGTAATGTCAGGTCAGTTTTAGCATTTAGTGAGCATGGTAAGAAAAAAAACATAAAACATAATTATGTAAAGTAAGGTATGAAAGTATCTCTAGACTTGTTACTTACTACCTTCTTTACAAACTGAAGTTTTTGGTATATTTTAACTAATATGTGTAAATTAATTAAAATACACCATACACTACAACTTGTAAAGAGGGAAGTAACTAGTCTAGGGATAGTGTTGCAGTCTTCAGGACTGAAGATCAAAGATGATGCCAAGGCATGCCACACACATTGTTTAGAAGCGCAGAATGCTTCCAGGTACCTGAATTAGCTAAGTGACCTTTATGCGGAATGTCTCAATCACTTCCACACATAGGAATACAGTGGGAACTTGAGGCTGCTCTTATTTACAACTGCTGATACAACAACCAGTGCCCTGTATGTTCTGGAGTTTGCAGGGATTTCCTGCTATGGTTGATGATAGGATTTTCTCTAATCAGGTATGTTTGCATGGGATCATAATGAAGGAATATTTGTATTGTCAATGAGTAATAATTATCCATTTTTTGATTTAACACATTAACTCATTTCATACTGTGAAACACACAATAGCTGCTTAATCGATCTATGCCATTAACTGGCGTATTGTGATTTGGGATTTATTCCACTAATTGCACAAATTTTATGCAACAACTAAATTGTATAACTTCAGCTCCACTGAATACATCTATGTATTTAACAGCATTTGTTGCTAGGTTAAAGCAATGTATTATACATGTATAGAATAGTGTTATATGGGAATTTACAATGCAGCCCAAGCTGTAAGGTGAGGAATCATCAGAAATATTGCAATCGGTAATAACAATGTTATGTTAATATTAGTCTGTGGCAAAACACCTCTAAGGCCGGGGTCACACTGGCGAATAAAACGGACGAATGCAATGCGATAAAAAATCGCATTGCATTCAAACCCATGTTATTCTATGGGGCAGCTCACATCATGCGATTTTTTATCGCATCCGATCCTCTGATCGCATGCTGCGATTGTCACCAATTTTCGGATCGGATTCGACAATACAAGTCTATGGGGGCGAGAAAAAATGGGACTAAAAACGGACCCGATGTGTGAGTTGCGATTAAATCGCACCCGGTGTCCTTTAGCAAAAGCCGGCAATTCTTTATTCCAATACAGTAAAATCACAGAGACCGGTTAAATAAAGAAAGAATGAATATATCTAGACACTATATATATATGTATGTATATATATATATTTTATACATGTCATAGAGACACATTTATACATATATTTCTAATTCATACAGTTCTTCATAGCAGAATAGCCGCAGAAACATTTGCCGGCTTTTGGATATTTATTCTCCTGCCCGACATGAAATGACACATGGTTTACATATAGTTAACCATTTCATTTCATGTTTTTTTGTTATGTCTATCACTATTAATTAGATGAGTGTTTGTGGGTAAAATTATGGAGTTGTAGGGGTTAATTTAAGGGGTTAATTCGTTGTATTAAATTACGGGGACTCCCTGCAGCCTCAGTGACGTCAGCGGGAGTCCCCGTAATTTAATACAACGAATTAACCCCTTAAATTAACCCCTACAACTCCATAATTTTACCCACAAACACTCATCTAATTAATAGTGATAGACATAACAAAAAAAACATGAAATGAAATGGTTAACTATATGTAAACCATGTGTCATTTCATGTCGGGCAGGAGAATAAATATCCAAAAGCCGGCAAATGTTTCTGCGGCTATTCTGCTTTGATGAACTGTATGAATTAGAAATATATGTATAAATGTGTCTCTATGACATGTATAAAATATATATATAAATATATATATGTGTGTCTAGATCTATTAATTCGTTTGTGTGGGGAAACCTGTCATTGGGCTCCATTACAGTATATGTCCATTTTGCTATCCTGCGAGAAAATCTCGCTAGACGGATGTCAAAAGGATCCTTACATGCGATTAAAATCGCATCAATGAAGAAAAATCGCATCAAAAATGCATCACTGGTTAAGATACCTTTGTGCGATTTCGGACCGTTAAAATGGGACCGATTTTTTATTCGTTGTGTGTGACTCCAGCCTAAAACTCAGAGCAGGTGGAAACACCTCAGAACAATTTATATGGAGATGGAGCTGGTGGTAATCGTTGATATATACCATATACTGTTTTTTGGTGCAGCCAGCTCACCACTTTGAAGAAAATGAGGAATAAGTTCAGCCTGTGGTTGCAGTTCGCACGGAAAACGGATTGGGATAAATCCTTGCATGTAAAAGAAATAGTATTGTTTCTCCAGCGATCAGTCCAATGATAGAGTAAAATATAACTTTTACTTTTCCATTAAAAAGGTTCCATGTTTTTTCAGTAACAATTTTGCATATAGTCAGTCCCTTTTGTCCAAAAGGGATTGACTATATGCAAAACTGTTACTGAAGAAACATGGAACCTTTTTAATGGAAAAATAAAAGTTATATTTTACTCTACCATTGGACTGATCGCTAGAGAAACAATACTACATCTTATGCCATATACTGTATATCAAACACTGGATGTATGATTTCAGCTATACAGTGGTCACGGAAAGTACTCAGACCCCTGTACATTTTTCACTCTTTGTTTCATTGCAGCCATTTGGTAAATTTAAAAAAGTTCATTTTTTTTCTCATTAATGTACACTCTGCACCCCATCTTGACCAAGTGATAGTTCAGTTTTTCTTTTTAAATAAATTTGCAAAAATTTCTACATTTCTGTTTTTTAGTCAAGATGGGGTGCAGAGCACATTAATGAACTTTTTTGAATTTACCAAATGGCTGCAATGAAACAAAGAGTGAACAATTTAAAGGGGTGGGAAACTTGGAATACTTTCCGTACCCACTGTATATGTTTTCTCTAAAACTCCAGTGTTTCAGAGATAAACATAGTTTAATTTGCTGGCTTCTTCTGACTCGCTGCTCTAGAGTGGCAGGTCTCTCCCTATAAATACATGCCGAGGATGACCTGTCACTCCAGGGCAATGGGAGAGGAGAATCCTCTGGGACCCGCCCATTTGGCTAGTCTTCTGTGCAGCTCAGTCCCCAGTGGCTATTAAACTATGTTTGCGCTGAAATGCTGCAGCTTTTTAGAATTGAATATATATGGCTGAAATTGTTCAGCCAATGTCTTATACATGCTGCAAATTTATTGGGACGTATGTATCAGGTGTCAAATTTCCTTTAATAACTTTATTCTCCACAATAACTACAAAGGATTGTCTGGTATTTAACCCCTTAACCCCCAAGGGTGGTTTGCACGTTCATGACCGGGCCAATTTTTACAATTCTGACCACTGTCCCTTTATGAGGTAATAACTCTGAAACGCTTCCATGGATCCCAGTGATTATGACATTGTTTTCTCATGACATTTTGTACTTCATGTTAGTGGTAAAAATTCATTCAAATAACTTGCATTTATTTGTGAAAAAAATGGAAATTTGGCGAAAATTTTAAAAATTTCAGAATTTTCCAACTTTGAATTTTTATGCCCTTAAGTAACAGAGATATGGCACACAAAAAACTTAAAAAATAACATTTCACATATGTTTACTTTACATCAGCACAATTTTGGAACCAAAATTTTTTTTTGTTAAGAAGTTATAAGGGTTAAAAGTTGACCAGCGATTTCTCATTTTTGCAACACCATTTTATTTTTACGGACCACATCACATTAGAAGTCACTTTGAGGGGTCTATATGATAGAAAATACCCAAAAGTGACACCATTCTAAAAACTGCACTCCTCAAGGTGCTCAAAACCATATTCAAGAACTTTATTAACCCTTCAGGTGCTTCACAGGAATTTTTTGAATGTTTAAAAAAAATGAACATTTAACTTTTTTTCACAAAAAAATTAATTCAGGTCCAATTTTTTTTATTTTACCAAGGGTAACAGGAGAAATTGGACTGCAAAAGTTATTGTGCAATTTCTCCTGAGTACGCTGATAACTGATATGTGGGGGGAACCACTGTTTCGGCGCATGGCAGAGCTTGGAAGGGAAGGAGCGCCGTTTGACTTTTTCACTGCAAAATTGGCTGGAATTCAGATCGGATGCCATGTCACGTTTGGAGAGCCCCTGATGTACCTAAACAGTGGAAACCCCCATAAGTAACCCCATTTTGGAAACTAGACCCCCCAAGGAACTTATCTAGATATGTGGTGAGAACTTTGAACCCACAAGGGCTTCACAGAAGTTTATAACGCACAGCCGTACAATTAAAAAATCATACTTTTTCCACAAAAATGATCTTTTCACCCCCAATTTTTATTTTCCCCAGGGTAACAGAACAATAAAAGTTATTGTGCAATTTGTCCTGAGTACGGTGATACCCCATATGTGGGTGTAGACGACTATTTGGGTGCATGGCAGAGCTCGTAAGGGAAGCAGCGCCATTTGACTTTTTTGGCTGGAATTGAGATCGGACACCAGGTCACGTTTGGAAAGCCACTGATGTACCAAAACAGTGAAAACACCCCACAAATGACACCATTTTGGAAACTAGACCCACCAAGAAACTTATCTATATGTGTGGTGAGAACTTTGAGCCCCCAAGGGCTTCACAGAAGTTTATAACGTACAGCCATACAATTAAAAAATCATATTTTTTCCACAAAAATGATCTTTTCACCCTCAATTTTTATTTTTCCAAGGGTATCAGGACCCCAAAAGTTATTGTGCAATTTGTCCTGAGTACTTTGATATCCCATATGTGGGGGTAAACCACTATTTGGCTGTAATTGGGATTGGATGCCATGCCGCATTTGGAAAGCCCCTAATGTGCCTAAACAGTGGAAACCCCCCACAAATGACACTATTTTGGAAGCTAGACCCCCAAGGAACTTATATAGATGTGTGATGAGCACTTTGAACCCCCAACGGCTTCACAGAAGTTTATAATGCCCGGGCGTGAAAATAAAAAAATCATATTTTTTCAACAAACATGATCTTTTAGTCCCTAATTTTTTTATTATCCCAATGGTAACAGGAGAAATTGGACCCCAAGAGTTGTTGCCCAATTTGTCCTGAGTACGCTGATACCCCATATGTGGGAGAAAACTACTGTATGGGCACACGTCAGGGCTCGGAAGGGAAGTAGTGACGTTTTGGATTGCAGACTTTAATGGAATGGTCTGCGGGTGTCATGTTGCCTTTGGAGAGCCCCTGATGTACCTAAACAGTGGAAACCCCCCACAAGTGACCCCATTTTGGAAACTAGACCCCCTAGGGAACTTATCTAGATGTGTGGTGAGCACTTTGAACCCCCCAGTGCTTCACAGAAGTTTATAACGCCCAGGCATGAAAATAAAAAAATATTTTTTCCACAAACATGATCATTTAGTCCCCAATTTTTTTATTTTCCCAAGGGTAACAGGAGAAATTGGACCCCAAAAGTTGTTGTCCAATTTGTCTTTAGTATGCTGATACCCCATATGTGGGAGAAAACTACTGTATGGGGACACGTCGGGGCTCGGAAGGGAAGTAGTGACGTTTTGGAATGCAGACTTTGATGGAATGGTCTGCAGGTGTCATGTTGCGTTTGGAGAGCCTCTGATGTGCCTAAACTGTTGAAACTCCCCACAAGTAACCCCATTTTGGAAACTAGACCCCCCACGGAACTTATCTAGATATGTGGTGAGCACTTTGAACCTGCTTCACAGAAGTTTATAACGCCCGGGCGTGAAAATAAAAAAATCATATTTTTTTCCACAAAAATTATATCTTTGCCCCCCATCTTTTATTTTCCTAAGGGTAACAGGAGAAATTGGACCCCAAAAGTTGTTTTGCAATTTGTCCTGAGTAGGCTGATACCCAATATGAGGGGGGTAAAACACTGTTTGGGTGCATGGCAGAGCTTGGAAGGGAAGGAGCACCATGGCTGGAATTGAGACTAGACACCATGTTGCGTTTGGAGAGCACCTGACGTGTCCAAACAGTGGAAACCCCCAATTCTAACTCCAACCCTAAGCCCAGCACACCCCTAACCCTAATCTCAGCCCTAACCCTAGCCCTAGCCCTAACCCTAATGGGAAAATGGAAATAAATACTTTTTTTAATTTTATTATTTTTCCCTAACTAAGGGGGTGATAAAGGGGGGTTTGATTTACTATTTATGGCGGATTTTTATGTTTGGCAGCAGTCACATGCTAAAAGACCCTTTTTATTGTAAAAATAGTTTTTGCATCACCACATTTTGAGAGCTATAATTTTTCCGTATTTTGACCCACCGAGTCATGTGAGGTCTTATTTTTTGCGGGGTGAGTTGACATTTTTATTGGTACCATTTTCGGGCACGTGCCACTTTTTGATCGCTTTTTATTCTGATTTTTTGGACGCAGAATGAACAAAAACCAGCATTTCAAGAATTTCTTTTGGGGGGGTGCGTTTATACTGTTCCGCATGCGGTAAAATTGATAAGGCGGTTTTATTCTTCGGGTCAGTACAATTACAGTGATACCTCATTTATGTCTTTTTTTATGTTTTGGCGTTTTTATGCAATGAAAACAATTTTATATAAAAAATAATTATGTTTGCATCGCTTTATTCTGCGAGCTATCACTTTTTTATTTTTTCGCTGATGATGCTGTATGGTGGCTCATATTTTGCGGGACAAGATGACATTTTCAGCGTTACCATGGTTGTTTATATCCTTTTTTTTGATGGCGCGTTATTGCACTTTTTGTTCGGCAGTATGATGATAAAGCTTTATTTTTTGCTTCGTTTTTTATTTTTATTTTTTAAGGGTTTCAATAGAGGGGTTAACTAGTGGGACAGTGTTATAGGGCGGGTCCTAACGGATGCAGCGATACCAAATATGTGTACTTTTATTGTTTTTTTTATTTCCAAAAAATGAATTTATTAGGGAATATTTTTTTTAAAATTTATTTAACGATTTTTTTATAAATTATTTTTACACTTTTTTTTAACTTTATTACAATGTCCCAGGCGGGACATAACTGTCATGTGACAGTTCGCTGATCTGTCACATCACAGATCACTGTGACAGATCAGCGATCTGTCACAGGCAGTGCAGAAGGCTTCCTCGTGCCTGCGCTTTGCAGGCACTGAGGAAGCCGGCTCCCTGCAGGCTCCTGAAGATCCCCGCCGCCATTTTTGATCTGAGGACCTGCAGGGAAGGAGACCCCCGCAGCAGCGCTGCACATTGCGCTGCTGTGGGGGTCTCAGGGAAGCATGGAGGGAGCCCCCTCCCTGCCAATGCTTCCCTAAACCCCCGGTACACTGCGATCGTGTTTGATTGCAGTGTGCCAGGGGTTAATGTGTCGGGGACGGTCTGTGACTGCCCCTGACACATAGTGCCAGGTGTCAGCTGTGATAATCAGCTGACACCCAGCCGCGATCAGCGGCACTCACCACGTGGGTGCCGCTGATCGCTATGACGTACTATCCCGTCCCTGGGAATTAAGTCCCAGGGCACATGTACGGGATAGTACGTCATATGGCAGAAAGGGGTTAGAAAAGCACATTAATAGCTGCAAATATGATAAAATAAACATAAACTTACTTTTTAAATCCTCCACCATTTCAGTACTGACAATATACAGGTCCTTTATTTTCTTGATCTGCAGTTACTATATCCCATAAAGACATAGCACTGCTGCAATCAGTAACTGGCCTCACTGGTGATGTAAGCATATATGGCATAAGGTCACTGAAGGCAGTAATTGGCTGCAGTGGTCACACGGCTGCAAAACTAGTGAGGGAACGTTGGAGCAGTTGAGATACGTTATAGCTATTTTTCATATTTTCCCACAATTGCTGCTAAGGTACGTTGAAAGAATCTATTCAATTCTTTTAGCGCAATTTTATATGTATTTTTTTAAACAGCACAGTTACTTTTTGAGACAAAGTTATAAATGGATGTAGGACGAAGGCCAAGTATATATGTGTTTTTAATATTTTCCATTCCTTTTTAATTCAGGGAGTGATGGGTCTGATCTTCATACCTCTTCTACCTTCACAAAAATATTGAATTACCAATCACTGTTAAAAAAAGAATTAAAATAAAAAATCATGTTATTCTCACCTTCCAGGGGTCCTCACAGCATCAGCAGGCCTCAGTGATTCTCCCGGCATCTTCCAGTCCCAAGCATGCCTTGCGACAATGACCTTTGATGACATCGCTGTCTCACGATACTGTAGCGGTCTCGCGAGACCGCAACATCATCAATGGTCATTGTCGCAAGGCATCCCTTGGAACAGGACTTTCCGGGAGCATTGCAATGATCTGGAATGCTACGCGGGACGCCGGAAGGTGATAAAAACACGATTTTTTATTTTTTTTAATTATTTTAAACATTAGATCTTTTTACTGCTGATGCTGCATAGGCAGCCTCAATAGTAAAAAGTTGGTCACACTAGTCAAACATTATGTTTGACTAGTGTCACCAACCTGTCAATCAGTTTTCCAAGCGATGCTACAGATCACTTGGAAAACGGTAGTATTCTGCAAGCTGATTATGCTTGCAAATCGTTAGTTTTTCCACGGGAAATACGCAGGAATTTAAAATGTGGATTTCTCGCATATTTCCCGTGGAATGGAATTTCAGAATTCCCGAGGAAATTTCCGTGTGAATTCCACACGTGTGCACATAGCCTAAGTCATAGAGGCGTGCTGGCACAGTTAGTCACTGCTTACAGCACAGTGAACAGCAGTGATAAGGACACCCCGATGCTGACAGTCAACTCTGCAGTGCATCAGTGCCAAGTCGGCTCTTAGTTAAAGTCCTAGGGTGTGCTGCAGCCAAGGCTCACATTTCTGTAAGAGGTGACTGTACTAGAGCCGTCACACCTGAATGACTGAAATCTCCCAGAGGAGTTCATTTTCTTCTGTCAACCATGCTTTCAGTACAGCGGTCGGGCACCTTTTTAACACTATTAACCTGCAGATTAACCCTATATCTGCAGGTTAATAGCATGATGTCACGTGACAGGTTTATTTCAAGCAGATCAAGTAAGGAACTTGAAGTTAAGATAGTGTGACTTTCTTTACAGGAATCTTGTTCATTTACACCCAAAGGTACATAGCACTTAAAAATATATGTAGTTTGAATTTAAAAAACTAAATTCGCAAACGCCTTTATATTCTGTAGACATACTCAAAGACGACAATAAAGAAAAAGGAAACAATAAAGACGTTATGCTGGTAACCTTTTTATTGCATTGCTCAGAAGGAAAGTAATTGTAAATGCTAGACCATATTTTAGGAACCATCGTGGTCTACAAGTGATACATGAAAACAAAAGAACAATTTAAAATCACAGTTTGGCACTTTCACTCATGGGTTAGCAAGAAGCATTAAATTACCAGTGCATCAGATAAATCAGTAGGAAAGGAACTCATTCCGCTATATCTGCACTTACGAAATGCTACAGATTACTAATAGTGCATTAACACTGTATTTATGATGGATGATCAACAACCCATACTGAGCTACCTGTCATAGAAAGTACAGCAAAGATAGATGAAATCGGAACTCAAAGTCAATATTTAATTGACAGTTATGAAATAACGTACAGCATATTATTTTTCTTTCTCCCAATTGCTTTTCTTTTATTAGTGCATGTTTTATAAATTACTGTATTATTAGTATTAGCTATACAGTATATGTTTTTCCATGTTTTTCTTTTAAGAAGAAAAGTAAATATGATGTATCCCTTATCAATATACCACAAACATGGGATGAATAGAACGCAGCTTACAATAAGTTAGGGTACTAAAAATAGGAAAACATTTAGAATAACTAATCATAGAATCACAGAAAAAGTACTCAACTATTGTGATATCCACCATAGGGACTGCTTCTTATTAGTTTTTGATTAACAAAGTTCCTACAGTTTTATGCAGTTTATAGAACAGATGATACGCATAGAGTAGATTTTATGATACAAAGCATAATACATATTTGAAGGACTGTATAATTGATTTATGTAAGCTTTTTTAAATAAAATATCTAATTGTACTCATTGCAAAAAAAAGGGTTCATATAGTGCTCTCCATGTGTGTATTGCTGGCCAGAGATGGCCTGGTGCCTCTCCAGTATTTCCGTTGATCTTGTGCTTTACTTGATAAATAGATTCCTATACTTCCCTTTTATTCCAAATAAAATGGATTTATTGATTAACAACATTTGTTAGCTCAATATAGTCAGCATGAGCAGAAAGTTAGGCACATCTAAATCCAGAATGTATATAAATTGGTTACTTATAATTCAATATAAAGCATAAAAAGGTCAGCAACTTCAATGTATACCGACCAGAGTTAGAACAGCAACTGTGCCGACAACTGTACTTTTGAAAATCTACACCAAAAACAAAGTGAATGGAAAAAAACCTTCTGTGGCCTACAAAAAGTATTTTTCAGCATGAAAAAAGTTCAGACGCAAAGAAGCAAAAACTAGTTTCCCCATATAAAAGTCAACCTTAATTATCTCACATATGTCATTAACCTATGGTATCATACCTGTAATAAGGAGACATTGCCAAATTGTTACAAACCTCAGCGCTTATGCAATACTAACAATAAAGATCATGTTACAAATACATATAGACATATTAATGTTCAAGATAAGCTCTATACAAATCTAATGTGGTTCATACTATATTTTGATATATGTCCTAAAATGTATTTTCTGACAGATTCATGCAGAATTCTCCAGAAAAAAAGTGTCATGTGTCACTGGATCCTATATTAGAAAAGTATTTTCCCTAGAATTATGGATTCTAGAGCAGTGTTCCCAAACTCTGGTCCTCCAAAAAACACCAACAGATCATGTTTTCATGATTTCCTTGATGTACTGCACAGATGATAGTATTTCCCAGGTGAGGAAATTAAGGAATTCCTGTAAATAGTATCTGTTGGTGGTTCTTGAGGACTGGAGATGAGGAATCCTAGACACTAGGGCGAAATAAATCAGTAATCTAGAGCCATATGAAAGCATTATACAGAAAAACAATGAAAGGCTGTGCTTCTGTTATATCTATTTAATAGAGTAATAGAGAGAAAAAAATCATTCTTTGATGAAATTTTGCTTCTGTTCCTATTATTGCAATTTAATTTATAAAAGATCTTTAAAACAAGACTATAATCTTAATATAACATGAAGGGTAAAGCATAGACCATATAGTAGTTCTTCACCAAGCTACAAAAATAATAAAAAATAAAGAGTTCAAAAAGTAAATTTCCCAAACATTCAGTTTAATTGGACAATAAACTAACAGATAGCAAAAAAAATAATAATGTGTTATCACATCCAGCTATAGTAGGTCTTGCCAATTACTGAAACATGTTATGCTTGAGTCATCTTGATTAGAGAAAATGAAAAACAATGTCTTGTGATCTCCACTCATACGATGTAGTTACTGGTCTCCATGTGCTCCCAGTAGAATAAGAAAATTGCAGCCGAAAATGAACAGAGTTTTGGAGCCAATATTGGTTGGCACTGTCATGATATCCACAGAGAAAACTCACAATTATAACAGGACATGTCAACTATATCCATACACCTGGAGCTAAACTAGGGATGTAGTATAGACACTAAATACAAGGGCTAAATCCAACAAATCCAACACACCATACGTGCACACGTCCACAGCATACAGTGACAACGACTCCTTAAGAAGTGCGTTCGGTCTACTAAGACATCTGGCCTTGAGCCAACAGACTAATTTATCGGAGCTCCTAAACCGGTGTGTGTATTTGAATTCCACTTTATGGATTTTTCCCAATGGTGTAATTAATTAAGTGTCCATAAATAAACACGTAGGAGGTAGGCATTTTCTAAACCAGCGTAGGAAACAAGCACAAGATCCTGATAGACACGACTCAACATATTGCAAGCAATTTCTAGGTTAAGCTTTTAGCAAGCCGTTAAGTGGATGGCTTGAATTTACACTGCTGGAGCACTTCTGCAAATATCAGCAATAAATGGTTTTCTGGTAATGCTGTGTAAAGATTTATACCAGCATTTGGTTACAGTATATAGTCCTTTTCTATCACAAGTAAAAGCATTTTTTTGCTATTTCTTTCATTAAATAATATATTACATGCTGCGTTATTTTACTTTTACACACAGAAGGGCAATGGGAGTTTTGTTTTACTGGACATATTGTCACAATAGTATGCTAATAAATGAAAAATATAAGTCTGGTGTACTGAGAATGCGCACTTGACTGTGATTGTGATTGCTGGGTCAGGGAGGGAGTAGAGTCTTTGTCCTAAAGATACGAGAACACTACTTTTAAAGTCTCATTGTGCTTTGCTTTTATGCTCTTGTTATTTTCAATGTGTGTTATTATTGTAGTTTATGGAGACCTGGAGCTCAAACAACAAACATTTTATCAAATCATAAAAGAGCAGTAGGTAGAAAACCAAAAGAACAATGAAAACCGAGCAGGCAATGAATACACAGAAGAATGTGAAAGTGACAAAAGTCAAAGAAAACTGCCCATAAGATCGCTACAATTAAACTTTTCTGTTCCTGGCAAGCAAAGGTAAACTGCTGGCTGTCTATGCATCCCTCAGTCTTATAAAAATTGTCGCAAGGCAAAGCTATGATTTAGAATATTTATGATTTAGAATATACAATGCACTAGGAACACACAGGCCATAGAGTTTACCTTCAACAGGTGAATGAATTTGGATGTCAGTCCCACATATGGAACCTCCATGTAGATAGAGAATGTGGGCCCTATCGGAGGCTGTGAAGAATTTAGAAAAAAACGCACCCATGCCTCTATCTCTCTATTCGTTTCACTAAGAGCTCTAAAAACCATTGAGCAATAAACCATAAATGTTCCAGAACATCCGCTTAGGTGTCAGGAAACATTACCATTTGTGATGTATGATGATTTTCCCAAAATAAACTAAAGCCACCACCTATAATTCCTCTTTTACAGCAGTCTGGCAACCTGTATATAAGTCCCCAAGCCCCTAGGCATATCCCAAAAAATACCTTTTAAAATCTCCCTATACAGCGTGGTCTGGTCAAATGGGCATAACTGGCTTTGCTTCAGTGAATCCTCTATCCTGCAATCCTCCCTAGTGTATGTGAATGGCACTTCCTACATCATTCACACAGTGCCCCCAATTGAGCTTTGTGCAGGCATGCTACTGTTGAGTGCACACCAAAGTACTGAAATGGACATTCATAGACTTTACTTCCAAGTCATTGGCGCTCTTTGGCCTTTCCCAGCACATGCCCATGATAGGATTCTGCTCTGCCCTCAGCATAGCACAGCAAATTATGCCTGCTCAGGAGTGATATTGGACATGCTGCGTGGATGATGTAGGATGCATCATCATCATGAAATGAAACTGGGCAGGAGGACGGTGATTGCAGGGATAAACCAACAAAGTTCATCAGACCAGACTGGGCCTTATGGTGGGAATATAAAAGGAATATTTGGGATATGTAAAAAAAAGGAGAAAAAAAGCACACCCTTCAATATAGTATGATCTGCACAGGACCTTGATATCCATGCTTCTGCCAGGCATTGCTTAACGCATGGAAAAAAAAAAAGATTGATCCAGCTTCTAGTCCACAATTCCAAGATGTATTTAAAATGATGAATTCTTTATTTCCATAATTAAAATATAGTCATATCAAAAAGTTCTCTCTTTATTTCTTAAGTTAACATGCAGAAAAAATGTATTAAAGATAGAATGACATGGGGAACATTTTTTGTTAGGATACCATGTTTTTATTTAGGAAATAAAGAATTCATCATTTTAAATACATCTTGGAATTGTGGACTAGAAACTGGATCAATCCTTTTCTTCCCTGTTTTTGGGATATGTAGAGTTGGCTGTGGATTTCTATAAAGATTGCTAGACTGCTGTAAAAGAGGCATTAAAGGTGGTGGCCTTAGTTTGTATTAGGAAAACCTGGTGATAGGTTCCCTTTAATGTTCAGCAAACCACCTTAGGGTTTGTACAAACATTTTTGATGCATTTCTTTTTGATGCAGTTTTTTATGCAAAAAAAGTAGCATCTTACAATAAAAACAAAATTAATTTAATTTCCAAGATATTATTGGCATGGTGCATTTTTTGAATTCTTTCAGCTTTTTTACCACAGTTATTTCCAGTTGAGACCAGAATCAATTAGCAGGAAAAGAAATGCAGTAAAAACACATTAAAAAACGCATCTAAAAGCACATAAAATCTTTATGTGATCCTTATTCTGATTTCAGCTTACAGAGGACGTGACACTTAAAAAACTGAAAGTAAATAAATTGCAAAAAATCCTTGCAATCCCCGATTGTGCTGCTGTTTTATCCTTCAATGCTGTGTCACTCCACTACAGAGATAATCACATTTGTTTCTTCGATCTGAAATTTCCGATCCATAGTTCATCAAGATGTTTCTTCAGTCTTCTCTGGAAGCATGCGCTTTCACTACTCTCTCTCAAATGCTGTCAATCATGTCAGCACCTGATCTAGCAGTTTATCAGGGCGCAGTATAAACGTATAACATGGACCATGACCGCATCGCAGTGCACGGATTGGCTGTCGACTCTCCTGACCCAAGCATGACAGCTGTATAGAAATGCATGCTGTCACACTCAGGTCAGGAAAGCCTCCAGCCAGTTCGAGAGTAAAGGCCCCGTCTCACTAAGCGATCTCGGTAGTGAGATCGCTGTGTGTGACAGCAATCAGCGAGCGGCCCCCCTGCCGGTATCGCTGATCGCTGGAAGAAACCTCTGGACATTTCTTTGGTCGCTGGTCTCCCGCTGGCCAGCACGCATCGCTGTGTGTGACAGGCGGGAGACCAGCGATCAGGTGTAAAAAATAATAAAAAAATAAAAAAAATAATTATTCTCACCTTCCGACGTCCCGTTCAGCTATCCTGCCTCTCTCCACGCTCCGGTCCCAGTGATCCTTTGCACGAATGACCGCGAGACTTTGTTATCCCTCGAGACCGTGACATCTCGCGGTCATTCTCGCAAAGGATTACTGGGACCGGAGCGTGGAGAGAGGCAGGATGGCTGAACGGGACGTCGGAAGGTGAGAATAACTATATTTTTTATTTTGATTCTATTTGTTACAGGGATGGCCAGCGATGCCGGGCGCTCGGCATCGCTGTGCTGATCGCTGGTGAAGCTGTCTGTGTGACAGCTCACCAGCGATCACATAGCGACTTACTAGCGATCCTGACACCTTGATATCCGTGTCGGGATCGCTAGTAAGTCGCTTAGTGTGACGGGGCCTTAAGTGTATGGACAGTGACTGCTGTGTTACTGCCCATAAAGACAACAATCGCATAAAGTGAATAGTGTCATGTGTTTTTGTACATGAATTGAGATATGTGATGTGTGAACTATGTCCTGTGGTTTTAGGAATGTAATGTGTGATAATGCATAGTGATTTAGGCAATGGTGCTGCTGTGTAGGTACTGTAAAGGTAATGAGAATGACTAGTGTGAGTAAGGTACACTCCAGCACCAGTATAAGGTGAGCACAGGACAGGACAAAGTTTAGTGCTTAGGATAAAGATAAATAGTGTGGTAGTGTACAGCATAGGACTACATAGGGTAATATATAGATTAAGCTTTAGGACATAAGATAGAGTGTGATATGCATTGTAAGTGTAATATGATTAGTGCATGCTGTTACAAGATGCATAGTGTTTGTAAGGGAGATCTGCTCAGCAACAGGCTGCGGGGACAGATATAATGTTAAATGTTTTATGACTAGAGATTGGAACTAGTTCAGATTTAGAGGGGGTTAGAGCAAGTAAAAAGGGAACCACTTACTGGTTTACGCTAGGTAGTGAGAGAGTTTATTGGTTACAATCACAAGGTCAAGTTCAAGAGAAGTACATTTGGAGTGGTGTGGTAAGGGAACTTAAAGGACTCCCTGCAGACATTTCTGCAATGTCCAGCACCTAAGGCACTTTAACCCCTTCCACACAGAGGAAGATGGACTTGGAATCGATTGTGGGAAAGGTAGAGGACCTGGACAATACTGCAGGTCGGATGGGATATCTCTGAGGCTGGAGGAACCAGTAGTCATAGGGATGGCCCAGACAGAATTAAAAGGGTTGCACAAAATGTTATGTACTTGCACTGATCAGTAAACTTCTGAATGTTGAAACGAGCTGGGTGTCCCCTGATATGTTTGTGGCTGTTCCTGAAAATGGAGACCAGAAGACACCAGAGGCCTGCAGCCTGTAAGTGAGTGTAACACACCCTTCATTAGACAGCACACTGGGCCTGGGACATGTTTTTCCTGTAAAGTTCCAAGGTGACATGGAGCAGCAGCTCGAACATGGACACTGCCCTTGGCCACTTTACACAAGCATTGCGATGTGATGGTTGTCCTTGTTATATGGCCGCCTGACTGCTCTCTCATTCTCAGAGGCTGCCAAGTTATAACTGGCAGCATCTGGGAGGCAGGGGTAGAAGCAGATGCCCCCAGGAAACTCCTAGTTGAACTACAAGTAGAGGTTTCACATACAATGGGGAAAAAAGTATTTAGCCAGCCACCAATTGTGCAAGTTCTCCCATGTTTTCTGAAAGTCTTCACAAGGTCGGCACACACTGTTGGTGGTATGTCAATTACAGGCTTCTCTCATCTATGTTTTCCCCACTGCACTGCCCTTGACAAAAAAGTGAGCAAAAGGAAAAAGAGAGGCAGAATCAGGAGTGCTCAAAGATTTTTACAATCTATTTAAGGACATTATAAGATACCATTAAAACTGAAAAATAAGTTAATTTAAAGTATCTCCCCATTGTATATTGCTTTCTGTAAATGTTACTGATAAGGAAATTTGTCGAAATTAAGGGCGGTTTACATGAATTTATTTACATCAGCATTATTTGATATCAAAGTTATTTGATGCAACATGAAATATGCCTTATTTTGCTCTGGAGTCTCCCTGGACTCCAAAGCATAATAAGTGTTGGGTGTAAAAAAAGTTTTTAAAAATTCTCATCTTTGACTCACCTGTAGTGTTGAGCATTCCGATACCGCAAGTATCGGGTATCGGCCGATACTTGCTGTATCGGAATTCCGATACCGACATCCGATATTTTTTCAATATCGGGCATCGGAATCGGAAGTTCAAAGTTGATTTACAGCCGAAATGACGTCATCATGATGCGCGGTGTGTGCGCATCATGATGCGCCGTCATTTCGGGCCTTCCGGGGGTCTCTGCCGGCCTGCCGGGGGGCTGTGCCGGCCTGCCGGGGGGCTGTGTGGATTGCCCGGGGTTTGTACCGGCCTGCCGGTGGTCTGTGCACCCTGTGGGGGTCTGTACCGGCCTGCCGGGGGGCTGTGCGGCCTGTCGGGGGCTGTGCTGATGTCCGGGGGTCTGTGCAGGCATCGTCCGATGGGACTAAAAGTCCCTAGTCTCACTTTATGGCAAAAGCTGCGTGGGAACTTTCTCACACAGCAATGTCAAAAGTGAGACTAGGGACTATTTTTTTTTTAAGTGGCGGAGGAATACAGTGCGGAAGGATACCTACCTTCCATCATTGGATTCCTGCAGCCCATAGAGAGCGGCAGCATCAGCTGATGCTGCAGTTCTCTACCCAAGATTGTCGTGGGACACACTCGTGGACTGCTTCGGATCATGGGTGAGTATTTTTGTGGTTTGTTATATTAATATTTATTCCGTAAAAGACAATGGCTTCGGGGAACAATGTGACAAGTATTGGTAAGTATGTTACTCTATGTTATATGTACTGTATGTCTATGTATGTATTGTATGAATGTATTGTATGTAGCATGCATGTAGTATGTATGTAGTATGTATGTAGCATGTAGTATATATGTAGCATGCATGTAGTATGTATGTAGTATATATGTAGTATGTATGTAGTATGTATGTAGCATGCATGTAGTATGTATGTAGTATATATGTGGTATGTATGTAGCATGTAGTATGTATGTAGCATGCATGTAGTATATATGTGGTATGCATGTAGCATGTAGTATGTATGTAGCATGCATGTAGTATATATGTAGTATGTATGTAGCATGTAGTATGTATGTAGCATGCATGTAGTATATATGTAGTATGTATGTAGTATGTATGTAGCATGTAGTATGTATGTAGTATGTATGTAGCATGTAGTATGTATGTAGTATGTATGTAGCATGCATGTAGCATGCATGTAGTATGTATGTAGCATGTAGTATGTATGTAGCATGCATGTAGTATATATGTAGTATGTATGTAGCATGTAGCATGCATGTAGTATGTATGTAGCATGTAGCATGCATGTAGTATATATGTGGTATGTATGTAGTATGTATGTAGCATGCATGTAGTATATATGTAGTATGTATGTAGTATGTATGTAGCATGTAGTATGTATGTAGTATGTAGTATGTATGTAGCATGCATGTAGTATATATGTAGTATGTATGTAGTATGTATGTAGCATGTAGTATGTATGTAGTATGTATGTAGCATGTAGTATGTATGTAGTATGTATGTAGCATGTAGTATGTATGTAGCATATATGTAGTATGTATGTAGTATGTATGTAGCATGTAGTATGTATGTAGCATGCATGTAGTATATATGTAGTATGTATGTAGCATGTAGCATGCATGTAGTATATATGTGGTATGTATGTAGCATGTAGTATGTATGTAGTTTGTTTTTTTTTTTTTAACATTTAACACATTAGCCGGATGATGGGACTACTACTGTCCCATCATTGGCTAATGTGTCAATCACTGTCATGGTAGCAGGCATCGCCAGATGTGACTTGTAGTCCCATCGGACGATGCCTGCACAGACCCCCGGACATCAGCACAGCCCCCCGGCAGGCCAGCACAGCCCCCCAGCAGGCCGGTACAGACCCCCACAGGGTGCACAGACCACCGGCAGGCCGGCACAGCCCCCCGGCAGGCCGGTACAGACCCAGGGCAGTCCGCACAGCCCACCGGCAGGCCGGCACAGCCCCCCGGCAGGCCGGCAGAGACCCCCGGAAGGCCCGTACAGACCCCCGAGAGGCTGTACAAGGGCAGGAAAGGGTTTTTCCAATTCCGATACCGGAAGTCTCATAGACTTGAATGGGACTTCCGGTATCGGCATCGGCGATACCGATACTTTATTTAAAGATCGGCCGATCCATTCCGATCCGATATTTTGAAGTATCGGACAGTATCGCTCAACTCTACTCACCTGTCCTGCTGTGGTGAGTGAGTATACATTTTTGCAACCACCTTTCTAGCTCTTTACAAATAAGGCTGGTTTTACACTTACCGCATTTTTTGCGGTCCGTATCTCCACATTTTTTGTGGTGTATCGCCATATTGCGCCACGAAAAAGTTTACGGATCGCCGTTTTTTCAATACTGTGTAAATAGTATTGGGGAAAAAAACTGCGTTCCACAAAACCGGAAGTGACAGTGCGCCGCAAAACAAACTTCCGTTTGTTTTTGCGGCCCCATTGATTTACAATGTGGGTCGTGTCCATACACCGTATAAAAGATCAAGCAAGCTCGATCTTTTATCACGGCTGCAAAAACGGCCCTCACGGCCATACGGCACACGGCGCACCATGGAATTTTTGCGGGCTGATTTTATGGCCCCATAGAAATCTATTAGAGCCACAAAATCGGCCCGCAAAAATACGGTAAGTGTAAAAGCAGCCTAAGTAAAATTGCAGTTGGATGGCTGCTATTTTGCAGTAAATGAATCACAAAAAGTTTGAATTCAGGTAACTTTTTGTTAAAAATTTGAGGTGAATTGAATTGGCCTCAAACAGATTCGCTCATCTCTAGTAAATGCCAAAAAAGACAAAACAAAGGATTCAAACCAAAATATTTGTTGAGAATATATTTTTCCAATTGATCCATTTTAAGCATCTTGGATTTTTGACTAATAAAAATCACTTTACAAAGAATTCAGAAAAATGACATTTTATTAAATTTTACAGATGGAAAAATTAGCTTCCGTAACAAGCCAAAAGAGAAACCTCATTACCATTACATGTAATACTTTTTCTGCGGACTACATTTCCTAGCAGACACTTTCAGAAAAAACACTAATGCAGTTTATTTGAGCTCTGTTCATGTCATTGCAGAATCGCAGTGCGAACAGAGCCTAAAGAGGACCAAATGACTGGTCAAATAATAACTACTGAAATGGAGATCATTTTACTACAGGAAAGCTACATTTTTCCTAAAGTGTTTCTCCCTCAATAAAACACTAATATATTTTAAATTAAACAAAACTTAATTTTACCATTGGCATTATGTAGATATCGCTGATACATATTTCTTATGTTGGCCACTGGTGTTCTCTCGACTTCCTCTCAGAACATTCACCTAATATGAACAATGCTATTGAGAAGAAGCTGCTTCTAGTATTCCAAATTCTTACTAGCTTTTTACAATAGCAAGAATCTTTTCACTGCCTGTGTTCAAGAGGACATGGTCAGTGGGACTGAGCTACAGGACATGTGTAACCACTAGCCCTGGATATATAAAAAGAAATCTGTCGCCAGGTTTTTGCTACCTCATCTGAGACCAGCATAATGTAAGTAAAGAGACCCTGATTTCAGCGATGTATCACTTAGATTATTGGGTGCAGAAGTGACATAATTAGAGTTTTTAGATGTAGCATGTAGCAGAGGCCAGAAAACTAACCTCGCCCACACCACAGCTTTCTGTGGACATTGTCTATTGACAGTGAGCTGCTTATCACAGGAGGGGGCGTGGTTGTTGTTGCAATATGGTGAACTGTAGTTAGGGCAGTAATAATGTCCTGGTGATAAAACCATTATAGTAGAAACAAAAGCACACAGCCTAATAAGTGACACAATGCTGAATTCAGAGTTTTAACCCCCACATCATACTGTCTCATATTACATAGAAAAAACCTGCTGACAGATTCCCTTAAATAGAGAAAATTAAAATAACACCAGGAGGAGCAATAAGAATGATATGACAGCAATATTGAAACACGATAATATTTTTTATTATTTTTATCGAATAATTTTTTTTGCATGCTGTAACAGAAAAATTAGTAAATATATAAAAATATATGAAAAATAAGATATATGAAAAATTAAAGAAATCAGTCTTGTACTACCTGTGTAAGAAATGATTATAGTTATACACTGTAGACAGTATTTGAGCTGCATTTTGAAGTCTTAGGGCTCGAATGCAATATTTGCAATAGGCTCCCAAATTGTGTTGCATCATTTTTAGTGCTAGCTCCCTACTTTTGGACTTTTTAGCCCTTTTCAGGTCCAGATGTGACCTCTACAACTGCACACCCTACAGGTACTCCTTATAAGTGCATAATCACTAATATAACAGTTTTGTAAAAAATAATAATTCATGGAAATGCTAAATAATAAGTACTGATGACAACTAGACAATTATCCAATACCTATTAATATAATATTAAACTAATTAAATATCTGTTCAGATCAGGTATTTCAGAAAATCTACAAAACTAATAAACTATTTACTTTACAGAATGAAACACTTAGTGAACAAAATTTATTCAGTGAAGACAACATCAATGTACATTTTCTATATTGAAAATAAAAATATACAGAAAATTCTTTACAATGTGTATATACACTCCCGGAACTCATGCATTGTGCTTAAAACATCAGCTTTCTGCTTTTCCTGAATGTAAATATAAAATGAATGCTAAAGCAAAAATATATAATTAAGACTTTCTGAAAAAATAAAATAAAGTTTGACCATGTCCATCATTTTACACAATTACACTGAAAAAAATTTTAAACCCTCAAGCAAAATTTTAAGCTAGTCCATCATGCCCAAAATGCATTTTAAATGGGCTATGAAGTGTTGCTGGAGACTTAACCCCTATAAGAACCATATCAGCCCTGTACTTGTTACTGGTTGAGTGCCTGAGAAAATAACTTTTAATTGACATACTACCGGGTATATTAGCACAGCATACAGCATCTGTAGAAAGGATACAGTTAGCAAAATGTCCACAGCCACTGCATGCAAACAAGGCCACAAGCATGCAGTAGCAGTCAGACAGTGTTCACTCTGGGAAGCAAACACTATCAATCAGAAGTAGGGGAAGGCTCTCAATATGCAAATAAGGAGGCATAGCATTGCACCAAACCCGGGTGCATGAAAGCCTCCTCATTTGCCTAGGAATTAAACATTATTTACTCAGGAACTGACGAAGAAATAGCCCTAAAACAATTGGAGATATGTAAGATAAAATATAACTTTTAATAATAAATACTCTTAAAGTTGACAAACAACAATCACCGTGCAAGCATCCATGCTGGCTCAGTTCACCCTGCACCAAATATCCTAGACTCAATGTCTGGCCTAACAGCAGAGGTTGGCACCCTAAGCAAATAAATGAGAAATGGCACCCCTGCTCCTCTACGGTTGTCCCTAAAGCTCCTAAATAACCTTATGCTGGTGAATCATGCAACCACCCAGTTGTACAAGCATAGGGAGAGAGAAAATGGGGAGTACCATATAAGGACTGTTATAACCAAGGCAGGCGACAAATGAAAGCATGTACTAGAATGGGTGAACTAAATCAAGTGATGAAGTGACATGTGCATAAAAGAATGTATAGTACCTTGCTATGCTGTTCCCTGCTGATATAAGTCCTGCCTGTCAGCGGAGGTTGGCACCCTACTTGTCAGCACTTATGGCACCCCCACTCAATGACGGCTTGAGGTTTCTGAAAGCATCTAACCATAAGTACCCCTCATGCTTGCTGTCATCATGAAAACAAATGTGTTTCATATGCCTTTCAACATTTATCTGTTCCTGGTTTATTATGACTTATGACCTGCCTATATTGTGTGATATGAGGCTATCCTGTGGGCTAGTTTGTTTATCATAAGGGACTCCCAGGGTCAGCCATAATTGAGTGGGGGTGCCATATTCACTGACAAATAGGGTGCCAACCTCTGCTGACAGGCAGGACTTAAATCAGCAGAGAACAGCATAGCGAGGTACTATACATTCTATTATGCACATGTCACTTTATCAGTGTGATTTTGTTCACCCATACTAGCACATACTTTCTTTTGTTGCCTGCCTTGGTTATCAGTCCTCATACGGTACTCCCTATTTTCTTTTTCCCCCTTATGCTTGTACAACCGATGGGTTGCATGATTCACCAGCATAGGGTTATTTATGAGCTTTAGGGACAGCTGCCGAGGAACGGGAGTGCAATTTCTCGTTTCTCGTATTTGTTTAGGGCGCCAACCTTGGCTGTTAGGCAGACATTGAGTCTAGGATATTTGGTGCAGGGTGAACTGAACCAGCATGGTTGCTTGTTGTTTGTCAATTTCAAGAGTATGTATTATTAAAAGTTATATTTTATCTAACATATCAGATTTTGTTTGATTAATCCCTACCAGTTCCTTTTTTTTCGCTATTATTTCCTCAGGCACTGTACCAGTAACCGGTACAGTGCTAGTATGGTAGTTATATGGGCTAAGTCACCTGCAACACTGCGCAGCCCATTTAAAATGCATTTTGGAGGTGATGGACTCCTTTTAATAGTCGTTAAAATATTTGTACATTTACAGAGTTTCTATTTGTTGTATTAATGTTTATGTGAAAAAGTCAGTGATTGAAAAAAAAGTTTTCACATATTTCCCTCTCCTATCTGCCACTTGTTTCATTCTTTCACTAGAAGACTGAACCAGAGAACTGCAGCTACATCCCCACCATTCCCATTCTCACTGCTTTCCAATATTTGTAGTTGGATTTTTTTGAGGATTGAAAAAGTTATTGAACGTTTACAGACAGCCTCTGGACATGGAAAGAGCAAGTAAAGGCTGGACGGTAAGGAAAATAACACGTATAAAATACTCGAAAAAAAGAAAAATTCAAAAAGTCAACAAACTGTGATGTTGTGTTAGAAAAAGTATAAATATCTTCATATTGCATCCCCACTGTCCCCCCAAAAATATCCATCTGCCAATCATTGCATGGTGTACACAGTGGATGAGGTAGTTTTTTTCAGCATGCACACAAAGAGGCTGCATTTTTTCCAATATTTGGGAAAGTGATGGATACGTTCAACCCTGGTGCCGATGTGAGACTACCCCTGAAAACAGTCACATGGATTAATCATGTTTTATGATATGGATGGGAATCACTGCATCTATTGCTTACACAGTGCATAGATTGGTAATTAGCGCTGACTGACGGCACATACATCTGCCAGCACAATATCACAGTTTACTGCCTTTTTACATTTTTTTTTCCTAAAGTTGACTAATCCTAATCAATTAGAGTTGTTATCTGTGTTTTAAGAAGTTATCCATTACCCATCCTCCTTCTTACAAACCTGGCTGCACAAGGAGCTTTCCTATTAATGTCTTTCTGTAATAGATCAAGAATAAGAAAGGGGTTTTCAATCAAAATAAATTTATCACCCATCCACTCAATAGATTTTAAAAGTCTGATCAACGAGAGTCCCCTTTACCAGACTGGAGGTCCTGATTTCTGATTTCCGGCCTTATAGCAATTGGGATTGAATGGAGCTGCATAATTGAACATAGTCAAACAGTATAGAATGATCAAATCGTACAGAAGAATCAAAGATGTAAGACTCATTATATTACAATGTGCAATGAGTCTAGCAGTGTAAAAAAACACTGGCCACTGCCTTAAAATTAATATATTTACTTACCCATATGAAAATAGATATGTGCACAGTATAAAAACTGCAAGTCATTACATGAAATTATTTCTATGTACACCATTAGGTCAGCACCATTAGATTCAGTGCAAGCTTTGGTAAAACTTTGGCGGTGTATTTTCTCAAGCAGTTGCTGACCTTGCAGCTTATGGCTCCAGTGTTTTGTAAGAAGAAGAGGTGTGAAGATCCCTGTTCCTTCATATAACATTTTCATTCTCCCTCGCATGGTACACTACTAAAACTGTGCTTTTTACACCCTTTGTATAAAATATTTTGTAACATAAACATTTAACAATATAACGGCATAAAATAATGAATCAGTTCAAGGAAAGGTAAAAGAAAAAATGTTGGGAGATTTTGAAATCAGCCCGTAGGACTGATTGTGCAATCATATATAGTGTTTAAGTCCATGCTAGTGACTTTTCCAATTTTGTGTGGATCAAGTAGGCAAAAATATAAATTGTATCAGAATATAGTATACCTAAAAGGTTCCTAAATACAACACATTGAACTTTACTATTAGATAATTCACATTTGTTTCAATATATGTCTGATAGTTACAAAAAATATATACATATACTGTATCTGTGCTAACAGAATCTTAACCTGACCTTTCTTTTTTTATCATGTAAGAGTTGATTTAATGTTTGGTACTTCCTATAATGAAATGAATGATTTCCTTAACAGAGTCTAAAATCATATTTGACTCTTTCTAAGTAATGAATTCTGTGAAATACACCATTTCTTGAAAATAAATAATTAGCAAGTACCAGGACCAAATAAGGTTCCATTGCACCACCCAGCCATGTAAGGACAGCTTTCATAAGTGTTCTTCCATATCTTCAACGTGACACATTCAAGAGGCAGAACTGGTAACTTCAATGTATATAAAAGAAACCATTTATCTTCCATTCAGTCTTGCTCGTCCATGAGCAGTTGGATAATAACAATCCCCTGGGTTACATCTTCCACTTATACCAGGATTTCCAACGGGTCCTTGAGCTCCTGGAGGACCCGGTTCACCTAAGAAAAAAAAATCTTAATGTAAGGCACTACCCTTTGAAACATAAATTAATGTAATAAGATATTTGAAACATAAGACGTTGTTCATATTTGCATGAGAGGCTAGATTACTATTTTTCTTGACAAAATGACAGACACTGCTGTGGAACCAAGTGGACCTGATTATGGGTGCTATGAATCTGTCACTGTGATGTAGTTTCAGCTTTCAAACTAAACCAAATGCAGATGTAAACAGAACTTAATAACTAAAGAAATTAAAATAGTAATATTGAAGGGGAAATTATTTAGTTAATATTCTGTATATAGGACTGTTATTTGAACGTATCACATAAAATATTGTATGAAGGCGGCTTTTAAACTTTATGTGACCTTGTTAATGGTCAATTTATTTGTTTCTGCATGAATGATAATTGCCCAGTGTAAAAGTAGCAAACTGTTATGTCTGTCAGAGGCCAAAGGCTCAAAATGGTTGCCTTGGACAGACTTGGCACAAGCCACTCCATCTGGCAGATTTCAGAGGATCCACAGGCTTCATCCCTTAACAGCTGCAAAATGATATGGTCTTTCTAAGGGGTCCACTTGATTGTTTCCATGGAGGGGCTGCTGGCCAGATGTGTGAACTAGAGGCAAGAGGGGTTGTCATGCAGGTCAAAACTGAGAAACCATTCCAGGGACACAAGGTCATACATCAGTATATAAAAAATATCAGGGAGACCAGGTCTAGCTGAACTAGATAACTGGCAGCTACAAACTGTCTGCTGGAGTTTGTATATAAGGGAGCCCCATCCATGGCTTCCAGCAGGGAGAACCTACCTACCAGCTCACTGCAGTAAAACACAGATGGACAGGAAAGGAATAACTTGTCTCAGCAATCTAAAAGCTAAACTGCCACAAATTGCAGGCATCCAGCAGTAACAGGGGTATGACTGCCGCACAGAATAGCGACCAGGGCAGGGGTTGCAACAGTATGTTCAAACACAGATGTGACACAAGCAATCCATGATCAAAATCTACTTATCATACTTAAAAAAAGTTTTCTGTTTGCTATATTAGCAAATATAGGTCCTGGTATTAGTGACTCTTTCATTTGAAATTGATATATTTGCCTAGTGAAGCAGCCAATGGGAATTAGGGGGAAATTGATGCACCTTTGATGATTTCAATGATGAAAATGCCATAAGTTGCACAGAATGTTCCAAGCTAATAATAATTTGTCATTTCAAAAGCTGTTCTGAGAATGGGCCTCAAATATTTCCAGTTTAAAGGCACATCAAGATAACCCATTATTCATTACTGATAGCAAAAACATTAAAACAAAGTAAACTTAAAGAAGTGGACTACAAGTCTTTTGAAACTTAAAGTAAAAAATTTAATGATTACCATCCTATAATAAACTCTCTTTGAGTACCACTGGTAGGATCGGAGAACCTTGTAGTGTAAAGGAAACCACTGCACTACAGCTATTATGCAAATTATTATATTGTTCCATCAGCTTTTAAAAGTAAGATATAGTTTCAATAATACAAGATGTATTCCATACACCACTCCGTGTTGAGTGCAGACTTGGTACAGCCCCTCCACTAGGATGTAAAATGTACACGTACTCCAAAAATCCAAGGGACCGGGTATCTTCCTTCCATAAAAAATATTTGTTGTGACCTCTGAAGCCTGGTTACAGCCAGAAGAGCCTGGCATAGAATGAAGACACAAGAGGTACGGCATGCAACAGTGGAAACATGAGGTGCAGAGGGAGAAACATCAAGCAGTCAGTAGCATTGGATGCCATACAAATGAGCGGTGAGTATTAATTTTTTATATCAACCTTTTCCTGACCGATTATTTTACTCAATTCCGCAGAGAAAATTACAAAAAGAAATCTGTATTCTGGAGAATACGATTTTTATCAAATTTGAATAAAATTCAACTCTATCTCCAAATTCGGGTATCTCTACATAGAACCATACAGAAATAAAAGCCATTGCACTTATGACACTTTTTTTATAGCTTCTACTATTTTGAACCTGTATAGACATTGCAATAATCAGATGTCTAACACAATTGTATTAATCCTTTTATGATATAAATCCTGTCTTCTAGAAGCATATAGGTTTTCAGCACCCCATACAAAAGGGCCTGGGTACAACTGCTAACTCTGCACCCTCTCTAACTACAACACTGATACATACAATTCAAAAACAAAAAAGTGTCACAGTTTATATCAATCCTAGGATTTTTGTTACTTCTCTGATGTATAGCTTTAACGCTAAAGGGCCCTTATTAATCACGGCATCCCCATATGCCTACAAGCCAGGATCAGCTGAGAGTGCATGTGTTTTTAATAATAGTGAGAGTGTCGGGTAGGTCATTGCTTTTTATCTGGGAGCATAGGAATTCATATGCAGTAAGTGGTCTTGTTAAATCACCAGAAGCCATAAAGTGGCTCATTGTTTTCCTAAGGGATTCATAATGGATAAAAGTATAGTTGGACATAGTAGGTAACGCCTTTAATTCTTGGAAAGACAAAAAGTTATCCTCTCTAAATAGCTGATCTAGCAGTGGAGATATATCCGGGGCGAAGATTGTAGTAGGTTGTGGGCCATAATATCTGAGACCCTGGATAGCGGGGAAGGGGATGGGGACAGATACGGAGCAACAGAATTCCAACAATTGATCATTGCCCGGGTAAGGAGATTTGGGAATGAGACTTTATGTGTAAAAGTTGCTGAAAGGATAATCGAGTGCAGTTGTATGGGCGACATATGCTCCTCTATTGGAAACCTCACATTGCACACATCACATGCTGCCAGTATTATCCGGGGTCGGGAGCGGGTGGTCACATGACCACAAATATGTGATATGCATGCTTCTGGCCACATTCTAACTAGATGTGTGCAGCCTCGCTCTACGCAAGTCAGCACGTCTAGTCAGAATGTGGCCAGAGTATGCATATCGCATACTCGTGGTCATGTGACAGATTGTCCTTGCCACTGAAACAGTAGTATCCTAACAGTGCGCTCTGTGAAGATTTACAAGTGATTGCAGACTTTTGTGATAAACCGGGACAACCCCTTTAATATAATGCACATAGAAGTGTTACATGTATTTGTAAAAAATATTGTAGTTTATGGGACAGCTGTTGTTTAAAGTCAAATACATAAAATATACTAAAAGTGAAAAATGTTCATGTAACAGTTAGGTACTAATTTGGTTTCATGTTGTAACAAAAATAGTATTCAAAGAATGAACTAAATGTATTTCTACTCATCAAAGCATTTGACTCATATAATAAAGCATTGCTTAAAGCCAACAGAGCGGTTTCAGTAAAGAAATACAGAATAACACAGACGGCAATGGGAAGTGATTACCTGTAGGTCCTGTGGGGCCTGGACTCCCTGGAAGACCAATTCCAAATTCACCTCTTTCACCTTTCTGTCCTCGTAAACCTATTAAAAAGAAGAAACAAATAATACATGAACACGGAATGTGCACAGAATGCCTATATAACTGCCTCCGTAGAGCTGCAATGTAACTGCATGCCAACAATAGAAACTAAAAGACAATAAATAAAATAAGCGGCAATATCCAGTGACTGACTAACTGATGTACATACAAACATACAAAACAATAACATTTAAGAAGCTGAGCATAGCACAATGGTATGTAATTGAACCATTTAGCAACACTGGTCATCGTAAGGTGCCAAATTATACTGAATGTTATAACTCTTGAGGGAGCAACATAATATTATGCTTTAAACATAAAAGGTTTTCCTTATGTGCTTATAGCTGTATTATTACTGGTGTATATCATAGCCAATGTTATGCAAACAATAAAGTCATAATAGCAAAGCATTAAAAAGAAATGACAAAATAATGTGAATATTGGGATGTATGCAACAATAAAATATAAGCGAAGCCTGGCATTACAACACTGCACTATGCAATGATCATAGTCCTGAATGTTTAGTGTATAACATAGTGACTACTGTATAATATTCACTTTCTTGGACCTTATTCTTGTAACAAAATTCACCCAAAGAATAATAATGTTGAATTAAATACAATCTTTTTACCATTTTTTTCGGACTATGAGACGCACTTTTTTCCCAAAATATTTTTGGAGAAAATGGGGGTGTGTCTTTTAGTCAGAATAAACTTACAAATACTGTGGCAGCAGCAGGAGTTGGGCGATTCTGCGGCAGTCCCTGTCCAACGCTGCCAGGCAATGATCACACTCCCTTCCCAAAAGGGAAGCCCCGCACATCCATTGCTTTTATGCGGTGGCCTCCGGGAAAATGGCCACCGGGGGCAGTGCATGCTCAGATTGAGACCTCGGCATTGAGATCTCGGGTACCGAGATCTCATCTCCCAAGATCTCATTGTCGAGATCTCAATCTGAGCATGCGCCGCCCCCGGCGGCCATTTTCCCGGAGGCCACTGCATCGCAACAGATTGAGATTTCGGCAGCAAGATCTCATCCCGAGATCTCGGGACGAGATCTCATTGCCAAGATCTCAGTTTGCAATCTGAGCATGCGCTGCCCCCAACGGCCATTTTCCCGGAGGCCACCACACCTCAACAATGGATGTGCGTTGCCTTCGGGCTTTCACAAAATGCCGGCAGAGCCCCCCGCACCACAGAACACCACCACTGAACCTGCTGCACCTGCCGCACCAGCCTGGGATGGGATTTCCCGGATGCCACTGCACCTGCCTCACCAGCCTGAGATGGGAGTCATATCGCCAGACCACCAAACATCTCCTGTGACCCCACTCCACCAGTGCTGCTGATCCCCCCGGGTAAGCTGAATTCTGCCTGTAGGACAGACCCCCATTTGACACATTAATTTTTTTCCCTATTTTCCTTCTGGAAATTTGGGGTGCGTCTTATGATATGGTGCGTCTTATAGTCCTATGGTGATTATTTTCAATCAATGCAATTCACAAACACAAAATGAGAAAATATAATTTTTACTCTGTTATTACGAAACTAAATTGTGTATGGAAGAGGAAATGAGTTGTTAAGGTCACATATGTGATCAGGTGTGGAGCACATGCTTGCGTATAATGGTGATCAAGTAATATTAGCATAGTATAAGTGTCCTTATATGTGGAAGATCCAATGAGTATTGTTTTGTTTGAGATGAAAATAAAAGAACACTTTTTACTAAGGGGATGTCCCTTTCACATATAATTGAGCCTGTGGGTAAAATATATGTAAAATAACAAATTGTTCATTTTTACCATATCCGAGTCTAACGCTGGCTCTCTGACACTGCCCCAGTCTATGTTAACCAGCTACAGCTCTGATATAGCACTGACAGTGCTTCAGCCAATCACAGAGCTTAGTAGCCAAGTTGTTCCAGATGACTTTAGCTGCTGAGCTCAATGATTGGTTGTTGCACTGTCACTGCTGCAGACAATTAACAGAGACCGGAGAATCAATACTGGACCCAGGAAAGGTCACTCAGCCTGTTGGCAAAAAAATGTTGACGAGATATTTCTAGCTTGTCAAATTATCACTTATCCACACATGACAACTTGCTGATCACTGAGAGGACAACTATTGGAATCCCCACCCATTCTTAGAATGGGGTTCTAAAATGTACTGCTAGAGGGAGCAGTGGCATGCTCCATTCACTGTCTATGGGACAGCTGAAGACCCTCCAGCCATCTAAACGTTATCGCCTAGCCAGTGGATAAGTGATAACTTGACAAGTCAGAAATAAGTCTTTTACATTTTGAAATGTACCAATTAGAGGATGGATACAAGAATGTTTAAAATCAATTATACATTTAGATTGCATTAACTCAAATGTAAAACATGTAAAGAATATTACATAGAGTAGTATTTTAGTCAGTTAATCTGGAAATGTTTGGTTGGATTTACTGTAGATAAGACAGCTAGTTTTGAGGAAATATGGACGAGTTTAAATAATTTTGTACAAAAAATGGAACTAAATTGCCAAGTTGTAGCTGCAAAGATTCAAAGGTTCCAACAAAATTCTATATGTATAAAAATATATCAACCAGAACTTGGATAAGTTAATGCAACTGGCAAGGCTCAGGAATCAGAGTCCAAAATATTTCCCCAATCAAAATATTTATAAAAATTATAAAAACACATATTTTTTTATAATTTTGTCACATGATTCTCTCCTGAAGCATCCCTGTGCAATCCACATATTTATTTTCTTCACCTGAAAAAGATGCTCTTAGATCTTATACAGTTTTTGGTCCTTGCTTTTCTCTAATTACACGCACTTGTTTGATGAATTTAGATTTTGCACCCTTCAATTCCATTCTGAAATTTTATGGGATTTGTGTGCAAGCCCCAGTAATTCTAAACGATAAAGCTGTACAAAACCTTTACAAATCTGGATTCCAGCAAGATTTATTCATTATACTCACAAAATTCAAATTCAGGAAAAAAACATTAAATGGAGTGACATGACTGGCAAATGCTCAACTCATTGTTTCGCCTCATGGCTTTGTCTGGGGCATCATGAAATGCATGCTGCTGTTTGTAATATTTATTTTTCTGAATTTGGATCTTAACCTTGTGAGAATATTGAATAAACCATGTTACAAACTGGATCTCATAATGGTATTGTATAGCTTTGTTTCTTAGAACAACTGAGGTATGCACATAAATCCCACTAAAAACATGTAAATAAGTGGAGGGTGCAAAAGGTAACTCCATCAATCAAGCCTATTAGTAAGACGATGAGTGGAAAACTTTACAAGATCTATATGAGAGCCTTTTCTCCAGGTGAGGGAAAGAAGTATCCTGAATGCACAAACACGCATCGGTAGAATTTCATATGACAATGTAGAGCAATGAGGGGGTCTTATGTTTTTATGAAGATTCAAAGGGGATTTTATTAAAAAAATACTTGATAGACTAAATAATTATCTGATCCATTTATGTTTAACAACTTCATATTTGATATAACGTTTATATACAATAAAGAAAGCATTAAAGTCCAAGTAAAACAGGCACTTAGCACATTATAAGACATTCAGGAACCACAATGCCCATAATAATTCAGAAACTAGTTAGTCATTAGTTATAAGCAGACCTTTGCCTATAGGTGTCAGTTGTTTCAATGTCGCATTCTATGAACTTAGATGAACTGAAGCTAGAATTTAATGAGGAAGCAGCTCTTTAACACCGCGCAACAACTAGAAAACTGACAATTTGTTCATCAAAATCCGTTGAGGTTGACTTGGGGCATGACATAGGTTGAATGTCTGCAGGTTCTAGAAGTGTACCAAGGACAACTTTTAAATTAGAAAATAAATAATGTGAATTTTATTTAGAAAAGAAATTGAGTTTGTTCAATTACTGTATTTTTAAATGTTGCAGGTATATATCTTTTGTTTATTGAAGTGTCTTAGTCTTAAATGTGAAAGTTTGTTAAAAGAACTCTCAACCAAAATGGCTGCATTTATATGTCCAATAGATATATTTGGCCATCCAATATAGCTGCATTTATGTGGACAATGGACATATTTGGCCATCCAATATGGCTGCATTATGTCGCCAATAGATTTGTTGGATAGACATTTTCTAAAGGTATTTTGAGGTTATCATTTTTAATCTCATATCCTTTACAATACAAGTGGGACCTCTGTATTATATACCCCATTGTTCTTAAAATTACAAAAAACACTATATTTTGTTCTTCTTTAAACAATGATATTAACCTGATATCATTATAAGTCAATCTAAATATGAAATATGTAAATGTCTTTGACAAAATCAAGATTCACTGTGCACGATAAGGACAAATGACTGTAGACAGATCCCCTCTATATCAAGATCTACATTCAGTATGTATACATGAAGGCTCATTTGATGAAAACAAATTGGAAATGCAATATTAAAAATTATCCATGATAAGTGTCAACTTTCATTCCAACGAACACACGTGGATATTTTATCATTCAGCATAATGTGTTCCTTTTAAGAAGGATCTCAGCATATATTCTGCAACCACAAAGTGACCTTTTAATCCAAGCAGTCTATTCATGTTGCATTTTTCTCAGTTTAGAAATCCTTAGAACATCATATCTTGCCACTGAGATTAAGGTCTCCATAAATCTTTTTTTTTTTCCTCAACATATAAAAGTAAAGTTTCAGGCCTTTGGAGCACTTGCTCAGTGAATAGATAAAAATTAAAAGTGAAAGGCTGTGAGTGACCATGCGGTGCAGTCAATTCATGTAACTTGAACTAAAATGTGCTCTGGCAGATTTCTGTCAAGTGAAGCCCACAGCAGCATAGCCTGCTTTCCCAGTGTGAGGATGTACCGGGAAGAAGAAAGCTTGTATATTGACGATGTAAAGATGAGTGCTAATGTCTTAAGTATATCTACATGTATTTTTGCAATTTACAGTGGCACAACCCATGCCTCATACAAGCATGCTACATTTGTAAAACAGATTATCTGATCACAGCATCAAGTACATGCATCCACGCTCATGCACGTTGCTAAAAAAACATACAATTTCATGCTGACTATTAAAATAAAATTTTTACAGCAGTTGCATTTTACTGTTTACTATATTATATAATCCTATTATATCATATTGTCATTTTGTGATAAATTATAGCACATGACATAGTATTAACTGCTAAATCAGAAGGATACAATTTTAATTAATGGACAAAATATTATGTATTCCTTTTAGAGTATATTTATACTCATCAAATTTGTTGCAAAAATGTTGTGGTTGTCCCAAGTATTGGTTTGCAGAAATCCGTGCTGCCTGCTGCAAAAACAACACTTTTTACACTGTAGATTTTGCATAATCTGTAACCTTTATGAACTTGCATTTAATCATCATACATTATTTTCACATTAGACGGGAGATTGGGACATATTAATGTTTTGGTTTGGGCCAGCTTTAGAGATGCTGTGCTTAGTACTCAACATTGCCATAAGCTTAAAGCAGTTGTCCACTACTAGGGCAACTCCTTCTCATTCCTGACGTTTGGCCCCATTAAAATGAAAAAGCTTATACTCACCTCCCGTGGCAGAGCTGTTCCAGGCTCACATGAGGAAGTTACGTTCCGTGAGCCCTGTGCCTAACCAGCGCTGGCATCACTGTCCCCATCTTCAAACGTATAAGTAATTAGCAGGAAGTTAATTACTTTTGATTACTTATACATCCAAAGGTGGAAACAGTGACCCTAGCGCTGATTGAGCACAGGGTTCACATGATGTAACAACCTCACGTGAGCCCCGGGAGAGTGAGTGCTGACATCGGTGGAACGTCGCTAGCACGGGAGGTGAGTATAAGCTTTTTTATTTTAGCGGGGTCAAACAAGGGGAATGAGAAGGAGGTAGTCCTAGTAGTGGAGACAACCCCTTTAACTAATAGAAAATAACAAACAAACAAAAAAGACCACACGTATAAAATCCCAGGAAACACAGTACATATCAGACAAAACAAACTTTATTTCATAATTTGAGGATACATGCTATTACAGTTATCCAGTAAGAATTTTGTGCAGTTGAATAACAACTCAAAAAACATTGCATCATTCATTGAGCTGCAGTACATACAGTAAAACACTTAGGCTCCCTTTATACTGACATTTTTTGCTTTTTCACTGAGGTTCTGGTTTTTTGACATTAGGAATACTATAGCGTGCAGTGCTCTTCTTGCTTTCTCGATCCTTCATAGCTGCCTCTTTTCTTATTGGAAGGCATGATGCTAGTGTGAACAGAACCTAACCCTTCTTTAGTACATAATTTATGCAGTTGTAGTTTATACCAGTTTCCTCAGCTCTAGTCTTCAAGTATTCCCAACACTTTATGATTTGAGGATATTCTATACAGAAAATAGCTGAGGTTATATCTAAGGCCTTGATGAAAATTATATCATTTCTCATGCAACACTAAGAAAATCCTGAAGACTAGAACCATTGGGCGTACTTGAGGAGTGGAGTTTTGAAACATTTGTTTTTCACTGCCTTGCAAGAAGTAATAACAATAACAAAGGATTTGCAATGACAAAAGCCCTTTGCAAAATGGTTCTATGGCTGGAAATGAATTCAGTACTAATAAATGATAGGAATATATAAAAATCACAATGCTTTACAATATGGTAAGTATCTGTATTGCTATTTAAATGGAGACTCAAGTTAAATAGTCTTCTGAAATATTATCGAGACGATTGAGAAGATCACAGTTGTAAAGTCTGCGACTTTTGTCCGCCACTGTTTTTCAAGCCCCTTTCAGGCTGAATAAATATTTAGGCATCAGTTTAATTACAATTTTGATTATGATTTTTTAGTAAAGAAGAATCTCACGGCAGTGTTAAAGGGATGTATAGGAAAGGTTAATCAGAAAATAACCACTGGAAAGTCTTTTGTAAAGAACATGTAGTTTGAATCCAATATAAGGATTAGTGGCCACTGAGAAAATTTGGAAGATTTATGACTATTTTTATATAGATGGTATTATAAAAAAATGAAAAGCATTACAAAAAACGTTTTTTTTAATATTAAAATGTAATTTTTTTTATTAAACATTTCCATTAGTGTTTTTATTGGAATGACTCAGACTTGCAACATATCTTCTCACATGGATGTATCATCAATGATAAAGTCATTTTGACAGAATTTTGCATTGAACCACTATTTATTCTTACCCCTTTAATGTTGTTATATTGTTCATGTTAACACATTAATATTCATACTCATACATTTATAAGGCCCCTGTAAACAGCAGACATTTGAAAACATTCATAATAAAAGTACAAGTACATTTTTAGACTAGACTGTTATGTTTAATTTTTTTGTATTAAAATACCCCAGACAATTAACACAAGCTTCAAAAGTCATACAAATACCAGTAATATTAGTGTTATTGATAAAGTCTCCTCACATTCAAAATAATTACAGAATCATAGCAGTGTAATCAAAGCCATTCATTATTCTTAGCAAAATGAACTGGAATTTCAAATAAAATAATTTATATATTCACCTAAATGTATTTAAAGGACAAACATCTAATTTAAATTGGCTCTTCAGGATCACAATAGCAATGACTTTTTTGTGCTTTATACCCATTTAAACAGCAGGTTGGTGTGAATGCCAAGTTTCACCCCACCAATTTGATCTATAAGGTCTATTCCAAAGATGG
The DNA here is from genome assembly GCF_039654945.1 of Dendrobates tinctorius. NCBI lineage: Eukaryota > Metazoa > Chordata > Amphibia > Anura > Dendrobatidae > Dendrobates > Dendrobates tinctorius. The sequence goes on from NW_027361692.1 coordinate 14,851,195, forward strand.
CCATGTAGAAGAAAAAGACGCGCACTCTTGCTATGTAGATAGGTGCTGACTGAGCGTGGAAAATCCACAAGCAATAGTCACTAAATGGACAGTCGCACTCAAAAAAGACTTGGTTTTATTGAAGAATCTTTGTAATTTTTGTAATTTTTATTTTTTTGTTTTTCAATTCAACAAATAGTGTAACACCGCAATAAATCCCAGTAGTGTACTTTATATGGTTACGTTTCGACCTAACCATAGGTCTTTTTCAAACCATACTCAGATAGAAGTTTCAGAGTGGGAGATAAGTAAATTATTTTCAGAGTCCCTGTTAGGGGCTGGTGGCTTGTGGGAAGCAGAGAAATGCGGTCACCACATTTCCCTGCTTCCCACAAGCCACCAGCCCCTAACAGGGACTCTGAAAATAATTTACTTATCTCCCACTCTAAAACTTCTATCTGAGTATGGTTTGAAAAAGACCTATGGTTAGGTTGAAACGTAACCATATAAAGTACACTACTGGGATTTATTGTGGTGTTACACTATTTGTTGAATTGAAAAACAAAAAAAATAAAAATTACAAAAATTACAAAGATTCTTCAATAAGACCAAGTCTTTTTTGAGTGCGACTGTCTATTTAGTGACTATTCTAAAGATGGGGCACCAACATTTTCATCCTGGAAAACCATTTTAATAATTTACTGGGGAATGATATGTCTTCACAGCTACCAATGAATGGTATTCTTTTCTGCTCTCAGCACAGTGCCATTCCTTCTTTGAAACTTGAAACTTGAAGCAGACTGGTTACTAAAGACATAAGAAACAGCTGCAGCCCCAGACATGAATTCAGGCAGCACCTTCTAAACAACAAATCTGTCTCAAGAAGGATTGGCATTGAGCTGTTGGAAGAAAAAGTGGAAAGAGTCACTTTATTCAGGATTTTGTTTTAAATAAGTTTAGGTGCATATATATGTAATTGATGTGGTTTCTCGTAACAAGAACTTGTATGTAATGGAATATAATTTTGGCAGTAATAGATAGGGAAAGACAAAGTTAAAGTTTTATAATGCTTCTATCATCATCCATCTCTGCACCCACTTAAAGTAGGTCAGTCATCAAATTTCACAATACATATAGCATACATGACTTCTTAGACATGATAAACATTGAGTATTTACATCGACTATCCACGTAAGAATGACTGTATAATCCAGGGATCAAAATGGGCTTTTTACAAGTCCAGCTACATAGAGAGTCCAAGTCTATTCTTTCTCCACCCATCCAGCCCGACTGACAGCTGCAGCTTGTACTGAGCAGTGTGAGATGTCAGCAGCAGGAAGGACACTGAGAAGCAGTCAATCAGGTTAGGTGGGTGGAAATTGAGTTTAATCTGTCAAAAAGATTTATACAGCTACTCTGACATGGCCTTTTGAACCTTAAAACTTTATAGCTTTTTGGACTGTAGCTCTTATGTTAGGTTGTTAGACATTGTATTTCTAGCAGTCAGACTGTTGAGCATGATTCAGCTGGCTCTGAGATTGGCACCTTACTAGCATCATTGAAGGCATACTATTTTCTACCATGAGATAATTTTTGCTGATTTTTGTTTGAATCTAATTTTTGTAATTGGATATCTTTCTACTCTAAATCTGACACTGTGAAAATATTTAGAATTTCATTTCTATTTCCGTATTTTATGGATTAACATTATGCACAAACACTAGACCATTGTTTTTGTTAGTGGTGCTACATCATCTAATACGTATGTTCACACACTTGTTTATTAAAAGTATACCACACTGTAGAAATACTTGTAACATTTGCTTAGAAAAATACAATTACAAGCTATTGTCAGAACTTTAGAAAAATATGGATTTGATTTTCCCAGTGAGTGTTTAATAATTCAAGAGAATGTGATACAGATAAGAAAAGCTAGAATAAAGAGAGTAGGCAAGTGCAGGCGAGATTAATTTGTTTGTAGCCAAACACAATTTTCTTTCAGTCTATAGTATACATAGGTTGAATTTGCATATTAAGAAAGAGCACAGATTTTGTTTTTGAATTTCTGACCTTGCGGGGATAAAATGTATTCTCATATAGTTATGTACTTTGTCACATTGCTTGCCCACATTTCATGAGAAAACAACTATACAACAGGCGCCGAATAAAAATAAATCTAAACTAATGTAAAAAATACAGTATGTGACATTTATTTAGCTAACCACCTGACATTTGGGTCTGACAGCTGCATAGCTTAATATACTGCATTTTAGCAAGTTACCGTATATCTTTATTAGGTTAGTATTGGGATTGTCCTGTGCGTAAATTATTATTTTCTATTACTGTTAAAATGCGTAGGTAAAATTAACACTTATTGCATATATTGATTATTATACATTTTCTAATATATTGCGTATCATAAGTAATTGTTTAAAGTCGGAGAATTTAAAGATTGAAAACATTGGATACTACATAATGGTTCATAGCTTGTATAAATAAAAGCAAGCATGACATATGCTGCAGATTTGAGTTTTGCTTTTTGTTTGATTGCTAAAAGTTTGATGTCATGGTTTGAACAGGGTTCTTGCCATGCACTCACAGGGTTAAGTGTTCATGGCCTCTTCCTGGATCTGGGAGGGGTATTTATACTCACTCTTTACCAGGGTTCTCTGTCAGCTATACTGTTGTTCTGGTGTGTCTGACCCCTGGTGTGCGTGTATTCTGCGTTGCTTGTTTGCTTTCCGTGTATGACCCGGTCTGGTCCCTCACTCTGTACTCCATCTCTCATTTTGGTACTATTGTCTTTTCTGGTTCTGACCTCCTGGCTTGGCTATCGTTACTCCGTTACAGTTTGTCCCTATTGTACCGTCTATTGCCTGTTCTGGTTTTCTGATCTATTGCTACGTCCTGACTATCCATTCTGTCTAACCCTTTGGTACTGTATTGTTATCTTGTGCTTTGACCCCGGCTTCATCTGGTTTCTGTCTCTGTCTATGCCCCTTGGTAACATTGTCCTGTAGTTACCTTTCTAGGAGTTTCCCTGCAGCTCCTAGCTCTGTGGAGCTTAGGCCATGCCCCCAGCAGTCACGTGCTTCAGGTCCTGATACTCTGAAGCACGCATCATCACCGCTGCTGCCCTGCTCCACAGGTATCTTTGAGCACTGTTTTTGTACTCAGGACACACGCACTTGGTCAGTGAGCAAGTGCAGTGTAGGGTTCCTGACATTTGATAGATGTCGGTTTCACCTCTGGGACCCTCACTTATCTTCAAGACCAGGGTCTCCTAATTTACTGTTGAGCTGACATCTAACCACTAGTGAGTGAAGAGGTGGAGACCCTTAAGCAAGCTCCCTCCATTAATTGCTATTGGAGTTCCAACTATAGCGAACAAGAATGTGCCCTAAGTGTCTCATATAACACCTTTAAATCCATTGAATGCTTTTTCATTACACTCAAGCAGGTAGCAGAATAGTGGAATTTCTATAACTACGTAGAGAAGCAATCTGAATGCCATTTAAACAAAATTGCTTTTATTTCGGAAACAGTGGAATAATACCATGGTTGACAGCAATGTTACAATATAGAGAAAGGCACTGTGATATCTAACAAAGCTCAGTCCTTCTAAATGCTTTAACATGTACTTTACAGTTGGACCTGCACATAATATGAGATAACTGTAGCCCTATACCTCAGTATACAATAGAATATCAGGTATCTGTTATATAGTTCTCAAAAAAAGCATTCATAAACATGGGCAAACTTGAACAACTTGCAAAATCTAATGCCGACCGTATAATTTAACATTCATTTGGCCAACACTTGTTATGTCCAATTACATCATAAACATACAAACATGGCTTGGTAGAGCTTGTATGTTTGGTTAAAAAGAAAGAGGTGGCAATAACTCATTAGTGTCTGCCCCATGGGGTTTTTGCCTTCTTACAGATCAACATATTAGGCTCAAGGTTGAACTCTATGGACTTAAGTCTACCTTTAACCCTAAAACCTATGAAAATTATGAAATGCATTGGCCTATCTCCTACATGCAACTAATATGTCAGAATCCTCTTTCAACAATTTCTGCCTTTTGCAAAGACAGAAGAGACCCCAATAAACATATTGTCTGCCTGTCCTGCTCTAAAGGGTTATTTTCATCTTTAGAGGTGGATATTGTCAGATAATTTTTGTTAAAACAAGTACTTCTGCAACTTAGGCTACTTTCACACTTGCGTTTTTTTGCGCTGCGCACCGTGCACAGTGCAAACGCACATAAAAGTGCATCATGCGTCTGTGTGCATTTTTTGCGGGTTTAGGTGCGTTTTTTTGCGCATATGTGTGAATTACCATGCGCACGTATGCGCACCCATAGACTACAATGGGTGTTTGGCTGTAAAAAAAAACACATTGCGTGCGCATGCGTTTTTTTGGGGCAAGTCGGACGCACAAAAAATGCAATATGATGCATTTTGTACGCCCGAGCGCACACTACAAAAAACGCATGTGCATACAAACGCATGTGTATGCACACCTATGCGCACCCATGTAAAATATAGGGAAAAAAACCGCATGCGTTTTTTTGCGCTAAAAAACAACGCAAAAAAATGCAAGTGTGAAACCAGCCTTACTGCTTATTAAAATTGAGATATTTTCTTTAGATTATTGCACGTTGTCTAGGAGACTGACCACCGCTGCTATTTAACCTACAAACACCTTTCTGAAACTGGACAAAATTAGGTGGTAACAGCGTTCAAAACAGTGCCTAAATACTCAATAGAAAATAGCTTGTAAGCACTGCACATGTTCTGCTATTTAACAGCAGTGGTCAGTCACCATGGCAACGAGCTGTAAACAATAGGAAAGTGTTTTTTTCTCAAGAACCGCTGAAAATTTTAATAAGCAGAAAATAGCAAAATTGCTTGTATTTACACGTACTACCCAACAGAAACCCATTTATGAAAAAACCCTTTAAGACGGCTTTTATGCTTATGATTAGCTTAAGTGTTTATTATAAATCCTGCTAGTTTTCTCATCCAAATGATTTGCCAAACTGTACATGAATTAGTGTAATATAAATTCCAGGTTTTCTTTCCAGAAGCTGTATTTCACAGTGTTACTAAATGTGGAAGTATTTAAAGAGAAGCTTTTGAGAAGTCTTCTGTAAACTGTTTTCATATTCCAAAGAGCCTGAGGTATGAATGAAGATTTGGGTTTAGCACGAAAATCATGATGTTTATAACAAAGCTTTTCGTATTGGCGAATTCTAAACCTGGAATTGGTGGGATGCTCTTTCAGAAGGAAAATGAATATCTCTCTTTTCTAACTAAAAGCTCAAACATTATTACACAGCAAAAGTCAAGCAGCCAACTCGCGGCGTAAACTGTGAACAGGAGGGATTCTGCCTCCTTTGCTACTGCAGAAAGCTATATTAAATTATAGATCCATATTTAATAACCTACACATGTATTAAGGACACTTTACAATAATGACTTATTTGTCAAGACTTTATATATGTTTCTAAACAAATAGTCCTTGCAAGTCACCTCCTCCAAGTCTCTCCATCTCTGACTTTTGTCCAGGACCAGGGAATAGAGGAAAGACTCAGTATGGATGTCTCCTGATGGACATATAGGAGACTTTCTCATCTATTTTATTGCATTATGGAGCAGAGCACAAGAACACAAATAGAATATACTTTTCTTTTTCTTTTAGATTACCCTTTAAAAAGCATTTTCTTAGTAAAGCTATAATAGCAGTATATTTACTGTCAGCAACAAGTGAACTACAGTACAGTGTGGTTGCTGTGAACTTCACAGTTCTCACTGCTGACGTATATGCAAACAGTATCCTTAATACATTTATGTAATTTGATCAATACGGTTGTGTAATTTAAAAGGCAAAAATAATATCTTATGAAAATGTTCTATGTTTAACAATATAATACATTACATAAAAGATCTCATATTATTAACTATAATGAGTGGCCATTCCATTGCCTGATTGAATAATAGAAAATAATTGACTTCTGGGTCCATATTCTGATATAATGGCAGTGATCTCCCAATAATATACCTGTGTCACTCACTACTGATCCATTAGTTGTGACCAGGAGGCTCTTGTTAAAAAGCATTATCAATATTGACAAAATTACTGGCATATCGAAACCGTCTCCAAATTGTCAGATGAAATCAGGGGGACACAACCTACGACCCAAGGGCCATATGTGGCCAATGATGATATTCTTTGCAGTCCCCAACCATCCGGTCATAGACATGCTTTTCTGACTCTCTTGGCTTCTGACATATATATTTCTTGCCACTGAGAAAATGTGGCATAAATAAGCACCTAACGGCTCACCATGTGCCCCTCTCTAGAACCCCCAAATATTAGCAGAATGGGTGTCTCTTGTCCATTGTGCAGGACTACAGAAAGGAGTTAATGTCTTGAAGAGGTGGCCATACATGAATGAGGCTCTCTTCAGTGTAGTTTTATGGGAGAAGTGAAATTTTAGCATGTCTCATTAAGTATAGTTATGGAGCTGTCTGCTCACTTGTCTTTTCTATTCTAGAATGCAAACAGGCGAGAAAGTGATTCTTCACTCACATATATCTGGCATATAAATATGATCGTGACTTAGGTTTCATTGAGCTCCTGTGCATTTATTACATCAGGACTTTGAGTGAGAAAGATTGTGCACCCATGACTTAGATATATTAGATATATTATTTTCAATAATATTTTCTATACTATACAATGCGGCTCCATGTTGTTTACTTATGCCAGCTTGTGATTGAAAAGGAAGCAACTTACAGCTTGAAGTTTTCTGGATTTACAGACAGACTAATTTTCTCTTTGAAAACTTGACATAGCATTGTCTGTAATTTGATGTTTGCTTTATCGCCACATTTAATGTGTTTCTTCTATTTCTAAGTTATATATGACTACTGGCTCCTGATCACGACAAAAAGTTGAATCAGTTGATCCAACTTAGGTAATTGAGAAAATGTTCAAAAACTTTCAGTGATGAAAGAAACAGATCAGTAGGAAAGTGATCACCAGGATTAAGGCAACTAAAGCACTGAGAATCATAGAATAATTACATGATTATAAGTAGGGATGAGTGGACAAGTGGAAGTTTGAGTTCTGGTACATGACCGAACTTTGGTTCCGGCATCATAACTGTACCTGAACTTCAACCTGAACCTGAAACCCATTGAAATCAATGGAGAACCTAACATTGGATCGCTTCCTCCCATCTCTCCCTCTTTTCCTAAACTGTAAAACCGACTTCCAAGAGAAGTCCGTGTCGGAGTTCAGTGCCAGACAGTAGGTGTCTGGTACGAACCGCGAACTTTGTAGTTTGGGTTCACTCATCTCTGCTTATAAAACAAGATATTTAATCTTGCCATTAGACCACTAGATGTAACCCAGACATGGAGATACTTTCTCAAATCATGTACTAGACATTCATATGCAATTGCATTAAGCAACAGTTATAAGGCCACTGTCATTTCAAGTTGCCTATATGATAGTCAATGCAAATTATTTTATTTACCGAAAATGATGTGAGACTCCAAGTGTCCAGCACTTTGGAGCTATTTTTCTGCATAAAAACATGGCTTTGGTCAAATAAAACAATCTTCACATTTGATTATCACATTGGCTATAAAGTCCTGTAAGCAGAAGTCGGTACAAATAACAATGATTTTTTACACCACAAGTACATTAGAATCAAGTACCACAAAGTCATATATTTTCTTTTGATAAATAGGTAGTGAGATCCCTTTACACAGTATTTAGTATGTTCATTACTTGAATCCTTTAAACACAGATGAAAAACCCTCCTACACAAAGTACCAAAATCTTAAAGTATAAAGAAAACCAATATTTCGTCATTACTATTGCATAGAAATTTAGAATATTTCCATACTATAAATGTAAACATTAGTCAACATGGTATCTGCACCATGATACTAGATGATAGGTGAATGTGCTTTGATATAAAGCCTTTTATAAGGCTGATAAAGGCTAGCATGAGATTGGTTGTTAAGTACTATAGCGTGCATTGGAATTAAACAGGTAGAAGAACAAAGTGACATTCAGATTTTTTTTAAATGTCATTGTCTGCCTTTTTTTGTAAATCCAATGAGATATTAGTGAGTAAAATTCAGCTAAGGCCATATTCACATATAGCATAAATGCTGCATTTTTTCGGCTGTTTTATATCCGCATACTTTCTACAGGTGTTCGCCCGATAATCTATAATAATAAATGCCCTAAGCAGCTTCCGGCTGTAACAACTTCTGTCCAGTTGTAACCGGTGACGTCACCGCACACCTCTTTCCATGTTAACCCTCAACACACACACTCCTCTCACCTTTCACCATCTCCACTCACTCTTTCACTCCACATACGACCCTTTCTCTCACTCCGTCTCTCATACTCACGCCGTCATCGCCGCTGATCCACGATCCCCGACATCTTCTTCCGCCGGCGCCATCCTGGATCCAGATGTCCTCCACGCCGGCGACATGTTCTTGCGGCGACGCCATTTTGGATCGGTGAAATCCCGCGATAGTCAAGATGGCGTCGCCGCAAGAACATGTCGCCGGCGTGGAGGACGTCGGGATCCAAAATGGCGTCGGCGAAATCTCGCGAGATTTTGCCGACGCCATTTTGGATCCCGACGGCATCCACGCCGGCGACATGTTCCTGCGGCAACGCTATCTTGGATCGGCGAAATCCCGCGATACTCAAGATGGCGTCGCCGCAAGAACATGTCGCCGGCGAGGACGACGTCGGGATCCAAAATGGCATCGGCGAAAACTCCCGAGATTTCGTCGACGCCATTTTGGATCCCGACGTCGTCCACGCTGGCGACATGTTCTTCCGGCGACGCCATCTTGAGTATCGCGGGATTTCACGATACTCAAGATGGCGTCGCCGCAAGAACATGTCGCCGGCGTGGACAACATCTGGATCCAGGATAGCGCCGGCGGAAGAAGATGTCGGGGATCGTGGAGCAGCGGCGATGACGGCGTGAGTATGAGAGATGGAGTGAGAGAAGGGGTCGTATGTGGAGTGAAAGAGTGAGTGGAGATGGTGAAAGGTGAGAGGAGTGTGTGTGTTGAGGGTTAACATGGCAAGAGGTGTGATGCTATCGCATCCTCCCGATGCGATAGCATCGGGCCATAATCTAGTATGTAATAACTGTCTTATCTAGTTATTGCATTTTTGCTGTGCAATTTGATGCACACTTGGTGCAGGTGTGAGGCTTTGATTCTGCACTTGAAGATGATGTAACTTTTTTTTTTACATGAGTTTTTATATGCAATTTTTTCAGGCTCAACCTATAGAGAAAAAAACGCACCAAAAATGGACAGTTCAACAGTGTCTTTAAACAAACTATGGGCAGGAGCTTTCATAAAACTACATGCACTTTTCTTAAACAGTTAAACTTTCTGTCCAAAAAAACACAGAAGCAAAAATGCAGTTTTTATGCTACATGGGAACATAGACTAAGAATGAACTTTACCATAAAGAGAAACTGTGCTGGATGCAGCGTAAGGACACAATTCTTTCCTCTGCTCCTGAGAAAAATGGTCTGATTATTCTGATCAGACTCTGATCAGAGTTTGATCAGAGTAGCATCCGTTTTTCTCGGAGGTGGAGCGAAAAAAAAAGTTTCTGCACCCTGTCCTTTCTGTCAGTCCACAAAAATAGGTACTTACTTGGATGTCATCTGAGTGTAGTCCAACCTTTCTCATGGATCTATAGACTTGAATTCACCAATTTTGATCTGAAACTTGGATCAAAATCGGATGTGTCTCTAATTTTGTGCACAGCCTTATAGTATATCATGGGGTACAAGCCCTAAATGTGATAAACACATGTAGGAAGAGGTCCAATCTCTCTATATATAGTACTTAAGAATAGTATCGCACCAGCCATGGCATATAATATGCCTCTAGTATGCCATCTCCATTTTGACAGTAATTCCAAATATTCTTCAATGAAGCAAAACCACATTCCAGTGTTTTCCTTATTCCAGTTACTTTTAAATGCAGTTGAGGTAAAAGTATGATGTTGTGAACCGACCAAAGAACTTGTTTGCCATATATCTGGCTGCTGATAGCCTATGGCCATGTTAGAAGGTAAATGTGAATTTTCAAGATGCTTAGCGACAAAATTTTTTAAATGGTTATGAGAACTGAACACCAAAAAATACAATTTTCCATAAATTACATATACCTCCTTCCTTACCTTACAACTTGTTTTAAGATAGCTGTAAGATTAACAGCTTTTGAAAGATGGAATAAAAAACTTTTCCATTACTCACAAAGTTGGTTAAGTTGAGCCACTCACCTAGTTCTCAAGCCAAGAGGAAAGGTAATGATGTTTTAAACATTAGTTGTGATGTTACTATTCTGTTTCACACCAATGCAGGAAAGTTATAATAACCAAATTGTTCAAATCAGTTTATGGAAAACATAATACTGAACCATATATGATCTCTTTTTATCACTGGTATGCCTAAATTATATTAATCTATTCATTTTTGTTGAGATTACTCGCTTTTTAGAACTATGCTGAAAACACAACGGTCCAGGAAAAAAACAAACATTTTTCTTTACATTTCAAAATAATTCACTACAATTATAAACAGAAAGAAAAAACAAAGAAACTTTGTAAAAATACCAAATAAAAAATAAAACCCATAGGAACAAACCAAGATGATAAATTAGTCACACAACCATAAAAAGCCCTTTTTAAGAAGGCAATGCCCCAGCACTTGTGTCAGACAGCTAAATGAAACAAACAGTGAACAAAAATGAAAGTGCTACATCTGCCATAAGATTTTACAATGAAAATCCAGAAAATCATGATATTCAAGGAAGACTATCAAAGAGCAACATCTAACAAAAACAGTAGAAATCAATAGAGATGAGATGAAAGTACAACATCAACAAAGCACAGAACAATACAATCGTTATACAGTATAAGAAATACATGAATCCCTAAAATATAGATAGAATACTGGCGTTCACTAGGGGCATTGAGTTAATTATAAAGAACAGAATGATTCTTGTTATATGAATAATGGATAGTTGTAATCACTGCAATCATTGCATTGTTGCCCTTCTTTTCTTACTTGTGACTTTGTACTTTGTATATTTCTGCTGCTTGGAGAACAAATGATTGTGTTCGATACAATTAATTGAATGCCAATACAAATCTCCAGTAATCTACCTTTGTTTTAGGGATTCATGTATGTCTTGCATACTGAGCTTTATTGACATTGTGCTGATATAATCTCTATTGATTTGCACTGTTTTTGTTAGGTATTAGTCAATGATCGACCTCCTTGAATATGGTTTTCTCTGGGTATCCATAGTAATAGATTATGGCAAAGCTAGTATTTTCCTCTTTGGTAATTGAAACTAGTACTTTGGGGCCTTTGCCTTGTTAGTGGGGAATCTTTTTGATATATGAATATTTTCTCATCTTGTCATCTGCCCATATGTGTAATTTTTTTTTATTTTCTATTGTTATATCGTTGAGTTTGCCCATTTACCAATTATATCTTTCTAAACATAATATTGTATATTTGTTATGTCCAAAAAGTTCTTACTAACTAGTTTTGGCGTTTATGACAATTTTTTTTTTCAATTTTTAATTGTGGCATTTCAGGAGCCGTAACTTTTTAAAAAAAATTTTGTGACTGTCAAGTAAGGGTTAGTTTTGATTTGATGATTTGTTGTTTTATGTTGTCATTTTTCAGTTATATATAACTTCTTAACATATTATTATAACTTTTTATTGGAAAAATATAAACAAAACAACAATTAAACCACTGCTTTTGTTCTTGTGTTTTAAATGTTACCCTTTTTTGCCATGCTGCAGATACAAAGTGTTGTATTTTATGGGTCAGCAGGATTATGGCAATACCACATTTCTATGTTTTGATTTTTTTTTTATTACATTTGTACTTTGTTTTAAAAAAAAACCTCATATGATTGGCTTGTCATATAATAGCCATAACTTTCAGAATTTTCATAATAGCGATTATTTTTTGCATGACAAGTACTGATGAGCGAGTATACTCATTACTCGAGATTTTCTGAGCATGCTCGGGTGATCTCCGAGTATTTGGATGTGCTCGGAGATTTAGTTTCTGTCCCCGTAGCTGCATGATTTGCGGCTGCTAGACATCCTGAATACATGTGGGGATTGCCTGTTTGTTAGGATATCCCCACATGTATTCAGGCTGTCTAGCAGCCACAAATAAAGCAGCGACGGCAACAGAAACTAAATCTCCGAGCACATCCAAATACTCGGAGTCCACCTGAGCATGCTCGGGAAATCTCGAGTAACGAGTATACTCCCTCATCACTAATGACAAGCTGAATTTTTATTAGTACTATTTTGGGGTACATGTGACTTTTTGATCACTTTTTATTACACTCTTTTTTATGGAAACAAAACATAAAGATCAATTCTATATTTATATTTCTTTACACAAAATTCACTATTATGTCTAATTGTCAAGTTATGTTTATTTTGCGGGTTGGTACAATTGCAACAATACCAAATTTACACAGTTTTTTTTGTTTTTATGTTTTGCTAATTTTCCACAGAAATTTCTTTATTATTTTGTTATGAAATTCTAATATTCTAATACTTAGCATTTTCTTACTTTTATGTAGACAGAGTTCTCTGATATCTTGTCTTTTGTGGCACAAACTGTAGCTTTCCCAGGTACAATTTTTGGATACATAAAACTATTTGATCACTTTTTTTGCTTTTGGAAGTAGGCCTGAACAAGAAACATTGAATCGGATATTGTTTTTAAATTTTAGTTCCTTATTCAGTATATCAGTATAATTGAAATGGAAACTTTATTCTGTGGAACTTTTCTGGAAAGTTTTTTTAAAATTTTTCTACTTTTTTAAGAAAAAATTAAGTTTCAAAGAATAATTGCTTTTTTCGTCATCATATTGTAAGAGCTCTGACTTTTTAATTTTCACTTTACCGATTTTTTTTATAATGTTCATTAATTCCACAAGAACATAAACAAGCGATCCTTTGTTCGCATTGATAATATACTATAACTGTATGTAACTGTATTGTGGGAAATCACTTGCATAATGGACTTACAATTACAGAGCTTTTACTGCCTTTTCGCTCTGCAGTAGCTCTTTGACTTTGTTTGTGGCTATTTTCCTGGGCTGTTGTGTTTTCCATATAGTTGAGTTGAATAAGAGGACAAATAATAATTTGATTTGGAGGCACTTTTTGTAGGTGCCTTTCTTTTTAGGATCTAGTTGCATTTGAGGAATATATCCAGATAAAACACCAATGTATTCACATTAAAGGATGACTTTACATTTCAGCAAATGCTTTAGTGAGTGTGGAATAGTATGTGCACCCTCACCTCCGCCAACAGAATTAGTTTTAGTGATCCACATTTTGCTCCTCGTTCACAGAAGTCTGTGTTTAACCTTCAATTAAATACATGTTTCTGTGTCTTGTAAACAATAGGCATGCCATAAAGATGTGCTCCCCAACAGTATATTGTGTAAATAGGCTATATATACAAAAAATAAAAATAATGAAAACACGCAGTCATACGTAAAAGAGAAAAAATATGCCAAACACTGTCACCTAAATCCTGGATCTTACAGACTCAAAGAAACCCAATTGTACAATAACCTTATTTATCACTAACCACTCAGTGTCAGAAACAATACTTGTTCCGACTCACATAATACATACAGTACATAATAAAATTCACAGTTACATTATTGAGTAAACTCCACTTCAAAATTTAACACAATACAACTACTGTACATAGGATTGTACTCAGTGGCTAAACAGAGTCAACTAGTACAAAACTACTCCAATCTTCACATTTGATTTCATTTTCCAATCAGTAGATTTCTCATATATAATTATAACATTTGTGTTTTTGAGTTCTTTCTTTCCATTGTAAGACTCCATACTTCTTCTGGAAACCTTTGCCTTGTCTTCGTTTCAGTGTTATTCTGATTCCAGAGAAGACCAAACTACCGGAAACATAATAGATAGGAACCACCTATCAAGAAACTACCACAAGACTGACATGCTTATTTATTTTTTTCATAAAACCAGCTTAGCATATGTCGATCACTCCAGCATCAATAAAAGGAAAAACAGAAAGATCATTTGGAAAATCAAAACAGCACTCTGTTTGCTATGAGCAACCATGGTTCCTTTATTTAAAAAAAATCCCCAATTTCATAGATTTTATGTTTGATAATGTGAAAAATTTTCTATATATCTTAATCATAAAACATTTACATAAACAAAACACTTATTAATGCTATTTACAGCTCTCCTACTTTAAGAGGATTTGTGCCTGTGCAATTTTTCCAAGTGACAATTAGCCAGTAAGATTACAGCATAATAATCTGTTATCATGGAGATGGAACAAGTGCCATAATATGCATCCCATCATCTTGACAGAATGCTTGTGAAGACAGCTCATACCTTAAAGTGGCAGTCCAGTATTTATTTTAAATTCAATATATGACCAGTCCACCAATATACATGTCAGCTATTATTACCCTATGCATTTACTGATTCCTATTTTAACCCCTTACAGACATCTGCCATACATGCATGGCGCAAGTTGGGAGCAGGAGTATGGAGAGTCAAGATAAGCTCGACCTATACCCGGCAGATAATGGCTGTGACACACAGCCAAGACCTGCCCCTAACAGCAGTGGGTGGAGCAGGGCTTCACTCGCAACTGTTAACCTGTTTAATGCAGCTATCAACCTTTGACAGTAGCATTAACAGTGGTATTAAAATCCCCAAAACAATGTCAGAATTGCATTTTTATCACAATTTAACCTTACTTGGATTTTTTCCCTGTGTTACACATAACTTAGCTCTTCCAAAAGCCAAGTTATAGCTCTTGAAAGAGCAAGAGGGAAAAATTAAAATGCAAAAATGGAAATTGGCCATGTTGAGAAGAGGTTAAAATTCATAATATATTGCTCTTCAGTTAGGTCATGTGATCTCATGGTGACTACTTGGGAATTTCACGCCTTTATGTTCTCTGAAGGGAGTCACAATCTCAGCCAACAGGGCCACTTGTATTGTGTACCTGCATAGAATGTATCACACACTCTCTCCACAGGATGGGGAGGAAACTCCTATCATAGTAATTGATAATGATTTCACAGCTCCTAATGCAGTAATATTTTGGAGAATAGAGAGGAAGGATAATCACAGTGTTACCACAGCAGAGAGAGGCGGTATTGGCTCCAGCTGCCCGTGTGATGCTATGCTAATTTTTCATGAGATTTATATCAGAACATGGGGGAGTAAAAAGCAGTGTTAAGTCTGGGGGTCATAATGGAGGTTGAAAAGAAGAAATAGGAGGCTGACCAAAAGAATGATGAGTATATATATATATATATATATATATATATATATATATATATATATAGAGAGAGAGAGAGAGAGAGAGAGAGAAAGAGAGAAAATAAATGCTGGACTGCTGTTTTAAGAAAGCATAGATGTTTATGATGATCAGATGACATGGAGTCCAGCTGCCATGTACATAATCTATATTATAATCCATCTACTGGGATGCAAGGCTATCATAGGATGCATAAACTATATAATAAAAATAATTGCAAAAACTGTTGACACAACTTTAGTACAACTCTTGAATAAAATCTATGACTTTCAACCTACCCATATTTGTTGACCATTTATTTCAGTGTCCTAGATTTTGTCATTAATTTTGGATAGGGTTTTTTGTACAGGAAAAGCTTTGTGTTAATGTCAAATAAGTATCTGCATATCATATTTTTACTGTGTTAATTATTTAAAAGCATATGACTTAGCATATTGTACGACATATGCATATTGAAATAGTATTGCATGGTAATGCACAAATACAATGTAGCTAGAAACAATAACCAAGGTCAAATTGTCTACAATTCAGATGAATAAGAATCTGTTGTTATAGTAGCTCTATTGTTAGCGCTTTCTTCTCTTGAAATGGAAATTAGTCATGTAATAGTTTGATGCATCACTTTTAAAACTGATTTTAGTTGAGTGACTCATACTTAGTAGAACATAAAATGTATACAGTAGATAATTGGAATGATTAAAGTTTTTAACCAATTATCCCACAATATGTGTAAAAGTTGACCAAAGCTATATGATCTGAATTTATACAGTGTGTCCATAAAGTCATGGTGCACTTTGGACCAGTCACAGCAAAGTATACAAGTATACCACGATCCCCGGATCTGATGCGCTTAGACTTTTACTTTTGGGGTTATGTGAAGCAACATGTGTTCATTGAACGCATCAACGACATTAATCACTTAAAACAGAGAATCACGGACGTTATTCACTCTATTACACCAGACGTCCTTACCCGTGTGTGGCAAAAACTTCACTATCGCTTGGAAGTGTGTAGGGCAACAAATGGAGCCCACATCGAACTGCACTGAATAGGTATGAAGCTGGGAGAGTTTTTTTATTTGGAGCAGATTTCACATTTCTATCCTTTTTTGTTGCTTTCCAGTGACTGGTCAAAAGTGCACCATGACTTTACGGACACACTGTATTTAACATGATTTTGTGCTCTTTTGAAGAACACTAACATCATAAGATCTCATTTTTTTCAACAGTTTTAGTTGTACATTCAAGTATTAACATAAATGAGCACCACTTTACTGTGTAATTGCATGATAAATCCCATCATGGAAAATAGCTTGCCTCATAGAAATATGGGCAAGTCCTCATGTAAATGTGCATGTGAACCTTGGCAGTTGTATGTCTGTGCCACATTGAGTAAATTATATCATTACACCTTTTAAAACACTGGACTGTATCCAATTATCTTTATACTGGAATCATTCTCCTGCCTGGGAATGCATATGTAATATATTTGTATTGTATCATCTTTCAAACATAAATATAGGAAATATTCACCTAATGAACCTCCAAGACATTTTCTTTTGTTTAGCCTTATATCATAGTGAACTATGTTGGATTGACTAGGTCGCAGAACAAAATATTCTATTATACATTCTATGATTATAAAAAAAATAAAAGATAAAAGTAAAAAATAGGAAAAGAATTCATAGTCATCCTTTTGGATCCCTATAGCTCCGGTTCTTATACTTATCTAGTCTACACTTGTCTTTGCTTCCTGTCCCACCTTGACATAGTGAAAATGGCTCAGTTTCTGACAGAGGAAGATCACCGCTGCGGCCACTTCTTGGATAAGTAGGCATTTTCTTCCATTTCTGATGTGTCTAGACAGAACCAAGAAGCAAAGACCAGCAGGGACCAGGTAAGGGTTGGAATGAGAACTGCGGGGTAAAGGCAAGTCTTGATTCTTTTCTTACTTTTTACACAAGTCTAAGCACTTTTCTAAATATTTTTATTGGCTGGACAACCCTTTTAACTAAAGCACTCTTAAATTTACCTTGAGAACCAGGAGGCCCAGGATCTCCAGGTGGTCCCGGAAGTCCATCATTTCCAGGAGGGCCTGGTTTTCCTTGAGCAGCAAGTAAAGCAGCTGGAGTTTTTAGTTGAGAGAGGAAATCACTCATTTTCTCTGTAGGAAATAAATATACAAGGTGAATTTTAGCATTAGCCAATCTTTAATAGACAAATCTTAAAATGCAATGACTGTGAGAAAGGTTAACATTTCAAGTCACAGCTTGTTCAATCAATAAGGCAATCATTGCACATAGTGTTTTCTACAGTAAATATTTTCCTAGTCTTCCTCACATGAATCATTTGTCAGTCTCATGATTAATATATATTAAATCAGTACACTGTACATATTTAAAGTATAAACCATGAGAAGCTGCAGTGAAAATCGTCTACCATAACAATTAGCGACTTCAATTTTTATGGACTTCTAAAATGACTTTTTCTTTACCTTTCACAGATTCATTTATACAAATTAAAAAATAATACTTCCATCAAAGCAAGAATTTATCTCCATGCAGTTAAACAAACAGTGATGATGTAGACTGCCACCCACCCTAATCTACAAGTCAAAGTAGATGGAAAATTGAAATGACCCAATTCTACCTGAAAACAACAATCATCCACTCCCTGATGTATGTACCATGTACCACTTGCTGGTTTCCCTGCTGAAGTTGTCATACAATTTGACTTTGTTAGCTCCAACAGGAGCTTCAACAGGAGTCCACTGCTGAGTCCATGAGTCCTCCTATTCATGAGAGTATGGGTACCCATGACCTTTTGCCATTGATTGACTGGATCCCTATATTCTGCCAAACAGCCTTAGAGATTGGGAGGAGCTGCAACTCTTGTAATACTGAAGGCTTCTGAGCACACGTATGTTAGAAAACTCCAGTGCTACACTTCTGCCAAAGCAAATAAAGATCCCTTTTATGACAGATATGGGAAGAGAAGCAATAAATTAACCCTGTGATGGAATCAGGGTCACCGATAACACTCTATGCTGTCCTCGGATTGGGCAGCATAAATCTGATTGTGGATTCACTTTAAATGTATATCATATCTTTCTAGTATGCACTTCAAAACATTGAAATCGCTACATGCTAGGCAGATATTTTTAGTATTCATTCCAGGTACACTAACTGCTTGGCATTAAATTGTTTTGATGATGGAACCAGTGGTATGGCTATTTCTTCAAAGTGTTAAAGGATCAATTTTTTTTAACATGACAATGCCAGGCCACATGTTGTTTGGGCTACAGTGAGCAGCCTGAGTGGCCTAAATTTGCTACCATGGTCTGTATTTGAAGACTTGTCACCTATTGAGCACATCAGGGACATCATTAGCTGGCTATGAAAAGGCAGCTGCCAGCAGCAGTTCTTGATGATTTTCCCAAGTGTATTCAGTTTGGCAGAACATTCCTCAGGCAACCATTAATAACCTCACTGATAACATGTCAAGGCATTCAACTGCATGTAGTTCTGTGCTTGGTGCTTATACTTGATACTGCATATATCAAAATGTTTTGAAATATTTGCACTTTTTTAACATTTCCATATCATTGAAATGTCTATCCATCTTGAGATTTCCACTACTTTTTCTTTCTGGTGTTGCAGTTTCAAAGCTAAAGAGTGTATTTCCCATAAAACTGTTCTCCAAAGATTCAATCTTTACTATTTTCATTAGTGATTAGAAGAGTAAGTACAAATAGAAAAAACAGAGTTTAAATATTTCTAACACATTTCTAGAGTTTTCCACATAGACTAAGGAAAATGCGGATTAAAATTATTGAATAGAAGACAATAAAGGCTGCAAAGGTTGTAGTTGAAACCAGGCTCTGCAGCCATTCAGAGGAGACAGAATGATTCTGCGGTCCCATCTAGCGAGACCACTACTATAAATTGGGTGTGAAAATTGGGAGTCCCAAAACAAATTTTATATTGGAAATCAGAGTCATTAAGTTATGTATTTGAAGACATTTTATTAAGTAAAATAATTCAAGGAAGAGCTAAACTAAAAAATCAAGAATTCTCTGAGAACAAGGTCAAGGAAGTATTGTTGTACTGTACATCAGCCTTTAAAAAAATAAAAATAAAATTGGAAAAAGAATGGACCTGATTGTAGGCAAGAGCAAGATGAAAAACGCAAATGTCCAAAGTATTCACACAGTCTTAAAAATTATGGTTCTCCAGGTAATGCTTTATTGTTGAACTCTTCTAAGAGGTAAGAGTCTTTCTGACTTAATTGATGAATTCTATATTCAGGAGTAAATTACAATATTTTGCAACAGGCTTTTCTTTACACCATATGGTTAGAAGAAATGAGTTGTCTGGAATTCAACCTTATTCTGACTTCTTGTGTTAACTTGATGACTATACCTATATTCATTTAATAATAAATAATACTATTATATTTTATAATCTTGTGAGCAGAACCTACTTTCTATTTGTCTAAGCGTTTTTGCCTGTATTGCGTCCTGTCGGAACATACTTTGCATTTCTAGTTTGTAGAGTGCTGCAGAATATATTAGAACTATATAAATAAATAATAAATAATATTAATTGGCTTGGTATATACATAATCCAAGTAGACAGCCAGCTTTAGAGAGAAGACAGAGATGCTTTATAAAAAATGAAGTGTGTTGCCTCTCCCCATATGTTTCAAGGTGCTGGTATATCATGTATTCAGTAGCAGTAACTGCATAAATAATTAAGGCTCGGGTAGAAATTTCTCTCTCTAAGGATCGCTTCCTTAAACTCAGTTATGATTTTAATAAGTAATTCCACAAACACTTATCTCTACATGGAATTAGCTATATAGAAAGTGATGAGATATAATATCACACTCAGAACATATGGTCTGCTCAGTAACAGGTAATGAAGTGGCCCATGCCGTGTAGATACGATAGAGAAATATGGAAGAGAAAGGTATATCCAAACAGATAATGTTTATTAAGAGCTTTTAATTCATATTTTGCTTATATTTAGGGTGAAAAATGTACAGTACCTACCTATATATGAGTCCATGTATATAGAACAAATTTTTAAGAGCGTGCCAATAATACCATTATAATTGCACTAATGTGTGATGTATTTTGTACACGACCTGAGCTGTATTTTGGACTACAATGGGTCTGGATAGTATCTATGGTATACTATCATTAATTTATCAATATTAAATCAGTGCTAAATCTAGTAATATGTGTTTAACCCTTTCATGTCCCAGCCTATTTTGACCTTAATCACCTGGCCATTTTTTGCAATTCTGACCAATGTCCCTTTATGAGGTAATAACTCAGGAACGCTTCAACGCATCCTAGCGATTCCGAGATTGTTTTTTCGTGACATATTGGGCTTCAAGTTAGTGGTAAATTTAGGTCGATAATTTTTGCGTTTATTTATGAAAAAAATGGAAATTTGGCAAAAATTTTGAAAATTTTGCAATTTTCAAATTTTGAATTTTTATTCTGTTAAACCAGAGAGTTATGTCACACAAAATAGTTAATAAATAACATTTCCCACATGTCTACTTTACATTAGCACAGTTTTGGAAACAACATTTTTTTTCGTTAGGAAGTTATAAGGGTTAAAAGTTGACCAGCGATTTCTCATTTTTACAACAAAATTTACAAAACCATTTTTTTAGGGACCACCTCACATTTGAAGTCACTTTGAGGGGTCTATATGGCAGAAACCACCCAAAAGTGACACCATTCTAAAAACTGCACCCCTCAAGCTACTCAAAACTACATTCAAGAAGATTATTAACCCTTCAGGTGCTTCACAGGAGCTAACGCAACATGGAATGAAAAAATGGACATTTTAATTTTTCCAACCAAAATTTGTCTTTTAGCATCAGTTTTTTCATTTTCACATGGGTAACAGGATAAAATTTATCCTAGTATTTGTTGGGCAATTTCTCCTGAGTACACCGATACCTCATATGTGGTCATAAACCACTGTTTGGGCGCACGGCAGGGCTCAGAAGGCAAGGAGCGCCATTTGACTTTTTGGATGGAAAATATGCTTGAATAATTAGCGGTTGCCATGTCACGTTTGGAGAGCCACTGTGCACCTAAATATTGGAGCTCCCCCACAAGTGACCCCATTTTGGAAACTGGACCCTCCATGGAACTTACCTAGATGCATAGTGAGCACTTTGAACCCCCAGGTGCTTCACAAATTGATCTGTAAAAAAAGTACTTTTTTTTCACAAAAATTTTATTTAGCCTCAGTTTTTTCATTTTCACACGGGCAACAGGATAAAATGGATCCTAAACTTTGTTGGGCAATTTCTCCTGAGTACATTGATATCTCATATGTGGTCATAAACCACTGTTTGGGCGCACGGCAGGGCCCGGAAGGGAAGGAGCGCCATTTGACAAAATTAGCTCCAATCGTTAGCGGACACCATGTTGCATTTGGCGAGCCCCTGTGTGCCTAAACATTGGAGCTCCCCCACAAGTGACCCCATTTTGGAAACTAGACCCCCGAAGGAACTTATCTGGATGTGTGGTGAGCACTTTGAACCCCCAAGTGCTTCACAGAAGTTTATAACGCAGAGCAGTGAAAATAAAAAATCATTTTTTTTTGCTCAAAAATGATATTTTAGCCTGCTATTTTTTATTTTCACAAGGCTAACAGGAGAAATTGAACCACAAAAGTTGTTGTGCAATTTGTCCTGAGTACAACGATACCCCATATGTGGGGGGGAACCACTGTTTGGGAGCACGGGAGAGCTCAGAAGGGAAGGAGCACCATTTTGGAATGCAGACTTTGATGGAATGTTCTGCGGGCATCATGTTGCGTTTGCAGAGCCCATGTGTGCCTAAACAGTAGAAACCCCCACAAGTGACCCCATTTTGAAAACTAGAACCCCCAAGGAGTTTATCTAGATATGTGGTGAGCACTCTGAACCCCCAAGTGCTTCACAGAAGTTTATAAACGCAGAGCCATGAAAATAAAAAAATATTTTTTTTCCCTCAAAAATGATATTTTAGCCCGCTATTTTTTATTTTCCCAAGGGTAACAGGATAAATTGGACCCCAAAAGTTGTTGTCCAGTTTGTCCTGAGTACGCTGGTACCCCATATGTGGGGGGAACCACTGTTTGAGTGCACGGCATGGCTCAGAAGGGAAGGAGCGGCATTTGACTTTTTGAATGGAAAATTAGCTCCCATAGTTAGCGGACACCATGTCGTGTTTGCAGAGCCCCTGTGTGCGTAAACTTTGGAGCTCCCCCACAAATGACCCCATTTTGGAAACTAGACCCCCTAAGGAACTTATCTATATGCATAGTGAGCATTTTGAACCACCAGGTGCTTCACAGAAGTTTATAACGCAGAGCCACGAAAATAAAACATTTTTTTCCTCAAAAAATATTTTTTTAGCCCGCTATTTTTTATTTTCACAAGGGTAACAGGATAAATTGGACCCCAAAAGTTGTTGTCCAGCTTGTCCTGAGTACACTGGTAACCCATAAGTGGGGGGGACCACTGTTTGGGCACACGTTGGGGCTCGGAAGGGAAGTAGTGACGTTTTGAAATGCTGACTAGATGGAATGGTCTGTGGGCATCATGTTACGTTTGCAGAGCCCCTGATGTACCTAAACAGTGCAAACCCCCCACAAATGACCCCATTTTGGAAACTATATCACCGAAGGAACTAATCTAGATGTGAGGTGAGCACTTTGAACCCCCAAGTGCTTCACAGAAGTTTATAACGCAGAGCCGTGAAAATAAAAAATATGTTTTTTTCTTCAAAAAACGATTTTTAGTCCACTATTTTTTATTTTTGACAAGGGTAACAGGATAAATTGGACCCCAAAAGTTGTTGTCCAGTTTGTCCTGAGTACGCTGGTACCCCATAAGTGGGGGTTGTTTGGGCACACGTTGGGGCTCGGAAGGGAAGTAGTGACGTTTTGAAATGCCGACTTGATGGAATGGTTTGTGGGCGTCATGTTACGTTTGCAGAGCCCCTGATGTACCTAAACAGTGGAAACCCCCCACAAGTGACCCCATTTTGGAAACTAGATCACCCAAGGAACTAATCTAGATGTGAGGTGTGCACTTTGAACCCCCAAGTGCTTCACAGAAGTTTATAATGCAGAGCCGTGAAAATAAAAAATATTTTTTTTTCCTCAAAAAATGATTTTTAGTCCACTATTTTTTATTTTCACAAGGGTAACAAGATAAATTGGACCCCAAAAGTTGTTGTCCAGTTTGTCCTGAGTATGCTGGTACCCCATATGTGGGGGGGAACCACTGTTCGGGGACACGTTGGGGCTCGGAATGGAAGTAGTGACGTTTTGAAATGCCGACTTGATGGAATGGTCTGTGGGCATCATGTTACGTTTGCAGAGCCCCTGATGTACCTCAACAGTGGAAACCCACCACAAGTGACCCCATTTTGGAAACTAGACCCCCCAAGGAACTTATCTAGATGTGTGGTGAGCACGTTGAACCCCCAAGTGCTTCAAAGAAGTTTATAACGCAGAACCGTGAAAATAAAAAATCATTTTTTTTCCACAAAAATAATTATTTTAGCCCCCATTTTTTATTTTCCCAAGGGTAACAAAAGAAATTAGACCCCCACAGTTGTTGTGCAATTTTTCCTGAGTACGCTGATACCCCATAAATGGGGGTGCACCACTGTTTGGGCACACATCGGGGCTCGAAATGGAGGTAGCACCATTTGACTTTTTGAACGCAAAATTGGCTGGAATAAATGGTGGCTCCATGTCGCGTTTGGAGACCCCGTGATATGCCTAAACAGTGGAAACCCCTCAATTCTATCTCCAACCCTAACACACCCCTAACCCTAATCCCAACCCTAATCATAACCCTAACCACAACCCTAATCCCAACACACCCCTAACAAAATCCCAACTCTAACCCTAACCACAAGCCTAACCGTAATCCCCACCCCAACCCAACCCTAACCCTAATCCCAATTACAACCCTAACCCTAAACCCATCCCTAATTCCAACCCTAACCCTAATTCCAACCCTAACCCTAAGTCCAAACCTAACCCTAAGTCCAACCCTAACCCTTAGTCCAACCCTAACCCTATTTCTAACCCTAACCCTAATTCCAACCCTAGCCCTAACCCTAACCCTAACCCTAGCCCTAACTCTAACCCTAGCCCTAACCCTAGCCCTAACCCTAGCCCTAACCCTAGCACTAATGGAAAAATAAAAAAATATATATTTTTTTTATTTTATTATTTGTCCCTACCTATGGGGGTGATAAGGGGGGCGGTGATTTTCTTTTTTTTATTTTGATCACTATGAAAGTTTATCATAGTGATCAAAATAAATGAATGAATCTGCAGTGTTGCAGATTCGATTTGGCGCACTGCGCATGCGCCCGCCATCTTCCAAGATGGCGGCGCCCATGACGCTGGATGGCGGGACACCGGGACGGATAGCGGGAGGTCGGAGGCACAAAGGAGGGTGAGAGGGAGTGATCGGAGGGTGAGAGGGGATGATCGGAAGGCAGGGGGAGGATTATGACGGCGGCTGCCGATCGGTGCCGTCAGACGGTGGAGGCAGCCGATCGGTGCCGTCAGTCGGTGTGGGGGGGGTCGGATCTCGGTCTCCAGCCATGTCCGATGCTATTTCAGCATCAGCCATGGCTGGATTGTAATATTTCACCAATTTTCATTGGTGAAATATTACAATCGTTCTGATTGGCAGTTTCACTTTTAACAGCGAATCAGAGCGATCGTAGGCACGTGGGGGGCTAAGCCACGCCCCCAGGTGTTAACTCTGAAGGGTCCTTTGTGTGCGGGTCGGGTGACCTTTCAGTGACCCCGGTCACCTGACCCGCAGGGGGGCAATCAATTCATGACGCCACATAGGCGTCATGGGTCGTATTGTCACGACTTTTCATGACGCCTACGTGGCGTCAAAGGTCGTGAAGGGGTTAACACAAAATGATGAGACCAGCAAAGACTGTAAATTATAATTATTTAATCAGTCAATGAAACTAAAGATGAAAATTCGAAAGTGTAGTACTGTAAGCCAATAAACTTGTCAAATGCACCAAATATACAAACAGTTCGATCTATTCAAGTCATTAAAGTCACATATAATTCCCGAAATGAGACAAAGTAAAAGCAAATATATCGTATTTTACTAGCCCTGAAGCCAGGGAGACAATTTGAAGCATTGGTTATTGATATAAGAATTAGGTTTTAACAGCATGTAGGATTTCTGTACTACAAAAGCAATAGCAATGTGAATCTCAAAGACTTCAGTTTTGTGATATCACAGTGATGTGGTATTTATTGTTTTGTAAAATATTAGATTTAGAGAGGAGCGAATCTGCAGAGGTTTGAATTTGGAAATATCTTGATTTCTTCGGTGAAATTTGACTTGCTTAGAAGTTAGTTGATGCAAATTAAACGGTTATGCTTTTTGGGCTCTCCAAACCCCATTGCATAATAAATGTAGAATGTAAAGAAATAAGATAAAAAAAATAATACTCACCTTACCACTCAGCTGTCCAGACAACCCTGCAGCCCCCTGTACGTTCCTCCATGAATCTTCTTATTGCGGTAGCCCATTGTGCGCACTTTCTTCTACCTTCTTCACGCTGGGTTGTGAAGTTTGGCATGACTCAAGGCTTATGATGTTACCACGTGCCATGACTATACATGACATGTTGTGATGCCATGATGTTAGGATGTTCATTGCCTGAGGTCTAGTCAGTGCCTCAAGGAACATACCTTGTGATGACATGGTGCTGCAGGGGCTTATCAAAATAACTGAAAGTCGAAAAGAAGTGGTGCGGAGGACAGCTTTGTGGGGTACGGGTGTGAGAAGACAGATAAGTGGTGAGATAATTATTACATTTTTATTTCTATCACCTTTTGCTATCCTTCTGTGGTGCAGCAAAATGTCATCCATCTGGCCGCTATTTTGCTAAATTTGGGAGGAACAAATTGCTAAAAATCCATAGTCTAGATTTTTTAAAAATTCAAAGTGAAAGCAATACTAGTCAAATAAATTTGTGGTCCTTGTTATCATTAGAAATAAAGCCACACTTTAAAACCCCCTGTACTAAGGCTTACTATATTTAAAATAAATATGGCCGCTATTTGCTGTAAAAGAAAGTAGCAGGGCTTGAGCTTTATACACAGCAGCCAATCTCAAGATTTTGAGTTTAGAAATGAGAAACCTATGAATTGATAGGCAGCATATTTTAGGCTCCAAATGGAAGAAGAAAATAGCTGATATTTATTATCAATAAATTGAAACTTCTCATCATTTTAATAGCACATTTCCATTCATCTATTAAATCTCAACAAATACCACTGGCAGAGAGACTACTTTCAATGGCGAGGAGTGAGCAGTAAACCTCAAGAAAAATGAAAAAAAGAATCAAGAAAAAGCACAAAAAACCAAGATAGCACAAAAATGACCACTAAAAATTCACTTTTAATAATTAAAAACTTTGGACAATCCCAGCTCATAGGGTACAGGACAATAAATCATCAAAAAAAAAAACACCAAAAAATTTTTGGATTTTACTCAGGACAGCTACACTTGCCCTAATGGCAGCTTAAATAATATTGCAGCTTAAATAACTTGTCTCGTAGTAAAAAGAGCTTATGCTGCATGCAATGACAGACCATGTAAAAAAGCCCCCCAAAAAAGAGAAAAACGTCTACACAAAAAAATATGGAGGAGAATCAATATTCCCATAAACAGTAGTATATCGCACATTTGATGCACTCAAAATAAATCACCAAAAAATAATCGACCAGGTGGAACAATTATGAATGGCATACAGACGCTGATCAGTCATCCATAGTGGACATAATAGTCCAGACATAGGCAAAAAATGCAGCATAGACACCCCCTATAATCCAGGATGCCATAATGCCCACATATAGCCAAAATGTATATTGCCATACATCGGTCTGTCAGCATATAAAAAATCAATACTTATCCGCTATTAGAGGATATGAGGCCCAGCCCGACGCGTTTCCCCCTCCAGAATGCTGAGGGTTCATTAGGGGCAGACAAGAAGGGGTCTCGTCACCCCAGCCGAGGAGACAGTGCAATGTGCGGCGTGCTTCATGTTTCTCAGACGCTCATATTTAACGCATCCTAGTGCGATGTCACATCCGGTCACATGTAATGGAAGATGTATTTTTAGTGGAACGCACCCTGCGTCCCATACACCGGAACTGCGTCAAAGAAAGCAGCAGAACTTGTGAAAGACGTGTTCCTAGTACTAAGGCTTGCTTCTGAGGGCGGGCAACCTCCATCAAAATCCCGTATGGTAATGAAGTGACGTCAGAAGACCGCAACTAGTATTTAAATAGCGGAGATGTCACAAGAGGGGAATGCAAAAAACCATGCACAGAAATAAAGGATCCCCTCCATATAGTCATGATAAACAAAGACATAATGGAGCATTAATAATATAAAAAATTAAACCACTACCAATATTTTAATACATGTGGAAATACCTTTTAACCCCTTAGAGAGACACATCCATGTATCCAAAACCAGATCTAACAAATTCTATGTTATGTATAGTGAGACAATGCCACAGCTCATAACAATGAGCCACAGTAAAGCATGCTGGATCCGTCAGGTACCACTTATAAAAAACTTGTAAAATTCAATTGCTCATTTAGGCCATTAGGGCTCTGCGATTCGAGCCAGAAACTCCAACGCATCTCCCGTTGTAGGATTTTCTTATCCCAATCCCCCTGTCTTACTGTGGGCTGAACTCTCTCAATTACACGGAATCCAATCTGCTTCTCATCTCCCCCATGGACAAGATTGACATGGCGCGCTAATGGGGTGTCCCTGTTATGTCTGATATCGCCCAAACGTTCACCAATGCGAACATGCAGCTCACGTTTGGTTTTACCCACATAATCAAGGGGACAGGAACATGTGCATAAATATACAACCCCCACAGTTTTGCAGTTCACAAATGAATTCATCTTATAAGTTCTTTTTGTGTGAGCACTGATGAATATTTTTTAAGGTGTAATAAATTTGCAAAAACTGCAATGTCCACATCTAAAACTTCCAACATCCCTGTTTTGTAACCATGTTCCTTCCTTTTTGTGAGGTTCAAGATGGCTCTTTACCACTTTGTCCCTAATTGATTTGCCCTTCCTATATGTCACTGAAGGTCTAGGTGAAATCATCCCACAGATATCCTGATCAGTCCTGAGTATAGCCCAGTGTTTCTTCAGAATCGCCATAACTTTCCCTGTCTGGTCATCAAAAGTACCTATTAGTCTAGTCAAGTTGTCGGGGTCTTTCCTCTCTCTAGGGATCAACAATGATGCTCTCCTAGTTTGTTTAGCCAATTTATATGCAGGTTGAATGACATTAGTAGGGTAACCCCTATCCCTAAATCTATCCCATAGATCACTTGACTGTTTCTCAAAGTCACCCCAGTCAGAGCAGTTTCTCCTCAACCTGAGAAACTGCCCCCTAGGGATGCCCCGTTTCATGGGAGGGGGATGGTGGCTCTCCCACCTTTAAAGACTGTTCGTTGAGGTGGGTTTGCGATAAAGGGACGTTTTCAAGGATCTATCTTTCGCAATCGATATCGTGGTGTCCAAGAAGGTGATGCTTTCTTCCCAATCTCATGGGTAAAGAACAGATCCATATCATTGTCATTCAAGGAGTCCACAAAGGACCTATAAGATTCTACGCTGCCTGCCCATAGGACGAGGATGTCGTTGATGTAACATCCCCAGAGCAAAATGTTAGGGGACCAGACGACATCCTCCTCACTAAAAACCATAATGTCCTCCCACCAGCCCAGGAGCAAATTTGCATAAGTGGGGGCACAGGGGTTCCCCATCGCGGTGCCCCTGAGCTGGAGGAAGTATTTGCCATTGAACAGAAAATAATTATGGCAAAGTACAAACTCTAACAGTTGCAACAAAAATTTGTTATGTGTACCCAAATGGACCCCCTACCTTTAAGGAAATAATTGACCGCCTTCAGGCCTTCCACATGTTTAATACTGCTATACAGCACTTCTACATCAATTGATGCCAAAATGGTGCCTGGGTCAACTGTAATCCCTTCTAGTTTATTAAGAAGATCCATAGTATCCCTAAGGTAGGAGGGAAGGGCCAACACAAATGGTCTCAACAGTTTATCAAGATAAACACTAGAGTTTTCACAAAGGGCATCAATCCCGGAAACTATCGGTCTCCCTTTCAGTGGATCTATGCCCTTATGTATTTTCGGTAATGCATAAAATGTTGCAATATATAACATGTGAAGAAAGAGAAAAACACGGACGGCACCGCTGTTACCATGTAACTTCTGGTGGTGTGCGGTATCCGGAGCACTTGATGCTGGCAGCTTTGGGTGCTGGTCTGGAAATCCACAATGCAAATATATCCAAAAGGAAAGAGAGACCACACTCCATGAGCTGATGTGAATAAAGCTTGATTTATTGGCACATGCGGTACATGTCGGCCGGGGGAGTGATATCTGGAGAGGAAAGACAGCTGACAACAGCCGTTTCGCGCAATCAAAGCGCTTCGAAGGGTCATTTTGTGGAAGGAAGTGACGGATTTATAAAGAAATCACGTCATTTAAAACCTCCTCCTTCCACAGCTGTTGGTAAAACAGTGTGAATACATGTATCAATTAAAAACAATTGTCATTACATCAAAATATACAGACAAGCACAAATCCAAGAAAAACAAATGAGCATCTAACGAAAATAGATAAAGAGACCTGCACAAAAAATATTACAATCATTTGGTCATCATAACATAATTTTTTAGATCATCATAGCATAATTTTTTAACTGTCATATGGACTATAACAGTGAATGACAAATACGATCAATAAATGGATCTCGTTGCTATTATCATCTCTGATCCTTCGAGCAGAGACAAATCAAATATTGCACAATACACCTGCTAAAATATGTGACAACCAGCTACTTATGTCTCATTAAATTATGTTCCTACACTGGTAAAATTTACTCATGTGATCAGATATCGTGGTAAATTAATTCTATGTTCCTACGTCACCATCAAAAGCAGGTGTAAATGTACTATGAAAAACCTCAAGGGGACATCAGACAAAAGGGATAGTGAATGGCGTATATAGTAACAAAACCTGAAACACAGAAAAAGATGAAAGAGAAGGATACATACATTTATATATATGTGTGTGAAAAGTATCCACCTATTAACGCCACTTATCTATATAAAAAATCCCTATACAGCCTAATATAAAATACAGTTCAAAGACAGACACATCATATACCGCATCTAAATATCCCTAAAGGAGACTATTATATATAGACCGGTAATAAAAGTACCAAATCTCAATGCAGTCGAGTGCAGTGGAAGAAACTAGCAAAATATGTTCTATAATAAAAGACATAAAAAAATACATTACATTCTCACAGAAAAACAGCCATATCTATTCTATCGTTAAATCTGGTGGGCCCCATGGCACCAGTGTCCATAATCCACCTGGATTGACGTCTTAACAAGATTCTATGCAAATTCCCTCCTTGAGGGGGTAGGGAGACTTTTTCGATGCCAGCAAAAGAAAGAACATTAGGGTCACCTCCATGTATTTCTCTAACATGACTTATTAATCGTGGTACCCCTTTCCCTGTGGTAATGGACTTATAATGTTCCCTGAAGCGACCATATAAGGGGGGTATAGTTTTGCCAATATAATAAAATCGACACGGGCAGAAAGTAACATATACCACATAATCTGTCTTAGATTAAATAAATTCTGAAACTACATGGTTAATCGCACCCATATGTATGGTGTGATCAGTGCAATGAAACCTGCAGTAAGAGCAATGGCCGCACTTAAAATTACCCTTGGGGATTCCTTTACTCAACCAATTATCATGTTCTGTGACAATTCGATTCCTCACCAGAACATCCCTTATTATAGTACTGCATTTGCATGAAATAAGGGGTCCTCTAGAGACTATATCATTCAAATCTTTGTCCCTCTCCAAGATGTGCCAGTTCTTTCTTATTGCTGCCCTGATCTGTCGATCCATAGGGCTATAGCGAAAGCAAAACGTAAATTGTTTTTTATTTTTATTTATCTTGCTAATATTAGATTTCTCTCTCGAGATGTGCTCCTGTTCCACTTTATTAAACACTGCGTCAAGTATGGCATTAGGGTACCCTCTTTGTTTAAACCTGCTATACAATTCTCTGGATTGCATAGCGAATCCTTCTGTGGTATTATTGATGCGGCGTACTCTCAAAAATTGACTATATGGCAACGATTTGATGGTATGGAAAGGGTGATAACTGTTATAATGCAACACAGAGTTAGTTGCAGTGGATTTCCTAAAAACTGAGGTACGTATATTGCCATCCATAATCTCAACAAGTACGTCTAGAAACTCCAAACGTGAACCTCCATATACATGCGTGAATAGCATGTTCATCTTGTTAGAATCATTAAGATGATTAACAAACATGTCAAAAAGGTTTCTAGAGCCGTCCCAGATGACAAAAATATCGTCCACATATCTCAGATAAAGTTTGATGTGCTGGAGGAAATTGTTAGTATTATAAATATATTTTTCCTCAAAGGCGCCAAGAAATAAATTAGCGAACGTGCATGCTGCCGGTGTTACGGCTGGCGGAACGCACCAACTTATAAAATAGTAGTATGTGCGTTCGCAGCCCGGGTTCCACCGCGCAGAGGTGGTACACTGCTGCTAGATAATGGCGGTAGACTTAAGCAGTGTGAAAACAGTCACACGTGGGTTACATCACCCAATGTGAGCAGTAGCGAACTCTGTTAACTCACAGAGCCACACCACCGCTGAAAGTAAATGCCGGAGCCTGTTTAGCTCACAGAGCCCGGCCAAAAGAGCGCACAGTGAACGGCCACAGAACTCTACCCCAAGGACATGGGGTTAGAGTCCCTCTAGGCACACTGAGCGTGCAGCGTCGCTGCCACGAGCGCCGCTAAAGATACTGGCTATGGAATGTGGAGCACTCGCACTGAGGTGTGCCGAGTCGCTGGTGTGGACTAAAGCCTGACTCCAACTCTGACCTACCTACACCTAAGCCTGGGCGCTAGCAGGCTAGGCTGCACAACACATGCGTACCAAGGGTAGGGTTTTCTTAATGAGTCAGTCACCAGAGACATTCATACGTGCATACACCACTCACTCCTCATAGTCTGAAATTACAGTCTATCCTAGCGCATGGCCGAGCAGCCATGCGAACCTTTTATAGCCGCGAGCGTCCGGGACCTTCCTTGCATCTCGGATGGGCCAATCCAAACACGAGCAGGACCTGAGCACGTGACCTTCGATCTCCAATGGGAGATCACTCCATGGGCATGCTCAGTGGCCCGACATGAGGACTTAGTCCCTGAAGAATCTCGCTGTAGAGCAGCATGCATTGCCATAGCTGTGCCAGAGGTGGCAGCAGCAAGCAAACCCACGGAGCTGGTCTGGGCAGAGCGCCAGGACCGACGAGTTTGCTGAGCAACCTCCTCTGTGGCTGGAGAGGAATGGGAGACCGTCAGAGGCAAGGCTCAGGATTCTCGCTGTGCAGCGACAGAAATCCGACGCCTAACAGCCGGGGTCCCCATCGCGGTCGCATATTCTGTAGGTACCAAGTTGCATCAAACGTGAAAGCATTATGTGTAAGTATGAAAGATGTAGCTTCACATACAAAATCAATGAAACCTTGCTCCTTGTCTGTAGTACTCAGAATTTCTCTGATGGTGTCTACCCCTAATTGTTGGGGAATTCTCTTGTACAAACTTTCTACGTCTATTGACGTTAACGCAAACCCAGGTTGCCAAATGAAATTCTGTACTGCACACAAAAATTCGTGTAAAAGGTGTATGTCCTGACTGCGTCAAACTACCATTTTGCACATCCGAATGCGTAATGCTAAGCAAGAAAGCTGTATCTGTATATAAAGAAATCACGTCATTCAAAACCTCCTCCTTCCACAGCTGTTGTTTAAACAGTGTGAATACATGTATCAATTAAAAACAATTGTCATTACATCAAAATATACAGACAAGCACAAATCCAAGAAAAACAAATGAACATCTAGCGAAAATAGATAAAGAGACCTGCACAAAAAATATTACAATCATTTGGTCATCATAACATAATTTTTTAGATCATCATAGCATAATTTTTTAACTGTCATATGGACTATAACAGTGAATGACAAATACGATCAATAAATGGATCTTGTTGCTATTATCATCTCTGATCCTTCGAGCAGAGACAAATCAAATATTGCACAATACACCTGCTAAAATATGTGACAACCAGCTACTTATGTCTCATTAAATTATGTACCTACACTGGTAACATTTACTCATGTGATCAGATATCGTGGTAAATTAATTCTATGTTCCTACGTCACCATCAAAAGCAGGTGTAAATATGTACTATGAAAAACATCAAGGGGACATCAGACAAAAGGGATAGTGAATGGCGTATATAGTAACAAAGCCTGAAACACAGGAAAAGATGAAAGAGAAGGATACATACATTTATATATATGTGTGTGAAAAGTATCCACCTATTAACGCCACTTATCTATATAAAAAATCCCTATACAGCCTAATATAAAATACAATTCAAAGACAGACACATCATATACCGCATCTAAATATCTAAATATCCCTATAGGAGTCTATTATGTATAGACCGGTAATAAAAGTACCAAATCTCAATGCGGTTGAGTGCAGTGGAAGAAACTTGCAAAATATGTTCTCATAATAAAAGACATCAAAAAATACGTTATATTCTCACAGAAAAACAGCCTTTTCTATCGTTAAATCCGGTGGGCCCCATGGTACCAGTGTCCATAATCCACCTGGATTGACGTCTTAACAAGATTCTATGTAAATTCCCTCCTTGAGGGGGTAGGGAGACTTTTTCGATGCCAGCAAAAGAAAGATAATAAAGGTAATGGACTTATAATGTTCCCTGAAGCAAACATATAAGGGGCGTAAAGTTTTGCCAATATAATAAAATCGACACAGGCAGAAAATAACATATACCACATAATCTGTCTTACATGAAATAAATTCTGAAACTACATGGTTAATCGCACCCATACATATGGTGTGATCAGTGCGATGAAACCTGCAGTAAGAGCAATGACCGTACTTAAAATTACCCTTGGGGATTCCTTTACTCAACCAATTATCATGTTCTGTGACAATTCGATTCCTCACCAGAACATCCCTTATTCTAGTACTGCGTTTGCATGAAATAAGGGGTCCTCTAGAGACTATATCTTTCAAATCTTTGTCCCTCTCCAAGATGTGCCAGCTCTTTCTTATTGCTGCCCGGATCTGTCGATCCATAGGGCTATAGCGAAAGCAAAACGTAAATTGTTTTTTATTTTTAATTATCTTGCTAATATTAGATTTCTCTCTCGAGATGTGCTCCTGTTCCACTTTATTAAGCGCTGCGTCAAGTATGGCATTAGGGTACCCTCTTTGTTTAAACCTGCTATACAATTCTCTGGATTGCATAGCGAATCCTTCTGTGGTATTATTGATGCGGTATACCCTCAAAAATTGACTATATGGCAATGATTTGATGGTATGGAAAGGGTGATAACTGTTATAACTGCACACAGAGTTGGTTGCAGTGGATTTCCTAAAAACTGAGGTACGTATATTGCCATCCATAATCTCAACAAGTACGTCTAGAAACTCCAAACGTGAACCTCCATATACATGCGTGAATAGCATGTTCATCTTGTTAGAATCATTAAGCTGATTAGCGAACATGTCAAAAAGTTCTCTAGAGCCGTCCCAGACGATAAAAATATCGTCCACATATCTCAGATAAAGTTTGATGTGCTGGAGGAAATTGTTATTATTATAAATATATTTTTCCTCAAAGGCGCCAAGAAATAAATTAGCGAACATGCATGCTGCCGGGGTCCCCATCGCGGTCCCCACATTCTGTAGGCACCAAGTTGCATCAAACGTGAAAGCATTATGTGTAGGTATGAAAGATAAAAGACATTAACTTGTTTACACACAAACTAAAATGGAAAAAATTCTTTGCCATGAGTGATAAAGCTAAGTGCCAACATCTTGGTATAACATTGGATGAACTTCCTGATGTACTTCTTCTTACTAACATGGCGGAGGAAGGACAGCGGGAAGTTGGGGTGGGACCATTCTCAGATCTGAAACCAAAAAGTAAAAGGACACCCCCAGTGGGGGAAGTCGGGAGTATTGACATTTTTTTACAGTTGGTTTCGGATGAGATTCGTAATATCAACCCCAAAGTTGAACAGACCTTACCTAACCTCCCTTATTGTGAGAGAAAGGCCCTGGAGGGATTGATGAATAACAAGCAGATTATACTGAAGCCCTCAGATTAGGATGGTAATACCGTTATCCTGGAGAGGGACAAATATATTGAGATGTGCTTGTCTATTTTATCTGACCAATCGACTTATGAGGTACTGAAAACGGACCCAACAAAGGATTATAGCTCTGGACTGTCTAAAATTTTGAAGGAGGCCTTGGAAGTTAAACTAATTTCAAAGAGTGAGTTTGACTTCCTATTACCAAAATGGCCGGTCATTGCAACATTTTATGCATTACCGAAAATACATAAGGGCATAGATCCACTGAAAGGGAGACCGATAGTTTCCGGGATTGATGCCCTTTGTCAAAACTCTAGTGTTTACCTTGATAAACTGTTGAGACGATTTGTGTTGGCCCTTCCCTCCTACCTTAGGGATACTGTGGATCTTCTTAATAAACAAGAAGGGATTACAGTTGACCCAGGCATCATTTTGGCATCAATTGATGTAGAAGCGCTGTATAGCAGTATTAAACATGTGGAAGGTCTAAAGGCGGTCAATTATTTCCTTAAAGGTAGGGGGTCCATTTGGGTACACATAACAAATTTTTGTTGCAACTGTTAGAGTTTGTACTTAGCCATAATTATTTTCTGTTCAATGGCAAATACTTCCAATAGGCTCAGGGGCACTGCGATGGGGAGCCCCTGTGCCCCCACTTATGCAAATTTACTCCTGGTCTGGTGGGAGGACACTATGGTTTTTAGTGACGAGGATGTTGTCTGGTCCCCTAACATTTTGTTCTGGGGACGTTACATCGATGACATTCTCATCCTATGGGCAGGCAGCGGAGAATCTTTTAGGTCCTTTGTGGACTCCTTGAATGACAATGATATGGGTCTGTTCTTTACACATGAGATTGGGGGAGAAAGCATCACCTTCTTGGACACCACGATATCGATTGTGAAAGATGGATCCTTGAAAACGTCCCTTTATCGCAAACCCACCTCAACAAACAGTTTTTTAAGATGGGAGAGCCACCATCCCCCTCCCCTGAAATGGGGCATCCCTAGGGGGGCAGTTTCTCAGGTTGAGGAGAAACTGCTCTGACTGGGGTGACTTTGAGAAACAGTCAAGTGATCTATGGGATAGATTTAGGGATAGGGGTTACCCTACTAATGTCATTCAACCTGCATATAAATTGGCTAAACAAACTAGGAGAGCATCA
This sequence comes from Dendrobates tinctorius, assembly GCF_039654945.1. Taxonomy (NCBI): domain Eukaryota; kingdom Metazoa; phylum Chordata; class Amphibia; order Anura; family Dendrobatidae; genus Dendrobates; species Dendrobates tinctorius. Next base: position 14,888,227 of record NW_027361692.1, read on the forward strand.
TTGTTGATCCCTAGAGAGAGGAAAGACCCCGACAACTTGACTAGACTAATAGGTACTTTTGATGACCAGTCAGGGAAAGTTATGGCGATTCTGAAGAAACACTGGGCTATACTCAGGATTGATCAGGATATCTGTGGGATGATTTCACCTAGACCTTCAGTGACTTATGGGAAGGGCAAATCAATTAGGGACAAAGTGGTAAAGAGCCATCTTGAACCTCACAAAAAGGAAGGAACATGGTTACAAAACAGGGATGTTGGAACTTTCAGATGTGGACATTGCAGTTTTTGCAAATTTATTACACCTTCAAAAATATTCATCAGTGCTCACACTAAAAGACCTTATAAGATGAATTCATTTGTGAACTGCAAAACTGTGGGGGTTGTATATTTATGCACATGTTCCTGTCCCCTTGATTATGTGGATAAAACCAAACGTGAGCTGCGTGTTTGCATGGGTGAACATTTAGGCGATATCAGACATAACAGGGACACCCCATTATCGCGCCATGTCAATCTTGTCCATGGGGGAGATGAGAAGCAGATCGGATTCCGTGTAATTGAGAGAGTTCAGTCCACAGTAAGACAGGGGGATTGGGATAAGAAAATCCTACAACGGGAGACGCGTTGGATTTTCTGGCTCAAATCGCAGAGCCCTAATGGCCTAAATGAGCAATTGAATTTTACAAGTTTTTTATAGGTGGTACCTGACGGATCCAACATGCTTTACTGTGGCTCATTGTTATGAGCTGTGACATTGTCTCACTATACATAACATAGAATTAGTTAGATCTGGCTTTGGATACATGGATGTGTCTCTCTAAGGGGTTAAAAGGTATTTCCGCATGTATTAAAATATTGGTAGTGGTTTAATTTTTTATATTATTAATGCTCTATTATGTCTTTGTTTATAATGACTATATGGAGGGGATCCTTTATTTCTGTGCATGGTTTTTTGCATTCCCCTCTTGTGACATCTCTGCTATTTAAATACTAGTTGCGGTCTTCTGACGTCACTTCATTACCATACGGGATTTTGATGGAGGTTGCCCGCCCTCAGAAGCAAGCCTTAGTACTAGGAACACGTCTTTCACAAGTTCCGCCCCTTTCTTTGATGCACTTTCGGGTGTATCGGATACAGGGTGCGTTCCACTAAAAATACATCTTCCATTACATGTCACCGGAAGTGACGTCACAACTAGGACGCGTTAAATATGAGCGTCTGAGACACATGAAGCACGCCACACATTGCACTGTCTTCTCGGCTGGGGTGACGAGACCCCTTCTTCCCTGTTCCTGATGAACCCTCAGCATTCTGGAGGGGGAAAGGTGTTGGGCTGGGCCTCATATCTTATAATGGCTGATAAGTATTGATTTTTTATATGCTGACAGACCGATGTATGGCAATATACATTTTGGCTATATGTGGGCATTATGGCGTCTTGGATTATAGGGGGTGTCTATGCTGCCTTTTTTGCCTATGTCTGGATTATTATGTCCACTATGGATGACTGATCAGCGTCTGTATGCCATTGATAATTGTTCCACCTGGTGGATTATTTTTTGGTGACTTATTTTGAGTGGATCAACTGTGCGATATATACTACTGTTTATGGGAATATTGATTCTCCTCCATATTTTTTTGTGTAGACGTTTTTCTCTTTTTTGGGGGGCTTTTTACATGGTCTGTCATTGCATGCAGCATAAGCTCTTTTCACTATGAGATAAGTTATTTAAGCTGCAATATTGAGAATTTTTGACTATGAGATAAGTCTTCCTCATTATTGTGGGCCAAGTGCTCACTACGAGATAAGTTTACAGCAAGTGTGCACTTTTAAGAGACGTTATCTAGTCTCTCCACTAGGGTTTTTTTCGGGTGTCTATGTACGTCTTTGCTTTTTCTGTGTATCCTCGTCGTTGACTAGGGTTTTTTAGGGTGTTACAGGGTCACCGACATTGAGCGGGGGCACCACATCGTCAACAACTAGGGTGCCAACCTCCGAAGACAGGAAGGGACTCACTAGGGCCCATTAGGGCAAGTGTAGCTGTCCTGAGTAAAATCCAAAAATTTTTTTGGTGGTTTTTTTTTGGTGATTTATTGTTCTGTACCCTATGAGCTGTGATTGTCCATAGTTTTTAATTATCTAATTAAAAGTGAATTTTTAGGGGTCATTTTTGTGCTATCTTGGTTTTTTGCGAGGAGTGAGCAGGACAAAGACCTCTTTTATTTAATCATGTGACAAGAATGACATTACAAGACCAGCATTTTTCCATTTAGTTTGTTGGCTGGCTACAGTAAGGTATGGGAGCAATTGATTTCTGTTAATTTACTCAAAACTGGTTTTGAGGAACATTCATTAAATCAATGCCTGAAGCAGTAATTATCTGCTATTAAAATGCTTTTAGAGATAACTGTTTAGCACTTGGCTTTGCATTATTGAGTTATTTCTTTAATGTGCTATCAGAGTTGTCAATTAGTAGTACTAAGCTATGGGTTTCACACACTATACAAATGAGCTGCAATTGGAGGCTTTTAAAACCTCTTTGTAGTCCAACACTTTGACCACACACGATAATTAATTGTACGCCTAAAACGTCCCGTACAAAAGACAAATTATTTCCACTTCATTTTTATTCAAATTGTGGAATATAAAATCCTGCAGGGCAACATGAGCGCATGTTTTGAGCTGCAACAATTCAGTTTTGATATTACATGATTATCTGCACAATGATGCAAGAAATTGAGTTTAGCCAAAGACGTGCTTTTAGCTTTTAAAACTAGTTATAACCTGCATCAACCAATAATTTTTCAGCTTACTCAATTAAATGTGCAGCAAAATGAGATGACTTTCAATTTATTTCTTTTCAGTTATATATGACATAACTTGCCCTTTGTATCACCTGAGATATCAATGATTTTGGCAAGATTATGGAGCTATTAATGCTTCACTGCATGCAAAAAAATACACTGAAGTCTAACTTGAATATTTATATCTGGATCCAGTCTGGTAAGAAATTCATGCACTTATCAATGTGTCTTCGCCCCCTGAGATACAGTTTACAATATAACTTTTGAAAGAAAATTATTGTTCCTCTTTGCCAGAGTTAGGGTACCGTTACACTTAGCGATGCACCAGCGATCCCGACAGCGATATGGATCGCTGGTGCATCGCTAAGTAGTCGCTAGTGAGCTGCCACACAGGCAGATCTCACCAGCGACATTGCAGGGGTCGGGGGTCACTACTTACCTGTCAGACGCGGCGATCCTGACATCCTCCCGCCCGCGTCCACGCGTCGCTCGTCGGCGCCACAGGAAACCCAGCAGGAAGTGCCTGACGAGAAATGATCCAGGACCTTCTCGCGCGATCAGCGATAATCAGCGGGGGAGCCGGTCGGAGGTAAGTATCAGACATAGCGATATCGCTAGCAATATCGCTGCTACGTCACAAAATGACTTTACAGCGATATTGCTAGCGATATCGCTAAGTGTAATGGGGGCTTTAGAGAAATATAATTACATTTAGTTTATTCAATTTAAGAGGACCTGTTGCCAGGAAGAAAATGTCCAGATTTTACTCTTAGTTTATTCTCACTGCTCCCTTGTGTATTCTGTTTAGTTTTTGTTTTTCACATTTCCACTATAAGGTTCTTGAGATATGGCTATTTTTATCTAGTAATAATTTTTAAGTTCTCTACCAAGGGAGCGTTTCCCTCAGAATAATTATGCAATGCAGACTGAAGACCCTCAGAGAATCTATGATCAACACCCACCTTGGTAAAAATGAGAAACATCTCTGCTTAAATAACCTAATATTTCTCGAAACAGATGGAGGATTACAAAAAAAAAGATCACTCAGGAGATCAGCAGGAATAAGATAGCAAAAAATGGACACTTTTGACATGATGACAAGTCCTCTTTAAAACCGGGGAACACTTAGAGCGGTATTTTCCAGGTACCCCAAAAGACCACTCTGAGCAGTTCAGAATAAATCTTACTTGGAAATGCTACAATACATTATTTCACCAAAAGGGGAAACAATGCCCATAACTTACTTGAAAACTGTAAAAATCATTATGGAATAGGCTTCTTCTACAGTGAGTATAGGTTCAGATTTGTGGATGTCAGAGCTGCGGAGGGCTGCGAAGTTCCTCCGTGAAGCTCCGCCCACTGCCACACCTCCTCCATTCAGCTCTGCCTACGACTGCATGCGGCCTGCGTACCTATCTTTAAAATTGGGTATGCAGGACATGCGGATGTATGAGGATACCTCCGCATGTGTCATTTTGATGCTGCAGCGACCTGCATCAAACGCAACATGTTGCATTTTGTTGTGGCCGCCGCAGCATCAAAAAAACGCATGCGGACGCATCCACATTCAACCGCATGGCAGAAATCCACTGTTTGCCAACCAATTATCAGAATGACAAGCCATCCGAAATTTACAATTACATTTCCAATGGGCAGGTGTCTGAACAGTTGGGACCACTGTCCTGCTCTGCCCTTATCTACATTAAGGTCAGCTGACAAAAGGTAAGGTTTTAATACTAGAGACAGAGTGGGTCCTGATTGGGTACACCTTATCGTGATGGGATGGCTTTTACGCTATTTTGATCAAAATAGTGATAACTAAATACCCCATCTTATTTACATGTACTATTACTATTTACTTATTTACCTACTGCAGGGTATGTGCTCACTTTGATTTTTTCTTGGATTTTGTTTGTGAAATGGCCACAGTGTGAGTATGCTGTTACACATTGCGCGTATAACAATTTATGCTCCAGCTCATTTTTTTTTTGCTTTTTCTCGATAAATTGAGTCATCTCCACACCATATATGAGTTAATGATAGCTCTATTGTACTGCTGAAATCTAAAGGCCCCATCACACACAGCGAGATCGCTGATTTTGTGACGCAACATGGATCTCACCAGCGATCTCTCTGTGTGAGACACACATCAGCGACTGGCCCCCCCTCCGGGTATCGCTGATCGTGCAGCAATGTCCTGGGCCATTTTTTGATTGTTGATCTCCCGCTGGCCAGCGCGCATTGCTGCGTATTGCAGCAGGAGACTGATGATCAGCGAGCACCCAGCACTGTAAGCAGACGCTTTGAGCTGGTATCTAAGGTAAATATCGGGTAACTAAGCACGTGCGTCACTTAGTTACCCGCTGTGTACCTTAGATACCTGCATGCTGATGCTGGGAACTGGTATCCAAGGTACACAGCGGGTAACTAAGTGACGCGCGCACTTAGTTACCCGATATTTACCTTAGATACCAGCGTCCTAGCTGGTCCTGATCGCTGGTGAAGCTACCTGTTTGGCAGCTCACCAGCAATCATGTAGCGAGGCACAAGCGATCCTGAAAAGGTCGTATCGTTGTCGAGATCACTGGTACATCGTTTAGTGTGACGGGGCCTTAAGACTATAGCAGAAAAGTAACACTTTTCACACAGATAAGACTCAATTTACATGCTTTCCCTGCCATTGCCAGGTCTCTGCGGAGGGTCTATACTTCACATCTTCTTGAAGTTTGCCAAGTATGAACCACTGAACTAACTTTCTTGGTTTCATATTGTTTCATAAATTATGTCATGTTGAATAAAGTTGGAATGGCACTGTTCTATTGTGGGACTAGACCAAACTTTTCAAAATTACAGATGTACAACTGGAATTATTTTTTTTTACATTATTTTCCAACTAGTCATAGTCAACATCTTTTAACACAAATGTTAACCCACATGTTTTATGTCCAAATTACCCTTTTCTGCTACATAATTTCAAAATTCTATAGGACCATATGGAGTTTGTTGCCGCAAGTAATTTTTACATTAAAATGTGCCAAGTATAGTTTTACACATTTCTGTAGTATTTAAAGAGGTTTTCCCATTTCAATAAACCTGTCTCCACCTGCAGTGTGTTTAGTTTCCACTGATACATCATGTCAACAGGACTGCAGCTAATAGCAGAGCTTAGCAGTGGAGATGAGCGAGTTTGTTCGGATTCGGTTCTGAATACGATCGGAATTGAATGTTGTTTTTGCAATATTCGTCAAACACAGCTGAACGTCATTGGAGTCAATGGGAATAGAAATTACAGAATATATTTTGAACCGATCATAAGACATAAATTCGGCACGAATAGTGTGGGAATATGGCTCGAATATGTCAAAATCAGATTCGGGGGCAAAATTCGAACGAATTTGCTCATCTCTACTTAGCAGCTCTCAGCAGCTCATGCTGTCAACTTTGGTAAGAGCTGCTGGCTGCAGAAATATGGATGTGATATCACAACTGAAAACAGTAACAGACACCAGGAGCAATGGCGGAGACTCAGCACCGAATCCAGGGAAGGAGAGTAAAGCAGCTTTATTTTGTTAAACTAATTGAAGTCAAAGAACAGAGTTTTTTTTTTTAACCTGGAAAATCCCTTTTAATTCAATGATAGCTAAAAATTTATTTTGCTAGCTACAAATTACAGCCTTAGCCCTTCATCATGTTTAGATATGCTTTCAAAGGACACTGCATTTATACATTTAATACTTGTATAATCATGTATTGGCCAAGATGTGCTGGGACTAAGTTTTTGTACATTTTCAAGATGTGTGCACAACTAATGACCCACAGTTGTATACATATTTTCACAGCTGCAGAATGTCATGTAAAAATACAATCATATGCTATCATTGAAGCCATCACATAAGACTTCCCAAGCATAAAAGACATGACAATGACTTGGGAATTCTAAAAATGCATATTTAATTAAGTTTAATGTAGAAATAATTCTCACTGAAATACATGCATAAGATATATAGGAAGGATGGTTGAATGAATCTCCTAGACGACACAAGACACAGTAGCTAATATGCAGCCAATGTGTGTCATTAAACAGCTTTTTAGTAATTCAAAGGATAAGAAAATTCAGCCTTACTTTATGTAACAATTAATAAAACTCCTCACAGAATTAAACTAACACTGTATGGTGTATAATAACTCAGGACTAGTGTGACAAATAGTTCAGCTAATGGCAGAATACAGAAGCTGCATGAATAAAGGATGTAATGATAGGTAGCTCCTAACAGATATTCATTGCTTACATGTGCTCTTTCTTACCTTCAAATATTCGTAAAACTTCTTGTCTAATATATTTTTTCATTTCTTCAAATGAAATATTCTCTGTCTGCGGAGAAAGTTATTGCGGTTATTTGCATAACTGAAACAAGAGTAAAGCATGAAACACAATATATTTTTGTATCTCAGATGGCATGGCGTTATCCGTAAAAGATAGCACTATATCAAGCCTATGTCTAGGAGGTTTTTTTATTAAACCTATTCAGTAAGATATTTTCTCTCAATGAACTTATGTGACTCTACACTAGGTATGTCTTCTTCTAAGATGAGACCCTGACCCTGGCATGTAAGAGCAGTCAGCAAATTGATTCTTATATGAGTGTATTTAGATGGCCCTCTCTATGATAGGATTCTGAAAGTTAACCTCACATCATTAAGGCTTCAAAGCTCTTCTGACATTTACAAGTTATTTTTCCTTTCAAGGTAGTAGTTAAGGTGGAGGGCTGACTGGCAGGGGGTCATGTCACGGTCTCATTCCCATAACTTTGAAACAGAGCAAAGGCACTTAAATGAGACTTCTTATTGGTTGTAAAAAAAAAATGGCCATCCTGACTACAGTATCTGGAGTGTCTATACCTGTATTTAACTGTTTTTCATTTTGATCTTTTTTTTACATTTCTTTTTCTTAGGCTGGGTGGCACTCTTTATTGTTTGTCTTTCTTCATCTTTGGTCTGTTTCAACTACTCAGTATCCTTGCTATTAGTTGCTTCTGTATAGCATCAAACCATTTGATTGCTGACTTTGATCCATGACAATGATTTTATTTCTTAAAGGGTCTGTCCACTTAATATTTAACTAATCACAATCCAATAATTAAAACAAATCTTTACCAAGTTCTTTTTAATTGGAAGAGGATAGTGGACAGATCTGGTAACATGTTCCTGACATTTTAAGAACAGGCACTCTGCACAGTCTGTAATAAAGACTGCAATAATAACACTAATAAGTCCAGTATGAAACTTGTAATATATAAGGAAGTGCCACAAAGTTATGTCCTTGGCAAAAATGGAAACTAGGGTACGGGAACGAAAAGCCTTGGGATTCCAGATCTGTTCTTATTAGTACTAATTTATGGTTGGTATTAATAAGAACAAATTTGGAATACTACGGCTCTTCATTCACACAGTGCAGTCCACCTAAACATGGCAGCTTCCATTTTTGCCATTATGCATTTGGAAGAACCATTTCCTCCAGCCAAGGAGCAGGAACAGCTTCTTTCCACGGTTTTATAGCTGTTGTGTCTGCACACGACACCTGGAAGTGAGCGTTACTGTCGTTTATACTTATCCTTTAACAGACAGTATTGCCCTAGTTTGTGTGTGCCTTTGTTCTTCCCCAACGCTTTTCAAAATCATGTCCTTAACATATATATCAAAATAAATATAATGTGGCCAACCCCTTTAACATTAGGCCCAGTCTAATATCTCTGTAAAACAATAAGCCAGATTCATAATTTGCAGCTTTTTAATGTCCCTTTTTTTGTCTCTTCAAAATGTTACATGCTGTCCAATCATTTTGCGCAAAGTTGAAAATGCTTACTTATCACCAGTCTTTAATCTTTTTTCAACTCTGCAAAAAGTCGCATGTTTTTCGTAAAATTGGGTCAAAATATCAGATGCAAATACAATAATGAATTCCGGCCTTATAGCTAACAACTTTTAAGTACTGTATTTTTTGGATTATAACATGCAGTTATAATGCAGATGTACCTTACCGGCCATGGTGGAGCAGGGTTCCAGGGTCGCTGCTGGAGGAAGATTTAGTGGAGCGTTGCTGCAGGTTGCAGGCTGGGACGAGCAGGTGTTCGGATGTGCGGCATGCCACTGCGGGTGTCCTCGGTGCTGCGGGTGTCTCCGGTGCTGCGGGGCTCTGCCGACATTTTGTCGACATATGCGGTGAACTCTGGGAAAATGGGTGTGAGGGAGGCACATTCGCAGATGGAGATCTCGTCACCAAAACTCGGGAGATGAGATCTCAGTGCTAAGATACCTGCAGCACCGGAGACACCCGCAGCAGCGTGCAGCACATCCGAACCCCCCCATCCCAGCCTGAGGCCTGCAGCAATGCTCCAATCTTGACTACTCCAGCAGCGACCCTGGGACCCCACTTCACCACAGCCACCACCCCTGGTGAGCAATAAGATGCATGGATTATAAGAAGCACCACCATTTTAATAAATCTGGAGCATCTTATAATCCGCAAAATACAGTAAATATTTTAGAATTGTCAATCGCAAGACAGGCAATAGGATTACTCATGCCTTTAAATTTAGTTGGCGTTTTGTGGTAATCCTTGCAAACGCTACTCTCTTGTTTGTTATACTTTAAAAAACATCAATGCCCAAAACAATGTAATGTTCAGTAAGTACAATGTAGCCGAGACCCCGGGGAATTTCCAATGCTGGGGGGTGCTACAACCTTATTTCTCAGCACCGTTAAAAAGCAGCGCTGAGGAATAAGTACTCTTAACTGCCGCCGTTAAAAGGTATATCGGCGATCATTAAGGGGTTAATCCAACTGAGAATCTGTGGTCAGACTTGAAGATTGCCATTCACCAAACAAAACCATCTAACTTGAAGGAGCTGGAGCAATTTTGCCTTGAGAAATAGGCAAAAATCCCAATGGAAAGATGTGGAAAGCTTACTGTATATAGACTTAGCCAAAGTGAGTTGCAGATATAATTGATGCAAAAGGAGGCTCTACAAAATACTGAATTTAGGAGGGTGAACAGTTGTGCATATTGAAGTCTTCAGTTACTTTTTCCTACTTTTTTGCTTCACAATACAAAGAAAACCAAATATTCACAGTTGTAGGCATGTTCTTCACATGAACTGATTCAAACCTTAAAAAAGCTATGAAATTCCAGGTTGTGAAGTACCAAAACACAAAAAATGCCAAGAGGGTGAATACTTTTGCAAGCCACTGTATGAATATTATGACATTACATCTATTGACTATCATTGTGGTAACAACCTGTGACTTACTAGGACCATAATGCAACCATGGCAAAAAAATCCACCTTGTTTTTTTGCAGATCGTTCATGTGTGTTGCCATAGAATTCAATGAAAACTGAGTTTGTCTTCTGACTCGCATGTGACCTGTCTGTGATTTCAATGACAACTAGATGGCAGCTCTAAATTGTCGCTTAACAGAAAGTTGCAGACATTGTTTTGGTTGTGTGACTTTTCTGAGGCTTTCTGTCATGCAACTATTGTCGCCATCACCGGCACCAAGCTCCAGAGGCACATGTCCCACAACCACTATGATCTGTCAATTTGAGGTACTTATACAGATATCTACAGTTCATGGAAATAAACCTGTGGAATAATCTGCTGAAATTCAAATTTGGTAAATTCAGTTGAGTTCGTTGGAGAAATTCAATTTGCATTTCATTTATTCGATGCAAAGTGAATGTGCGCTATGATGCTGTGTGATCCCTCCTGATTCCAAAGCATAATACATGTGGGATTAATAATAATTATACTAATCACTTTCACTGGCTCAGTGCTGTCCCTCTGAGCCCCCAAGAGCTATGGTAGATGTGTGAAGGAATGAGCTGGGGGCTGTACGGAAGAACAAGCAGCCTACAGCCTGCAATGATCCTCGGTCTACTGAACCACAGCATGACGTGCTCTACCCTCTCCTACTGTATCCTCACCCATCCCTGTAGACTGTGAGCCCTCGCGAGCAGGGTCCCCTCTCCTTATGTACTTGTGTGTCCCTTGTCTTACACATGTTTACTATACTTGTCTCTATTTCCCCTTTTCACATGTAAAGCGCGATGGAATAAATGGCGCTATATAAATGCATAATAATAATAACAAGCTAGAGCCAGTGCAAGTTGAGTATACTTTTTTAACTAATTTCCAGCCCCAAAACAGAATCCAGCTTCCATTTTACTAGATTCAAATAAATCGAATTGCAAAAAATTCTGATTTTGGCAAATCTATTTTTTTTTCCGAAATTTAAAGAAAATTCCCCTTACTTTGAATAGATTGGTTCATTGCTTCTGTGAAATGTTGAACACATGTTACACAAAGATGAAACTTTTCTTATAAATTGTGGGTTATCTGGTATTATGCTTGGCATAATGAATATTAAACGATGGTAGCAATGTATGTTTGTTTAATGCTCTAATGAGAGGTTTGTGATACTAAGGCCACGTTCACACGTTCAGTATTTGGTTAGTATCTTACATCAGTGTGTGTAAGCCAAAACCAGGACAGGAAAAGTATAATAGAAACCCGTCACCACTTCTGTATTTATCACCCACTCCTGGTTTAAGCTTACAAATACTGAGGTAAAATACTGACCAAATACTGAATGTGTTCATGTGGTCTTGTACACAGGATCGTCATCTAACATGTAGAAATTGTAGATACTATAATATCTAAGTGTTTGTTTCATTCTAATTGTGCAATTCAATTTAAATATCGTCAACAAGCTGGAATGATGATGTGCAACTAATTTATACATAGTGGGCATATTGGTCACAGTATGTTCACATATGGTTTCTTCACATCTCTGTTTTTGGCATTAATATAATTGTACTTTAACCATCGGTATTTTTTCATATTATTTGTACATATACATATACATATATATATATATATATATATATATATATGAACAAAAAAAGAGAGGGGCCCTTTGCAGTCTATTAATTCATTATAGAGCCAACTAGTTTATATGAATGAGTATATATATATATATGTATATATATTGTGATAAAACACTCTGGGATCGCCTTTGCTGGGGTCAAAGGTCACGTGCATTCAGCATGAAACTCAGGCGCACAGCCGGGGTCTGGGTATAACTGACACTGGGTCAGGTTTATTAAAGGTGAAAGCAATGCATAAAGAAAAAAAAACATAAAACAAATCCTTGCCTGTCCGGCACTAACTAAACAAAGTACAACCTAACTACCAACTGGCGGGCTTCTCCAGTCCAGCCAAACCACAGTTGCAGTGGGCACTGCTTTCACTCACGTGTGTCTCTCACACAGACAGGCTCTCTGTGTTCCCAGGCTGAGACACTCACACAACCACCTGGCATCCTTTTATATCCGCCCTCCCATTATTCATTAGTAACCAGGTGAGATACTGATCAGACTAGGCCACATAGGAAAGGTATCTGGGCGAGATATATATCTGCCCTCATCCACTATTCCCACATGATTCTCACAATATATATATGTATATATACTGCTCAAAAAAATAAAGGGAACACATCCTAGTACATTGTGTTGGTTAAGTGTTTACTTTATTTTTTTGAGCTATATATATATATCCAACTCACTGGTGGTCAACCCCATAATATTGTAGGTATCTAGTCTATGCAATTGAAGACTTTTGAAAGCAATAATAAATATATATAAAAAAATCTAACATTATTTTAGACTAACCAATATTCCAGGTGGTCCAGGTAGTCCAGGATGTCCATCTTTGCCTGGTTGCCCAGGGTAACCTCTGTCTCCAGGTGCTCCATGTGGTCCAGAAGGTCCCATATCTCCCTTTTCTCCCGGTGAACCTGTTTTCCCTCTGGGACCTTGATCTCCAGGTATACCTGGATCACCCTTGAAATAAATAGTATTTATATTGTGATCATAAAATAGCTAAAACAAAAATCAGTTAAAACAGTACATTTTTTACTTGAGTAAATTATAAAAATTTTGGAATTGAGTTGATTCTCTTGATGAGTTCTCCTCTGCTCAGGATCTCCTGTGACAGCATTATGCACCACTTTGTTATCCCTGTCTTTATTTTTGCATCCATTGTTCCACTGATTACAATATAAACATTTCTGAATGGAAAAACTGAAGTCACTCCATTGAGTTTCATGCGTACATTACAAGTAACTCAATGCTGTAAGTTGCATCTGTTGTTTGCTTCTCCTTCTTTGTTTGTGGTTTGGTGTGACATATTAGGTGTGAACATGGCCTTCTAAACTTTCAAAGAAAACATTCAATCTATAAAAAGATGTTGCTATAAGAACAGCCTAGTAAAATGACCTAAGAAACATTCCAAGTGGCATTTTCCAGCTGCTATAAATGATTAATCACTTGTATGTATCTCATTGTAATTCAATGCAACCCTAAAACTACACAATAAAAGTACGTACTGTGTGGGTAAAATATGGAGCTGTTTAGAATCAGCCACTTAAAGCTGTAAGCCTGAAAATGTTATTTATCTTATGGCAGAAGTTGAACTGCAGAATGAACAGTGCTTCTTTATAATTAGCTGTGGGAACCACTGCTTTCCAGGATATTTACAGGACTTGTGTTGCTACTGGCAAGTCTTACTGGATTTTCAAAGATGATATCTGCACTCAGCTAATAGGTCGGTTCAGGAGTATTCCCTTATGATACTGCAGCATCTTTATTGACCAACAGGATCTATATTATTGGGTAAATATTTATTTTTCCAAGCGCTAGAAACTCTCAAACCAAATGTTGCTTTCATTATTTCATGTAATAGGAATAGACATACTGTAGTTACTAGTTTAACACACAATTAATAATCCGAAGTCTCGTTCTACATCACAGAAGGAAGGTGCATTTCTCCAGGGTCCATGTACATCATGACTATGATAGAAGTAAGCAAAAACAACAAAACTCATTAAATATGAAAGTGGAAATATAATTGTGTCTCTCATGAGTGTAATAAAGACTGAAATCCATACAGCACATCAGGAACTCACAAGAGTATATATAGTAAGTCATTAAAACGTGTATATTTCAAGATTATAAAATTATGATTATAGGGCCATCAAAGAAGCTTGATCTTGAGTAGCTGAGTATCGAATCCATAGAGAAATAGAATATCCCATCTTCAGATATGTAAAATTCAATGTGCACTAAACCTATGAAAGAAAAACACCTTTAACCGGTTGTTCAATGTTAGTTAGTCTGTCTCCAGAATTTTTTAGTATGTTCCTGAAGCAAACACATCCTGTAGCAGAGCACACAGAGGATAATTTACTTCTGACCTTTCCATTCTCAGGTGGCAATTGATGGGATACAATTTCTTATTGATTTCAAGATATTACTTTGCTGTCACTGAATTGAAAACCCTTTTTTAAACAGGACGGTGAAAATCAATGGATAGTAAGCTACCAATACTCTCGGTTGAGATGTGGATAGTATTGTCATGGTTCACTGGGGTTGCAGGTTAGGTGGTTTAAGAGTTAATGTGGAGGGCTTCTCTTTGGGATCTGGGGAGGGTTTTTATAGCCTCATGGTGGAGCGATTCTCTGTCGTTTATACTCTGAGCTGAGAGTGCCTGACCATGTTCTGCCTGTGCTTCATGCCTATCCCTGTATGTCTGCTTGGTTTTTGATTCGGTCCCGTCCCTGGTAAAGTCTTCCGTCTTCTGATTCTGTACCTCTACGCCCTCTCTGTGCATGATCTTTTGGCTACGTCTGGATCTCCTGTTTGATTGTCCCTGCTGTACCTCGCCGCCTGCTCTGTACATGACTTTAGGCTACGTCCTGACCTCTCTTTGTCCCTGCTGTACTTCACCGCCTGTCCTGTGTATGACTATATTGCTTTGTTGACCGGGCTACTGTCTCTTTCCCTTCATCGCTGCATTGCCTGTGTTGCTGTCAGCTCCCAGAGGGGCTTGGCTGTAGCTCCGCCCCTCTCCCTGACACGCTGTCACATGACCGCAGGTCCTGTGGGTATTGAGTGATTTCACAACACCTCTGCTCCCCGCAGGTCCCGGTTCCTGGTTACTTATACCCACGCTAGACACCGGACATTCGACCCCTTGTTGCTGCGGGTAAGAGTCCTCTATATTTCCCTGTCTGTATCCCTGTAGCCAGGTTAGTGGTTATCACAAGTCCACACCTGACAAGTATGGCACAGAGTTTAGGCCATGCTCTGTGAGCTCCTGGAATGCATATTGATATATTGATATATTGAAGAAAACTTGAGACTTATGCAGCTGCTAATGTGTTTAGTTTACAAAACATTTCCAAGACTAGATACAACTATATCAGATAGGCGATAGATGGAATAGCTGCCATATTTCCATAAAAATAAGACCTACCCTGAAAATAAGCTCAAGTATGGTTATTCAGCATTCCAAAAATAAGAATCTAAGGGTGCGCAGTCACCAGAAATGCGTTGATAACGCAAGCAACCTTTGTACTATGCTGGCATTTTACCTCGTCTGTACCATATGAATTGAAGCGAATAAAAGAATAGTTTATTTTCACAACATCGTGGAGCTGGACAATCCCTTCTTTTCTGCATTCCAAAAATAAGCCCTAGATGCAGCTACTGATGTCCATGCCATGTCCATGTCCATGCAGCTACTGATATACATGTAAAAATTTGAATAGAATACAGCAGTAACCTTCATCAAGGAAAGCAGACACCCCCAAAAGAATCACACTCACACTCAAAGGACTCCATATTATGGAAATAAGGGTTGAGCTGTCATACAGAGATTAGGTAGTACCACTGGCATCACTCTGCTACCAAGTCCGAGGGTTGTGGCTGCTTCCGGTCAACAGTGGGAGCCAAGTGCAGTAGAAAGCAGCTAAAACTAAAAAAAACTGACAGTGACGCAGATATGCGTATGAAAGCCCCTCCATCACCAGCACTTGCCAATGCTTATTGTTTTGGGACCAAGGTGATCTGGTGAATGTTGTCCTTTTGGGGTGTCTGCTTTCTTTTTGGGGTCTAACATGCCATAGTAATGGGGTAGGTCACATATGCATAAATCTGAACAGATAGAAGACCCCCAAACAGCTTTAAAAAGGAAGAATACCTTTATTGAATTATACAGAACAAAATCTTTAAAAACTTTTAAAAAACACACATAGGGGAGGATTATGGAAAACCATGAAAAGACAGTACTCTGGATGAGAGATAACAATCCATAGATATAGTCCGGCTATATTTTCTTGATCATACATAGGCAAATTCAGATACACGATAGAGGGTTTTTAGCCCTAGATTAAAGGTTTAAAACCAACAATTTCTACTAATGAAAATTACTTTTAAAATAAACAAAATTAAATATACTACATACTGGTTATCTGGAGATATAGAATAGTCACAGATATTCATGTAGAATATGGGACTCAGTGCAAGAGAAATCCTGACATCATCTATGATGGTGGGGACCATAAAACTGCATGAGGTGTCTGATGTATCAGAAATGTTAAATCTATATAAACAGGTCTATATAGCAAACCCTAGTTGCTAGAAATAGGAGGATTAAGGTGCTCAGTGCTGTGTACTCTCGATATCCAAATCATAGAAAATCATAGAATCGTAGAGTTGGAAGGGACCTCCTGGGCCATCAGGTCCAACCCACTGCTCAAAGCAGGATTTGTTAAATCATCCCAGACAGATGTCTGCCCAGCCTCTGTTTGAAGACTTCCATTGAAGGAGAACTCACCACTTCTCGTGGCAGCCTGTTCCACTCATTGATCACTCTAACTGTCAAAAAGTTTTTTCTAATATCTAATCTGTGTCTCCTCCCATTCAGTTTCATCCCATTGCTTCTAGTCATAACATTATTTTTTATTTTTTTTATTATTTTTACATCCTATCTTTTACTACTGATGCCGCATAGGCAGCCTCAATAGTAAAAAGTTGGTCCCACTCGTCAAACACTATGTTTGACGAGTGTGACCAACCTGTCAATCAGTTCTCCAAGCGATGCTACAGATCGCTTGGAAAACGCTAGTATTCTGCAAGCTAATTCCGCTTGCAGAACGCTAGTTTTTCCGTGGGAAAATTTCAGGAATTTAAAATGCGATTTTCCCGTGGAATGGAATCCGGAATTCTCGCGGTAATTTCCGCGAGAGTTCCGCTACGTGTGCACATAGCCTGAGCATTGCAATGGATTTCTGGGGAAAGTCTGGGTTCGGCATTTAGCACTGGACACTAACTGTCTGGTACGAATGCCCAACTTTTAAGTTTGGGTTCTCTCATCTCTAAATATGACCTAACAGCATAGGAATTTTAAATCTGTGTTCCCATTTAGCACAAATGCTGTGTATTTTGTGTGAAAAATACGCTGCACTTAATAGCTCAAGCAAAGTTGATGCAATTTCAAGAAAACTCATACCCAATTTCCACTTATAAATTATAGGACAGCACATTTTTGTGTGTTTTTTATCAATAGACTTCTATGGGAAGCGTAAAAAATGCATATAACATTCCATTATTTTTAAATGTGGTGTTGTAGCATTTATGCTCTAAAAATGTACTGTATTTTTCGTATTATAAAATGCTCTGGATTATCAGACACACCCCAAATTTTGAGGATAAAAATAGGAATTTTTTTTTAATAAAATGGTGGCGTTTCTTGTAATCCATGCATCTTATTGATACAGGGGGTGGTGGCTGTGGTGAAGCGGGGTCTCATAGTCGCTGCTGAAGGAGGCATGAGTGGGGTGATGCTGCAGGCCACAGGGTGGGATGAGGGGGGGTCCGATGTGCAGTGCACTGCTGCTGGTGTCTCGTGCTGCGGGTGTCCCTGGTAGTGCTGCTGGTGTGCTCGGCACTGCTGCCTGGGGAGTCCGCCACCACTGCTGTCCGGGGTGTCCGGCGCCGCTCCCTGGGGTGTCCATCATCGCTGCCCGGGGTGTCTGCCACAATGCCACTGCCCAGGGTGTCCATCACTGCGGTGGCTCTACTGACATTTCTTGAATGGCTAGAGCCCCCCGCTGTTCAGTGGTTTCCTCTTGTGCAGTGGACTCTGGGAAAATGGTCAACAGGGGTCGGCGCATGTGCAAATAGAGATCTTGGCATCAAGATCTAAGGAGATGAGATTTCAGGGCTGAGATCTCATCTCCTGAGATCTTGGTGCCGAGATCTCCATCTGTGCATGCGCCGCCACTGGCGGCCATTTTCCCGAAGTCCACCGCACAGGAGGAAAATATGGAACTGCGAGGGGCTCTGGTCTTCTACAAAATGTTGGCAGAACACCCCACAGTAGCGGACACCCTGGGCAGCGGCAGCGGGCAGCAGCGGCGGCAGGCACCCCCTCATCCCAGCAATGGTACTGGTAAGGTGTATACTAGGGTGACCGGATCTCATATGGGGGGGAAAAAATGTCAGAATCTTGTTCGTCTGGACCCCACAAAACGATTCCTCTTTCCAGATATTGAGAGAGCCAAAATTTGAGCTCGATCAAACGACGTTAACCCGTGCCGCTCGTCGCTCAAAGTTTGAAAAAATCCAAATTGAGGTATTTTAAGATTTAGGTATTTTGCACAGTCTGTTAGACTATAGAGAATGTGACAACAACATTGCAGAAATAGCCCTGACCAAATTTTCGAACCATTTGTGGTATTTGAATGCAGAGTTGGTGGGATTATCATTTTTTGATCCCACCATTACAGACAATGAAAAGTTGTTAATGGCTAATAAATTGCTCAGTAGCACAGATGAACCATCAGAGCACGCTAACCTACATGAGTTGATAATTTTACATAGTTATCTAATCTATTCTAGAGCTTTTGTTAAAGTAGTTTTTGAAACGTCAGAATATAATTCTCGGCATTTGCTTACAACTTGCAGGACATATTGCTTTTGTTCTTCATCTTTTGTCAGAAGGTCGTTAAAGTCAGTTACTTCCTACCTCTTTTAATTTTTCTTTCCTAACTTTTGGATTTACAACCCTAGCGTGCTCTGATGGTTCATCTGTGCTACTGAGCAATTTATTAGCCATTAACAACTTTTCATTGTCTGTAATGGTGGGATCAAAAAACAATAATCCCACCAACTCTGCATTCAAATACCACAAATGGTTCGAAAATTTGGTCAGGGCTATTTCTGCAATGTTGTTGTCACATTCTTTATAGTCTAACAGACTATGCAAAATACCTAAATCTTAAAATACCTCAATTTGGATTTTTTCAAACTTTGAGCGACGAGCGGCACGGGTTAACGTCGTTTGATCGAGCTCAAATTTTGGCTCTCTCAATATCTGGAAAGGGGAATCGTTTTGTGGGGTCCAGACGGACAAAATTCCGACATCGATTTTTTGCGGTCATCCTAGTGTATACGCATTATAAGACGCACCCACATTTCCCCCCCAAATTTGGGGGAAAAAAAGTGCATCTTATAATGCTTAAAATATGGTATGCAAAAAAAGTATACTAAACAAAATAATATTCGTCTTATTTTGCTACATTTTTGATGTAGCAAAATAAGACAAAACAATAAAAACGGAGATTACTACAGCATATTTTACTCGAGGACACCTAAAGAAAGCATGCAAAAAAGTAGAGTAAAAAAATGCACTTTTTCCACATGTGGGAACAAGGTGTAAGACAGGAATTGCAGTGACTTTATTTATATTTTTGTGCATTTTCTATATTTAGCATTCCTACTAATTAAAGGGGTTTTCTCTGGTTGTATCATCAGGAGTGCACTGCTCCTAACCACAGACTTCTGCTTTGCCGGGGGCAATGCAGTCATGAAGATTGACAGTTTGGACCAATGGTATGATCACGTCGCTGGTGCAAACTGTGCACTCTCCGAAGGCTGCTACGATAGGCAGCTTTGCCTCTGTAGCATTGGATAGTAAATAAGGAAGGTAGTAGAACCTGGTATATAGGACATGTGGGGAATTCTAATCAAAATATCCAGTGTAATATTATATAATTAACCACCAGCATGCACATCCAAGGACTATGTATGACCAGTTGCAAAGACAAGTATAAACAAAGGGGGGGGAGGACAAATCCAAGAACACAATTAAAGGTCAAATATAAAAAATTGCTTTATTAGCGTGGAAGGCAAGGTACAAATAGAGTGTACTATAAAAGCATAAAAACATAATCAGCGAAAATGGACACTGATACCCTGTTGGCCAAAACTACCCATAATAGTACAATGGAGTATATAATAAGCATATATCTAAAGGCAGGTTTATAATTAATATATATGATACCATTAATGTACCAGTATGATCAAACTAGATAGCACCATATCCAGGCAGAGTAAGAAGTGCAAATTTGAATAAACACACAATGCATAATACCTGAACTGGAAGGTAGATAGAGGCCGCAGGGTACCCTTGTCCGCATATATCTAACCTGCCTTTAGATATATGCTTATTATATACTCCATTGTACTATTATGGGTAGTTTTGGCCAACAGGGTATCAGTGTCCATTTTCGCTGATTATGTTTTTATGCTTTTATAGTACACTCTACAGTATTTGTACCTTGCCTTACACGCTAATAAAGCAATTTTTTATATTTGACCTTTAGTTGTGTTCTTGGATTTGTCCTCCCCCCCTTTGTTCTCTGTAGCATTGGAGTAGCTCTGGGGGACAGATGGTGGTGAGATACAGCCATCCTGAGAGCTGCAAGAGCAGGCTGGAAAGTTTAAGGCCTGCTCATGCCATATGATCCTTACCTACGCAACAAGCTAAGCAGTATAAAAGTAAAACTCCCTCCATTCTTGACAATGAAGAGGATTTTTAATAAGGTTAAATTGCAAAGTTGCTTTTTTTCACAAGCACCTGGTAGTCTTATGCATTCATGAACTTGAGACAACTCATTTAGTCATAGTCTAGGTATAAACATTAAATGTAAGTTAGAGCATTTTTCTCAATTATTGAAGTTGACTTATTAGGTTCATTTACCAGGCCAACTATTCTTTGAACCTGCTATTCTAAATACAAGATTTCACGGTGCCCTGTGCACTATTAGGCCTTTTAATCGCTACATTTTTACTGGACAGTAATGCAGAATTTGCAAAACACAACCTTCTTTGCTATAGGCTAAAGTTGCACCTCACAGGTTCCTGCTCTGCCTACTCATTCTCATTAGCTATTCCTTAGACAAGTCACTGTAAATATTAAGAAGACTCTTCTTGATGAAGAAACCTTACCGTTGCAAAACTTTATACTCAGATCTTCCAGTTGGCCCCCAAAATATTTTACTTTAACCTTAATCTTTCACTGTTTCTTTCTATTTTTTTAATACTTACTATACTTACTGGTTCAAGGAAGGGAGTTACAAAATCCCTTCAAGGAGCATAAAAATGAGGTGGTACACTGTGCACAACATTTAACATTATAGAAAATAATATTTTACTTCCAGTGTCACAGCTGTTACACAGCCCATATAGGAAAATAAAAGTAAACACATGTAAATACACAAGGCTATGATGATTAATGGAAACTTGGCAGAATGGATGGCAGATTGCTGATTACATCATTACCATCCTAATTTTATAAACAACAGGACTTAATGTAAAATATTTTCCTTTACATATAGATAAATACATTGTATTAAAAAAAGTCATTGCAGTTTCAACCATTTCATCTCTCTGCAAACTAGAATTCTGGATTTCCACAATTTCTAGAGAAGCTTGGGTAAATCTCATGTGGCCAAAGTTGTGACTGACTTTTAGAAAAATTCCTTAGGCACAACGTTGTACATTCTGGAAATGAAATATAACCCACAAGAGAATCAAGCGTTCTTCTGATACTGTAATTTATTTTATTATCTGTTGAGGTCTCATGCTTTAACCCCTTGATCCCGAAGCCTGTTTTCACCTTCCTGACCAGACCAATTTTTACAATTCTGACCACTGCCGCTTTATGAGGTTATAACTCTGGAATGCTTCACTGGATCCCGCTGATTCTGAGATTGTTTTCTCGTGACATATTGTAATTTGTGATAGTGGTAAAATTTCTTTGATATGACTTGTGTTTATTTGTTAAAAAAAATGGAAATTTGGTGAAAATTTTGAAAATTTTGCAGTTTTCAAAGTTTTAATTTTTATGCCCTTAAATCAGAGAGTCAAATCACACAAAATAGTTAATAAATAACATTTCCCAAATGTCTACTTTACATCAGTACAATTTTGGAAACATACTTTTTTGTTAGGAAGTTATAAGGGTTAAAAGTTGACCAGCGATTTCTCATTATTACTCCAAAATTTGCAAAACCATTTTTTTATGGACCACATCACATTTGAAGTGACATTGAGGGGCCTATGTGACAGAAAATACCCAAAAATGACACCATTCTAAAAACTGCACCCCTCAAGGTACTCAAAACCACATTTAAGAAGTTTATTAACCCTTCAGGTGCTTCACAAGAATTTTTGGAATGTGGAAGGAACAAATAAACATTTACTTTTTTTTCACAAAAATTTTCCTTTTTCCTAATTTTTTTTTTACTTTTGCAACGGTAACAGGAGAAAATGGACCATACATTTTGTTGTGCAATTTCTCCTGAGCATGCTGATACCCCATATCTGGGGGAAATATACTGTGACACCATTTTGGAAACTAGATCCCTTATTGAACTTATCTAGATGTGTATTGAGCACCTTGAACCCACAGGTGCTTCACAGAAGTTTTTAACGTTAAGCCATGGAAATAAAAAAAATCAAATTTTTCCCAGATAAATCTTTTTTAGCTCCAAATTTTGCATTTTTATAAGGGTAACAAGAGAAATTGCTCCATAAAATTTGTTGAGCAATTTCTCCTGAGTGTGCAGATACCCAATATGTGGAGGAAAACAAATGTTTGGGCGCACGGCAGGGCTTGGAAGGGAAGGAGCGCCATTTGACTTTTTGAATGTAAAATATGCTGGCATAATTAGCAGCTGCCATTCCGCATTTGGAGAGTCCCTGATGTGCTTAAACAGTGGAAACCACCCTCAAGTGACCCCATTTTGGAAATAATAACCCTTTAGAAATTTATCCACAGATATAGTGATGATTTTGACTCCATGGGTGTCTTCCAGAAACAGTAGTAGTTGCTGAGTGAAAGTTGTGAACTGCCGTTCTAGTGACCAGTATGTTGTAGCGACCAGTACTTTATTCCCAGCTCATGCTTCTGGAGATACACACCTGTAAATTAGGCGGGTTCTCATCACTGCAGAAATGCCAAACATGTGGGCACTAAATGTTGTTTAGGCACACTGGAGCTCAGAAGGGAGGGGCATTTGGATTTCAAAGCGGAGAATTTGCTGAATTTCTTTTGGCAGGTGAGAAACCACTTTGCTTTTCCAGAGCCTTTGTTCTACCAGTAATGTGAACCCCCTATATTTCCATTCACAGATGACAGATCAGAATGGGGACTTGCTTTTTTGTGGATTGAGTTGAAGCTTTTATTGGGAACATTCTGCATAATGTTTGGGATCACCTTTATCTGGCGCTGTATGCTGATCACTTACTTTGGGGTTTCCATATAAATCTCTGAGTGACATGACAGATGAAACCCCCAAGGGATCCATTCACTATAATGAGGCAGAAGATTTACTCTGGACTCCATCTGGCCTCTGTTCAGAGGTGTCCTTTTCAGAAGTGCACAAAACTGTGCAATCCAAAAAACATGGGCACTGCCAATCACGGGTTATATGGTGTCCACAGTGACTCCATCTGCCTCATTATAGGGAATTTTCCATTGGGGGTTCTGCCTAAATCACGTATTTCACAGATTTACTGTACATGGAAACCCCGGTGTAAGTGGTCAGCACAGAGCGCAGGATAAATGTGCGCCAAGCCTTACTGCGATCTTTGGGAGGCAGAATAAAAAAATGAACAGCCTGTGAAGAATTGGTTTTATTTTTTTTTTTATGCCGGCGCCTCATTGGCGACTTTATTCTTTGGGTCGGTGCGATTACAGCGATACCAGATTTATACCCTTTTTTATGTTTGACAGCTGTCACACACTAATAGACGCTTTTATTGCAAAAACTAGTTTTTGCATCACCATATTTGACAGCTATAATTTTTTAATATTTCAGTCGACAGAGTCATGTGATGGCTTGCTGTAATGTCACGTGTGACTGGATACACCGCCTCCAGCAGGGCGAATTTAAACAGAGTTAATGGAAACACCGGGGAAACCGTTACAATGGATGGCCCTGCAATAGGGAACGGGGAAGTGGAGACCTCCTGCACTCCCCTGAGTCAGTGTCCCTACACTCCTGACAATCCCTAGGCAGGTTCCGCACCTGGTGACGATCTGGATACCTCAAACCCCTAACTCGCCCTGCACCTATCCCTTTCTAGTGAACTGGATGGTGCAGAAACTAATCCCACCACTGCACTAATACACGCACAAGGAGAGTCACAAACAGGGAAAAACACCACTTAGCTTTCCTCTATTGCTATTGCTCCCAGCAACAGAGTACAACACCAAAGTTCAGCTTCACCCCTGAAGCTCGACACCTGAATTCAGCTTCTGCCTGAAGCTATTACACCAGAGCTCTCCTGAGCTGCCAGGAACGCCTCTCTGTAGTTCCTTCCTTCACCAGACTTGGTTGGAAATGAGCAATGTCACCAACAGTGAGACCACCTGCAACCCTTTATAGGTAGGATCCAGGGAATCACACCTGCTTCATAATCACGTGCAATAACACTAGCAGCCACCGGGGGCAACTAAACTAAAGTAACCAGAGTGTAATGACCCTAACGGCCACTGGGGGCAAAACTAGAACTGAAACAACCACAGTGTAATGACCCTAATGGCCACCGGGGGCAAAACTAACTTTAACAAACAGCTTAAAGGAAAAAAAAGGTTACTTGTGCAAAATCTCTTATAATCCAACCTGGATCATGACAGTACCCTCCCTCAATAAGGGGCCCCTGCACCCTCAAGACCGCTCTTCACCAAAAATAACCACCTACAGTGGGGATGCCCAGATCCAGAGTTTACCCCAACAACTACCTGAACTTCAGGTTTATGACAAACGAGCACCGCTGGTATTGGCAACGTATATTCCGGAGGCACCACCCATCTCCAAAGCGCCGATCTGGGGAACGAGTGGTATATGAGCAAGTTTGTGGGTATCTCCAGCTGGTAAATCTCCGGGCCAATGATGGCCGACACCAAATATGTCCCAATCACCTGAGAATTCCAGACCCCCGCAACACACTTCCACTGGATGTTTTTGGTGGCCTACCATACATGCTCGTTCACACACAGGTCCGGACCTGAATGTTTATTGCCACACATTCATTTGTCACAATACGGTGAACTCTTTCTGGAACTGACAACAGAGGCGTCCCCCTGTGTCACCACACTCACACCCCCGCAATTCACCAAGGGAAACACCACCCTCCAACCCCTCCTACTACGAGGTCTGCGCCTCTCAGGGTTGGCCAATGGTGAGGGTTGAGACTTGCCCCTTCTCTCCAGCAGCACCTCTGCTGCCCCCACTGGAGAGGAAGGGGACAAATGTAGAGAGACGGCAGAGACAGTAGCCCCTAGGCAGCAGCCCTCACACGACTGCTCCCAGCTGACTACTTCCCTACTCCGCCAATCTAAGACCGGGTTGTGTTTTTTAGACCAAGGGGGGCCAACAACGATAGGTGCTGGATTTCCCTCCAAAGCGTAGTATGACTGGGACTCATCATGATGTCCACTATGCAGCACAATGTCTTCTATGACTTGGTTTAACCCCCTGGCTCAGTGGGACAGAGTCAATGGCTTGGACCCTTATGGGTTTGTCTGGTGTCTCACACCTCAGACCATGAGTCTGGACAAACTGAGCATCCAGCAGACTGACTTCTGCTCCACTGTTAACAAGCACCGGTATGCCCTCAGGTACCTCGCCATCCACCACCTCTGCTGATATAGTACCTTCTGAGGGCGAGGAGGAAATATACACTCCCAGGTCATCTTCCTCCACATGACCAGGGGGACACGGCTTCTCTGATATTACCGAAGTTTCGGCGTGAGTGCCAAGGACTAAATCATTAGTCTGCTCACTACAGGGATGTACCCCTTCACCTTGGGGAACACCAGGCAGCACCATGGGGACACCAACTCCTCCCACCTGCCTGGGTACGTCCGCCTGTATAAGCAAGTCCTGCTCCCCAGCAGGGACTCCAAGGCGCATCTTCACCAAAGCTGCAAATGGACCTTCTAGTTGAGGTAGAGGGTAGGCCTCAGACCCATAATTCTGCTGCAGGTGCTGCTTAAACACATCATTCAGCTCCTCACTCATCTCAATGAGGATAGCAGTAACTGGTCACCGGTCTGAACTTAGCCCATGGCTCACCAGAGAAAAATGTTAGGGCTGGTGATAATGTAATGTCACGTGTGACTGGATACACTGCCTTCAGCAAGGCGAATTTCTATAACACCCGTGAACCTGGATACACTGCCTCCAGCAGGGCGAATTTAGACAGAGCTAAGGGAAACACCGGGGAAACCGTTACAATGGAGGGCCCTGCAATAGGGAATGGGGAAGTGGAGACCTCCTGCACTCCCCTGAGTCAGTGTCCCTACACTCCTGACAATCCCTAGGCAGGTTCCGCACCTGGCGACGAGCTGGATACCTCAAACCCCTAACTCGCCCTGCACCTATCCCTTTCTAGTGAACTGGATGGTGCAGAAACTAATCCCACCACTGCACTAATACACACACAAGGAGAGTCACAAACAGGGAAAAACACCACTTAGCTTTGCTCTGTTGCTATTGCTCCCAGCAACAGAGTACAACACCAAAGTTCAGCTTCACCCCTGAAGCTCGACACCTGAATTCAGCTTCCGCCTGAAGCTATTACACCAGAGCTCCCCTGAGCTGCCAGGAACTCCTCTCTGTAGTTCCTTCCTTCACCAGACTTGGTTGGAAATGAGCAATATTGGGACAATGGGACAGAGTCAATGGCTTGGACCCTTATGGGTTTGTCTGGCGTGAGTGAGACCACCTACAACTCCTTTATAGGTAGGAGCCAGGGAATCACACCTGCTTCATAATCACGTGCAATAACACTAGCGGCCACCGGGGGCAACAAAACCAAAGTAACCAGAGTGTAATGACCCTAACGGCCACCGGGGGCAAAAATAGAGCTGAAACAACCACAGTGTAATTACCCTAATCGCCACCGGGGGCAAAACTAACTTTAAGCAAACAGCTTAAAGGAAAAAAAAAGGTTACTTGTGCAAAATCTGTCATAATCCAACCTGGATCATGAAACTTGCTTTTTGTGGGACTAGCTGACGTTTTTATTGGTACCATATTTGGGCATATCACATTTTTTGATTTCTTTCTATTCCGATTTTCGGGGGACAGAATGATCAAAAACCAGCAATTCAGGAATTGCTTTTTGTTTCTTTTTTTATACCATTCCGTGTGTGGTAAAATTGGCTAAATATTTTTTCCAATAAATACATTTATTTATGTAAATACAAAGAAAACAATAAAAGTGCATATACAGTATTTGGTATCGCTGCATGCGTAACAACCCGCTCTGTAAAACTATACCACTAGTTAACCACTTTAGTGAACACTGTAAAATAATAAATAAAAAACGAGGCAAAAAATGCTTTATCATCATACCGCCGAAACAAAAAGTGCCATAAATCATGATCAAAAAGACGGATGTAAATAAAAATGTTACTGCTGAAAACGTCATCTTGCCCCACAAAAAACAAGCCACCAAACAGCTCCATCAGCTGAAAAATAAAAAAGATGAGAGAGGCCTGTAATTGACATCATAGGTAGACCACAACTATGAGAGTCAAAATGAGAAAACAAATCCATAAAATCACCTTGTCCGATTTGGCAAGATTTATTTTGCAAATTATGGTGGAAAATAAGTATTTGGTCACCTAAAAACATGCAAGATTACTGGCTCTCACAGACCTGTAACTTCTTCTTTAAGAGGCTCCTCTGTCCTCCACACATTACCTGTAGTGATGGCACCTGTTTGAACTTGTTAACAGTATAAAAGACACCTGTTCACAACCTCAAACAGTCACACTCAATACTCCACTATGGTGAAGACCAAAGAGCTGTTGAAGGACACCAGAAACAAAATTGTAGCTCTGCACCAGGCTGGGAAGACGGAATCTGCAATAGGCAAGCAGCTTGGTGTGATGAAATCCACTATGGGAGCATTAATAAGAAAATGGAAGACATACAAAACCACTGATAATCTCCATTGTTCTGGTGCTCCATGCAAGATCTCACCTCGTGGGGTGAAAATGATCACTAGAACGGTGAGCAAAAATCGCAGAACCACACGGCCGAACCTAGTGAATGACCTGCATAGAGCTGGGACCCCCATAACAAAGGCTACCATTAATAAAGCACTACACTGCCAGGAACTCAGTTTCTGCAGTGCCAGGAGTGTCCTCCTGCTTAAGTCAGTACATCCGGGCCCGTCTGAAGTTTGCTAGAGAGCATTTGGATTATCCAGAAGAGTATTGGGAGAATGCCATATGGTCTGATGAAATGAAAGTAGAACTGTTTGGTAGAAAGAAAACTTGTTGTGTTTGGAGGAGACAAAATGCTGAGTTGCATCCAAAGAACACCATAACTACTGTGAAGCATGGAGATGGCAACATCATGCTTTGGGGCTGCTTCTCTGCAAAGGGACCAATACAACTGATACGTGTACATAAAAGAATGAATGGGGCCATGTATTGTGAGATTTTGAGTGCAAACCTCCTTCCATCAGCAAGGGCATTGAAGATGAAACGTGGATGGGTCTTTCAGCATAATAATGATCCCAAGCACACGGCCAGGGCAACAAAGGAGTGGCTTCGTAAGAAGCATATGAAGGTCCTCGAGTGGCCTAGCCAGTCTCCTGATCTTAATCCCATAGAAAACTTTTGGAGGGATCTGAAAGTCCGTGTTGGCCAGTGACAGGCCCAAAACATCCCTGCTCTAGAGTAGATATGCATGGAGGAATGAGCCAACATACCACCAACAGTGTGTGCCAACCTTGTGAAGACTTACAGAAAATGTTTGACCTGTCATTGCCAACAAAGGATATACACTGCATGCAGAATTATTAGGCAAGTTGTATTTGAGAGGATTCTTTTTATTATTGAACAACAACTATGTTCTCAATCAACCCAAAAGACTCATAAATATCAAAGCTTAATATTTTTGGAAGTTGGAGTGTTTTTTTTTTAGATTTGGCTATCTTAGGAGGATATCTGTTTTTTCAGGTAACTATTACTGTGCAGAATTATTAGGCAACTTAATAAAAGCCAAATATATACCCATCTCACTTGTTTATTTTCACCAGGTAAACCAATATAACAACACAAAATTTAGAAATAAACATTTCTGACATTCAAAAACAAAAAAGAAATCAGTGACCAATATAGCCACCTTTCTTTACGATGACACTCAAAAGCCTTCCATTCATACATTCTGTCAGTTGCTTGATCTGTTTACGATCAACATTGCGTGCAGCAGCCACCACAGCCTCCCTGACACTGTTCCCAGAGATGTAATGTTTTCACTCCCTGTAGATCTCACATTTTATGAGGGACCACAGGTCCTCTATGGGGTTCAGATCAGGTGAACAAGGGGGCCATGTCATTATTTTTTCTTCTTTTAGACCTTTACTGGGCAGACACGCTGTGGAGTATTTGGATGCATGTGATGGAGCATTGTCTTGCATGAAAATCATCTTTTTCTTGAACGATACCGACTTCTTCCTGTACCACTGCTTGAAGAAGGTGTTTTCCAGAAACTGGCAGTAGGTCTGGGAGTTGAGCTTCACTCCATTCTCAACCTGAAAAGGTCCCACAAGTTCATCTTTGATGATACCAGCCCATACCAGTACCCCACCTCCACCTTGCTGGTGTCTGAGTCGGAGTGGAGCTCTCTGCCCTTTACTGATCCAGCCTCGGGCCAATCCATCTGGCCCATCAAGAGTCACTCTCATTTCATCAGTCCATAAAACCTTAGAAAAATCAGTCTTAAGATATTTCTTGGCCAAGTCTTGACGTTTTATCTTATGTTTCTTGTTCAAAGGTGATCATTTTTCAGCCTTCCTTACCTTGCCCATGTCTCTGAGTGTGGCACACCTTGTGCTTTTTGATACTCCAGTAACGTTGCAGCTCTGAAATATGGCAAAACTAGTGGGAAATGGCTTCTTGGCAGCTTGACGCTTGATTTTCCTCAATTCATGGGCAGTTATTTTGCGCCTTTTTTTATCAACACGCTTCTTGCGACCCTGTTGGCTATTTGCCATGAAACACTTGAATGTTCGGTGATCACGCTTCAAAAGTTTGGCAATTTCAAAACTGCTGCATCCCATCCAATTAAAGATGTGTCTGACAGGATATCAGGACTCTTCAGACCTACAGATGACTACCCATTCCTGCTACTACATGTGGGGACAAATGACACCGCAAGAAATGACCTGGAAACCATCTGCAGAGACTTTAAAGACTTAGGCAAGAAAGTGAAAGAACTGGGAGCGCAGGTGGTCTTCTCTTCCATCCTCCCAGTGGATGGCCATGGAACAAGGAGGTGGAATAAGATTTTGCAGGTGAACAACTGGCTACGTCGATGGTGCCGTCAGCAACGATTTGGATTTCTGGATCACGGAGTGAATTACTTATACGATGGACTACTTGCTAGAGATGGGGTGCACCTTACGAAGACTGGAAAGCATGTATTTGGAAGTCGCCTTGCTACACTTGTAAGGAGAGCTTTAAACTAGAACAACATGGGAAGGGAAGCAAAAGACCAGAAAAAGCCATACACCTGACAAATGCTATTGAGAACTCTGCTATTAGAAGTGGAAAGGAAGAACAAAGACGAAAGAATCTAATTAATAAAAATATTGGAGAAAGAGAAACCAATCACAAACTAAAATGCTTCTATACTAATGCACAAAGCATGGGCAACAAACAAGGAGAATTGGAACTACTAACACAGGAAAAGAAATATGATGTCATTGGAATCACTGAAACTTGGTGGGACAATACACATGATTGGAATACAAGACTAGAAGGATACAACTTATTTGCAAGAAACAGACTTGATAAACGAGGAGGGGGTGTCGCATTGTATGTTAGAAACACGTATATCTGCACAGAGATTGAAGCTTCAGAGACTGGGAGTTCTGTGGAAACTGTTTGGGTAAGAATACAAGGACAGAACAATGGAAAGGACACCATTGTAGGCATTTACTACAGGCCGCCTGTGCAAGCTGAAGATATGGATGAACTCTTTATGCATCAAATGGCCAAGTTCTCCAAAAAATATGACATAGTTGTCATGGGAGATTTCAACTATCCAGACATTTGTTGGGAATCTCTCTCAGGCAAAACTAACAGGTCAAGGAAATTCTTATCCTCTCTTGCTGACAACTTTATCTTCCAAAAGGTAAGGGAGAAAACAAGGGGAACTGCTACCTTGGATCTAATCCTTATAAACAGGGAGGAAATGGTTGAGGAGTTAAAAGTGGCTGGGACCCTAGGAGGTAGTGACCATGCTATTTTAGAATTTTGGATAACTAGAGGCGGAAGACCTGTGAAGACTCAGACGTCAAGGTTAGATTTCAGAAAGGCAGATTTTAAGGGATTCAGAAAGAGAATTGGAGGGATCCAATGGCTGGATATCCTAAAAGACAAAAATGTCCAGGAGGGATGGGAAGTCTTGAAAAATGAAATTCTCAAAGCACAGTTGTTAACAATTCCGAAAAGAGGGAAGAATAGGAAGCATTTAAGGAAACCAGGATGGATGAACACAGAACTTAAGCACATGCTAAAAAGGAAGAAAAAAATGTTTATAAAATGGAAAGAGGGAGGCATATCTAAAGAAGAATATAATGCTGTCTGCAGAACCTGCAAGGCACAAATCAGATTAGCTAAAGCTGAAAATGAATTGAGGCTTGCAAGAGATGTCAAAAACAATAATAAAGGATTTTGGGGATATGTCAAAAGTAAAAGAAAAGTCAAAGATGCTATAGGATTTTTACAGGATGAAAATGATGAAATGGTAAGACAGGATGTTGAGAAGGCTGAACTTTTAAATTCCTATTTTGCATCTGCTTTCTCTCAGAAAGGAAATGTAACATCAACTGTTATTCACTGTCCTATTAAGGGAATAGAAGAATCCAGGATATCTATAAACAGAAAGATAGTGAGGAAACACTTAGCTAACCTAAATGAATTCAAGTCTCCAGGTCCAGATGAATTACACCCCAGAGTACTGAAGGAGATAGCAGAAGAAATTTTTTAACCCCTCTCCATAATATTTGAAAATTCTTGGAGAACAGGAGAAGTGCCAGAAGACTGGAGAAGAGCAAATGTTGTTCCTATCTTCAAAAAGGGGAAGAAGGTGGACCCAGGGAACTATAGGCCGGTGAGTCTGACTTCTATACCAGGAAAGATCTTTGAACAAATTATTAAACAACATGTATGTCAATACCTGGATAAGAATGAAGTGATTAAACAGAGTCAGCATGGGTTTGTAACTAATAAGTCATGTCAGACTAACTTAATTTCCTTCTATGACGGTATTACTGATTGGGTGGATCAAGGAAATGCTGTAGATATAGTATATCTTGACTTCAGCAAAGCATTTGACAAAGTCTCTCATACAATCCTTATTGAAAAAATGACTATGTTATGGAATGGACAAGGCAACTGTTAGGTGGATTCATAACTGGCTTAGTGATCGGACCCAAAGAGTGGTCATAAATGGCTGCACATCCAGTTGGAAGAATGTCTCAAGTGGGGTACCACAGGGCTCTGTCCTGGGCCCTGTATTGTTCAACATCTTTATCAACGATTTAGATGAAGGAATTGAGGGTAAACTGATTAAATTTGCTGATGACACAAAGCTAGGAGGGATATCTAATACTAGAGAAGAGAGAGAGAGGATTCAAAAAGATTTAAATAAACTGGAGAAGTGGGCAGCAACTAACAGAATGGTTTTTAACAGGGAGAAATGCAAAGTACTACATCTGGGCAATAAAAATGAAAAAAGCATATATAGAATGGGAGGAATAGGGCTAAGTGACAGCACATGTGAAAAAGACTTGGGTATACTAATAGATCACAGACTGAATATGAGTCAACAGTGTGATGCAGCAGCAAAAAAGGCAAATGCAGTTCTAGGATGTATTAACAGAAGCATACAGTCTAGATCACGTGAAGTCATTATTTCCCTCTACTCCTCTTTGGTCAGACCTCATCTGGAATATTGTGTCCAGTTTTGGGCACCACATTTTAAAAAAGACATCAACAAACTGGGGCAAGTTCAGAAAAGAGCGAACAGAATGGTGACCGGTCTGCAAACCCTGTCTTATGAGGAAAGGTTGCAGGATTTGGGAATGTTTAGTTTGCAAAAGAGAAGACTGAGAGGAGACTTAATAGCTGTCTACAAATATCTAAAGGACTGTCACATTGTAGAAGGATCAACTTTATTCTCATTTGCACAAGGAAAGACTAGAAGCAATGGGATGAAACTGAATGGGAGGAGACACAGATTAGATATTAGAAAAAACTTTTTGACAGTTAGAGTGATCAATGAGTGGAACAGGCTGCCACGAGAAGTGGTGAGTTCTCCTTCAATGGAAGTCTTCAAACAGAGGCTGGACAGACATCTGACTGGGATGATTTAGCGAATCCTGCTTTGAGCAGGGGGTTGGACCAGATGGCCCAGGAGGTCCCTTCCAACTCTACGATTCTATGATTCTATGATTCTATGATTCTCTGCAAGACATCTCACAATTTTTGGCTTTTCAAAGTCCGTCAAATCTTTCTTCTTACCCATTTTGCCAAAGGAAAGGAAGTTGCTTAATAATTAAGCACACCTCATGTAGGGTGTTTATGTCATTAGACCACACCCCTCCTCATTACAAAGATGCAAATCACCTGATTTACATAATTGGCAGTTGGCTTTCAAGTCTATACAGCTTGGAGTAGGACAACATGTATAAAAGGATGATGTGATCAAAATATTCATTTGTGTAATAATTCTGCACACAGTGTATAACTAAATATTGAACATTTGTTAATGTCCAAATATTTAATTTCCACCATAATTTGCAAAATAAATCTTGCCAAATCAGACAAGTTGATTTTCTGGATTTATTTAATCATTTTGACTCTCATAGTTGGGGGTCTACCTATGATGTCAGTTACAGGCCTCTCTCAACTTTTTAATTGGGAGAACTTGCACAATTGCTGGCTGACTAAATACTTTTTTTCCACACTGTATATATTACATCAGATCGCTGATCTGACACTTTGCACAGCACAGTGTCAGATCAGCGATCTGACAGGCAGTGAAGGAGGCTTGCTGTCGCCCTTTAACAGACATTTTGCTACTATAAGTGAAGAGAATAAACTGGAAAGGACAAAAAGCGCAATAGGGTCTTATGAGGTATAAAATTATTAGTGGACATGCATATGCTCACCTGGTTCAGTTGTGTGCACACAACCACTGATAAGGCTTTGGGCTGCTGCAGACCCACGAGGTAAATCAGGAAACAAAACTGGAAGCAAATGGGTTAATTTGCACTGCCATCAAAAGGTCATGGTCTGTCCTGATGGAGAAGTTGTATGAATAAACCAAATACATTTGGATACTGCTTACTCACCCTTCTTTGGCGACAGTGCAGGTTAACCCTTTTGTTTCCAGTTTTGTTCACTACATAAATAACAGATAGTGGATGTGCATTTCTATGCATATAACTAAAACAATGCATGCTATTACAGAGGCTCTGTCAGCAATTCTATTATATTCTATAATGTTACAATATGTATCCGCTTCTTTAGCATTTTACAGTGGGAAATTGGTGACTGGGGCCACAAGAATGAAATCCCATATTATTTTAATATTGGCTTTTTAATTATTGAAATATTGTATTACTAAAAGAGATCCCTGTGCAAAAGATATGAGACCAGTTTCTATGTGCTGCTGTTGAGAATTTGTGGCACCAAGGGCACTCTCAATAACCTCCCAGTTTTGGCATGTCTTTGGAAAGTCTAGTGAAAGTCTTGCGTGACATTTTAAATAATCACTTTACTTGCTAAACTATTGTTTTTAGGCATGTGTCTTAAGAAAGATCCCTTATTGCGCATCTGGATGAAAGGCTGATGTAAACCATTAGATCTGCGTAGGGTATGACCTAAATGTCAGTACTTGAGGAATTATCTTGCTAATTCTGCACTACTGCTCAGTTTGCTTAATAGTAATTGACATATTAACTTTGAAAGTATCTGAGGGAAACGCAATCATTTACGTCAGCTACATAAGCAGAAAAATGCAACAACTCATTACATTTAACTCATAAGGTGCTGGAAGGAAGACGAAAGGTCATAGGATGGGAAACACAATATTTGTGTCATGGGAAGCCTAGGTAACTATAGGCTAAAACCCCGGGGCCCCTGTGGTGTCCCCCAGACTAGGTGAAACCCTGTCTGTCCCTCAACCCAGGGTTTACACTGAAGGTGTGCCTGCCTGGGCCTCCACCCTGTCCTCGTCTCCTGTCCAGCCCTAAGCTGAACCCACCACCCTCCACCCAGTGAGGAGACCAAACACCAGACCCCACAAATAAGTATGGACAGGGATAAAGGAAACGCACCACAATGCGTACACACAGGAGAATACAATAATGTGCAAGGGCAACCAAAAAATACAACACAGGGAGGCAAAATGGCAACAACGGAATATACTACACCAGAAACAGTATGCTCCTTAGACCACCACTTCAGACCGGTATCGCTAGCACAAGGCAAGAGCTATAGTCGGCGACGCCCATAGTCACGCAGGACAATTTAAAGACAGAGGGCGTGGCTGAGCCCTCAGCCAGAATGACAACCTGGTTAACCCAATCCAAGCCAGATCAGAAGAACAACCAGTGCCGCTGAGAACAAAGTGGTAGGATGGGGTATTACCGCTGTCTGCCGGACACCCTGGTGTGAACAGTGTTCGACATGACAGTACCCCGCCTTCTATGAGGGACCCCAGGAACCTCACAATGTCGAGGACCCGGCTTGTCCGGATGGTGGCGATGAAACACTGTAACCAGTCGGTCCGCATGTATGTCCAAAGCCAGCACCCAAGTCCTCTCCTCAGGACCATAGCCACGCCAGTGGACCAGGTACTGTAGAGTGCGACGCACTACCCGAGAGTCAACCACCTTGGACACCTCAAACTCCAACGTGCCATCCACCATGACTGGAGGTGGTGGCACGGGAGAAACATCAACAGCACCCACGACCTTCTTAAGTAACGCCTTGTGAAACACATTATGTATCTTGTATACGGCAGGTAACTCCAAACGAAATGCCACAGGGTTGATAATTGCGGAGATCCTAAACGGACCAATGAACCTGGGACCCAACTTAAGTGATGGTATTTTGAGTTTGATGCTCCTTGTAGACAACCACACCCAATCACCCACACACAGGTCCGGACCTGGCACACGTCTACCATCAGCCACACGTTTGTACCTAGAATCTACATTCAGCAAGCGCTGCTTTACTCTCCTCCAAACAGATGACAATTGTGCTCCCAACTAGTCCTCCTCAGGGACGCCCGCAGAGCACCCTTGGCGCAAGGTACAGAATTGGGGATGTTGACCATAAACACAAAAGAAGGGAGATTCCCCAGACGATTCCTGACAATGATTGTTTATCACGAATTCAGCCAGAGGAATAAACGACGACTACTCTTCCTGATTGTCAGACACAAAACAGCGTAAGTATTGTTCCAGGTTTTGGTTCATACGCTCCGTCTGCCCATTTGACTGCGGATGGAAAGCCGATGAATGAGACAATTTAATCCCTAGGCGTGAACAAAAAGCTCTCCAAAATTTTTCAACAAATTGTGTACCTCTATCAGATACAATGTCAGATGGGACACCATGAAGTCTGACCACCTCGCGAATAAATACCTGAGCAAGGATCTTCGCATTGGGCAAAGATGGCAAAGTAATGAAATGCAACATTTTAGAGAACCGATCAACTATTATCAGAATGACCGTGTTCCCAGCCGAGGAGGGCAAATCCGTAATGAAATTCATGGAAATCTCAGTCCATGGCTTACTGGGCACACAGAGAGGATGCAACGTGCCAGCAGGATGGGAGCGTGGTGTCTTGGCCCATGCACACGTGGTACAGGCTGACACATATGAGGCCACATCCTGCCGGATTTTGGGCCACCAAAAACGACGTGACACAAGTTCCAGAGTGCCCTTAACCCCTGGGTGGCCCACCAGGACAGTATCGTGATGTTCCCTTAACACCTTTAAGCGTAGGTGTAGTGGCACAAATGATTTATTAGGAGGGAGATCCGGCGGTACCTCCTCCTGAGCCTCAGCAATATCTGCCTCAACTTCTGTCGTGAGAGCCGAGACCACAACTCCCTTTTGGAGGATAGGCACCGGATCCTCACGTGGATCTCCACCCGGAAAACATCTGGACAAGGCGTCCGCCTTAGTATTCTTAGAACCTGGTCGGTATGTCACAAAAAAATTGAACCGGGTGAAGAATAACGCCCAGCGAGCCTGTCTGGGGGACAGGCATTTAGCAGACTCTAAATAAAGCAGATTTTTATGGTCTGTTATAACAGTAATCTGATGGACAGCCCCCTCCAAGAAGTGTCGCCATTCCTCAAATGCCAACTTGATGGCCAACAATTCCCTGTTACCAATATCGTAATTACGCTCAGCAGGGGACAGCTTCTTGGAGAAGTAGGCACACGGATGATATTTGCCCAAGGATGGACCCTGAGACAGTACCGCCCCCACTCCAACCTCAGGTGCATCCACTTCCACGGTAAATGGTAGGGAGACATCAGGCTGAACCAGGATGGGAGCTGAAGCAAAACTGTTTTTGAGGAATTCAAACGCGCACACAGCAGCCTCAGACCAGTCAGAAAAATTGGTACCTTTTTTAGTCATGTCGGTGAGCGGTATAGCAATCATTGAAAAATTCTTAATAAATTTCCTATAATAGTTGGAAAAGCCCAGAAATCGCTGAAGCGCCTTGAGATTATCAGGTCGATCCCACTGCAGCACCGCTTGCACCTTAGCGGTGTCCATTTTAAACCCTGAGGCGGAAATTACATAACCCAAAAAAGGTAATTCGTGGACGACAAATACACATTTCTCAAGCTTGGCATAGAGCTTGTTCTCCCTGAGCAACTGCAATACCTGCCTAACATGCTCTATGTGTGCATCACGGTCGCGTGAGTAAATAAGAATGTCATCAAGGTATATAATAACAAATTTCCCCAAGAGATGAGAAAAGACATCATTTATGAAATGTTGAAATACTGCTGGCGCGCTCGTCAACCCAAATGGCATCACCAAATTCTCAAAATGACCCTCAGGGGTATTAAATGCCGTCTTCCATTCATCCCCTTGACGGACTCTTATGAGATTGTACGCCCCCCTGAGGTCAAGCTTGGAAAACCATTTGGCACCAGACACCTAGTTGAACAAATTGGGTATCAGTGGCATCGGGTATGGGTCACGAACTGTAATCTGGTTGAGTTCCCTGAAATCCAGACACGGGCCTAATCCGCCATCTTTCTTCTTGACAAAGAAGAACCCTGCCGCCAATGGAGATGATGAAGGCCTGATGTGCCCTTTGCTTAGACTTTCTGCAATGTATTCTTTGAGAGCTTGCCTTTCAGGACCTGAGATATTAAACATTCAGACTTTCGGTAACTTGGCCCCCGGTTTTAACCTAATAGCACAGTCATAGGGTCGGTGCGGTGGCAGCTCTGAACAACCTCTTTCAGAAAATACATCAGCAAAATCCAGCAGTGGCTCCGGGATGCTGGGAGTCACAGCGGAGATACACGTGGCCAGACAACTCTCCTGGCAATATCTGCTCCACTGGATTATGTCCTGGGTTTTCCAATCAATCACCGGATTGTGCATAGACTACCATGGAAACCCCAGAACTACCTGAGCAGGTAAATTACTGAGCACCTTACATGTTACCCGCTCAGAATGTAGGACCCCAATGTGGAGTTTTACATCAGCCACAAACTCTTTAATCTCCCCTTGTGGGAGAGGGGAGGCATTGATGGTAACCACCCGGATAGGATTAGGCAGCTTTTCCACCTTAAATCCCGCTGTAGGCGCAAACTTTTCATCAATAAGATTAGCGGCTGAACCACTATCTACAAATACAGTAATTGACAGCTCTTGGCCCCTGATTACTACCTTGGCAGGGAGCATACACTGGGAGACCACCATGGAGGATATGCAAAGGCTCAGACTAGACTCCTCCAAACCCTCTGAGCCTAGCAGTTTTCCGCCGGCACGTCTTTGTTAGGTACCAGGGGGCAAGCATTAATAAATTGTACTTTTTTGCCACAAAAAAACAGACCCCTTGCTTTCTGGGCAAGGGACATTTATGCTTGTTATTATGTGTATGTGATATACCAGCGATCTGCATAGGTTCCATGGATTCACCCGAGGCAACCTCACCAGAAACTGCCCCCCCACAGGCAATGTCTCCTGCGACCTCTGACGAAAGCAGCGATCAATGCGTACTACAAGCACCATAGCAGCCTCCAGAGAGGCGGGAGTCTCATACATTAGCAGAGCTTGTTTAACCCTTCCAGAAACCCCATGCAAAAATTGACTCCTTAGTGCAGGGTCATTCCATTGAGTGTCCACAGCCCAGCGACGAAATTCCGTACAATAATCCTCCGCCAGTCGCTCACCCTGGAGTAGAGAGCGTATTTTAGACTCTGTTAACGCCAGTCTGTCAGGATCGTCATAGATTAAACCAAGAGCAGAAAAAAAAGATCTACAGACTCAAATGCAGGTGAATCAGAAGGTAGTGAAAAGGCCCATGCTTGTGGATCACCACTCAGCAAGGAAATTACCAAGCCCACACGCTGAGCCTCATTTCCTGAGGAGAGTGGACGCATACGAAAATACAATTTGCAGGATTCACGAAATACAACGAACTTACAGCGATCACCAGAAAATCGTTCAGGGAGAGGTAACTTGGGTTCAGCTGCCCTGACTGCTGCCTCAGTTTGCACAGCAGGAACTGACAGGCCTTGTTGCTGCACCGCCCCCCTCAGTTCAGTGACCTGTATGGACAGAGCCTCCAGCTGCTTGGTTATGGAGACTATAGGATCCATGGTAAATAAAATTTGGGCCGACTATAATGTCATGGGAAGCCTAGGTAACTATAGGCTAAAACCCCAGGGCCCCTGCGGTGTCCCTCAGACTAGGGGAAACCCTGTCTGTCCCTCAACCCAGGGTTTACACTGAAGGTGTGCCTGCCTGGGCCTCCACCCTGTCCTCGTCTCCTGTCCAGCCCTAAGCTGAACCCACCACCCTCCACCCAGTGAGGAGACCAAACACCAGACCCCACATATAAGTATGGACAGGGATAAAGGAAATGCACCACACCGCGTACACACAGGAGAATACAATAATGTGCAAGGGCAACCAAAAAATACAACACAGGGAGGCAAAATGGCAACAACGGAATATACTACACCAGAAACAGTATGCTCCTTAGACCACCACTTCAGACCGGTATCGCTAGCACAAGGCAAGAGCTATAGTCGGCGACGCCCATAGTCAAGCAGGACAATTTAAAGACAGAGGGCGTGGCTAAGCCCTCAGCCAGAATGACAACCTGGTTAACCCAATCCAAGCTGGATCAGAAGACCAACCAGCGCCGCTGAGAACAAAGTGCTAGGATGGGGTATTACCGCTGTCTGCCGGACACCCTGGTGCGAACAGTGTCAATTTGCCTAATGTCTCAATAATTGATTATTGTGACAGTAAAGATTATAAATTGTCACAATGTGATGTATGTTAGGGTAGGGGCGTACACAGAAAGATAAAGACCCCTGTGCGAGAACAATAATAATAATAAATTTTATTTCTATTGCGCCGACTTATTCCAATGTATGGGCTTTTCCAATAGGTTATCATAATGCACAATTCCACCTGCTTTGGAGGTGGTAGTGGGACCTTATCTCATGGGCCCCTGTGCAGCTGCACAAGTTGCACCAACGGTGTGTCCGCCCTTGTGTCAGGGATGCTTGAATGACATGTAGACATACCTGCACATATCTCATTGTAAATGTAGATGTTTTGGGGTGCAATTTCTTGCTGGGTTATAAAGCAAGACTAAACTAGCTTATGCTTTATTGCTGCCGGGCAAAGCTTTCCAGGACTGTACGTAATGCATAAGGAAACCGTCCTTCCTGTTTCTAAAGTTGTTAATTATCGGAGAAGCAATTGCAATGTTTTTTTTATTCCACTTGGAAGGCACTTAAATGATACACAAGCTTTTGGTTTGAGACTGTGTGGTGCTTTATGGCCTACACTGAACATTGTGCTCTTACCCTGGTGATCTATAGTTCATTCTGTCTTTATGGAACGCTACATTCACTCAACAACTTTATTATTGCCGAGCTCAGTAAGAAAACTGTTCCATAGTTCTATAGTTTGTCAGCTGAATGGTCATACAGCTGCAAAATAACTGCTAGGTTTAGTCGTGGACAGACACACACAGCATCAATACAATTAATATGTAGACTAATAAAAATAACTCCAGCCAAATACTGAATTACACACCAGTATACAGGATTGCTATAGAAGCGTATAGGAAGTGCAGGCGAAGATTAAATAAACATGTATAAAGAATTGGTACAAGATATTTACACATGAAAAATACTGTATTATAGGCAACACAAAATGTCCACAGGGCCATAAAGATATACAGTATACATAAAATGTATTCTGGATATACAATGGGGAATATAAGTATTGATACACGGCCAATTTTGCAAGTTTTTCCACCCACAAAAAATGTAGAGTTCTGTAATTTTTCTCGTATGTTCACTTCAAATAAGTGAGACAGAATTTAGAAATAAAAACCAGAAAATCACATTGTATGATTTTTAAATAATTTAATAGCATTTTATTGAATGAAATAAGTGTTTGATCACCTACCAACAAGCAAGAATTCTGGCTCCCACAGACCTGCTAGTTTTTCTTTAAGAAGTCCTCCTACTCTGCACTCATTATCTGTATTAATTGCATGTGTTTGAACTCATTACCTGTACAAAAGACACTTATCCACACACTCAATCAATCAATCACACTTCAACCTCATCAGTATGGCAAAGACAAAAGAACTGTCTAAAGACATCTGGGAAAAAGTTGTAGACCTGCACAAGGCTGGGATGGGCTATAGGATAATAGGCAAACAGCTTGGTGAGAAGGCAACCACTGTTGGCACAATTAGTAGAAATTGGAAGAAACACAAGATGACTGTCAATCTTCCTCAGTCTGGGGCTCCATGCAAGATCTTGACTTGTGGGGTAAAGGTGATTATGATAAAGGTCAGGTATCAGCTCAGAACACACACAGGAGGACATGGTCAATGACCTGAAGACAGCTTGGACCCCAGTCTCAAACATTGCCATAAGTAGCACACTACGCCGTCATGGAGTAAAATCATACAGTGCACGCAAGGTCCCCCTGCTCACACAACCACATGTCCAGGCCTGTTTGAAGTTCCCCAGTGACCATCTGGATGATCCAGAGGAGGTATGGGAGAAGGTCATGCAGTCAGATGAAACCAAAATAGAACTTTTTGGTATCACCTCCACTCACAATGATTGGAGGAAGAAGATGAGCACAACTCCAAGAGCATCATCCCAACTGTGAAGCATGGTGGGGGATTCATCATACTTTGGAGGTGTTTTTCTACAAAGGGGATAGGATGACTGCACTGTATTGAAGAGAGGATAGATGGGGTCATGTATTGCGAGATTTTGGCCAACAACCTCCTTCCCTCAGTAAAAAAAATGAACATGGGTCGTGGCTGGGTCTTTCACATGACAATGACCTCATCTAAGGAGTGGCTTCATAAGAAGAATTTCAAGATCCTGGAGTCCCCAGACCAGAATCCAACAGAAAATCTTTGGGGGGAGTTGAAACTCAAAGTTGTCCAGCAACAACCCAAAACGTGAAAGATCTGGAGAAGATCTGTTTGGAGTAGTGGCCCAAAATCCCTGCTGTAGTGTGTTAAAACCTGGTCAAGAACCACAGGAAACGTCTGACTTTTGTAATTGCAAACATAGCTTTCTGTTCAAAATATTAAGTTCTGTTATTCTATTGTATCAAATACTTATTTCATGCAATGAAATGCAAATTAACTACTGTATGCAAAAATAAATCTTATACTGTGATTTTCTGGATTTCCGGTATTTACCTACATGCAACCTTCGATCCTCTCAAGATCTCCTTCTCTACTCCCCTCTTATCTCTTCTTCCCACAACCGCACACAAGACTTCTCCCATGCTTCCCCCCAAACTCTGGAACTCTCTACCCGAGCACATCAGACTTTCACCTACCACGGAAACCTTCAAAAGGGACCTGAAGACCCACTTCTTCTGGAAAGCCTACAACCTGCAGTGACCCTCAGTCTACTGAACTGTCGCACAACCAGCTCTGCTCTACCCTCTCCTAGTGTATCCTCACCCATCCCCTGTAGACTGTGAGCCCTTGCGGGCAGGGTCCTCTCTCCTTTTGTACTAGTGCATGCCTTGTATTGCTCATGTTTATTGTAATTGTCTTTGTATGCTCCTTTTTGACATGTAAAGCGCCATGGAATAAATGGCGCTATAAAAATGAATAATAATAATAATTTTTTTTAGATTTCTGTCTCTCACAGTTGAAGTGTATCTATGATAAAAATTACAGACCTCTCCATTCTTTTATAGGTGGTCAAACCTGCAATATCGACAGTGTATTAAATATTTATTTTCCCCACTATATAACATTTTGAAACTTGATGCAGCATAAGCCTTTGACCTTGACAATTCAGGTGTCGAGTTACACTTTTTTCTATCATAGTATTTGCATCATGTAACATTTGAAGGAGTATGCCCATCTCAAAAAATATGCCATGATTTAATTATTGCTGGGGACTATCCTCTGTGATCCTCATTGATCCCAAGAAACAAAGTAGTGACATAAACTCTTCAGAATTTTTCCAAGGGTTCCATTTAAGTGAAGGAGCCACCTGGAGTTCCCTGCACAGATGGCTGATGACTGGGTTAGCACAAACCGTGAAAGAGCTCCAGATTTAACCCCTTAGTGACAGCCAATTTAGTACTTAATGACCAAGCCATTTTTTACAATTCTGACCGCTCTCAGTTTATGAGGTTATAGCTCTGGAATGCTTCAATGTATCCCACTGATTCTGAGAATGTTTTTTCATGACAGATTGTACTTCATGTTAGATGTAAAATTTCTTCAATATGACTTACATTTATTAATGAAAAAAATGGAAATTTGTGAAATTTTTTTAAAATTTTGAAAAATATTCAGAATTGAGAGTCCTCAGTGGTTGATACTTTTTAATGGCTAGCTGAAAAGATGGTAACACATTGCAAGCTTTCGAGACTACCCAGGTCTCTTCTTCAGGCTGA
Organism: Dendrobates tinctorius; assembly: GCF_039654945.1. Classification (NCBI taxonomy): domain Eukaryota; kingdom Metazoa; phylum Chordata; class Amphibia; order Anura; family Dendrobatidae; genus Dendrobates; species Dendrobates tinctorius. The sequence goes on from NW_027361692.1 coordinate 14,932,515, forward strand.
AGAGACCCGAGTAGTCTCGAAAGCTTGCAATGTATTACCATCTTTTCAGTTAGCCATTAAAAGGTATCAACCACTGAGGACTCTCAATTCTGAATATTTTTCTATCTACTGGCTAACACGGTACAAAGATATACATCTTTCCTGTATTTAAAATTTTGCAATTTCCAAACTTTTAATTTTTGTGTCCTTAAATCAGAGAGTCATATCGCACAAAATAGTTAATAAATAAAATTTCCCTCATGTCTACTTTATATCAGCACAATTTTGGAAATAAGGGTTAAAAGTTGACCAGCGATTTCTTACTTTTCCAACAAAATTTACAAAAGTATTCTTTTAGGGACCACCTCACATTGAAGTGAGTTTGGGGTGTCAATATAATAGAAAATACCCAAAAGTGACACCTTTCTAAAAACTGCACCCCTCAAGGTCTGCAAAAGCACATTCAGGTGCTTCATGAGAACTAAAGGCATTTATGCAGGGGGGCATTTTTGTACATGTAATCTAAGTACATGTATCAAAGTACGCTGGCAGTTATAACATGGCAGTTAGACAGGGCAGGAGACATGTAAGACAAATAAATAAATGTATTCCCTGTACATTTGGGCTACCGCAAATATTTACCATATGCATTTGTCTAATTTATATCCTGGCCGCTGCATTTACACACATCCACCGCCCTGGTATTAACTCTCTACACTCCGTCCATATTGGCCCCTCACTCCTTTCCTCTCCTATGAATAGCACTCACGCTCTTTTCACATTGCTACACAGCACAGATCCATTCAGTCCCACCATTCAACATCAGAGACGCTCTCACAAGTGATTTGTGTTAACCATCTGCTCACTCTCTCTATCCTCCTTCTCCTAGTTGCAGGAGACATTGCTCCCAACCCTGGTCCCCCATGTTATAGAAAGTCAAACCCCCCAACTGCTACACTCAGAAACCCCTCTAATCTTATCAATATTCCCTGCCTGCCATCTGTCTCTCTTAATTGTGCCCTTTGGAATTCTCGCTCAGTGTGTAACAAACTCTCCTTCATTCATAACTTTTTCCTTTCTAATTCTCTTAACCTTCTGGCTTTTACTGATACCTGGATCCAGCAGTCAGACACTGCCGCTGCTGCTGCTCTTTCATATGGTGGACTACACTTCTCTCATACCCCAAGATTAGACAATAGAGCAGGTGGAGGCGCTGGTCTGCTCCTATCATCAAAATGTACCTTTCAGGTTATCCCTCAAGTACCCTCACTTGTCTTCCCTTCTTTTGAGGTCCATGCCGTCAAACTCTACACCCCCTTCTCCATGCGAGTGGCGGTGGTATATCGTTCTCCCGGCCCCTCCCATCAGTTCCTGGATTATTTTGCCACTTGGCTTCCACATTTTCTCTCCTGTGACATCCCTAACCTCATCATGGGCGATTTCAACATCCCCATTGCTCTTCCCCTCTCCCCATCTGCTACTCACCTTTTATCTCTAACCTCCTCATTTGGCCTTTTGCAGCTTACTAATTCTCCAATGCATGAAGATGGAAACTCCCTCGACTTGGTCTCCTCTTGGCTTTGTGCAGTGGATGATTTTGCAAACTCCCCTCTCCCGCTCTATGACCACAACCTTCTTTCATTCTCTATCAAGAACTGCCAGGCTGCTCAGGTCACCCCCACTGTCCATATTTATAGAAACATACAGGCCATTAACTCCCAGAAACGTATGAAGAACTTGCAGTCTTCATTGGTCCCTATCTCCTCCCTCTCATGTCCTGATTCTGCATTGAAGCATTACAATGAAACACTTCAAAGTGCCCTGGATGAATTTGCTCCTCCTATACATAGAACACCACAACACAGACGGCGACAACCCTGGCACACCCTGCAAACACGTTTCCTGCAGCGGTGTTCCAGGTGCACCGAACGTCTGTGGAGAAAATCCAACCTACCAGAAGATTTCATCCATTATAAGTTTATGCTTCGAACATACAGCTGTGCCCATCACCTCTCAAGACAAACCTATTTCAACACCCTCATCACTTCACTGTCCAATAATCGTAAATGTCTCTTTGACACTTTTCATTCTCTACTCAACCCAAAAGAACAGACCCCAACCACGGCGCTTCGAGCTGACGATCTGGCCAATTACTTCAAATAAAAAATTGACCAGATCCGACAGGAAATTATCTCCCAATCCCCTCATACCATGCACTATCCTCCCTCCCCCACTGCATCTAGCTCACTTTCTGATTTTGAACCAGTCACAGAAGAAGTAAGCAGGCTCCTTGCATCTTCTCGCCCAACCACACGCACCAGTGACCCATTTCCGTCACATCTACTCCAGCCCCTTTCCCCTGCTGTCACCCCTCACCTAACTAAAATATTTAACCTCTCTCTCTCTTCTGGTATATTTCCCTCCTCATTTAAGCATGCCGTCATACATCCACTACTTAAAAAAACATCTCTCGACCAAAACTGTGCCGCTAACTATAGATCTCTCTCTAATCTTCCCTTCATCTCTAAACTCCTGGAACGCCTGGTCCTCTCCCATCTTATCCGCTATCTCTTTGATAACTCTCTTCTCGACCCTCTCAATCCGGTTTCCGCTCTTTACACTCTACTGAAACTGTCCTCAGTAAAGTCTCTAATGATCTACTAACAGCTAAATCAAATGGTCATTACTCCATGCTAATTCTCTTGGATCTCTCTGCAGCATTCAACACTGTGGATCATCAGCTCCTTCTCACTATGCTCCATTCCATTGGCCTCAAGGACACCATTCTCTCCTGGTTCTCCTATCTCTCTGACTGCTCCTTTACTGTATCTTTTGCTGGCTCCTGCTCCTCTCACCTTCCCCTTACTGTTGGGGTTCCTGAAGGATCAGTCCTAGGCCCCCTCCTCTCCTCTTTGTATACTGCCTCTATTGGTCAAACAATCAGTAGATTTGGTTTCCAGTACCATCTCTATGCTGACGACACCCTATATGTTTCTTCTCCTGACATCACGCCAGCCTTTCTAGAAAACACCGGCGATTGTCTAAATGCTGTGTCTAACATCATGTCCTCACTATATCTGAAACTGAACCAGTCAAAGACTGAACTCCTTGTGTTTCCTCCCGCTACTAATGTACCTATACCCGACATTGCCATTTCTGTGTGTTGTTCCACTATTACTCCCCAGCAACATGCCCGCTGTCTTGGGGTCATACTTGACTCCAAGCTTTCCTTTGTCCCCCACATACGATCACTGGCTCTCTCTTGTTATCTGCACCTCAAAAACATTTCTAGAATTCGACCTTTTCTTACTTTTGACTCTGCAAAAACTCTGACTGTTTCTCTTATTCATTCTCATCTCGACTATTGTAACTCCCTTTTAATCGGTCTCCCTCTTACAAAACTCTCCCCCTCTCCAATCTGTCTTGAATGCTGCTGCCAGGATCATATTCCTCGCCAATCGCTGCACCGATGCCTCTACCTTGTGCCTGTCATTACACTGACTACCCATCCACTCCAGAATCCAGTACAAACTTATTACCCTCACCCACAAAGCTCTTCATGGCTCAGCACCACCCTACATCTCCTCCCTTGTTTCAGTATACCATCCTACCCGCATTCTCTGTTCTGCTGATGACCTGAGGTTAGCATCCTCAAAAATCAGGACTTCCCACTCCCTTCTCCAAGACTATACACGTGCTGCGCTAATTCTTTGGAATGCACTTCCCAGGTCAATATGAGTAGTCCCCAATCCCCACAATTTTAAGTGTGCCCTCAAAACGCATTTATTTAGACTGGTCTATCACCTCAACACATTAACCTAATCTATCCCTGTGTGGCACAGCCAACAGTTTTACCATAACTAGGTTCCCCGCATCATGTTCCCACATGCTTTATGCATCCATTAGCCCTCTGTGTCTGTTCTGCTACACACTTAACATTATGGCTGGTCCATACAATCAGAGCAAATGTTACCACCCACCTTTCGTGTCTCCCCTTTTTTCCTCATAGATTGTAATCTTGCAAGCAGGGCCCTCATTCCTCTTGGAATTTGTTATAATCTATGTGATTATTGTTATGCTGTAATGTCTATTGTCTGTACAAGTCCCCTCTGAAATGTAAAGTGCTGCGGAATATGTCGGCGCTATAGAAATAAAATTTATTATTATTATTATATTATTAACTAAAGCAATGTGGAAGGAAAAAATTAACATTTTACTTTTTTCACAAAAAATTTACTTTGGAACCAATTTTTTTATTTTCCAAGGGTATCAGTAGAAAATGGACCACAAAATTTGTCGTGCAATTTCTCCTGAGTACTCTGATACCCCATATGTTGGGAAAAGCCACTGTTTGGGTGCATGGCAGGGCTCAGAATGGAGGAAGTACCGTTTGACTTTTTGAACGCCAAAATGGCTGGAAACAACAATGGTGGCGCCATGTCACGTTTGAGGTCCCCTGATGTACCTAAACAGTGGAAACCCCCCAATTCTAACTTCATCCCTAACCAAAACACACCACTAACCCCAATCCCAACCCTAACCATAACCCTAACCCCAACACACCCCTAATCCCAACCCTAACCAGAACCCTAACCACAAACCTAACCCTAACATACCCCAACCCTAATCCCAACCCTAAGTATAATCCCAACCATAACCACAACTCTAACCCTAGCCAAATCCTAGCTTTAGCCAAACCCTAACTTTAGCCAAACCCTAACCCTAACCCCAACCGTAACCCTAGTCCAAGCCTAACCGTATCTTTAGCCCAACCCTAACCCTATCTTTGGCCCAACCCTAACTTTAGCCCAACCCTTACCGTAACTTTAGCCCAACCCTAACCCTAACTTTAGCCCATCCCTAACCCTAACTTTAGGCCAACCCTAACCTTAACTTTAGCCCAAGTCACTTTAGCCCAAGTCACTTTAGCCCAACTCTAACCCTAATGGAAAAATGGAAATAAATACATTTTTTTATATTTGATTCACTATGTTTATTATTTTGATCATTGTGATAGGGTCTATCACTGGGATCAAAATGAACCAATAGGAAAAATTCCTATTGCTGCCGGGTGCTAGCCCTCAGATCTCGGCATGCACTGTGCATGCACCCGCCATTCTCTCCTAGAAGAAGATGATGGCAGCCCAGGGGACTTCACAGTGTTTGCAGGGACAATGGAGGTACCGGGGGATCAGGAACCCTATTTCTCTCTCCTCTGATATGCGATCACACCAGAAGAGAGAGAAATTAAATGGGAAATCTGACTTTTTTTGCGGTCGCTGTTATACCGTTAATAACAGTGATTGCAACACCGGGGTCAATAAAAACCAACCCGTAATCATGTTCTCTGGGGTCTCAGCCACCCCCGGTAACCAAGAGAAATTCTGACTCTGGGGGTCGCTATACCCTTATTCCTCAGCGCCATTAAAAAGCGGCTCTGTGGTTTAAGTGCCCAGTTAAAAGGCTTATCGACGGTCGTTAAGGGGTTAAGCAACACAGTGACCCCTTTATTTACAGGATTGAGGTGTGCATCACAGAAATCATTAAATAGAATCAGTCAGCCAGATTTTACATCCCAAACTATGTTAGCTCTTTAAAGGACAAGTCTAGCAATACCTTTCCATGGCTAGTCTGTTCCTCCCTTACTGAGTTATCAGTGTTTGAATTGACATGCAAATTAGGTTGCAGACCTGAAGCTCCTGTCAGTCCAACTCTATTCCCTAGGCAGCGTCGCCTCGTCTCTAGCATATTGCTAAGATATTAGAGATGATATATATACACAGAGAAACACAGAGTGATTGAATCTAGGCCCAATTAGAAAAATAACAAAATTTTTATTATCACAAATAAATACAATAATTATCCATAGCAAAATTGCACATAAATGCAAGGGGGAGCATTGTATTCTTGGCTGTCTTGGACGAATGGAACTGCTACTGTCCCTTCTTCTGTTCTGGTCATGTAGCTGCAGCAGAACTGGATCTTTATGAAGACTTCATCCTGCTTTGGACTTTTTTATGTGATCCTAAATAATTTCTTATTTCCCCTCCCCCTTCCCTCTTTCTGTTTATTCACAGGAGGTTACTTTGGATTGATGTTTTATAATTATTAATCTAAATGTAGTGGGGGACCTGTATTAATGTATTTATGAGTTTGATGAATATTTAACTGCTTTTGCAGCTACTCTGTACTGGACAATAGGGCCGTAATTGTCCCTGATTGGTGTCTATTTGTTTTATACCTTTACATATGCACTTTGCACTTTTCAGGTTGTATCCACGCATTCAGATTGTGGCTGTGCACATGCGGTATGTGCCCCCCATGTGTCCTCCCCATGGGGTGGGCGCCCTTTGAGCCTGTGGCGCAGGTGCTGTGGCTTTACGCCCCCGCGCGTGCGCCCCAGTGCCGGGCGCCTGTCGGCATGCTGGAGGATCTGGCGGTGGCACGGCGCACGCGCCGCTATGGCCACTCTGATTGGTCCACTTACATCACGTGCTGTGGCATGTGACGGTTACCTTGGATACAAAAGGTCCTTTGCCTGACTAAGCCGCATCTCCTTGAGAAAGCGCTCTTTGGCAGCGCGAAACGAGTGTCAGGGATCCTTCCACTGTTCGAGGTACCTGCGCACGTTTAGGTAAGCTGTCCTTTTGTTCTAATCTCTGCCACTATGGTGCGATAATATTGCATATGGGACTGTTTACCGCTACTCCTCCTTACTACATATAGCTAGCCTTTTGGACTTATTGTCCTTCTTAGACCTACTATGGTGGTGATTGTTCATGAATATAGGCAGTGATTCTATTTTTGCATGCCATCTGAGCTCTTCATAGAGCGTGGTGTAGTATTTTTTGTTTTGGTGCAGCAGGTTATGTGTTATTCCCCCCTTGCTCCCCCGTCTGGGTTTTGGTGTCATCCATTTATGTGCAATTTTGCTATGGATAATTATTGTATTTATTTGTGATAATAAAAATTTTGTTATTTTTCTAATTGGGCCTTGATTCAATCACTCTGTGCTTCTCTGTGTATATATATATGCTTATGGAGTGGAACTACCTACTGCTATGGCGGGCTATGACTATAGGTTACCGCCATTAATGCTGTATAAAGGATTGGGCTCTTTTGTGTTATTGATATTAGAGAAGAGCAAAACAGGCAAAACTCAAATTCATGTGTTATTCTCTACATATTTTTATGTGGTCTGTTTTTATGCACTATATTCTGCCTAGACTCTAGAGCAGTACAAACAAAACTTATACTCACCTTACCACTCACTTCTCTGGCCTCTCCACTCCTCATATCACCTGTCAGGTCCTCATTACATCTTCTCATGCCCACCGCAAGTGCGGAAATCCTGGGGCCTCTCACTCTGAGCCAGGAAAGCTAACAAGGTCATGACGTCAGGACATGCGTTGTGACATTGTGCATGCATGTGCAGAATGTTCACAGGCCTCATTAAATCCTGAAGTCCCAGCTCAGTGTGAGACACCCAGAGAATTCAGCACTCCAAGGGGAGATCAGAAGATGTGGTGAGGACCAGACAGGTACGGAAAGGTTCGTTCATTAAAAGGTTTTTTTAAAAATTTTTTTCACCTTTTCAATTGCCCTTTACAGTCTAGAAAACTGATAGCCAGCGAATGCCATTTTCACTGAATCCTTGAGGAAGGGAATAACAGAAAAAAATGCATTTAGGCAAATGTAGATTTATGGAAAATTTGAGTAGAATTCAATTTAACTTGAATTTATTTGTACATTTGCTAATTTTTTTAAAGATATCACTTTATAAATTGAATGCAGAAAATCCCATTAAATTATATCTTAGCAATATGCAATCACCTACAAAATAAATAGGCTAATAAAGCAACCTTTACTATATTGGTCCCTGAACTGAAATTAAAGGAATGATGCCCTCACAATGTGCATGTAGTTGTTTTTGCTGTGTCTCTCATGTGGAGGTAATCATTAATTGCCCACTAGCTGCTCCAGTATCCTAATTATCACATGTCATTTACAATACTGATGTCTTCTTGTAAGGTTCACCAGGCTGAGAATCACTTTTGTGATCCCTAAAAACATTGAATGCAGTAACCTTCTTTGTGTGTATGATGTTTCAGCTTGCTCTCACTTTCCCAGGTGGCCACCTACTTCTAGATGACATGGAACTTGGGATCCTTTGCATATTTCAGGGACAAAAAGATTCCAGTTTACAAAAATAAATATTTATGTACTGTAGAACTTGATTGACTCATTCAGCACATTCAGTACATTTAGATGATAGTAGTTACAATGCATATAAAATGCATCTCATGCTGCTAACAGAGGTACAAGCTTCTTGGTGTTGGCACAATACTTCAGAAATATGTATGGGGTCAGCTGTTATGAATGGGTCACCGAGGAGAAAAAAACAAAACAAGCTAAGTCACAGAAAACCAGAGAGGTTGGTAACTATGCAGATTGCAGATCCCTGATCTTAACCACACAACTAGCAGCAGCTGTGGAGCGTACCTACGATGATCCTAGACGCTTAGTCACAGTCGGAGAACTACATAAGCCTGAAGCAAGAAAAGGGGAAAACTAATTGCCCCAGAGCAGACCCCAAAGGAAAGACAGCCCCCACACATGTATTGACGGTGAAACAAGATGAAAGCACAAACATAGGCAGGAAAATAGGCTGAGCAAACAATGGGGCCCAAACTAACTAATAATTGATAAAAAGCAAATTGGCAAATACAGGTAAATAAGAGTGGAAATTCAGCACAGCCCCAGCCAGGGCTGGCTGACCACACAAAAAACTGAATAGACCAACAAAATCAAGTGTGAACACTAGCAGAAAAACTTAGCTTTAGATGACTGGAACAGAGATGAAAATCAAGACCTGACAAGCCAGAAGGAATCACCAGCACCAGAATAGGGCGTCGGCTGTCTTAAATCCAGTCTGAGATTCCTGAGGTCCAATCTTCATCCTCCTTATCAGGTGGCAGATCTCCACTGATTAAATCAGCCTCACTACCTCCTGTTACCACCAGAGGGAGCCTGGAAGGAGAACTCACAACTGGTGGACCAGAAAATGAACTCACAACAGTACCCCCCCTTTGAGGAGGGGTCACCGAACCCTCATCCACGCCACCAGGCTGATCAGGATGGGCCCGGTGAAAAGCACGAACCAATATTTTGGCATGAATATCAGAGGCAGAGACCCAAGAATTATCCTCCTGGCCATAACCCTTCCATTTGACCAAATACTGGAGTCTCCGTCTAACCAAACGAGAATCCAATATTTTCTCTACCTCATATTCCACATTGCCTTCAACCAACACAGGGTCAGGAGGTGCTGCCATAGGCACCACTGGCTCAACAAACCTCTTCAACAGAGATTTGTGAAATACGTTATGAATCTTGAATGTAACTGGAAGAGCCAATCGAAAAGAAACAGGATTAAGAATCTCCAAAATCTTATAAGGTCCAATAAATCTTGGCTTAAATTTTGGACATGCAACCTTCATAGGAATATTCTTAGACGACAACCAAACCATATCACCCACTTTAAACCGGGGACCAATGGTCCTATGCCGGTTGGAAAATCGCTGGGCCTTTTCCTGAGAGAGTGACAACTTATTGACCACTTGGTCCCATATCTGCTGCATTCTCTCAACCACAGTGTCCACACCTGGGCAGGATGAAGATTCCACTTGCCCTGAAGAGAATCGAGGATGAAACCCAAAATTACAGAAAAAGGGTGACATCAAAGTGGCAGAACTAGCTCTATTGTTCAGTGCGTATTCGGCCAAGGGCAAAAATGAGACCCAATCATCCTGATCAGCAGATATAAAACATCTCAAATAAGACTCCAAGGTCTGGTTTGTTCTCTCAGTCTGCCCATTTGTCTGGGGATGAAACGCGGAGGAGAAGGATAGCTGAATTCCCAGATTGGAACAAAAGGCTTTCCAGAATCTGGAAACAAACTGGACTCCTCTGTCGGACACAATGTTCTCAGGAATCCCATGTAACCGAACCACCTGTTGTAAAAACAAGGGCACCAACTCAGCGGAAGATGGCAACTTTGGGAGTGGTACAAGATGGACCATCTTCGAAAATCTATCACAAATCACCCAGATAACACTCATCGTTGAGAGACAGGAAGATCAGAAATAAAATCCATTGAGATATGGGTCCATGGCCTTTTGGGCACCGGCAAGGGCATCAGCAACCCACTAGAATGAGATCAGGGTTTAGACCGAGAACAAGTCCCACAGGACTATACAAAATTCCTGACGTCACTAGATAAGGCAGGCCACCGAAAAGACCGACTCACCAAATCTCTGGTACCAAAAATACCTGGATGACCAGCTAATGCGGAGCAATGAATTTCAGACATCACTCTCTTTCTCCACTGGTCAGGAACATACAATTCTCCCATAGGGCAACGCTCAGGTTTATCCTCCTGAAATTCTTCCAGGGCGCGTCTCAAATCGGGCGAAATGGCAGAAAGAACTACCCCCTCACCTAGGATGGTAGTAGGCTCGGTCACACTAAGGGAATCGGCAAAGAAACTCCTAGAAAGGGCGTCTGCCTTAACATTCTTAGTAGCCGGAAGAAAAGAGATATGGATACACCTAAATAAAATGGGAATGGTTGGTGATATCAACTTCCTGTTGGATTGTCAATGCAACCCTCTTCTCCCACTCTTGATACACTGATAGCAACACCACAGAAATGCTAGCACAGGCCACAAAATTAAAAGAGACCACAAAATTAAAACGCGTGAAAAACAAGGCCCATCTAGCCTGTCTAGGATTCAAGCATTTGGCCGACTCCAGATAAATCAAATTCTTGTGATCGGTGAGGACCTCAACTTGATGTCTAGCTCCCTCCAATCAATGTCTCCAATCCTCAAATGCCCATTTCATGGCCATCAATTCCCGATTCCCCACGTCATAGTTGCATTCAGATGGGGAGAACTTTCGAGAAAACAAGGCACAGGGATTCATCTTAGAAGTCACAGGGTCTTTTTGGGACAAAACAGCTCCTGCACCAATCTCAGAAGCATCTACTTCCACCTGAAATGGAAGTGAGACGTCAGGTTGCCGTAAAACTGGAGCTGAAGTAAATCTCTGCTTAAGCTCCTGAAATGCTGAGACAGCCTCAGGAGACCAATTCAGCACATCAGCACCCTTCTTGATCAGATCAGTCAATGGTTTGACAATACCAGAAAAATTAGCTATAAATTTACGATAGAAATTAGCAAAACCCAAAAACTTCTGGAGGGCCTTCAAAGAAGTAGGCTGAACCCAATCATAATTGGCCTGTACCTTGGCCAGGTCCATTTCAATAGTCGATGGAGACAAGATAAATCCCAAAAATGAAATCCTCTGTACACCAAAGAAGCATTTCGATCCCTTGACAAACAGGGAATTCTCCCTGAAAATCCGGAACACAGTCCGGACGTGTTCCACATGAGAATCCCAATCACTAGAAAAGATCAAAATATCATCCAGATAGATGATCAAAAACTTATCCACAAACTCAAGGAAAATATCATTCATAAAGGACTGGAAGACAGAAGGGGCATTAGTGAGCCCAAAAGGCATCACCAGGTACTCAAAATGTCCCTCCGGAGTAAAAAACGCCGCCTTCCATTCATCCCCGTGCTTGATGCGAATAAGATTATACGCCTCCCTGAGGTCAAGCTTAGTAAACCAGCAGGCACTCTTAACTCTAGACAATAAATCAGACATCAGAGGTAACGGGTACTGATATTTAACCGTTATCTTGATAAGGGAACGATAATCAAAACACGGTCTTAATGAACCATCTTTCTTGGCCACAAAAAAAACCCAGCACCTAAAGGTGACGAGGATGGTCTAATATGACCCTTCTCCAACGACTCCTTAATATAGGATCGCATAGCATCATGTTCGGGTACTGATAAGTTGAAAAGCCGACCCTTGGGAAATTTACACCCAGGCATCAACTCAATTGCACAGTCATAACTCCTATGAGGAGGCAAAGACGCAGACTTGCTCTCACTAAATACATCAGAAAAATCGGCTAGATAATCAGGAATATCATGAGACTGAGGAGAGGTGGTGAAAACAGGAGCGTCCCTAAGAACACACTGACAAGCCCAACTCACCACAGGCCCAGATTTCCAATCCAAAACTGGATTATGAGTTTGCAATCAAGGAAAACCCAAAACAAAAATATCATGCGAATTATGCAGCACCAAAAATTTACAATTTTCTTGGTGGTCTGGGGCAACTCGCATTGTCACCTGGGTCCAAAACTGAGGTTTATTCTCCGCCAAAGGAGTAGCATCAATACCCCTCAAAGGAATTGGCGTCCGCAGAGGTGTCATGGAAAAACCACAACGTTTAGCAAAGTCCAAATCCATCATATTCATCGCTGCTCCTGAATCCACAAAAGCCTTCGTGGAAAACGTGGATAAGGAGCAGATCAGTGTAATTGCCAAAAGAATCTTAGGTTGTACACTGCTCACAGCAAATGTGTGCAAAACGTTTATCTCGTTTAGGGCAGACAGAAATAGTATGAGAGACATCTCCACAGAAAAAACACAGCTTATTACACCTTCTAAACTCTTGACGTTGTGCCCTAGACAAAACTCCATCACATTGCATATGTTCAGACGTTTGTTCAAAAGGTGGTAGCGCCTCCCTTGTAGTTTTACGTTCACATAAACGCCAATCAACTTGAATGGCTAATGACATAGAATCATCCAGACCAGAGGGAACAGGAAATCCCACCATAACATCTTTTACGGTCTCTGATAAACCCTTCCAAAAGAGAGCTGCCAATGCACTATCATTCCATGTAGTAAGGACAGCCCACTTTCTGAATTTTTGACAGTATAACTCTGCAGAATCCTGACCCTGGTTTAATGCCAACAGGATTCTCTCAGCTTGATCAACAGCATTAGGTTCATCATACAACAACCCCAAGGCTTGAAAAAATGCATCCACATTAGTCAGAATAGGATTTTCAGGTGTCAGAGAAAAAGCCCAATCCTGGGGATTGCCGCGCAGCAAGGAGATGACAATTTTAACCTGCTGCACAGAGCTCCCCGATGAGTTAGGTTTCAAGGCAAGAAATAATTTACAATTATTCTTAAAATTCAGAAATTTAGACCGATCCCCAGAAAACACATCAGGAGTAGGAATCTTAGGTTCAGCAGCATGTGACTGAATAAGGTAGATGGAAATTCCCTGTACTTCAGCAGCAAGTTGCTCCACACGATCAGACAATTGCTTAATCTCCATTAGGAGAAAAAAAAATCCTCCTACGGCCCCAGAGAAAAAGAGGAAAAAATATATATATAAAAAAAAATTCTGACACTTTTTTTTCCTTTTTTTAACAACTTTTTCCTGCTTTTGAGTACTCTAGAATCTGCGGTATGGCTGGTGATTCTGTTATGAATGGGTCACCGAGGAAAAAAAAAAACAAGCTAAGTCACAGAAAACCAGAGAGGTTGGTAACTATGCAGATTGCAGATCCCTGATCTTAACCACACAACTAGCAACAGCCGTGAGGCGTACCTACGATGATCCTAGACGCTTAGTCACAGCCGGAGAACTACATAAGCCTGAAGCAAGAAAAGCGGAAAACTAACTGCCCCAGAGCAGACCCCAAAGGAAAGACAGCCCCCACACATGTATTGACGGTGAAACAAGATGAAAGCACAAACACAGGCAGGAAAATAGGCTGAGCAAACGATGGGGCCCAAACTAACTAGAAAGGACAGGAAAGGAAAGACACTGTCTGCAATCTGCAAAAAACCCTACAAAAATAATGTCCAACACTTCTGATAGCAAAATTAACCCTGAAGTCATTAGACTTCGCCCACTATATCAGCACTCTGAAATATTCTGAGACAGAGCAAAAAGAGGCCAATCTAATAAGGTATAAAAAGCAAATTGGCAAATACAGGTAAATAAGAGTGAAAATTCAGCACAGCCCCAGCCAGGGCTGGCTGACCACACAAAAAACTGAATAGACCAACAAAATCAAGTGTGAACATTAGCAGAAAACTTAGCTTTAGATGACTGTAACAGAGCTGAAAACCAAGACCAGACAAGCCAGAAGGAATCACCAGCACCAGAATAGGGCGTCGGCTGTCTTAAATCCAGTCAGAGATTCCTGAGGTCCAATCATCATCCTCCTTATCAAGTGGCAGATCTCCACTGATTAAATCAGCCTCACTACCTCCTGTTACCACCAGAGGGAGCATGGAAGGAGAACTCACAACTGGTGGACCAGAAAATGAACTCACAACAGTCAGCCCTTGCTTGGCACTGAATGACACTGAAATTTTAAGAGATCATGCTCCCCTCTGATTTGTGTGCATTTGGACTAGTCTTTTGTCTTTTCTCCCCTGCAGTTTGGAAAGCATGGGGGTGGCAACATCATGCCTATTGCAGATCCTGTCTTCCCAGCCTGGATCAGGGCTACAATTTTGTTTCTGGTGTCCTTCGACAGCTCTTTGGTCTACTCTTCACCATAGTGGAGTTTGGAGTGTGACTGTTTGAGGCTGTGGACAGGTGTCTTTTATACTGATAACAAGTTCAAACAGGTGCCATTGCTACAGGTAATGAGTGGAGGACAGAGGAGTCTCTTAAAGATGAAGTTACAGGTCTGTGAAAGCCAGAAATCTTGCATGTTTTTTAGGTGACCAGATACTCATTTTCCACCTTAATTTGCAAATATAAATCTTGCCAAATCAGACAAGGTGATTTTCTGGATTTGTTTTCTCATTTTGACTCTCATAGTTGTGGTGATGTCAATTACAGGCCTCTCTCATCTTTTAAGTGGGATAACTTGCAGAATTGGTGGCTGACTAAATACTTTTTTTTCCCCACTGAATCTTAAACTCCCTCTCAACTAGTGTCAACTAGTGTCTGCAAATATCAATATGCACAATAACAACTACTATAGTTTTATTGGAATTACAGTACATTTCCCTCTACACCAATTCACAGCACAATAGAGGAATGTATAAAATACAATAAACCAGTAGAACAGTTTCTAGGTGATTACATCTTCTTTACCACTCTTAAATTTAATCTTTAGGCATCAATTAACAAATTGCAAAGTCAATAAACAATGACCAGTGGCTCAGTTGTTAGCACTGCAACTTTGCAGTGTTGGGATCTTGGGTTCAAATACAACCAAGGACAACATCTGCAAGGAGTTTATATGTTCTCCCTGTGAGTTTTCTCTGGGTCTCTGGCTTCCGCCCACACCCCTAAGACATACTGATGAGTGAATTTGATTGTGAGTCCCAATGTGGATAGTGCTGAAAATATATGTAAAGTGCTGTGGAATTAATGGTGCTATATAAGTGAATAAAGTAAATAA
This sequence comes from Dendrobates tinctorius, assembly GCF_039654945.1. Lineage (NCBI taxonomy): Eukaryota > Metazoa > Chordata > Amphibia > Anura > Dendrobatidae > Dendrobates > Dendrobates tinctorius. The sequence continues at coordinate 14,947,860 of NW_027361692.1, forward strand.
AAATAAACAAAACATAAATCTAAATCAAAACAATATTTGGATAACTACCGATTTAGAACAGCATTGATCCTTCTAGGCACACTTCCATATAGTTTTGGAATGAAATCTTCACAGAAGTTATTCCAAAGAATTTGGAGAAGTAATCTGCAAACCTTCTGTCTCTTCATATAATTCCACACAGACTCAATGATGTTGAGATCAGGGCACTCAGAAGTATATTATCAGTTCTTCGACTCCTTGCTACTCCTCCTTACTACATATAGCTAGCCTTTTGGACTTATTGTCCTTCTTAGACCTACTATGGTGGTGATTGTTCATGAATATAGGCAGTGATTCTATTTTTGCATGCCATCTGAGCTCTTCATAGAGCGTGGTGTAGTATTTTTTGTTTTGGTGCAGCAGGTTATGTGTTATTCCCCCCTTGCTCCCCCTTCTGGGTTTTGGTGTCATCCATTTATGTGCAATTTTGATATGGATAATTATTGTATTTATTTGTGATAATAAAAATTTTGTTATTTTTCTAATTGGGCCTTGATTCAATCACTCTGTGCTTCTCTGTGTATATATATATGCTTATGGAGTGGAACTACCTACTGCTATGGCGGGCTATGACTATAGGTTACCGCCATTAATGCTGTATAAAGGATGGGGCTCTTTTGTGTTATTGATATTAGAGAAGAGCAAAACAGGCAAAACTCAAATTCATGTGTTATTCTCTACATATTTTTATGTGGTCTGTTTTTATGCACTAGATTCTGCCTAGACTCTAGAGCAGTACAAACAAAACTTATACTCACCTTACCACTCACTTCTCTGGCCTCTCCACTCCTCATATCACCTGTCAGGTCCTCATTACATCTTCTCATGCCCACCGCAAGTGCGGAAATCCTGGGGCCTCTCACTCTGAGCCAGGAAAGGTAACAACGTCATGACGTCAGGACATGCATTGTGACATTGTGCATGCATGTGCAGAATGTTCACAGGCCTCATTAAATCCTGAAGTCCCAGCTCAGTGTGAGACACCCAGAGAATTCAGCACTCCAAGGGGAGATCAGAAGATGTGGTGAGGACCAGACAGGTACGGAAAGGTTCGTTCATTAAAAGGTTTTTTTAAAAAATTTTTTCACCTTTTCAATTGCCCTTTACAGTCTAGAAAACTGATAGCCAGCGAATGCCATTTTCACTGAATCCTTGAGGAAGGGAATAACAGAAAAAAATGCATTTAGGCAAATGTAGATTTATGGAAAATTTGAGTAGAATTCAATTTAACCTGAATTTATTTGCACATTTGCTAATTTTTTTAAAGATATCACTTTATAAATTGAATGCAGAAAATCCCATTAAATTATATCTTAGCAATATGCAATCACCTACAAAATAAATAGGCTAATAAAGCAACCTTTACTATATTGGTCCCTGAACTGAAATTAAAGGAATGATGCCCTCACAATGTGCATGTAGTTGTTTTTGCTGTGTCTCTCATGTGGAGGTAATCATTAATTGCCTACTAGCTGCTCCAGTATCCTAATTATCACATGTCATTTACAATACTGATGTCTTCTTGTAAGGTTCACCAGGCTGAGAATCACTTTTGTGATCCCTAAAAACATTGAATGCAGTAACCTTCTTTGTGTGTATGATGTTTCAGCTTGCTCTCACTTTCCCAGGTGGCCACCTACTTCTAGATGACATGGAACTTGGGATCCTTTGCATACTTCAGGGACAAAAAGATTCCAGTTTACAAAAATAAATATTTATGTACTGTAGAACTTGATTGACTCATTCAGCACATTCAGTACATTTAGATGATAGTAGTTACAATGCATATAAAATGCATCTCATGCTGCTAACAGAGGTACAAGCTTCTTGGTGTTGGCACAATACTTCAGAAATATGTATGGGGTCAGCTGTTATGAATGGGTCACCGAGGAGAAAAAAACAAAACAAGCTAAGTCACAGAAAACCAGAGAGGTTGGTAACTATGCAGATTGCAGATCCCTGATCTTAACCACACAACTAGCAGCAGCTGTGGAGCGTACCTATGATGATCCTAGACGCTTAGTCACAGTCGGAGAACTACATAAGCCTGAAGCAAGAAAAGGGGAAAACTAACTGCCCCAGAGCAGACCCCAAAGGAAAGACAGCCCCCACACATGTATTGACGGTGAAACAAGATGAAAGCACAAACATAGGCAGGAAAATAGGCTGAGCAAACAATGGGGCCCAAACTAACTAATAAGGGATAAAAAGCAAATTGGCAAATACAGGTAAATAAGAGTGGAAATTCAGCACAGCCTCAGCCAGGGCTGGCTGACCACACAAAAAACTGAATAGACCAACAAAATCAAGTGTGAACACTAGCAGAAAAACTTAGCTTTAGATGACTGGAACAGAGATGAAAATCAAGACCTGACAAGCCAGAAGGAATCACCAGCACCAGAATAGGGCGTCGGCTGTCTTAAATCCAGTCTGAGATTCCTGAGGTCCAATCTTCATCCTCCTTATCAGGTGGCAGATCTCCACTGATTAAATCAGCCTCACTACCTCCTGTTACCACCAGAGGGAGCCTGGAAGGAGAACTCACAACTGGTGGACCAGAAAATGAACTCACAACAGTACCCCCCCTTTGAGGAGGGGTCACCGAACCCTCATCCACGCCACCAGGCTGATCAGGATGGGCCCGGTGAAAAGCATGAACCAATCTTTTGGCATGAATATCAGAGGCAGAGACCCAAGAATTATCCTCCTGGCCATAACCCTTCCATTTGACCAAATACTGGAGTCTCCGTCTAACCAAACGAGAATCCAATATTTTCTCTACCTCATATTCCACATTGCCTTCAACCAACACAGGGTCAGGAGGTGCTGCCATAGGCACCACTGGCTCAACAAACCTCTTCAACAGAGATTTGTGAAATACGTTATGAATCTTGAACGTAACTGGAAGAGCCAATCGAAAAGAAACAGGATTAAGAATCTCCAAAATCTTATAAGGTCCAATAAATCTTGGCTTAAATTTTGGACATGCAACCTTCATAGGAATATTCTTAGACGACAACCAAACCATATCACCCACTTTAAACCGGGGACCAATGGTCCTATGCCGGTTGGAAAATCACTGGGCCTTTTCCTGAGAGAGTGACAACTTATTGACCACTTGGTCCCATATCTGCTGCAATCTCTCAACCACAGTGTCCACACCTGGGCAGGATGAAGATTCCACTTGCCCTGAAGAGAATCGAGGATGAAACCCAAAATTACAGAAAAAGGGTGACATCAAAGTGGCAGAACTAGCTCTATTGTTCAGTGCGTATTCGGCCAAGGGCAAAAATGAGACCCAATCATCCTGATCAGCAAATATAAAACATCTCAAATAAGACTCCAAGGTCTGGTTTGTTCTCTCAGTCTGTCCATTTGTCTGGGGATGAAACGCGGAGGAGAAGGATAGCTGAATTCCCAGATTGGAACAAAAGGCTTTCCAGAATCTGGAAACAAACTGGACTCCTCTGTCGGACACAATGTTCTCAGGAATCCCATGTAACCGAACCACCTGTTGTAAAAACAAGGGCACCAACTCAGCGGAAGATGGCAACTTTGGGAGTGGTACAAGATGGACCATCTTCGAAAATCTATCACAAATCACCCAGATAACACTCATCGTCTGAGAGACAGGAAGATCAGAAATAAAATCCATTGAGATATGGGTCCATGGCCTCTTGGGCACCGGCAAGAGCATCAGCAACCCACTAGAACGAGATCAGGGTTTAGACCGAGAACAAGTCCCACAGGACTATACAAAATTCCTGACGTCACTAGATAAGGCAGGCCACCAAAAAGACCGACTCACCAAATCTCTGGTACCAAAAATACCTGGATGACCAGCCAATGCGGAGCAATGAATTTCAGACATCACTCTCTTTCTTCACTGGTCAGGAACATACAATTCTCCCATAGGGCAACGCTCAGGTTTATCCTCCTGAAATTCTTCCAGGGCGCGTCTCAAATCGGGCGAAATGGCAGAAAGAACTACCCCCTCACCTAGGATGGTAGTAGGCTCGGTCACACTAAGGGAATCGGCAAAGAAACTCCTAGAAAGGGCGTCTGCCTTAACATTCTTAGTAGCCGGAAGAAAAGAGATATGGATACACCTAAATAAAATGGGAATGGTTGGTGATATCAACTTCCTGTTGGATTGTCAATGCAACCCTCTTCTCCCACTCTTGATACACTGATAGCAACACCACAGAAATGCTAGCACAGGCCACAAAATTAAAAGAGACCACAAAATTAAAATGCGTGAAAAACAAGGCCCATCTAGCCTGTCTAGGATTCAAGCATTTGGCCGACTCCAGATAAATCAAATTCTTGTGATCGGTGAGGACCTCAACTTGATGTCGAGCTCCCTCCAATCAATGTCTCCACTCCTCAAATGCCCATTTCATGGCCATCAATTCCCGATTCCCCACGTCATAGTTGCATTCAGATTGGGAGAACTTTCGAGAAAACAAGGCACAGGGATTCATCTTAGAAGTCACAGGGTCTTTTTGGGACAAAACAGCTCCTGCACCAATCTCAGAAGCATCTACTTCCACCTGAAATGGAAGTGAGACGTCAGGTTGCCGTAAAACTGGAGCTGAAGTAAATCTCTGCTTAAGCTCCTGAAATGCTGAGACAGCCTCAGGAGACCAATTCAGCACATCAGCACCCTTCTTGGTCAGATCAGTCAATGGTTTGACAATACCAGAAAAATTAGCTATAAATTTACGATAGAAATTAGCAAAACCCAAAAACTTCTGGAGGGCCTTCAAAGAAGTAGGCTGAACCCAATCATAAATGGCCTGTACCTTGGCCGGGTCCATTTCAATAGTCGATGGAGACAAGATAAATCCCAAAAATGAAATCCTCTGTACACCAAAGAGGCATTTCGATCCCTTGACAAACAGGGAATTCTCCCTGAAAATCCGGAACACAGTCCGGACGTGTTCCACATGAGAATCCCAATCACTAGAAAAGATCAAAACATCATCCAGATAGATGATCAAAAACTTATCCACAAACTCAAGGAAAATATCATTCATAAAGGACTGGAAGACAGAAGGGGCATTAGTGAGCCCAAAAGGCATCACCAGGTACTCAAAATGTCCCTCCGGAGTAATAAACGCCGCCTTCCATTCATCCCCGTGCTTGATGCGAATAAGATTATACGCCTCCCTGAGGTCAAACTTAGTAAACCAGCAGGCACTCTTAACTCTAGACAATAAATCAGACATCAGAGGTAACGGGTACTGATATTTAACCGTCATCTTGATAAGGGAACGATAATCAAAACACGGTCTTAATGAACCATCTTTCTTGGCCACAAAAAAAACCCAGCACCTAAAGGTGACGAGGATGGTCTAATATGACCCTTCTCCAACGACTCCTTAATATAGGATCGCATAGCATCATGTTCGGGTACTGATAAGTTGAAAAGCCGACCCTTGGGAAATTTACACCCAGGCATCAACTCAATTGCACAGTCATAACTCCTATGAGGAGGCAAAGACGCAGACTTGCTCTCACTAAATACATCAGAAAAATCGGCTAGATAATCAGGAATATCATGAGACTGAGGAGAGGTGGTGAAAACAGGAGCGTCCCTAAGAACACACTGACAAGCCCAACTCACCACAGACCCAGATTTCCAATCCAAAACTGGATTATGAGTTTGCAATCAAGGAAAACCCAAAACAAAAGTAACATGCAAATTATGCAGCACCAAAAATTTACAATTTTCTTGGTGGTCTGGGGCAACTCGCATTGTCACCTGGGTCCAAAACTGAGGTTTATTCTCCGCCAAAGGAGTAGCATCAATACCCCTCAAAGGAATTGGCGTCCGCAGAGGCATCATGGAAAAACCACAACGTTTAGCAAAGTCCAAATCCATCATATTCATCGCTGCTCCTGAATCCACAAAAGCCTTCGTGGAAAACGTGGATAAGGAGCAGATCAGTGTAATTGCCAAAAGAATCTTAGGTTGTACACTGCCCACAGCAAATGTGTGTGCAAAACGTTTATCTCATTTAGGGCAGACAGAAATAGTATGAGAGACATCTCCACAGAAAAAACACAGCTTATTACACCTTCTAAACTCTTGACGTTGTGCCCTAGACAAAACTCCATCACATTGCATATGTTCAGACGTTTGTTCAAAAGGTGGTAGCGCCTCCCTTGTAGTCTTACGTTCACATAAACGCCAATCAACTTGAATGGCTAATGACATAGAATCATCCAGACCAGAGGGAACAGGAAATCCCACCATAACATCTTTTACGGTCTCTGATAAACCCTTCCGAAAGAGAGCTGCCAATGCACTATCATTCCATGTAGTAAGGACCGCCCACTTTCTGAATTTTTGACAGTATAACTCTGCAGAATCCTGACCCTGGTTTAATGCCAACAGGATTCTCTCAGCTTGATCAACAGCATTAGGTTCATCATACAACAACCCCAAGGCTTGAAAAAATGCATCCACATTAGTCAGAATAGGATTTTCAGGTGTCAGAGAAAAAGCCCAATCCTGGGGATCGCCGCGCAGCAAGGAGATGACAATTTTAACCTGCTGCACAGAGCTCCCCGATGAGTTAGGTTTCAAGGCAAGAAATAATTTACAATTATTCTTAAAATTCAGAAATTTAGACCGATCCCCAGAAAACACATCAGGAGTAGGAATCTTAGGTTCAGCAGCATGTGACTGAATGAGGTAGATGGAAATTCCCTGTACTTCAGCAGCAAGTTGCTCCACACGATCAGACAATTGCTTAATCTTCATTAGGAGAAAAAAAAATCCTCCTACGGCCCCAGAGAAAAAGAGGAAAAAATATACACTCACTGGCCACTTTATTAGGTACACCTGTCCAACTGTGTGTTAAGACTTAATTTCTAATCAGCCAATCACATGGCGGCAACTCAGTGCATTTAGGCATGTAGACATGGTCAAGACAATCTCCTGCAGTTCAAACCGAGCATCAGTATGGGGAAGAAAGGTGATTTGAGTGCCTTTGAACGTGGCATGATTGTTGGTGCCAGAAGGGCTGGTCTGAGAATTTCAGAAACTGCTGATCTACTGGGATTTTCACGCACAACCATCTCTAGGGTTTACAGAGAATGGTCCGAAAAAGAAAAAAAATCCAGTGAGCGGCAGTTCTGTGGCCGGAAATGCCATGTTGATGCCAGAGGTCAGAGGAGAATGGGCAGACTGGTTCGAGCTGATAGAAAGGCAACAGTGACTCAAATTGCCAGCCGTTACAACCAAGGTAGGCAGAAGAGCATCTCTGAACGCACAGTGCGTCGAACTTTGAGGCAGATGGGCTACAGCAGCAGAAGACCACACTGGGTACCACTCCTCTCAGCTAAGAACAGGAAACTGAGGCTACAATTTGCACAAGCTCATCGAAATTGGACAGTAGAAGATTGGAAAAACGTTGCCTGGTCTGATGAGTCTCGATTTCTGCTGCGACATTCGGATGGTAGGGTCAGAATTTGGCGTAAACAACATGAAAGCATGGATCCATCCTGCCTTGTATCAACGGTTCAGGCTGGTGGTGGTGGTGTCATGGTGTGGGGAATTTTTTCTGGGCACTCTTTGGGCCCCTTGGTACCAATTGAGCATCGTTGCAACGCCACAACCTACCTGAGTATTGTTGCTGACCATGTCCATCCCTTTATGACCACAATGTACCCAATATCTGATGGCTACTTTCAGCAGGATAATGCGCCATGTCATAAAGCTCGAATCATCTCAGATTGGTTTCTTGAACATGACAATGAGTTTACTGTACTCAAATGGCCTCCTCAGTCACCAGATCTCAATCCAATAGAGCATCTTTGGGATGTGGTGGAACGGGAGATTCGCATCAGGGATGTGCAGCCGACAAATCTGCGCCAACTGTGTGATGCCATCATGTCAATATGGTCCAAAATCTCTGAGGAATGCTTCCAGCACCTTGTTGAATCTCTGCCACGAAGAATTGAGGCAGTTCTGAAGGCAAAAGGGGGTCCAACCCCTTACTAGCATGGTGTACCTAATAAAGTGGCCAGTGAGTGTATATATAAAAAAAAATTCTGACACTTTTTTTCCTTTTTTTAACAACTTTTTCCTGCTTTTGAGTACCCTAGAATCTGCGGTATGGCTGGTGATTCTGTTATGAATGGGTCACCGAGGAAAAAAAAAAAACAAGCTAAGTCACAGAAAACCAGAGAGGTTGGTAACTATGCAGATTGCAGATCCCTGATCTTAACCACACAACTAGCAACAGCCGTGGAGCGTACCTACGATGATCCTAGACGCTTAGTCACAGCCGGAGAACTACATAAGCCTGAAGCAAGAAAAGCGGAAAACTAACTGCCCCAGAGCAGACCCCAAAGGAAAGACAGCCCCCACACATGTATTGACGGTGAAACAAGATGAAAGCACAAACACAGGCAGGAAAATAGGCTGAGCAAACGATGGGGCCCAAACTAACTAGAAAGGACAGGAAAGGAAAGACACTGTCTCCAATCTGCAAAAAACCCTACAAAAATAATGTCCAACACTTCTGATAGCAAAATTAACCCTGAAGTCATTAGACTTCGCCCACTATATCAGCACTCTGAAATATTCTGAGACAGAGCAAAAAGAGGCCAATCTAATAAGGTATAAAAAGCAAATTGGCAAATACAGGTAAATAAGAGTGAAAATTCAGCACAGCCCCAGCCAGGGCTGGCTGACCACACAAAAAACTGAATAGACCAACAAAATCAAGTGTGAACATTAGCAGAAAACTTAGCTTTAGATGACTGTAACAGAGCTGAAAACCAAGACCTGACAAGCCAGAAGGAATCACCAGCACCAGAATAGGGCGTCGGCTGTCTTAAATCCAGTCTGAGATTCCTGAGGTCCAATCATCATCCTCCTTATCAGGTGGCAGATCTCCACTGATTAAATCAGCCTCACTACCTCCTGTTACCACCAGAGGGAGCATGGAAGGAGAACTCACAACTGGTGGACCAGAAAATGAACTCACAACAGTCAGCCCTTGCTTGGCACTGAATGACACTGAAATTTTAAGAAATCATGCTCCCCTCTGATTTGTGTGCATTTGGACTAGTCTTTTGTCTTTTCTCCCCTGCAGTTTGGAAAGCATGGGGGTGGCAACATCATGCCTATTGCAGATCCTGTCTTCCCAGCCTGGAGCAGGGCTACAATTTTGTTTCTGGTGTCCTTCGACAGCTCTTTGGTCTACTCTTCACCATAGTGGAGTTTGGAGTGTGACTGTTTGAGGCTGTGGACAGGTGTCTTTTATACTGATAACAAGTTCAAACAGGTGCCATTGCTACAGGTAATGAGTGGAGGACAGAGGAGCCTCTTAAAGAAGAAGTTACAGGTCTGTGAAAGCCAGAAATCTTGCATGTTTTTTAGGTGACCAGATACTTATTTTCCACCTTAATTTGCAAATATAAATCTTGCCAAATCAGACAAGGTGATTTTCTGGATTTGTTTTCTCATTTTGACTCTCATAGTTGTGGTGATGTCAATTACAGGCCTCTCTCATCTTTTAAGTGGGATAACTTGCAAAATTGGTGGCTGACTAAATACTTTTTTTTCCCCACTGAATCTTAAACTCCCTCTCAACTAGTGTCAACTAGTGTCTGCAAATATCAATATGCACAATAACAACTACTATAGTTTTATTGGAATTACAGTACATTTCCCTCTACACCAATTCACAGCACAATAGAGGAATGTATAAAATACAATAAACCAGTAGAACAGTTTCTAGGTGATTACATCTTCTTTACCACTCTTAAATTTAATCTTTAGGCATCAATTAACAAATTGCAAAGTCAATAAACAATGACCAGTGGCTCAGTTGTTAGCACTGCAACTTTGCAGTGTTGGGATCTTGGGTTCAAATACAACCAAGGACAACATCTGCAAGGAGTTTATATGTTCTCCCTGTGAGTTTTCTCTGGGTCTCTGGCTTCCGCCCACACCCCTAAGACATACTGATGAGTGAATTTGATTGTGAGTCCCAATGTGGATAGTGCTGAAAATATATGTAAAGTGCTGTGGAATTAATGGTGCTATATAAGTGAATAAAGTAAATAAAAATAAACAAAACATAAATCTAAATCAAAACAATATTTGGATAACTACCGATTTAGAACAGCATTGATCCTTCTAGGCACACTTCCATATAGTTTTGGAATGAAATCTTCACAGAAGTTATTCCAAAGAATTTGGAGAAGTAATCTGCAAACCTTCTGTCTCTTCATATAATTCCACACAGACTCAATGATGTTGAGATCAGGGCACTCAGAAGTATATTATCAGTTCTTCGACTCCTTGTCCTTTATGTTGAAGAAAGTTTTTAATGATATGGGTTGTCTGTTTGGGATAGTTATCCTGCTGCAGAACTAAATTTGAATCCAAAGACAGACACCTCCCTGATGGTATTGCATGATGGATAAGTATTTTTATGTTTTTCTTATAATTTAGGACATCTTTAATCTTGAACACATTCCAAACTCTATTTGCTGAAATGCAGCCCCAAACTTGCAAAGAACTTCCATCTACTTCACAGTTGCCTGCCAACAATCATTATTTTATCACTCACCAGCCCTTCAGCAGCAAATGTCTGTTACAGCAAATATTTTACATTTTCACTCATCAGTCCAGAGTATCTGCTGGCATTTTCTGCTCTCCAATTCCTATATTTTTTAGCATAGTTGAGTCACTTAGTCTTCTTTTCATGTCACGTTTAGACACAATGCTTCTACGAATGCCACTTCTGGCCAGACTTCTCCAAACACTACAGGGTGGGCCATTTATGTGGATACAATAAACAAAATGGGAATAGTTGGTGATATCAACTTCCTGCTTGTGGCACATTAGTATATGGGAGGGTGGAAACTTTTCAAGATGGGTAGTGACCATGGTGGCCATTTTGAAGTCAGCCATTTTGGATCAAACTTTATTTGGAGAGTCATGTGACACATCAAACTTATTGAGAATTTCACATGAAAATCAATGGTGTGCTTTGTTTTACCATAACTTTATTCTTGCATGAGTTATTTACACGTTTATGACCACATATAAAATGTGTTCAAAGTGCTGCCCATTGTGTTGGACTGTCAATGCAAACCTCTTCTCCCACTCTTGACACACTGATAGCAACAACGCAGAATAAATGCTAGTCTAAGGGGGTCAGATACCTTGTAGGAATGCTCGGACCTGACACCCATAATGTGGTGGTGCACGATCTTACCGGAAAAACTCAGGGAACGTGCCATCTTCAGTGCATAAAGAGGGCAACATATCATGTAGCAATTTAAGATATCCAGTGGCAATGAGGGTTCCATTGATGAAGAATGGCCCCACTATCTTTGTACCCCATATACCACACCATCAATTATGCGTGTCAGGTCCGAGCATTCCTACATGAACAGTTTCCTGGAAAGTGGATTGGTCATTGTGGGCCAGTTGAATGGCCACCAAGGTCTCCCGATCTGACCCTCTTAGACTTTTATCTTTTGGGTAATCTGAATGCAATTGTCTATGCTGTGAAGATACGAGATGTGCAGCATCTGAAACAACGGATACTGGGAGCCTGTGCTAGCATTTCTGTGGTGTTGCTATCAGTGTGTCTAGAGTGGGAGAAGAGGGTTGCATTGACAATCCAACACGAAGTTGATATCACCAACCATTCCCATTTTATTTAGGTGTATCCATATAAATTTCCCACCCTGTAGATAGATGTAGCTAGGTCCCACTGGTTGCTGCCCGTTCTGTGCTGATGGAATTCCATGGTATCTTTTGATTTTAAAGAGTTGTAAGCATGATGTATTTCTCATCTGCTACACTAAATTTCCTTGGCCAGCCAATGCTTTTTTGGTCATCAATGTTGTACATTTCTTGATTTCTCTAATGCTGATAAATATAGGCAGACAATTATTCATAATACAATGCAATCTGAGAGATGCCTAATTGATTCTAATTTTATTTTGAAGCAAGACATTGATCCTAAACATACAGCTCTGGCAAAAATTAAGAGACCACTTTCAAATGTTCAGATTATCTGATTTTTGTCGTTTTAGGTATATTTTTGAGTAAAATGTAAATTGTTCTTTTAGTCTACAAACTTCTGACAACATGTCTCTGATTTTCCAAGCAATAAATTTTGTTTTTTTTTCTGAAAAGCATAAATGTTCAACATGGAAAAAAAAATAACAGTGCTTTCAGACCTCAAATAATGCAAAGAGAATAAGATCATAATCATTTAGAAACAGCAATATTAATGTTTTAACACAGGAAGAGTTCAGAAATCAATATTTTGTGGAGTAACCATGATTTTTAAAAACAGCTTTCATACATCTTGGCATGCTTGCCACCAGTCTTTCACACTGCTTCTGGTGCAAAAGTTTAAGCAGCTCTTCTTTGTTTGCTGGCTTGTGACTAGCCATCATCCTCTTGATTACATTCCAGAGGTTTTCAATAGGGTTCAGGTCTGGAGAATGGGCTGCCCATGACAGGGTTTTGATGTGGTGGTCTCTTAATTTTTGCCAGAGCTGTATATCCAATGAGATTTTGAACTGTCTTCAGCATAAACAAATAAAAGAGTCCTCGAAGTGATGAGATGATTCTGAAAGAGCCCTGACCTCAAGATAATTGAGTATGTGTGGGATGACATGAACAGATAAAAAGGATTTGAACAAGTCTAGATTCACACAAGATCTGTGGTTAGTTCTCCAAGATGTTTGGAAGAACCTCACTGCCAAGTTACTATAAAAACTGTGTGCATGTATGCCTATAAGAATTGCTTCCTTTATGCTATTTTGAAGGCGAAGGACGATCACTCCAAATATTGATTTGATTTAGATCTCTCTTTTGTTCACTCATCTTGCACTAACACTTCTATTTTTGAAAGTATTCTTACTTTGCAAAATTTTTGCACACCTGCCTAAAACTTTTCCACAGTACTATATGTGCTGGACATCAACACAGATATGTAGTGAACCTAACTTGGCATACATGCTGAAAGATTTGTTTTCTATGTTACAGTATGAAAGATATCTGCATGTTGCAGATGTCAGCTTTTGGCCATGCTTACACATTCAGTATTTGGTTAGTATCTTACATCAGTATGTGTAAGCCAAAACCAGGAGTGGAACAATCAGAGGAAAAGTATAATAGAAACACGTCACCACTTTTGTATTTGTCACCCACTCTTGGTTTTGGCTTACGAATACTGATGTAAAATACTGACCAAATACTGAACGTGAGAAAGTAGCCTTCAGCAGAATCACCAGTGACATATTGGGAGAATTACCTGTTTTACAAGGGATATAAAGCAACAATTATTTACATATCATCACAACATGGAGAATTATAGGAGAAAAATTACATAAGACCATCTAAGGGTGTGTGCACACGATGTGGATTTTTCTGCGGATCCGCAGCGGATTTGCCTCTGCAGACCCGCAAGCAAGGTACAGTTTTAAAAACCGCAGGGCACATGCTGTGGATTTTTCTGCGCGGATTAGCTGCGGTTTTAAATCTGCAGCATGCTAATTCTTTCTGTGGATTCCACACCGTTTTGACACCTATTCCATTGCACAGGTGTCAAAACGCAGGGGTAAACCGCAGGCAAATCCGCAGGTAAATCGCAGGTCATTTTACCTGCGGATTTACCTGCAATTCCGCGTGAAAAAATCCGCAGCTGAATCCGCACTGAGTGCACTCACCCTAAAAAGGTCACACAGTACAGTACAGCCATACTCTATCACCATGCTATCTGCTGTCTGCTCATCAGGGTCCTACTCAACACCAGCATGTACACACCAACGGTGCATTTCTATAAATATGCTGCACAACTGAAATAAAAATTTGGCCAGAATTTTTGTTCACAAATGTAAAACAATATTTAAAGTTAATAAAATAAAATTGATAATGAGGAGGCTGTATTGTAAATAGGTATATTCCATAACATTATCCTAAGCAATCTAACAGGCTTCACATTGCTTGAATATTACCTGTGGTCTCATTTCCTGGCAGATATGCAGGTTTGATTCCTATGATGAGGTGAGGAGTATTTAGGAGGAGAGCACTGTGTACAAAGGCTAGCAGAACCACAGCCACTAGGGATGCACAAACACTGCTAATTACACATGCATCAGCGTGCGCAATGTCATGAATTAATGAGTCATGAATTGGAGCCCAGGGAGTCACTAAGCTTTCTAATTTGGAGCATCCATCTCTACCAGCTTCATTGTCAATAATGAAAGAAATCAGACAACTCAAACAACACTTCAAAAGAAAAATGGAGCACAACAGAAATGAAACTTGAAAAGCCACCGTTAAAATTACACTAATTAAATAAAGCATTTTCATATTCGTTTACATTTGTAGCTTCAGACAAATGGTCATCTAATGAGACCACTTCTCCTGGCATCGAACATAGAAATTATTCACAGCAGGCCTGCACATCGGCAGCATGATGTTCTTCTATTTGCTGAAATTTACCCTGCTATGAATTTTGCACGAATTTATCTAAAATCAAGTCAAATAAACATTTCACTGGACGTCGTATGAGAATAGAGCATGATAGAAATCGAGCACAACACATTATAAGGAGGCTGAAGGCCATTAGGAATCTGTTCTAATATATTCCATTACATATTGCTGGTATTTATATGGTACAGAAACCTTTTTATGCATGCTATGCTCATTTTCAGACATTTGCGTCTACGTTTTTTTTGTTAAATATCCCATCTGTATGTCAGTATCTAATGGATTTTTAAAGCTGTATGCAATGTACATCAGAACACAAAACAAAATTTGATTATATTGGATGTGTCAATGGATTAATTCACGCTTTGGGGAAGGGGGAAGGTGAAACATCATGAATATTGTCATTATAAAGCTTTTTTCAAACTGTAATCTATTGGTGTATGATATTTTCCTGATGAAAACCTTAGACTGGAATAAAAAAATAAACCTCTATATGTACCAGTTAGATACTGTATATATTTATACTCACATTTCCACTTATATCTCTATATACCTATATATAGACATTTATATCTATATAAAAGGTTTTGAGCAGCTGTGGAAGAAATCCTGCAAAGTAAGAATGCTTTAGACAATAGAAGTGTTAATAATTTATCTTTATCGATTACCAAAACGCAAAGTGAATCCGCAAAAGAGATATCTAAATCAAATCAATATTTGGTGTGCTGCCTCAAAGATAGAATTAATTCTTCTAGGTACACTTGCACAAAAGTCAGGGATTTTGTAGAATTATAGTCAGGTGTATAATTAACCAAACAGGTGACAATGGCAATCATTTTTACATGTAGGTTGAAACAGGATGATTAAAACTGGATGAGGAACCGCTAAATTCTGCTACAAAGGTGAAATTGTGGGAGGCAGTTTAATGTTAATGTTAATGGTATTTATACTGAATCAGTAAGGCCTCCCAAAGGAAAACATTTTAAAGCAAACTGGGGTTACAAGATGTGTTGTACAAGCTCTTTTGAAGAAAAGCCAAAGAAATAAGCAAAGTTGAGGACTGCAAATGCAGTATTCGGCAAAGTAAGCTTTGCACATCAGATGAAAGACACATCATGCTAACTTCAGGAGGAGCTATAGCTCTTTTCCAGAGCCTTTGTACTATCTTAACTTGAAAGCCCCCTATATTTCCATTAACAGATGACGGAGCTGAGCGGGGACTTGTATTTTTGGATTGAGTTGAAGCTTTTGTAGGGAACCTTTTACATAACATTTGGGAACACATTTATCCGGTGCTCTACGCCAAGCACTTACTTTGGAGTGTACATCTAAATCTGCGAGTGACGTGATTAAGATGGGAACCTAGAGGGATCCATTCACTATTATGTGGCAGCAAAGTTACTTTGGACTGCTTCTGGCCTCTGTTCAGCGATGAACTTCCGTTTAGAGGTGCACAAAACTGTGGTAAACTTCGCTTTTCTGCATGTCTAAAAAGATGAAAACTGCTGGATCATAAGCAGCCACCTGGCATCGACAGTGCCTCCATCTGCCTCATTATAGGGAATCTCCACTGAAGATTCCGTCTGAATTATGTTTTTCAGAAATTTACATGGAAACCTTGGTGTAAGCGCTCTGCGTAGAGTACAGGATAAATGTGAGTCGAGCCTATCTGCGATCTTTGGGAGGAAGAGTGAAAAATTCAACAGCAGATGAAGAATTAGTTTTATTTATTTTTTATGCTGTGCTTTGTGTGATATAAGTGATTCAACAACTTTATTGTTCGGGTTGGTGCGATTGCAGCAATACCACATTTATAGCTTTTTTATGGTTGGCTGCTGTCACACACTAAAAAACGCTTTTAAGCATTGCAATATTTTGATATTTTGCCATAATTTTTCCATATTTCGGCTGACATAGTCATGTGAGGGCTTGTTTTTTGTAGAACGAGTTAACTTATTTATTGGTACTATTTTTGGGCACATGACATTTTTGATCGCTTTCCATTCCGATTTTTGGGAGGCATGATGAGCACAAAACAGCAATTTTTTTTTTCGGTTCTTTTTATGCCGTTCCGCGTGTGGTAAAATTAGTAAGGCAGCTTTATGCTTCCAGTCAATGTGATTACAGTGATAACACATTTATACAGTCATATGTTAAAGTTTGGGCACCCCTATTAATGTTAACCTTTTTTCTTTATAACAATTTTGTTTTTTGCAACAGCTATTTCAGTTTCATATATCTAATAACTGATGGACTCAGTTATGTTTCTGGATTCAAATGAGGTTTATTGTACTAACAGAAAATGTGCAATCTGCATTTAAACAAAATTTGACCGGTGCAAAAGTATGGGCACCCTTATCATTTTCTTGATTTGAACACTCCTAACTACTTTTTACTGACTTCCTGAAGCACTAAAGTGGTTTTGTGACCTCATTGAGCTTTGAACTTCATAGCAAGGTGTATCAAATCATGAGAAAAGGTATTTAAGGTGGCCACTTGCAAGTAGTTCTCCTATTTGATTCTCCTATGAAGAGTGGCATCATGGGCTCCTCAAAACAACTCTCAAATGATCAGAAAACAAAGATTATTCAACATAGCTTTTCAGGGGAAGGATACAAAAAGTTGTCTCAGAGATTTAACCTGTCAGTTTCCACTGTGAGGAACATAGTAAGGAAATGGAAGAACACAGTTACAGTTCTTGTTAAGCCCAGAAGTGGCAGGCCAAGAAAAATATCAGAAAAGTAGAGAAGAAGAATGGTGAGAACAGTCAAGGACAATCCACAGACCACCTCCAAAGACCTGCAGCATCATCTTGCTGCAGATGGTGTCACTGTGCATTGGTCAACAATACAGCACACTTTGCACAAGGAGAAGCTGTATGGGAGAGTGATGAGAAAGAAGCCGTTTCTAGAAGCACGCCACAAACAGAGTCGCCTGAGGTATGCAAAAGCACATTTGGACAAGCCAGTTACATTTTGGAAGAAGGTCCTGTGGACTGATGAAACAAAGATTGAGTTGTTTGGTCATACAAAAAGGTGTTATGCATGGAGGCTAAAAAATACAGCAGTCTAAGAAAAACACTTGCTACCCACAGTAAAATTTGGTGGAGGTTCCATCATGCTTTGGGGCTGTGTGGCCAATGCCGGCACCGGGAATCTTGTTAAAGTTGAGGGTCACATGGATTCAACTCAGTATCAGCAGATTCTTGACAATAATGTGCAAGAATCAGTGACGAAGTTGAAGTTACACAGGGGATGGATATTTCAGCAAGACAATGATCCAAAACACCGCTCCAAATCTACTCAGGCATTCATGCAGAGGAACAATTACAATGTTCTGGAATGGCCATCCCAGTCCCCAGACCTGAATATCATTGAACATCTGTGGGATGATTTGAAGCAGGCTGTCCATGCTAGGCGACCATCAAACTTAACTGAACTGGAATTGTTTTGTAAACAGGAATGGTCACAAATACTTTCATTCAGGATCCAGGAACTCATTAATAGCTACAGGAAGCGACTAGAGGCTGTTATTTTTGCAAAAGGAGGATCTACGAAATATTAATGTCACTTTTATGCTGCGGTGCCCATACTTTTGCACCGGTCAAATTTTGCTAAAATACAGATTGCACATTTTCTATTAATACAATAAACTTCATTTGAATCCAGAAATATAACTGAGTCCATCAGTTATTAGATATATGAAACTGAAATAGCTGTTGCAAAAACCAAAATTGTTATAAAGAAAAAAGGTTAACATTAATAGGGGTGCCCAAACTTTAACATATGACTGTATAGTTTTTTTATATATATAGTTTATGTTTTGGTGCTTTTGCACAATAAAATTTTTTTGAAAAAATAATTGATTTTTTCATTTTTTGCTTATTGAGCTGTATGGTGGCTTGCTTTTTGTGGGACAAGATGCCATTTTCAGACATACCATTTTTATTTAGATTGGTCTTTTTGATTGTGTTTTATTCCACTTCTTGTTTGCCGGTACAATGCCAAAGCATAGTCTTTTGCTTCATTTTTTTTTTAATTAGTGTTCACTGAAGTAGTTAACTAGCTGGAGAGTTTTATAAGTCAGGTTGTTCTGCACATGGCAATACAAAACATGTACTTCTTTTTTTTTTACATAAATAAATGTATTTATTAGATTAATATTTTTTCCTTTTTTTGCTCTTTATTTTGTGCTTTTTAAAAAATAATTTTACAATTTGTATTAACTTTTTTTAAACTTTTTTACATTTTCCCAGGATGGGACATCAATTTCAAACCTACAGATCTCTGATCTAATACTCTACAATGCATTGCAGAGCATTAGAACAGCATCTGACATGCAGGGAGGAGGCGTGTCAGCTTGTGCTCTCAGCGTGAGCTGACAGCCCACTGTCCCTGGGTGACCCTGCGGCCATCTTTCGGCCTGGAGTCAGCATGGAGACCATCGGCATGACGCGATCGCATCATGTTGTGCAGATTGGAGAACAGAGGGAGCTCCCTCCCTCTACAATGCCCTGTGATGTCGCTGTCATTAGTGACAGCGGTATCACAAGGGATAAACGCCCACAAATGGTGCCAGCACCGATGTTGGGCACTGCTGCAGGGTGTCAGCTCTCACATAGAGATGAGACTCGCACTCAATCGCGTAAGCTTATAGAGTGAGCCTGCGTGATCACGGTGCCATATATAGGGTGGTTTGCGGGAACACAGCTCCTGTAGCATTGTATATATATGGTGCATGTCATGAAGGGGTTAATGATAGCTGCAAGCATACAAAATTATGCACTTCATGTGATTTTTTTAATTCATTTTTTCTTCCCTTTCTTTCAAAAGCCATAACATTATATAGTGGGGAAAATAGTATTTATTCCAATTGTGCAAGTTCTCCCACTTAAAAGGTGAGCGAGGCCTTTAATTGACATCATAGGTAGACCACAACAATGAGAATCAAAATGAAAAAACAAATCCAGAAAATCACCTTGTCTGATTTGGTAAGAGTTATTTTTCAAATTATGGTGGAAAATAAGCATTTGGTCATTAACAAAAGTTCATCTCAATATTTTGTTATATATCCTTTGTTAGCAATGACAGAAGTCAAATGTTTTCTGTAAGTCTTCATAAGGTTGGCACACACTGTTAGTGGTATTTTGGCCCATTCCTCCATACATATCTCCTCTAGAGCAGTGATGTTTTAGGCCTGTGGCTGGGCAACATGGATTTTCAAATTCCTCCAATGGTTTTCTATGGGGTTAAGATCTGGAGACTGGCTAGGCCACTCCAGGACCTTCATATGCTTCTTATGAAGCCATTCCTTCATTGCCCTGGCAGTGTGCTTGGGATCACTATCATGCTGAAAGACCCATCCACATTTCATCTTCAATGCCCTTGCCGATTCAAGGAGGTTTGCACTCAAAATCTCAAAATACATGGCCCCATTCATTCTTTCATGTACATGGATCAGTTGTCCTGGTCCCTCTTGCAGAGAAACAGCCTCAAAGCTTGATGTTGCCACCCTAATGCTTCACAGTACGTATGGTGTTCTTTGGATGCAATTCAGCATTCTTTCTCCTCAAAACACAACAAGTGTTTTCATATGACATTCTCCCAGTACACTTCTGGATAATCCAAATGATCTCTAGCAAACTTCAGATAGGCCTGGACAAGTACTGGCTTAAGCAGGGGGACACATCTGGCACTGCAGGATCTGACTCCCTGGTGGCGTAGTGTGTTACTGATGGTAGCCTTTGTTACAGTGGTCTCAGCTCTATGCAGGTGATTCACTAGGTCCCCCCATGTGGTTCTGGGATTTTTGCTCACCATTCTAGTGATCATTTTAACCCCATGGGGGAGATCTTGTGTAGAGCCCTAGGTCGAGAGAGATTATCAGTGGACTTGTATGTCTTCTATTTTCTTATTATTGCTCCCACAGTTGATTTCATCACACCAAGCTGCTTGCCTATCGCAGATTCAATTTCTCAACCTGGTGCAGAGCTACAATTTTGTTTCTGGTGTCCTTCGACAGCTCTTTGGTCTTCACCATAGTGGAGTATGGAGTGTGACTGTTTGAGGTTGTGGACAGGTGTCTTTCATGCTAATAAGTTCAAACAGGTGCCATTACTACAGGTAATGAGTGGAGGACAGAGGAGCTACTTAAAGAAGAAGTTACAGGCCTGTGAGAGCCAGAAATCTTACATGTTTTTAGGTGACCAAACACTTATTTTCCACCAGAATTGTAAAAATAAATCTTGCCAAATCAGACAAGGTGATTTTCTGGATTTGTTTTCTCATTTTAACTCTCATAGCTGTGGTCTATGATGTCAATTACAAGCCTCTCTCATCTTTTTAAGTAGGAGAACTTGCACAATTGGTGGCTGACTAAACCCTTTTTTTCTCAACTGTATGTTTGACATAAGTGTATGAGGGATTTTTTTGTGGGACGATTTATCATTTTGAACAGCACCATTGTTTTTTACCATGCAATTTAAAATTCCATGAAATGGTGAAAAAATCCCACATTTCTACCATTGTTTGTTGTGTTTTGCTCTTACGTTATTCATTCGAAAAAATAAAAGTTGCTTTGTAAAGTGATTCTGTAGGTCAGTACAATTGCAGTGATACCAAACTTGCAATTTTTTTTATTTAAGATTATAAAAATTGGGCTTTTGTCATCATTTTCTGAGATCCATAACATTTTAATTTTGCAGTCGATAAAGCTGGGTGAGGACATGATTTTTGCTGTGCAAGCTTAATTTTTACTGATTTGGGGGTACATTCAACACTTTTAGTTTATTTCATTATATGGTGGAGTTGTCCCAACTGAAAAAGCACAGTAATGGAATTTAGATTTTTTCTTTATCTTTTACCATATGTGTTAGTTCATTTTATATTTTAATATATTGAACTTTTACAGATGCAGCTACCCCAAATATGTTTAATTTCCTATTTCTTGATTTTTATGGGCTAGTATTTCTTTATTTTTTAGATTTTAAACTCTTTGGGACCTCCAATAGACTTAGGGTATGTTCCCACGGTCAGTAAACGCTGCGGGATAGATGCTGCGTACATCCACAGCATCCAACCCACAGGGGCCAGATTTTACAGCATAGTGGATGGGATTTCAAGGAATCCCATGTCTTCTATGTGTGCACCGATGCCCGCGGCTTCCCTGCGGAGACAGACATGCAGCGTGTCTTTCCAGACAGCAGCATGTCAATTTATCTTGCGGAGATGCAAGTCTCCACAAGATAAAGTTCACCCAGACAATGTATTAAACGCGGTGAATCCGCACAGTTCAATGAACACATTCGGAATCACCACGTGTACAAAAGCCGGCCCCACTTTGGACGAAGCGGACATGTGCTGTGTTCAAAGCACTGCCGATTACTGACCATGGGGACATATCCTAAAATATCCAGGTTGTCCATATATTACTCTGCAATCATGTTCTAAAATATTATTGCAGAGTAAGCAGTTGCATTAGATCAGGAGCAGGAAGCCAACTGTCACATTCAGCTGGACTTTCCGTAGTGAAAGCAGAGGTGGTTTATGACCATCTCTGCCTTCCTGATCGCTATACACACCACACTCCATTCAATTTCAACCACAGGGAAGAGGAACAGGGAATCAAGACACCTGTTCCAGTGTTTAGTGGGACACCTAGGCTTCAGACCATAGTTGATAAATATTATACTGAATAAATACATGAATACAAAACTCCTTCTAATGTTGATTGCATGGAGCCAGAATTGTATCATCTAACCTCATAGCAAGAAAAGCAAGATATTTTCATTACAACAAAAATGAAGCTCCAATTATTCTGCAAATACATTATGAATTTCATCAGCACCATGCAGTAAATGGATGAATTATGCTTGATGCACAGTTTACCCCTATATCTGTGTAGATGGATGTTGCTGATTTGGAGCACTGTTGCATAGAAGCAACTTATGAAAGTATTGCCTTTCTTAGCCTTTAGTAATAGTGTTTTAGAAACAGTGTTTAACATTGTCCCTATGTGAACAATATGTAATATGAAATGATCACAAATTCTAATATGTCAGGTGGTGACATGTTAAACTGATCTCTGTTCGTTTAGCTATTGATACAAATGTTAGTCAAGAAAATGTTTTTAAAAACTTACACGTTCTCCTTTTGGACCTCTGTCTCCTGGCCGTCCTGGGACCCCCTAAAAAATAGAAAGAGATATTTATTTAAAAGATTTTGGAGAAAAAAAAAATGAAAATTGCAACAAAAATGTTATTGTTTGTTCACTGAAGTTATTACAAGCAATGAAATTAAACATGACTCACCGGTGAACCTGGTAATCCATCATTTCCGTTTCTTCCCTAGAAATGATATATGGAATTTTAGTCGCTGAATTGCATTGCATAGCCGCACATGAGTTTTAGATCATCAGTTCTCTTTCCTCATCAAGCTATGAAAAAGCGCACACTATGTACCCAGTAAGGGTGATTATAGGGACTATTTATCAAAGTCTGCAAGTTGCAAAAACTGATAGAAATCTTGTACAACAAACAAAATAAAATTTATCTAAAATTGAATTTTTTTTATCATGGAAATGTTACTTTATTTAGCAAATACAGAAAAGCTTATGGTAGAAATAACAGAAAATTGATGCCATGCAATGCTTTGCATTTAGTCTTTGAAGAACTCCATTAAGTATACTGCAGTAAATAACACTAAAATATAATCAATAAAGGTTCCTATACTAACAACATTCTCAAATATATTATGGTTAAAGAAGTACTCCTTCCATCAATGGTTTCATCCTCTTAATATATTGCAATCATCATATTATACAGCTCTGTGGACTTACAATTGCTCATTTTCCCTTCTATCCAGTTAATTCTTCTGTAT
Source organism: Dendrobates tinctorius (assembly GCF_039654945.1). Classification (NCBI taxonomy): domain Eukaryota; kingdom Metazoa; phylum Chordata; class Amphibia; order Anura; family Dendrobatidae; genus Dendrobates; species Dendrobates tinctorius. The sequence continues at coordinate 14,971,266 of NW_027361692.1, forward strand.
TCTCCACTTTATGTGGAAACAGGAATTATTTTATGCCTGCATTTATCATTTCCCACTTCAACTCCTGACCCAGCTGCTCCCAGCCAGGGACTTTTGCAGTGACTCGTGACCCATACAGGGAAAATAGACCTCCTGTTTCTATATGGAGCATAGAAGAATACAGCTAGTCAGTGTTTAATCACGTGAAGTCATAGACCTAATGGAAAGGAGAAGAATTAGCTGAGCAGAAAGACAAAATCAGCAATTGTAAGTACATAGTGCCAATATAATATGATGATTGCAATACATTGAGGCTGTGTGCCCACGATGCGATTTTTAATCATTTTTGCCACGATTTTTGGTGCGAAAATGCTGCGAAAACATTTTAAAAACTCGTACAGAACGCACCCCATGCATTCCTATGGCATTCCGCACATGCTGTGCTAATGCTGCACTTTTTTCAGCGGCAGAATTGCATCACGGAAAAAATCACAGCATGCTCATTCTTTTTGCGGAATCGCAAAAAAATTGCCGCTATTTCGCACCCATAGGAATGCATGAGAACCGCTTACTTCCCACATGTGGCTATGCCAACCATGCGCAAAGTTAAGCGTCTCATGTGCGGATGGTACCCACGGTGTGGAGGAGAGGAGACTGTCCTCCAGGCCCTGGGTACCATACCCCTGTAAAAAAAAGAATAAAAAATAAAAAATCAGGGTATATTTACCTTCCGGTGTCACACGCAGCCTTCCCGGGCCTCAGCGTTCCCAGTAATGCCTTAGGGCAAGGACCTGTGATGACGTAGTCTCGCATTACTCTAGTGGTCTCCTGAGATCACTATAGCAACGCGAGACCAACGTCATCACAGGTCTCGCAAGGCATCGCTGGGAATGGGACTGTCGCTGAGACAGCGCGGGACGTCGGATGGTAAATATACCCCGATTTTTTATTTTTTTATCATTTTTAGCATTCTATCTTTTACTATTGATGCCGCATAGGCGGCCTCAATAGTAAAAAGCTGGTCACACTTGTCAAACACTATGTTTGACGAGTGTGACCAACCTGTCAATCACTTTCCAAGTGATGCTACAGATCGCTTGGAAAGTGCTTGAATTTCGCATGTGAAAATCGCGGCAAAATCGTGAACATAATCGCTGTAAAATCGCGCGGAAAAAAACACGCGATTTCAGGGAAGGAGTCCGGTTTTTAGTGTCCGATTTAAAACGCTACGTGGGCACATAGCCTAAGAAGATAAAAACTTTGACAGAAGTGCTTCTTTAAAATGTATTGGAGCAATGAAAACCTTTAGTTATATTATTAGCATACTATATACTTATGCAAACACTGACTAATTACAGAATATTTAATTTCATTTGTTGTCATGCTGATACTTAAGACAAATCAAAGACACTGTAAATCATTAGGTCACATTCACAAGTTCAGTATTTGGTGAGTTTTTACATCAGTATTTGTAAGACAAAACCAGGAGTTGAACAGACCGCTCCCGGCACTTTAAGCCCCAAAATACTGCAATCTAACAAGATTGCAGCCTTTGGGAGCCAGCACAGGGATTGTCAGCCCCTCTGCTTTTGTATCGGAGACTTCGCAGTATGACGCAGATGCTGCTTCATCCGCATATTATAGAAGCAATCATCCTGCAAAAAATTATTGTCCCATAATGGTACTAAGTAAAAAAGTTAGGGAAAAGTAAAAATAAAATTTTAAAATAATTGTAAAAATAATAAAAAAATCAATATATTCTATTTCTAAATAAATATTTGAATGAAAAAAAAGTAAACAGTAAAAGTACACATATTTGGTAACGACCCGACCTATTAAACTGTCCCATTAGTTAACCCCTTAGTGAACACCATTAAATAAAACAAGGCAAAAAACAATGTTTTACCATCATACCGCCGAACAAAAAGTGGAATAACACGCGATCAAAAAGGCGGATATAAATAATCATGGTACCGTTGAAAACGTCATCTTGTCCCGCAAAAAACAAGCTGCCATACAGCTCCATTAGTGGAAAAATAAAAAAGTTATAGCTCTCAGAATAAAGTGATGCAAAAAAAATATTTTTTCTATAAAATAGTTATTATTGTATAAAAGCAACAAAACAGAAAAAAATGATATAAATAACATATCGCTGTCATCGTACTGACCCGAAGAATAAAACTGCCTTATCAATTTTACCACATATGGAATGGTATTAACCCCCCAAAAAAGAAATTCATGAATTGCAGGTTTTTCATCATTCTGTCTCCCAAAAATCAGAATAAAAAAACTATAAAAAAATCATGTGCCCGAAAATGTTACCAATAAAAACGTCAGTTCGTACCACAAAAAAACTAGAACCCACATGACTCTGTGGGCCAAAATATGGAAAAATTATAGTTCTCAAAATGTGGTGATGCAAAAACAATTTTTTGCAATAAAAAGCGTCTTTTAGTGTGTGACAGCACCCAAACATAAAAACATTAGTTTTCAAACTGGACTGTGCCAAGATGCAACGCTGAGAACCACTAGTGAATGAGCTGCTGGGAACGCAGCATCAGTAACCGGGGGTGATGTCATAGAGGTTACCTCCAGTCACTGGGCTCTGTTCCCAGCCAGGCTGAGCTGCAGTGATATCTGGGGTCACTTATAAAATTCACATACCAGGAAGCAGAAGATTAGTTCCAAAAAGGGGGCACTTGTTGGGCATTGCCACTGTTAAGGCACATCTAGATAAATTCCTTGGGGGGTCTAGTTTCCAAAATGTGGTCACTTGTGGGGGGTTCCACTGTTTAGGCACATCAGGGGCTCTCGAAACACAACATGATGCCTGCAGACCAATCCATCAAAGTCTACATTTCAAAACATCACTACTTCTCTTCTCTGCCATGCGCCCAAACAGTAGTTTTCGCGCACATATGGGGTACCAGTGCACTTAGGACAAATTGGAAAACAACTTTTGGGGTCCAATTTCTCCTGTTATCGTTGGGAAAATAAAAAATTGTGGGTTAAAAAAATCATTTTTGTTGGAAAAAATATGATTTTTTATTTTCTCGCCCGGGCGTTATAAACTTTAGTGAAACACTTGGGGGGTTCAAGTTCTCACCACACATCTAGATAAATTCCTTAGGGGGTCTAGTTTCCAAAATGGTGTCACTTTTGGAGGGTTTCCATTGTTTAGGCACATCAGGGGCTGTCCAAACACAACATGGCATCCGATCTGAATTCCAGCCAATTTACGTTGAAAAAGTCAAACGGCGCTCCTTCCCTTCCGAGCTCTGCCATGCGCCCAGTGGTTTATCCCCACATATGGAGTATCAGCATACTCAGGATAAATTGCAAAATAACTTTTGTGGTCCAGTTTCTCCTGTTACCCTTGGAAAAATAGAAATTAGGTGGGAAAAATCATTTTTGTGGAAAAAATATGATTTTTTTAAATTTTACGGCTCTACCTTATAAACTTCTGTGAAGCCCTTGGGGGTTCAAAGTGGCCACCACACATCTAGATAAGTTCCTTGGGGGTCTAGTTTCCAAAATGGTGTCACTTGTGTGGGGTTTCCACTCTTTAGGCACATCAGGGGCTCTCCAAACACAATATGGCATCTGATCTCAATTCCAGACAATTTTGCATTGAAAAGTCAAACGGCGCTCCTTCCCTTCCTAGCTCTGCCATGCGTCTAAACAGTGGTTCTCTCCCACATGTGGGGTATCAGCGTACTCAGGAAAAATTGTACAATAACTTTTGGGGTCCAATTTCTCCTCTTACCCCTGAGAAAAAAAAAATTTGGATCTGAAGTAATTTTTTTGTGAAAAAAGTTAAATGTTCTTTTTTTTAAACATCCCAAAAATTCCTGTGAAGCACCAGAAGGGTTAATAAACTAAAACTAATAATGTGGTTTGGAGCACCTTGAGGCATGCAGTTTTAAGAATGATGTCACTTTTGGTATTTTCTATCATATAGACCGCTCAAAGTGACTTCAAATGTGATGTGGTCCCTAAAAAAAATGGTGCTGTAAAAATGAGAAATCGCTGTTTAAATTTTAACCCTTATAACTTCCTAACAAAAAAAATTTGGTTCCAAAATTGTGCTGATGTAAAGTAGACATGTGGGAAATGTTACTTATAAAGTATTTTGTGTTAAATATCTGTGTGATTAAAGGGCATAAAAACTCAAAGTTGGAAAATTTCCAAATTTTGGAAATTTTTGCCAAATTTCTATTTTTTTCCCAAAAAAACGCAAGTCATATCAAATAAATTTTACCACATTCATGAAGTACAATATTTTACGAGAAAACATTGTCAGAGTCACCAGGATCCATGGAAGTGTTCCAGAGTTATTACTTCATAAAGGGACAGTGGTCAGAATTTTAAAAATTGGCCTTGTCATTAACCACCCCTGGGGGTAAAGGGGTTAACTTACAAATACTGATGTAAAATACTGATCAAAAAGTTAACATAAGCACATGGCCTTATAATACTACTCATACACAATATCTTTTAAACTCAGGCAAACCCAACAAGTTTTTCAAGAAGTTTTTTTCCTAAGGTATCCTTTAAGTTGTTACTTCTATAGTTAACTGTTTGTTTTTCTGATTATTTTAACCATCAGTATTTTTGGAGCATTTTTTCCATGTTTTTTGTGGTCTTTTTACTGTTTTTTGGTTAATTTTCACTTCATTGAAAAAGAAACCGCTAGCATTTTTTTTAAGAAAAAGCATTTTCAAAACTTTCCAAAAAACATCCGTTCTTCTTCCAGGAGTCTTTGGAGATTTACTATTGACTTTCTTAGCGGAAAATGCAAGAATATTAGACACTTCACTTCTTTTAACCTCTTGGTGTTATTAGAAACCTGAAAAGCCTAAACATATAAACCACAAGTTGTTTTTACATAGAAATTCATGGGTTAATTGTTTTGAACTTTTTGACAGGTATTTCAGACAGTTTCCACATTGGAATCCACTTGAAAAAGATGTAATGTGCGCTTACTCTAAGATATGGTTTGAGTCAGTTTTTGGAGTTACTATTAAATTATCAAATGCTTTTAACTTTTAAAGAACTTTTACTATATATAACATCTGCAATACCGCCTTTAAAATGTTTTTTATTAAATTGTATTTTTTTCTTTTCCATATAGGTCAATGGAAAAAAATAACAAAATTGCATTTTTTGAACTGTAAAGTAAACAGGGAGAGAATCTGACCTGAGCTGGTAGTGCAGGATCAGATTGGAAGTAAGAAATAGATATTGATTTTAGCATTAAAAGGGCCATGTCTGTATGTGAGTATTTGATTTTTTTCTAAATTAAGGTTTTCTGATCTTGTCTGCTAATTTCTGCATGTATTTGTGTGATGGAAGGCGCTTTGAAGGTCAACTCTTGAAATGATATTTCTAGCTTTTTTCTAAAGAAGACATTGCTGCAAATAATGGAAAGGTTAGAGGTATAGGGCAGCCATTTGTAGAAGCAGAATGTATTCATAATTTTGCCCCCAATTTGTATATTACCGTATATTCATTAGTTAAAATCTTCAAGCAACGATAGGATTTCTAAACTCTACATTTCACTTAAAGAGAATCTGTCAGCAGGTTTTTCCTATGTAGTATGAGAGCAGCATGATGTAGGGTCAGATAACCTGATTCCAGTGATGTTATAAGTTACTGGATGGCTTGGAGTATTTTTGATAGAATCCCAGTTTTCTCTGCTGTACAAATAGCAGTGGTCAGAATGCTGAGCTGTGTATAACCCCACCCACACCCCTGATTGTCAGCTTCCTTGGTACGTTGTGAATTATCAGCAAGCTAACAGTCAGGAGTGAGACTGCAGTTACACAGATTAGCTGGACTGGCCTGCACGTGAGACCTAGTCAGGCAGTGATAAATACCTGTTGATAATATACTGATTGTATTCAAACTACAGTACACAGCCTAGTAAGTGACACATTGTGATAATCAGGCTCTCTTTCCATATAATATGCTGCTCTCATATTAAATAGCAAAAAGATGCTGACAGATTCTCTTTAATGGTTTCACATTGTCAAGGCTCAAATTGGAATATCTACAAATACTCGTATATCTGAATCCCCAACCGCTCCCATTCTTAATGCTATTAATGCATCAATATAACATTTGTTTAAAGGAAACATGTCACCTGATTCATGCCATCCAAACTGTGGGAAGCAAGACTCTGAACCTGGCTGAATATTTGTAGCCAGAAATACAGGTGCTTCTCACAAAATTAGAATATCATCAAACAGTTAATTCATTTCCGTTTTTTAACCCCGTAATGTCCAATGATGGGCATAGCCCGTCATTGGATGTCTCCCCCGCTTTGATGAGTGCTCCAGCGGTGAGCCCACATCAAATCCGGGACATGTCAGCTGTTTTGAACAGCTGACATGTGCCCACAATAGGTGTAGGTGGAATTGCGATCCATTTGTGCCTATTAACCCGTTAAACACTAAAGTCAAACACAGACAGATGCATTTAACCTGCGTTTCTGGCTGCGCAGCCGGAAATGCGTGCATCGCTGACCCCCGATCATGTGACAGGGGCATAACAACAAGAGGTCTTCTAAAAGACCTCTATGGTTGTTGATGCCGCATTGCTATGAGCGCCATCCAGTGGTCGGCGCTCAAAACAATGCTGTATTTCTGCTACATATAGGCAATCTGCTCATTGCCTATATGTAGCAGAGCCAATCAAGTATGGGATGCTTCTAGCCTCCCATGGAGGCTATTGAAGCATGCCAAAATTAAAAAAAATGTTTTAAAAAATATGAAAAAAGTAAAAAAATATAAAAGTTTAAATCACCCCCCTTTTGCCCCATTCAAACTAAATCAATTAAAAAAAAATCACACAGACACATATTAGGTATTGCCGCATTCAGAATCGCCCCCAAACTATCAATATAAAAAAGGATTAACCCAATCGCTAAACGGCGTAGCAGTAAAAAAACGCCAGAATTATGTTTTTTTGGTCGCTGTGACATTGCATTAAAATGCAATAACGGGCGATTAAAAGAATATATCTGCACAAATGTGGTATAATTAAAATGTCAGCTCGGTGTGCAAAAAATAAGCCCTCACCCAACCCCAGATCACGAAAAATGGAGATGCTACGGATCTTCGAAGATGGCGCAATTTTTTTTTTTTAACAAACTTTGGAATTTTTTTCATCACTTAGATAAAAAAGAACCTAGACATATTTGGTGTCTATGAACTCAAAATGACCTGAAGAATCATAAGGACAAGTCACTTTTAGCATTTAGTAAACCTAGCAAAAAAGCCAAGCAAAAAGCAAGTGTGGGATTGCACTTTTTTTGCAATTTCATCGCTCTTGGAATTTTTTCCCATTTTGTAGTACAAGACATGGAGAACCAATGGTGTTGTTCAAAAGTACAACTCATCCCGCAAAAAACAAGCCCTCACATGGCCATTTTTATGGTAAAATAAAAAGTTATGGCTCTGGAAAGAAGGGGAGGGAAGGGGTTAATACAAAAAAGTGAAACTCATATTATATGGAGTCATTACAAACAGAGTGATGTATTTCAAGTGTTTATTTCTGTTAATGTTGATGATTATGGCTTACAGCCAATGAAAACCCAAAAGTCATTATCTCAGTAAATTAAAATACTTTATAACACCAGCTTGAAAAATGATTTTAAAATTTGAAGTGTTGGCCTACTGAAATGTATGTTCAGTAAATGCACTCACTACTTGATCCGGGCTCCTTTTGCATCAATTACTGCATCAACGCAGCATGGCATGGAAGCGATCAGCCTGTGGCACTCTGAGGTGTTATGGAAGCCCAGGTTGGTTTGATAGCAGCCTTCACCTCATCTGCATTGTGGGGTCTGGTGTCTCCCATTTTCCTCTTGCCAAAACCCCATAGATTCTCTATGGGGTTAAGATTAGGCGAGTTTGCTGGCCAATCAAGCACAGTGATACTGTTGTTTTTAAACCAGTTAAAGGTACTTTAGGCAGTGTGGACAGGTGACAAGTTGTGCTGGAGAATGAAATTTCCATCTCCAAAAAGCTTGTCGGCAGAGGGAAGCATAAAGTGCTCTAAACTTTCCTGGTAGACGGCTGCGCTGACTTTGGTCTCGATAAAACACAGTGGACCTACAACAGCAGATGACATGGCTCCCCAAACCATCACTGATTGTGGAGACTTCACACTAGACCTGAAGCATCTTGGATTGTGTGCCTCACCACTCTTTCTCCAGACTCTGGGACCTTGATTTCCAAATGAAATGCAAAATTTACTTTCATCTGAAAACAACAACTTGGACCACTGAGCAACAGTCCAGTTTTTTTCCTCCTTGACCCAGGTAAGATGCTTTTGATGTTGTCTATTGGTCATGAGTAGCTTGACACAAGGAATGTGACACTTGCAGCCCATGCTCTGGATAAGTCTGTGTGTGGTGGCTCTTGAAGCAATGACTCCAGCAGTAGTCCACTCTGTCATGACACCGGCCCCTGCTCCTGCTTACCTCTCTGTGCGCTCTGTCCGGCGTGCTCCTCGGCGCATCCCCGCACCCGGCCTCCGGCTTCCTCGGCGTCGGGTACGAGCACACAGCGCGCGGCCTGCTGGGTAATGTGATGTGCTAGCCCCGCCTCCAACATGGCGGCGCCCACTGCTACATATCCCCGGTGCCTGCTCAGGTAAGACGCCTGATTATCTTATGCGGTGACGCTGTCTGCTTCACACTCCTTGTGAATCTACCCCAAATTGTTTTCTTAACAATCCTTTCAAGGCTGCGGTTATCCCGGTTACTTGTGCACCTTTTTCTACCACACTTTTTCCTTCCACTCAACCTTCCATTAATACGCTTGGATACAGCACTCTGTGAACAGCCAGTTTCTTTAGCAATGTTTAGCAATGTTTCTTTAGCAACAGTCATGTTGAGTGTGTCAATGACTGTCTTCTGAACATCTGTCAAGTCAGCAGTCTTCTCCATGATTGTGGAGTCTACTGAAACAGATTAAGGGACCTCTTTAAACACTTAGGAAGCCTTTGCAGGTGTTTTTTGTTAATTATTCTAATTTACTGAGATAATGACTTTTGGATTTTCATTGGCTGTAAGCCATAATCATCAACATTAACAGAAATAAACACTTGAAATAGATCACTCTGTTTGTAGTGACTCTATACAATATATGAGTTTCACTTTTTGTATTGAAGAACTGAAATAATTTAACTTTGTGATGATATTCTAATTTTGCGAGAAGCACCTGTATACTTTTCAGCAATGCTGTAGTGTTTCAGAGAAAATATAGTTTGAAGATCCAGCCATAGTGAGAGACCTGTCAACCACCTACGACAGCCCCAGAATCAACAAATCTCATCTTCAGCAATGGTTCCTAGCAGGATCATCTAACTATATTTCTTTGATATACCATAGCATTTTAGAGGAAATATACCTGGCTGCAATTGTGCACTCAGGCTCTGATTAATGCTGCCCATAGTTTGGGCAACATGAATTAGGAACAGATTCCTTCATACAGATCTTCCTTATGTTTCTTAACAGAGGAAGTTGCAGCTTGAGAATTTTATTCTATATCTTTGCTTTGACACAGCTGTCCTCAATTGTAAAGCATCTTATTATTCTTGTTTTAATGCTTTTAACAATTTCCTTTTCACTGAAATAGTTGAACTCCCTAGGTACTGCCACAGAAGTGTTTTTTTTGGATCTTTTACAGTCTCGTTCAGTGTTCTCTTTTGTTGGTCTTAATACTTGCTTCTATGTCCATGGAGATAATCTGAGGCTCCATTTTGTCATCTTTGCTTCCATTTTAAGCCATCTCTAGGAGACTCCATGTGCTCATTTAGATTATTTGTATAAAGACCAGAAGTCACCTTTAATTGCTTTCACTATATGAAACATCACTCCACAGGACCAGTAACAAAGCTGATCTTCTGGCAAGGATGAAACATCACTGTTTGAAATCAAAGTGAACTTCCTTCAGCATAAATCTAACACCATTCCTGACTTTATGATCTCTGTCAGTGAATCAGAGGTAACAGCAGTGGGTTCTAGTAGTACTTTGAAACCGTACCATATATATGGATTAGTCTTGACTCTTTTTTTGCTTTTCTGCTTTCGCATCATCTGCCACACTGTGCCCAGAAGTGTTACGTTTTCTCCTACAGACATTTCTTGCATAGTTAATCCCGTCACTAAAATCCCTGAACATGCTACATCTACTGCAGCCTTCTCTGCCTGGATTCATATTACTCTTCGTTATTTCTACAGTACTGCAGTTCAGATTCAAAATTAAATTCTCCAACTTTTTATGTTAATTTTTGATGTATGATATCCTTTCTTCTGAAAGTGTTGGCACCCTTGAAACTGCTCTGGAAAATGAAATATTTCTCCCAGAAAATTATTGCAATTACATGTTTTGTTATACACATATTTATTTCCATTTTGTGTATTGGAACAACACAATAAAACTGAGAAAAAGGAAAATTAGACATCATTTCATACAAAACCTCAAAAATGGGCCTGACAAAATTGTTGGCACCTTTCCAAAATTGTGGGTAAACAGCTTTGCTTCAAGCATATGATGCTCATTCAGACTCCCCTGTGGTATGTAACAGGTGTGGGAAATAGAAAAATCACACCTGAAACCAGATAAAAAGGGGAGAAGTTGACTCAGTCTTTGAATTGTGTGTCTGTGTGTGCCATATAAAGCACGAAGAACAGAAAGAGAGAAAGAGAACGATCTGAGGACTTGAGAACCAAAATTGTTGAAAAATATCAACAGTCTCAAGATTACAAATCCATCTTTAGAGATGTTGTGTCATGATCCAGACCTGGTTTTGGGTCTGGTCTCTCCTTTCCCTGCCTGGTCATTCAGGGATTAACTTTCTTTGCCTCGTTCTAGTGTCAGGTCTGCTATTTCTCTGCGCTGCATCCTGCAGGAAGTGCCAGTTATATTTCCTGCCTACGGTGTGTGTAGCTGGCTCTGGTGAGATCCTGACTTGTCCTGCTGCGTTTAGCTGACTTTGCCTGTGTCTGTGTACCCCTCTCCTACCCGTCCCGACTCTTGTGTGTCCCTGTGTGTTTGGACTCCCCGGTACTCGACTCTGTTTTGGCTCTGACCTGAATCTGTCCCTTCCTTCTAGTACTTCTGCTACGGACCGGTACTGACTTTTTTTTGCTTCTCTGACTCTGTGTGTGAGATTCCCCTCGGTGCTATGCTACTCTTTGGTATCGACCCGGCTTGTCTGGCTATTCTGCTGCCACCTGGTGGTAGCCTCACTGCAGTGCTGCTGGTCTGCTCTGAACAGGATTCCAACCCTCTCTCCACTCTGCTGCCATCTAGTGGAGTTTGCGTTACTCTGCATTTACCTGCAGTGCTGCAGCGTGACATCTTGATGTTCCTTTGTCTACAGTGCACAACATAATCAAGAATTTTACAACCCATTATACTGTACCTAATCTTCTTGGGAGTGGACGGCAGAGAAAAATTGATGAAAGGTTGCAACACAGGATAGTCCAGATAGTGGAGAAGCGGCCCCAATCAAGTTCCAAGGAAATTCAAGCTGTCCCGCAGGCTCAGGAAACATCAGTGTCAGCATGAACTATCTGTCGACATTTGAATGAAATGCTATGTGTGGAGACTCGGGAGAAGCCCACTGCTGACACAGAGATGTAAAACAGGTAGCTTACAGTTGACCAACATGTATGCAAGTAAGCCAAAATCCTTCTGGGAAAGTGTCTTGTAGAAAGATGAGACAAATATAGAGTGGATTGGTAAAGGACATCATTGTATTGTTTATCGAAAACTGAATGAGTCCTACAAGGAAAAGAACACAGTCAAATATGGTGGAAGTTCAAAGATGCTTTGGGGTTGTTTTCCTGCCTCTGGCCCTGGGTGCCTTGACTGTGTGCAAGGCATCATGAAGTCTGAAGATTATCATAGGATTTTGGGTCGCAATGCAGTACCCAGTGTCAGAAAGCTGGTTTTGCATTTAGGTCATGTGTGTTCCAGTAGGACAATGATCCCAAACATATTTCAAGAAGCACCCATAAATGAATGCAAACAAAATGCTGGAGAGTTCTGAAGTGGCCAGCAATGAGTTGGATCTCAATCGCATTGAACACATGTGGAGACTGGAGAGATCTTAAAATTGCCATTGGTAGAAGGCACCCTTAAAATATAAGAGACCTAGAGCAGTTTGCAAAAGATGAGTGGTCCAAAATTCCAGGTGAGACGTGTAAGAAGCTTGTTGATGGTTATAGGAAGCGATTGATTGGAGTTATTTATTACAAGGGATGTGTAACCAAATATTAAATTGAGGGTGCCAACAATTTTGTCCAGCCCATTTTGGGGTTTTGTGTGAAATGATGTTCAATTTGCCTTCTCTTCTCTATTTTTTGTGTTGTTCCAATACACACAAAGGAATAAACATGTGTATAACAAAATGTGTAATTGCAATAATTTTCCAGGAGAAATACTTCATTTTCTGGAACAATTGCATGGGTGCCAACATTTTCAGTCATGACTGTATATATTTTATGTGGGATCTGCGATCTGCCTCTAAATATTAAAGATGTGTTTTATAGGTTACCATATTATTTGCATTTTATAAATTAATATATAAAGTGTTCTGCCAATTGCTAGCTCAGAGATCTTAAAAGAAAAAAAGAAATCAAATTTCAATACAGTGAGCAGTCAGAGAAAACAATGGAGAACCTTGAGAGAAGAGAACTGTTGGTGAATGCTCTCTTTTGCATCTCACGTCAGAATGAAGAACGGAAGACGCTTGTGTGAAAACTACAATATGGTGCATTATAGAAGCTAATTCTCGTATGCACATGGAAAGCCACTAGATGGTAGTGTTGGATATATCAACACATTTATTCTCAGCTTTCACAGCAATGAATGTCTGCAAAGGCTAGAATACCGTGGAATCAAAGTTCATTGCAACTTTCTCCTATTAAATCATCAATTGATACGCTTGTGGGCTAAATAAGAAGTGTAAGGTCCCAGAGTTTTACAGCTTCAATAGCTAAGTGCCAGACACTATTGCGCTGGTGTTCTGCTGCCTGTAGTTGTGCAGCCGCAGAATGCAGTGTCGATAAACCAGCGCTGTAGATGCTGCTCATCCGCTCATATTGAAGGAACATTATATGCCGCACGCTGTCTACTTCATGTTTTCAGCCTCCTATCTTATAATAACCATGGATGACAAGAAAATAATAGCATTTACCACGGACCAAACGGCATTGCTAATGTTTATATCCCAGTCACACAAGTAAATGCTAAATTAAACTAAAATGTAGGATGCGTAATACAATAAAAAAAAAGATAATTTCACTTAAAAGCTGGCTAGTTCTTGACAGTGGAACATTATACAATGGAGCCTGCAAGTGTTTCTCCTCCACCGTTCACAGTACAGACGACAAATAGACCATAGGAGGGATGAATTTGCAATTTAACTCTTTAAGGAGGTTTTCCCATCCTATATGGTAAACTCATATGGTTAGGATATGCTATTACTTTAGAATGGGTGAGGGTTAGGCCTCTAGGACCTCCACTACTAAGGGGCTATAGTGCTGATGTACTGGTGCATCCCTTTAAGAATTCAATGTACATTAACGCCCAAGACCAATAGGCTGTGCAGGGAATTGCAGCTGCCTACCCTCACTGCAATGCCACATACTGAATAGCTGGGGTATCAGTGTCCAGAGAAAAAGCAGAAGGCCACATTCAGTATTTACTCAGTATTTTACATCAGTATCTGTAAGCCAAAACCATGAGTGGGTGATAAATACAAAAGTGGTGACATGTCTCTATTTTACTTATATACTTTTCTTCTGATTGTTCCACTCCTGGTTTTGGCTTACAAATACTGATGGAAAATACTGACCAATTACTGACAGAGTGAATGTGGCCTTAAAGGAGACACAGTGTTAAATAAGCAATGAAGCCCCTTTACTATCGGGATCTACAGGGATCACAGTGGTTGCACGGCCACCAATCTTAAAGTGATGCCAGATCCCAGCAATAGCTTAGGTCGATGATAATGGAGGTGAAAAGTTCTCCGTTTTTTCTGGATGATTTTTCATACTCTCGTGTGACGTTTGGTTAGGACTGATAACATGACGTAGTACTGCAATCACAGCACTAAATAATTGGAATTTGACTTCTAAATTAATATCGGTCAAGTAGAAATTCTAGTGGAAATCCCAACCATGCAAAAAAATCTAGATCGCGTCTCTGACGGTAACCCGACATTTTTAATTTTCACAGCCTCGTCTAAAATACGCCTGGCTGACACTATCATGCAAGAAAGGCTTCATTGAAATTTTCTGAGTATATGCACAGAACAACACGTCCTGATGGAGGCCAAACAGGAAATAAGGTGATGTAACATTGTTCCCATCTGACAGAATGTCAGATGAGATCAAACAGGCGATTAGAGGGAAACAAACTGGGACTGCAGCCAAATGTGTGCTGACGGAGCAGAGAGGGTTCACCTGCCTTTTGATGGGAAGCTGTAAGTCTGGAGGAGGCCTGTGTAAATGAATGTCATTTCAGGAGACTAACTGTAGACATCATTTCAAAAAACAATAAGAGGACAATTTATCATAGTGTTGCGGCTGTATAGCTGGTAACACTGATAAAAAAAGAACATCACTCTGCTGGCTGTGCTGTTCTCCTGCAATTTGTGCACCTGCTTCCCAGCTGGGAGAGCGTGTTGCTTTGTGCTGCCTAATTGAAATGTGATATTGATCTGTGCTCGGCGTAATAATGTTTTTCATACTATATCTATACATGGAGCATACAATCTGGCACTCTTGCTTGTTTGTTTCAACAGGAAAACAAATGACCCACATAGAACGGGATGATGGGTAATGAAGCAAATCCAGCGCTGTTTCCATGGAGGGGTGAATTTCACAAACTAAACAAGCACATTTAATGGAATATTCAAATCAGACAAGGGAGAACAGGAAGCATCGGAAGAAAAGGAATAGGCGAGGAGGGCAGGAATGTGTCTGTGTTTATTTCTGTAGCATGCAAGGCATGTATGAGTAACATGTATATGTATTATATTGGAATAGAAACTCTAGGCTGGGCTGAGGGGAAGGTGAGGGTTGGTGCCCACCTAGGGTGCAGCCTCACACTATGTGATGGGGTGCCAGATTCATTGAACATTTAAAAAATAAGACAAAGTATTTCCTGTGGTGATGTTTAATGAGTGCTTTTATCAGTATGTGTGAGTGATGGAGAGTGTTCCACTCTCTAACACCCCAAGTGGTTAAATGCATTGATATGTATGTTATATGAAAGCAAAACCTCCCTGGGGCCGCAGTATAGCCTAGACAACGTTAACTGTAACGGTCGGCCCAGATTGGGGAGGTAGAACTGAGAGTTAGTGTTAAGTTCAGTAAGTGTCAATGCAGTTAGAGGGAGTGTGGTGAAGTGCTAGCAGTGGTCATATGCAGTGGGTTGCTAGGACCAACATGAGCCTGTTACTTGGGGTAGTGGAGTGCCATAGATGGCTTCCAGGCAAGTCCGGCTGTCGGGCCTGGGACCTCGAGATGGTTGTCGGGGTCTTTGTGAGCACTAAGCCTGCAGTGCTCAGTGTCTGCCTGTGAACTGCTATTCCCTGGCTGAGGGCACCGTGAGCGGGAGAAAGGTCTCCCGCTCACGGTGCTGTCTGACAAGTCCTGCAAGTTCATGGCCAATTAACTCACTTTACCTTTCTTATGTCAGCGCAAGCACCATGGGAAAATGCTCCTGCAGTGATCTTACAGAACACTGTACATGAATTGCCAGGTTTTCTTTTATCTATCTATGTAGTATAAATACATATATACAGGGTGGTCCAATAGTAGGTGGACAGAAAATAATAACATTTATTTTGATTTATATATAAAATTATATTTTACTAACACAAGCATAACATTAACAATTACATTTTATTCTGAGCAATAATACAAAAGCCCTTAAATTTTATCAACACAGGTGCTCAAACTGTTTTCCATCACAATTTGCACAGCTTTGAAGTCTGCCTCTTACGCTTCGACAAACATTTTTGCACAAGTCTCTTTGGGTATTACTTTCTTGAAATGCATCTCTTATGTAATTTTTCAAATCACTGACACTTTTTGGTTTTCGACTATAAACTTTGTCCTTGAGTACTCCCCAAAAGAAAAAATCCATTGGGGTCAAGTCTGGTGAACGTGCCGGCCAATCCATTTATTAGGAAATGTTTCATCAAGATGCTCGCGGATTACTTTTGAATAAGGGGCCCCATCTTGTTGAATATAAAGTTCATTTGAATTTTACATCCAACAAGGCTGATGCTGTAACTGGGAACAACTTGATTCATTAGAATTTCGAGATACTTATCTCCTGTGCCTGTTCCATCAAAAAAAAAAAATGGTCCAAAAACACCAAAACTTGAAATACCACCCCAAACATTGACACCAGGCTCATTTAGTTGTTGCTCTAATGTTAAATGCATGTTCTCATTAAACCAGTAAATACAATTATGTCTGTTAATATGGCCAGATAATTTGATAGAAGTTTCATCAGTTCACATACTGTTATCTAAAATAAATCTCCCCCTTCATAACCCTATTACACATACTGTCCACCTACTTTTGGACCACCCTGTATATGTTTGTCACTAACATCTATATATCTATGTATTCTATGTGTATATATTTATTGTATCTATTCTATTCTAACCTGTTCAGTGTGATTTTATTGTATGCGGCAGATGAATTGTCGGCTTTTCAAAGGACATCGGTGCGTAAAAATCGGATAGCACTCGCATGGTCTGAGTGCTGTGCGATTTTTTTCTCACACTCATAGGCTTGCATTAGTGAGTCTCAGATGATATACGCATACAATCGCAGCAATCTGCAATTTTACATGAACGTTGAATACGCCAGAGAAAATAAACAGTGATGTGAGCTGCTCCATAGATTAACACTAGGCCGAGTGTTATGCGATTTTTTTCTCGCATAGCACTCGCCCGTATTCTATGGTAGTGTGACGCCGGCTTTAGCGCAGTTTTCAGGAGTAGAGTTGAGCGACTTTTGTTTTTTTATGGTCGAGTTTCGTTTCGTGAAACCTGACTTTTCCAAAAGTCGGGTCGAGCAAGATCGGCCGATTATAGGGAAAAGTCGGGGTCGTCACGAAACACGAAACCCAATGTAAGTCAATGGGGAATAAAAGTCGGCAGTGAGAGGAGGACAGGAAACACACCTACAGTGCTCATTTGAATGCCAAAAGCATCAATTCTTCTTACTTAAGCTGGTCAACCTTAATTAACTTCATAATACAAGTTACGCACTGAAAAATGGGGGTTATTTGGCTACAGTTGTGGGGGGGGAGGGCTGGCTCCAGGTTTTCATGTGCCCTGGGCGAAAGAGCGCCCCTTTAACACATACCACAACTCATCATGCTCCGATACGGCAGAGAAATAGCGGTATAGTACAATGAAAAATACTTCACTTTTTACATCTCATGACGAGGCCCATCTATTTCTCCATACAGAATCATTGGTCCCATATAATGTTTGAAACAGTATATGATGAGCTCCACATAATGCTACAGTATATGTTGGTCCCCATGGATGAAGCTCCACTGTCTTATGGGCCCAAATAATGCTCCAAACATAATGGGCCCCATTTCTAATGCTCTAGTGTATAATGGGCCCTGTAAATGCTGCTCCAGTGTCTGATGTCCACCTTTGGAATGTTCCAGTCTATCATTCTCCATAGTATAGTGCTCCCCAAAAATTGCTGTCCCAACATTGAAAACAATCAAATAAGTCTCCTCGCTAGGGAATCCCTGTACTAGTCTGGACTCCTCGTCGTCCCCATCTTCCATCTCACTGCACAGTATTTCAACCTTGCAAGTGCTGTGATCCTGAGCAAGCAGGGGGGGCCCACTCATTGGCGACGGCACTGGCACAGGGCCCCTGATAGTACGGTGATGTGTCTGATGGCGGGTGGGCCGAACCTGCACTTTCATCTGCAGCTTCCTCTTTGTCACCGTGTAAGATAGAACTGTATATGGGAAGGGTAACCTGAGTTTCATCAGGGTCAGATTCAGGCCGGGTAGCGTGCGAGGGGAATGTAGTGGTCTGGGTCAATGTACCAGCAGATTCATCGAGCAGTGGCTGGGCATCAGTGCACTTGTGTCGCCCCCAGGAGTACGGTCGCCACAGTGGCATTACCTTCCTCCTAGGGAGTGTGATGTCATGCTTGGGAGCAACGAAGGATCTCTCTAGCAGGTTAACTGATTGGGCGGCGTTATTCCCACGAGTCATGACCCTCCAAACAGCGTTCATGAAGGCAAAGTGTTTGTTTTACGTGGGCAGTATGGTTGCAAAGCTGAACCTTAAAGGAATGTCCAGAAGGGCACCACCAGGAGTGGAGCCTACGGCGTAATTTGACTCAACACGGGCAACCTCAACCATGCCAGCTACAGAACAGATGCACACATTGCAAGCTTAATTCCGTTAACGAACGAGACTCCGTCATGCCCCGCGGTCCAAGTCCGGCTTACTAGAGGGACACGTGAGGCTCTGGCACATGAGATTGGCCAATAACTGGTGTGTCATGCCCTTACATGTCCGTGGCTGCATGTGCGCTACACTGAAAAGGCCAGCGTTTGTCGCTTACAGGTGCAGATAACCTGCTGAACAACGTTAGTGATGGGGATCACTGATTACAATTATTACTCGCGAACGATTATTTCCCAGTAAGTGCAGGTCAACCGCAGTTCCGGAATTAGGCCTAGCCGTCATTCCTGAAAAAATGAAAAACTTACGTGTGCAAACCACAGGTGCTGTAGCTTGCTTAACAGCTCGCCAGCCGTTCTCACGCCCAGTAGGGATTACACGTGATTGCACAAAGGTGAGAAAGGGTACCGTATCCCCGGATAACATGTATGGATAGCGTACACATTCAAAAGATATGTCTATACATCAGGAGGCAGGCTCAGACGGTGTTAGGCCCAGTATGGCTTGCACGTGATTGCACAAAGGTGAGAAAGGGTACCGTATCCCCGGATAACATGTATGGATAGCGTACACATTCAAACGATATGTCTATACATCAGGAGGCAGGCTCAGACGGTGTTAGGCCCAGTATGACTTGCAAGTGATTGCACAAAGGTGAGAAAGGGTACCGTATCCCCGGATAACATGTATGGATAGCGTACACATTCAAAAGATATGTCTATACATCAGGAGGCAGGCTCAGACGGTGTTAGGCCCAGTATGGCTTGCACGTGATTGCACAAAGGTGAGAAAGGGTACCGTATCCCCGGATAACATGTATGGATAACGTACACATTCAAAAGATATGTCTGTACATCAGGAGGCAGGCTCAGACGGTGTTAGGCCCAGTATGGCTTGCAAGTGATTGCACAAAGGTGAGAAAGGGTACCGTATCCCCGGATAACATGTATGGATAGCGTACACATTCAAAAGATATGTCTATACATCAGGAGGCAGGCTCAGACGGTGTTAGGCCCAGTATGGCTTGCACGTGATTGCACAAAGGTGAGAAAGGGTACCGTATCCCCGGATAACATGTATGGATAGCGTACACATTCAAAAGATATGTCTATACATCAGGAGGCAGGCTCAGACGGTGTTAGGCCCAGTATGACTTGCAAGTGATTGCACAAAGGTGAGAAAGGGTACCGTATCCCCGGATAACATGTATGGATAGCGTACACATTCAAAAGATATGTCTATACATCAGGAGGCAGGCTCAGATGGTGTTAGGCTCAGTATGGCTTGCAAGTGATTGCACAAAGGTGAGAAAGGGTACCGTATCCCCAGATAACATGTATGGATAGCGTACACATTCAAAAGATATGTCTATACATCAGGAGGCAGGCTCAGACGGTGTTAGGCACAGTATGGCTTGCACGTGATTACACAAAGGTGAGAAAGGTTACCGTATCCCTGGATAACATGTATGGATAGCGTACACATTCAAAAGATATGTCTATACATCAGGAGGCAGGCTCAGACGGTGTTAGGCCCAGTATGGCTTGCAAGTGATTGCACAAAGGTGAGAAAGGGTACCATATCCCCGGATAACATGTATGGATAGCATACACATTCAAAAGATATGTCTATACATCAGGAGGCAGGCTCAGACGGTATCAGGCACAGTATGGATTTGACGGCCCAGACTACACAGCGGAGGAGCAGGGAGAGGTAAAGATTGCAAATGCTGGGGCCCTGCCCAAGCAAGGGGGGCCCACTCGTGGGCGTCGGTACTGGCACTGGGCCCCTCATAGTACGGCGGTGTGTCTGACGGCGGGTTTGCACCACCACCGTCAGAGACACTTGATTGCACTATGAGGGACCCTGTGCCAGTGCCCGCGCCCAAGAGTCGGCCTACCCACCTGTCCAGGGCAAGGTGGTGTCGTGCGCTAGGTGGTGACTCCGGCCATGGGGGGGGAGGCAGCACAGTTAGGGAGTTTTAGAAAGTGGCATATGTTTATGTTGGACATTCAGCTGATGCAAAAGGCGAAATAGGTCAAGTCCCAGGAAGAGGTGGACCAAAGCAAGCCATTTTTCTGTCACCCTATGTGTCATCAGGGGAAGGTGGGACAAAATCCTTGGAAACCCATGCATGGTTCATTTTAATGAAGGTTAGATCATCCACATTTTGGGTTGACAGACGGGTCCTTTTTTCTGTCAGGATTGATCCAGCTGCACTAAAGACTCTTTCCGATAGCACACTTGCAGCTGGGCAAGCGAGCTCCTGTAAGGCATATTGTGCCAATTCAGGCCAGGTGTCCAGTTTAGCAGCCCAATAGTCAAAGGGGAATGACCTGTGTGGGAGAACATCGATATGGGAGGAAAAGTAGTTTGTAACCATAGTTGACAACTGCTGTCTCCTGTCACTTTCCATCGATGCTGTATTACCAGTTGTGTGAGCGGTACTTGAAAAATCAGTCCACAACATTGTCATGAAACCCCTGTCTCCAACACCACTTCTGCTGTGTGCACCATGAACACCTCTGCCAAGCTGCCCCCGGCCCGTACGGCTCGTGTGAGAACCATCACCGCTGCTGTGTGCTGGGAATGCCTCAAGCAACCAATTTACCAGAGTTGCTTGTTTATTAGCCAATATTAGGTCAAGGTTCTCCTGTGGCATGATGTTTTGTAATTTGCCTTTACAGCGTGGATCCAGGATGCTGGCCAACCAGTAGTCGACATCGTTCATCATTTTGGCAATGCGGGGGTCCCTTTTTAGGATCCGCAAGGCATAATCTGACATGTGGGCCAATGTTCCCAGTGTCAATGATGCACTGCGAGTGCTGGTTGGAGGAGCACTTTCTGGCAAATCCACATCCCTCCAGTTACGCACAAACCCTGTACCAGACCTTGCCACGCCAACATTTTCACTTGCCCCACGAGATGCATCCTCCTCCCCTAAGTAATCATCCCCATCATCATCCTCCTCCTCCTCTTCTTCCTCCAATTCGTCCAGGAGAGGTCCCTGAGCAGACAATGGTTGAATGTCATCAACGATTCCCTCCACCTCTTCCTCCTCGTCAACATTGGCTGCAGACGCCTGCTCCTTAAGGTGCGTCAAAATTTTGCATGAGCAGACGCATAAGTGGGATGCTCATGCTTAGGATGGCGTCGTCTGCGCTTACCAGCCGTGTGCATTCCTCAAAACACTGAAGGACTTTACAGAGGTCTTTCAGCTTCGACCACTGCACACCTGTCAACTCCATGTCTGCTCTCAAAGTGCCTGGCCGTGTATCCTCCCACAAATGCATTATGGCCTGCCTCTGCTCGCACAGCCGCTCCACCATGTGCAGGGTGGTGTTCCACCTTGTTGCAATGTCGATAATAAGGCGGTGGTTGGGAAGGTGGAGCAATCGCTGCAGCTTCTGCATACGAACGGAGTGTACAGGCGACCGGCGGATGTGCGCGCTCAGTCTTCGCACCTTATGGAGCAGGGCTGTTAACTCCGGATAATTTTTGAGGAAGCACTGCACCACCAGGTTCAAGGTGTGAGCCAAGCAAGGTATGTGGCTGAGTTTTGAAAGGGCTATGGCTGCCACAAAATTACGGCCGTTATCACTAACTACCTTGCCTACCTCAAGATGTACACTGCCCAGCCATGACTCAGTTTGTCGCTTCAAGAACTTGGCCAGCACCTTGGCGGTGTGTCTGTCGCCCAAACACATCATCTGCAACACAGCCTGCTGACGTTTTCCACTAGCTGCTCGATAGGGGGACACCTCGTGTGCAACAGTGGCAGCTGCAGATGGAGTGCTCGTACGACTGCGCTCTGTGGACGAGCTTTCGCTTCTGGAGGAGGAGGAGGAGGGTGGAACGCCTACAGCCAACTGTTTCCTATACCGTGGGCTAGGCAGCACTGTCCCACCACCGCTGTCCTTTGTGGACCCTGCATCCACCACATTAACCCAGTGCGCAGTGATGGACACGTAACGGCCCTGGCCATGCCGACTGGACCATGCATCAGTTGTGAGGTGCACCTTTCCACTCACTGACTGCTTGAGTGCATGGACAATGCAGTCTTTCACATGATGGTGGAGGGCTGGGATGGCTTTGCGAGAGAAGAAGTGGCGACTGGGTAGGTCATAGCGTGGTACTGCATAGGCCATGAGTTCGCGGAAAGCTGCGCTTTCCACCAACCGATAGGGCATCATCTCAAACGAGATTAGTTTGGCAATGTGGGCGTTCAAACCCAGTGTACGCGGATGAGAGACTGAGTACTTTCTTGACCTACTCATAGTGTCTGGGAGGGTGAGCTGGACTTGAGAGCTGCATATGGTGGAAGTAGCGGTGGACAGGGTGGACTGAGAGAGGGTTGATGATGGTGATGGAGTTGGTGTTCTTTCTGATGGCCTAGATTCAGTATTTCGTTGATATAACAGTGGGATTCCCTGACTGCTGAGGCCTTGCAACGACACCTCAACATTTGCTGCTGTGCTAACCGGTGGGCTTACAGTGGGGGAAACAATGTAGCGTGCTGACTACCTTCTTTGTGATCAGTTGCACATGTGGCACTTGAGGTTTGGTGTTGTGTCCACGCTTGCAAGTGCATGGTGGTTAAATGTCTAAGCATGCAACTGGTATTCAAATTTTTCAGATTTTTCCCTCGGCTAAAGGTCTTTGCGCACTTCTTACAGATAACCTTGGCCTGATCATGAGGATTTTGTTCAAAAAAGTGCCACACTGCACTCTTCCTACTTTGGCAGACATTTTGCGGCCTAGCACGCTGTGATGTTTTGACCCTCTGGACAAGCTGTCCAGCAACTCTTTTGATTTTTGGAACCTGTCTTTGGAGTGCTCCGGGCCTGCCAGATAACAGCTGTTGCGATGTCGATGTCTGCTGTGGATGCTCCTCATCTGAGCTATTGGAAGCAGCACCCTCTTCCCCCAATGGATGCCAATCTGGGTCAACAACTGGGTCATCCATCACCTCCTCTTCAATGTCATGTGCACCTTCCTCTGTGTCACCGTGTATGGTGGTATAGTGTGCGGGAAGGGGCACCTGAGTCTCATCAGGGTCAGAATCTGGCTCTGTGCACTGCGAGGACAATGTAGTGCTCTGAGTGAATGTACCAGCAGAATCATCTATCAGCGGCTGTGCATCAGTGCACTCCATGTCAGATTTATCTTGGCCTGGGTAATTCACCATTTCACTTGATAATCCAGGCATGGTA
This sequence comes from Dendrobates tinctorius, assembly GCF_039654945.1. NCBI lineage: Eukaryota > Metazoa > Chordata > Amphibia > Anura > Dendrobatidae > Dendrobates > Dendrobates tinctorius. The sequence goes on from NW_027361692.1 coordinate 14,994,953, forward strand.
TGTGAAAACAGCTCCATGGAGTAATCAGTAGTATGGCCTGCGTCATCCTTCAATCTTGGTTGGGGTGAAGGACACAAGGAAAGGTGTGGTTCATGAACATGAGCCTCCAATGACGACTTAGTGCTTTTACTTTTTACAACTTCAGAAGAGGAGGCGATAGAGCTGGAGGCTGAGTCAGCAATGTAAGACAAAACTTTTTCCTGATGCTCTGGCGTTAAAAGCGGTTTGCCAACTCCTAGAAAACTAAGTCTTCGAAGCCTTATGGAGCCAGACGATGACGCAGGCTCAACACCTCCTGCATTCGGTCCTATTTTGCTTTTGCCACTACTATCAGATCCACCACCAACACCATCATTACCAGCTGCCAACCCCCGCCCAATTCCACGGCCTCTTCCACCAGCCTTCCTCATTTTTGGTAGAAATGTAGACAAAATCCAACAAACTATATAGTAATGTAAAACAAGGTACAAGGTGTCTATAGGACAGGGGAGATTTAGATTTTCTGCAGACACTTGTGGACACTGGACACTTGGATTGTGTGAGGCCCACTGAATATCAGAGCGCTATGTCACAGGCTCGATGGCACAGGTGTGAAAAAAGTGACTGCAGGAATAAGGGAGATTTTGAATTTCTGCAGACACTTGTGGACACTTTTGGATTGTGTGAGGCCCACTGACTATCAGAGCGCTATGTCACAGGCTCGATGGCACAGGTGTGAAAAAAGTGACTACAGGATAAGGGAGATTTTGAATTTCTGCAGACACTTGTGGACACTGGACACTTTTGGATTGTGTGAGACCCACTGAATATCACAGCGCTATGTCACAGGCTCGATGGCACAGGTGTGAAAAAAGTGACTACAGGATAAGGGAGATTTTGAATTTCTGCAGACACTTGTGGACACTGGACACTTTTGGATTGTGTGAGGCCCACTGAATATCAGAGCGCTATGTCACAGGCTCGATGGCACAGGTGTGAAAAAAGTGACTACAGGATAAGGGAGATTTTGAATTTCTGCAGACACTTGTGGACACTGGACACTTTTGGATTGTGTGAGGCCCACTGAATATCAGAGCGCTATGTCACAGGCTCGATGGCACAGGTTTGAAAAAAGTGACTACAGGATAAGGGAGATTTTGAATTTCTGCAGACACTTGTGGACACTGGACACTTTTGGATTGTGTGAGGCCCACTGAATATCAGAGCGCTATGTCACAGGCTCGATGGCACAGGTGTGAAAAAAGTGACTACAGGATAAGGGAGATTTTGAATTTCTGCAGACACTTGTGGACACTGGACACTTTTGGATTGTGTGAGGCCCACTGAATATCAGAGCGCTATGTCACAGGCTCGATGGCACAAGTGTGAAAAAAGTGACTACAGGATAAGGGAGATTTTGAATTTCTGCAGACACTTGTGGACAATGGACACTTGGATTGTGTGAGGCCCACTGAATATCAGAGCGCTATGTCACAGGCTCGTTGCAGCAGGTGTGAAAAAAGTGACTACAGGATAAGGGAGATTTTGAATTTCTGCAGACACTTGTGGACACTTTTGGATTGTGTGAGGCCCACTGAATATCAGAGCGCTATGTCACAGGCTTGATAGCACAGGTGTGAAAAAAGTGACTACAGGATAAGGGAGATTTTGAATTTCTGCAGACACTTGTGGACACTGGACACTTTTGGATTGTGTGAGGCCCACTGAATATCAGAGCGCTATGTCACAGGCTCGATGGCACAGGTTTGAAAAAAGTGACTACAGGATAAGGGAGATTTTGAATTTCTGCAGACACTTGTGGACACTGGACACTTTTGGATTGTGTGAGGCCCACTGAATATCAGAGCGCTATGTCACAGGCTCGATGGCACAGGTGTGAAAAAAGTGACTACAGGATAAGGGAGATTTTGAATTTCTGCAGACACTTGTGGACACTGGACACTTTTGGATTGTGTGAGGCCCACTGAATATCAGAGCGCTATGTCAAAGGCTCGATGGCACAGGTGTGAAAAAAGTGACTACAGGATAAGGGAGATTTTGAATTTCTGCAGACACTTGTGGACACTGGACACTTGGATTGTGTGAGGCCCACTGAATATCAGAGCGCTATGTCACAGGCTCGTTGCAGCAGGTGTGAAAAAAGTGACTACAGGATAAGGGAGATTTTGAATTTCTGCAGACACTTGTGGACACTTTTGGATTGTGTGAGGCCCACTGAATATCAGAGCGCTATGTCACAGGCTCGATAGCACAGGTGTGAAAAAAGTGACTAAAGGATAAGGGAGATTTTGAATTTCTGCAGACACTTGTGGACACTGGACACTTTTGGATTGTGTGAGGCCCACTGAATATCAGAGCGCTATGTCACAGGCTCGATGGCACAGGTGTGAAAAAAGTGACTACAGGATAAGGGAGATTTTGAATTTCTGCAGACACTTGTGGACACTGGACACTTTTGGATTGTGTGAGGCCCACTGAATATCAGAGCGCTATGTCACAGGCTCGATGGCACAGGTGTGAAAAAAGTGAATTGTAGAATTGGGCAGAATAGGAATCTCCCTAGAGTGTAGGTCTGTAAGAACGGAACAAGTCCTCCACTTATCCTTCCACAGTGACACACAGATAGCTTCACTGTGGCTGTGATAACAGCCGTTACACGGTACTGTGTGAGGAGCGTACACCGCTGTATGGTGTGAATAAATGCACGCTCAGTACCTCAGCAGGACAAAAAAAAAATTGGGATTGCTTTTAAAAAAGCAGTTTGCAGAGCAGTGGGGAAACAGCAATGCAGCTGTCAGGAAGCCTTAGAAGGCAGCCTAACAACCAACACCGCTGATCCACCACAATATAGCCTCCCCTTGCACTGCACACACAGTGACTGGTGTGTTGCACAGGCAAAATCGCTAGCAGCAGAAGCAGTTTTTTTTCTTCTTCCCTGCCTAACGCTCTCCCTACAGAATCAGCAACCTCTCCCTATGCTAAGATCGGCAGAAGTAAGATGGCGGTCGGTGTGCACGCCCTTTTATAACCCCTGTGACGCCCACCAAAGCAAGCCAATCACTAGCATGCCCTTCTGAAAGATGGTGGTGACCCCTGCCTATGTCATCACGTTGCCCACAGTGTCCGTGGATCCTGATTGGCTGTAAAAGAGCGCTAAACAAACTTTTGAAGCGCGACTTTGGCGCGTAAGTCGCCGACCTCGTGGCCGACCTCATCCTAGGGTCGGGTTTCGTTTCATGAAACCCGACTTTGCCAAAAGTCGGCGACTTTTGAAATTGTTCGACCCGTTTCGCTCAACTCTATTCAGGAGGGATGCTCTACCTAGACCGAGAACTTGGGCTGAAGTTATGTCCGGTACCTATGGGCAAGACTGTAATCTATCCTACACGTTTCATTGTAATCACTGTAAACTGAGAAGTAAAAGTTTGACTGTTATAAAGTATTCGGTGTCCCGTGGATTGTGTGCTGTGAAAGTTTTGGAAGATGAAAGTCTGGAGCCAGTGGAAGCCTTTGGCCATAAATAAGTGTGATGTACAGCAGCATACCAAGACTGGGACATGATTTTTTCGCAGGGTGCCAGAGAGTGTAGCAGTTCATCCATGACTACCCCACTCAAGCATGTTACAAGTGTGTGAGGCTATAAGGGCTGATTGGAGCAGGAAGAGCAGTTCTCTTTTAGACCAGGTACTGTCACTTTGCTCATATCCCCTCATTCACACCTGCTGCCGTGCTCTTCTGTACTATGCATACAGCCCCCAGTGTGACCTTCTCATAGTTGTCACTTCAGCACCAAACACATTGCTTTGGCAATCTCTTAAGGGTCCGCATTTAATTATAGAGAAATCAGAGATAAAACACTAGGTAGTAATGGAGAAAAGGTGGTAAGGAGTAGAAGACAGTGAGAATCAGGGGTTCTAGCATGAAGGGGCAGATTGAGCAGGTAGGTGTCAGGGCAGAGACAATTACATCTGAACAGCTAAAATATTATTGACCATACCAACAAAAACAAATTGTCTACATCGCAATATACAACACAGATGTAGAGAGTTGGATTTATCATACTTGGCTCTGCTGCATCAAAAAGCAGCTCTGCTAAATACATCAGACTTAACGGGGTTGTCCACGTTCAGAAAAGAAGATCCAAAACTCTGTAAAATACCTAAAATAACAAACTCAGTAGTTACTCACCTATCTTGGGTCCAGCACAGCTCCAGTCTCAGTGGTTTGGCTGTAGAGGTGAAGTCATGACAGCAGCTCATTTCACTGCTTTAGCTAATCACTGAGCTCAATGATTGGCTAGGGAGGTGATGCACATGGTGATGGCATCACATCTACAGCCAAAATGCTGAGACTGAAGCAGCAACAGGGTGCTGGCTCTGGATCCAAGGAAAGTGATTAACTGTGGAGCTTCTTATTTTAGGAATGTTACAGATTTTGGGGTCCGTTTTCCTAAAAGTGGGCTATCCCTTTCAGGCTACATTTACATATCTGTCTAACACATTTCAGTGTTGTCCAATACTTTATCACACAGCAATCAGACCCATAAAGTAGAATAGATGTGTTCACACATCCATTAAAATTACAGATACGAGAAAGAGAACCATGTGACTTGGAGCTATTCAAGTCTATAGCGAGTTGTGAGACAGATGCAAATCTGTTGCTTAGTGGTAAAATTATTAAAAAAAGATGCGACCTTCCATGAGACCTTTTATTGGCTTAGATTGCAGGCACACCTCCATGGTGAAATATAACAGAAGAGAAATAAAACAGAAGCAACAAGGATGCAAACAGATACAATAAATTAACCAGCATGATAAAAAGGTAATCAAAGTGGTGAATAATTACCCATAAGTGTCAAATTCCCATCTTGACCCAGGTCACGTACCCCGACGCATGTTTCGCGTTCAAAGAATGTCGCTTGACTCACCCTGAGGAAGCAACATTCTTTGAACGCGAAATGCATGTTGGGGTTCGTGACCTGGGTCAAAACTAGACTTTGACACTTATGGGTAATTATTCACCACTCTGATTACCTTTTTATCATGCTGTAACACTGTTTGTATGTAGCAGTATTGTGTTTAATAAATATGAGATAGTCACTGGATTGAGGACCTTCTTTTCACTATATCTTTTGGCATATGCATCCACTATTGGGAATGTATATAGTTAATAGTAATATTTGCCAAAATTTGCCAATTCCTGCAAATTTTATCCCGCCTTGTCTTCATTGGTCATTTATACCTATGGATTTAGTTACATCATACGTTGAAAAACCCATATAATCTAATGTGATATGTATTATATTAATGGATTTTGTGTGACATTTTGTTAATAAATAATATCTTTATACTATTGTGGCAACTGTTGGACTCTTTGTTCCTCCTTGTTTATATAAGGATGCAAACTAAAAGCAAAACACAAAACATATATCCTGGAATAAAAAAGTAAAAAAATATATTGCAAAAATTGCATGAAGGTAGTAATAATAGTAATAATAAGGGTAGTTAGCTAACATAATTTTGATCAAAATAATGTAGAAGCCATCCCGCCACGTCACGGCAACCCTTGTGGGACAGTCCTAACTCTTGTATTTAAAACCTTTCCACTTGTCAAGTGACGTAAATGTGAACAAGGACAGAGGGACTGAACCACCAGTAATAGTATAGGCCAGACAGGATGGATTTTCCAACTCAGAAACAGGGCGGTCACACCCTTATATGCACAGAATGCACAATGAAACAAATGAGAAACTGGGTCTGAGCAGAAAAAGTAAATTAATGTGCATGCAAAATGTAATTGCATATGAACACATGACCTTTACACAGAGAAAACCAAAAGCAAAACACAAAACAAATATCCTGGAATAAAAAAGTAAAAAAATATATTGCAAAAATTGCATGAAGGTAGTAATAATAGTAATAATAAGGGTATTTAGTTAACATAATTTTGATCAAAATAATGTAGAAGCCATCCCGCCACGTCACGGCAACCCTTGTGGGACAGTCCTAACTCTTGTATTTAAAACCTTTCCACTTGTCAAGTGACGTAAATGTGAACAAGGACAGAGGGACTGAACCACCAGTAATAGTATAGGCCAGACAGGATGGATTAACTAAATACCCTTATTATTACTACCTTCATGCAATTTTTGCAATATATTTTTTTACTTTTTTATTCCAGGATATTTGCTTTGTGTTTTGCTTTTGGTTTTCTCTGTGTAAAGGTCATGTGTTCATATGCAATTACATTTTGCATGCACATTAATTTACTTTTTCTGCTCAGACCCAGTTTCTCTTATATAAGGATGCAACCAGATTGACACCTGAGAAAAAAAATCAGTCCATTTCTATCTATGTTACCACTCACATGGATGTGTGAACGGAGTCTTTCTCTACTTTCTTTCACTTCTGATAATCTCCAGCTCTGCTACACCTGGAAAATCCTTTTATCTGCACTTGACATTTTCAATTTTTGAACATGGCACAAAATCAACTCTGCTATGTATGAACAGCTCAGTTATAGAAACAACAGACACATACAGTATAATTATACTGCCAATTTATCTTAGGAAAATAAAGAAAGATCAGCCTTACTACTTACAAGGAGTCCAGCTCTGAATTTTTACAAACACAAGTCTACTATATCAGACAAACGGTGTCTGCTCCAACAGCCAACCTGAGCTCTGCTATATCTGTAGCACATTCCAAAAACACATGATGGCCATCAGTTTTGTGACCCCCATAATACAAGGTAACAAATATCCCCCATAAATATAAAAAATTCCCTTGGGTAAGAGAGGAGTGATTATGTGCACGTGTCTATTCTTAAAATACATTTAGGCTATGTTTACACGTGTGGAGTTCCAGCAGAAATTTCCGTGGGAATTCCGGAATTCCATTCTGCGGGAAATATGCAAGAAATCCGCATTTTAAATTCCCCCAGAAAAACTAGCGATTTGCAAGCGTAATTAGGTTGCAGAATGCTAGCTTTTTCCAAGCGATCTGTAGCATCTCTTGGAAAACTGATTGACAGGTTGGTCACACTCTCCAAACATAGTGTTTGACTATTGTGACCAACTTTTTACTATTGAGGCTGCCTATGCAGTATGAGTAGTAAAAGATATAAAGTTTAAAATAATAAAAGAAATAAAAAATCGTGTTATTCTCACCTTCCGGCATCCCGCGCAGCGTACCCGATCATCACGATGCTCCCGGCAACTCCCGTTCCCAGTGATGCCTTGCGACAATGACCTTTGATGATGTCACGGTCTCACGAGACCGCTACAGTATCGCGAGACAGCGATGGTCATCAAAGGTCATTGTCGCAAGGAATCCCTTTGAAGAGGAGTTGCCGGGAGCATCGTTGAGGCCTGCTGACGCTGCGAGGACAGCCGGAAGGTGAGAATAACATGATTTTTTATTTTATTTCTTTTTTTACAGGGATATGGTACCCAGAGTCTGCAGGAGAATCTCCTCTCCTCCAAGCCCTCTGTACCATCTCCAAATGTTCCGCTTACTTTTCGCATGGTGGGCAAAGCCACATGCAAAGTAAGCGGAACAATGCATTCCTATGTGTGCGGATTTTCCCACGATTCCGCACAAAAAATGAACATGCTGCATATTTTTCTGCAATGCAATTCCACAGCGGAAAAATATGCAGCATCAGCACAGTATGCAGGAATGCATGGGATGGTTTTTTTTGCGTTTTCGCAGCAAAATTGCGCATTTAAAAACGCAGCGAAAACGCAAAAAAACTACGTGTGAACTCATCCTTAGAGTAATTTAAATACCTGTCATATGTCATTTTTACATACTGTAGTTTGCTAAATCCCAAAGTTTGAACCTCGTCCCGTACTGATTAGTTATTAACGCAGTTTGCAATGCAGCCTCAACATGTAAACATGGCCTTAAGATAGTTTTTAATTGCCTCAGGTTGGGAGGAAGGTGCACAATTTGACTAATCAGACTTGGGCATCAAAGTACATTGTCACAGATCTGTATAAACTTTACTATTAATATCTATGGGTCTTGAACATAGCTAAAGGAGTAATATATTCAGAATTTTGCCAACTATTCAGCCAAAAAAGGCGCTATTGTAAATGTGGAAAAGATGGCTGAAAACCGTCTATGAAAACCCATATTCTAATATCTATTGTGACCTGCGCATTATTGTGTTTTTTATCCTCATGTAGGCTGCAGTTTCCTGTTAGTCAGGGCTGGCAGGAGTAACTGTAGGGCCAGCCAATAGTTGGGGAAGGAGAGATGGGCATCAGTGATTAGTTCCTGTTTTTATAATTAGTAGTCTTAGTTAAGCTAGAGGGAAGAAAGGGTACCCTCAGAAAGTTCAGACCATCATTTCATCCAACATGTAGCAGAGACGGCAATTCTACTCATACTGGAAGTGGATCTAAACCAGTCTCAGTGTTAGACCGGGAGGTATTTTGTGAAAACATATGAGATCAGCCAGACCGGGACATGTCTGTAAGGTGGCAGATCAGAGAGCTTCCTTACAGTTCGCAAAGTGTTGTTTTGGTGCAGTGGGCACAGAGTAACACATTGCCCTGTGTGGGCTTGTACTGGGAAGATAGAAGCCATCAGCATAAGCTGTTATTCATTATTCATATGCAATGTTCTTCACAAGTAATGTGCCGCCGTCCGCAACTGTCAAGTGGAAATTAATGTTATATTGTACACATGAACACCTCAAGCATTGTTCCTGCTACTCATTGTACATTAGGGTGACCAGATCTCATATGGGGGGGAAAAAATGTCAGAATCTTGTTCGTCTGGACCCCACAAAACGATTCCCCTTTCCAGATATTGAAAAGTTGTTAATGGCTAATAAATTGCTCAGTAGCACAGATGAACCATCAGAGCACGCTAACCTACATGAGTTGATAATTTTACATAGTTATCTAATCTATTCTAGAGCTTTTGTTAAAGTAGTTTTTGAAACGTCAGAATATAATTCTCGGCATTTGCTTACAACTTGCAGGACATATTGCTTTTGTTCTTCATCTTTTGTCAGAAGGTCGTTAAAGTCAGTTACTTCCTACCTCTTTTAATTTTTCTTTCCTAACTTTTGGATTTACAACCCTAGCGTGCTCTGATGGTTCATCTGTGCTACTGAGCAATTTATTAGCCATTAACAACTTTTCATTGTCTTTAATGGTGTGATCAAAAAACGATAATCCCACCAACTCTGCATTCAAATACCACAAATGGTTCGAAAATTTGGTCAGGGCTATTTCTGCAATGTTGTTGTCACATTCTTTATAGTCTAACAGACTATGCAAAATACCTAAATCTTAAAATACCTCAATTTGGATTTTTTCAAACTTTGAGCGACGAGCGGCACGGGTTAACGTCGTTTGATCGAGCTCAAATTTTGGCTCTCTCAATATCTGGAAAGGGGAATCGTTTTGTGGGGTCCAGACGGACAAAATTCCGACATCGATTTTTTGCGGTCACCCTATTGTACATATTTTCCAGACCTAATAAACAAGACTATTTTTGTAAACCTGTCTGTTTTCTTCATTGAGGATCTAAAGGTTCCAAGTGTTTCACTAATTGTGACAGAAGTTAGTCTGAAGGTGTCAGTAGCTGAAAAATGTGAACACACCCAGAGATCCCTATTTAGGGTGTTTTGGGACGCAGAAGTAAATGTTGGTCAGTCGCGTCTCTTAAGCAAAGAAAAACATCAAGAAACCCACCCCTGTGGTACTTCTTAACTTGCTTTCAAATATAAAATACAGTGGTGTAACTGGGATCCAACAAGCCCAAGAGCAAATCTTTGTATGGCCCCTTAAAATCTCAAATCACTACTCCCACTTTCTGCATCCACCGGCACCTGGTGCATTTTATAGACATTGGATGTCTAAGGCAAGGTTCCCCATCTCCAGTCTTCAAGGCCCACCAACAGGTCATGTTTTCAGGATTTCCTTAGTATTGCCCAGGTGATAATTGCATTACCTGTACAATACAAGGGAAATCCTGAAAACATGACCTGTTGGTGGGCCTTGAGGACTGGAGTTGGGGAACCCTGGTCTAAGAGATAACATTTCTCCTTGTTGAGTGTGGCAAGCTGGCATAAGGAGACTTATAGTCCATGCAATGCTCTTATGGAAAACTAAATATGCAAATAGCCTCTTCAGAGAGGAGGACTTAAACTCTAGTGCCACTTACTGGATGTAGCTATTCTACAATACCCTAAAAAATCTTCCAGAAAGTCAATATCTACCCTTTAACGAACATTGCAACATGATTTAGGAAAAGTGATTGTTCGTAAGTCCGTGTAACTTGTACGTGTTCTATCCATACTTCTCATTGATACAATACATAAGTATCCATTATAGTCCATTGGGCTGTTCAAATGTCCATGTTTTTCACAAACCACGTGTCAGGGCAAAGTTCAGCTAGACATGTCTTTTTTCCCCCAGAATTGCAGATGAAAAATGCCAATACAAGTCTATGGGTCCATAAAAAGCACATACAGCCAGGGCCAGCATTAGGGGCAGGCAGGCCAGGCAGCTGCCTAGGCCCCCACTCCCTCAGGGGCCCACAGCCAGTGGCCACAATAGGGTCCCTAAGTAAGAGGGGAGCAGCACTGCCCTCTTCTCCACATTCAACTTACCCGCACCATGGGAGCTATACAGTTGAAAGCAGTGATGGAGGAGAAAGCGTCATGTAACGCTCCCCTCTCATCACTCCCCCTCTGCCTCTGACTTAGCGTGAGTAGGCAGTGGAGCTGAGATGCTCTGCAGAAGCCAGCCAGAGCAGGGAGGGAATGAAGAGGAGAGGTAGGTGTGTGTGTGTGAGTATGTACCTGCTGCACTATACTGTGAGTGGGGGGCTTCATTATTCTGTGTGGGAGACTGCATTATTCTGTGTGTTTGGGCTGCATTATACTGTGTATGTTGGGGGCTGCACTATACTGTGTATGTTTGGGCTACACTATACTGTGTATGCCAGCGGGGAAAAACTGCAATTAACCCCCGCTGGCCTGAAAGGAAAAAGTTTTAATGTGAGATGAACCAGAGCTGCCACAAATCCAAAAATGGATCATGACAGTGTGCCTTTACAAATTAAGTCCAATCAGTTTAATTAAACACAGCTGGACTCCAATAAAAGGGTAGAACCATCTCATGGAGGATCACAAGGAAATGGACAGCATGTGACTTAAATATGAGTGTCTGAGCAAAGGGTTTGAATACCATGACTATGCTATATTTCAGTTTTTCTTTTTTATAAATTTGCAAAAATTTCTACATTTCTGTTTTTTTTTTCAGTCAAGATGGGGTGCAGAGTGTACATTAATGAGAAGAAAAATGAACTTTTTTAAATTTACCAAATGGCTGCAATGAAACAAAAAGTGAAAAATGTAAAGTGGTCTGAATACTTTCTGTACCCACTGTATAGTGTGTGTTGGGACTACTGTGTGTTGGGGCTGCACTATAATATGTGGGGGGCTGCACTATACTGAGTGGGGGGCTGCACTATACTCTGTGGGGGGACTGCACTATACTGTTTGCGTGTGGGGGCTGCACTATTCTGTGTGTGGGGGGCTGCATTATACTGTGAGTTGGGGGCTGCATAATACTGTGAGTGGGGGGGTCCACATTATACTGTGAGTTGGGGACTGCACTAAACTGTGTTTTTGTGGGGCGCTGAATTATACTGTGTATGGGGGACCGCATTATACTGTGTGTGGGGGCTGCTTTATACTCTGGTGCTGCATTATATTCTGTGGGGGCTGCATTATACTCTGAGGAGGCTGCAGTAAGTCTATGAGCGAACTATATTATACTCTATGAGGGTGGCTGCAGTATACAGGGTTGTATTATACTCTGAAGGGGGCTGTATTATACTTTCTTAAGGACCATGGGGAGTGCATTCTTCTATATGTACTATATGGGACCTGCATTATACTGTATCGAGGACTTTCTGTACCAATCATTTTTCCTCAGCCGGAGTGTCACGTGGACCCGTCCTGTGTGACGCGACCCGCAGGCCGGTAACTGTAAACAACAAGATGCGGCACGTGATACAGTCCTGTGTGATACGGCCCTCAGGCCGGTAACTAAAACAACAAGACAAGAGGAAGGGAAAACAATTACAACGGTGGGCCCTGCAATAGGGAAACGGGACGTGGAGACCTCCTGCACTCCCCTGAGTCAGTGTCCCTAACGCTCCTAACGTTCAATATGCCAGTTCCGCACCGGGCGCCGCCCAGGATACTTGTCGCCCTAGCACACCCTACACCTATCCCTTGCTAGGGAGCTGGGTGGCGCAGGCACTGGCCCCAACGTTGTACTAATACACACAAAGGAAAAACACAAACAGGGAAATACCACTTAGCTTTACTCTGTTGCACTTGCTCCTGGCAACAGAGTCCACCACCAGAATGCAGCTCTCCTCCTGAAAAGCTGCCACCAAGCTCTGTCTGAGCTACAAGGAAATTCCCTATGACGCCTTCCACACCAAGGCTAAGACAGTGCTGCAAGGAATGTTCTCCAGCTGCTTCCTCCACCAAGGATGGTTGAAATGAAGACTATCACCAACGCTGATTGCAACACCTGTGACTCTTTTATAGCAGAGCCAGCAATCACACCTGCATTATAAACATGTGCACTTAACTAAAGAAACAGAGTGCAATGACGCTCACCACCACCGGAGGCAAACTTAGAACAAGGGACACCACAGTGCAATAATCCTAATGGCCACCGGGGGCAAAAACATCTCTAAGCACAGCTTGAGAAAAAAAGGTTACCTGTGCTTTATATCAGTCCTGATCCCGCATGGATCATGACAGTACCCTCCCCTTAATGAGGGGCCTCTGGACCCTCAAGACCGCTCCCCATCAGGGAACCACCTACAGCGGGGACGCCCAGACCTAGAGTTCACCCCAGCAACTACCTGCATGTCAGGTTGATGACAAACGAGCCCGCTGGTATTGGCATCGTATGTTTTGGAGGCAACACACATCTCCGAAGCGCTGACCTGGGGAACGGGTTGTGTATGTGTATGTTTGGTATAAGCTGGTAACACTCCACAATACACTTCCACTGGATGTTTTTTGGTGGCCACCCATACACGCTCGTTCACACACAGGTCCTGACCTGAATGTTTATTGCCACTCGTTCTTTTGTCACCACTTGGAGAACTCTTTCTGGGATTGACAACAGAGGCATCCCCCTGTGTCACCACACTCACACCCCCGCACTTCACCAAGGGGTACACCACCCTCCAACCCCTTCCACCACGAGGTCTGCGCCCCCCAGGGTTGGCCAATGGCAAGGGTTGAGACTTGCCCCTACTCTCCTGCAGCACATCTGCTGCTCTCACCTGAGAGGAAGGGGTCCATGGAAGGCAGAGACAGTAGTTCCTAGGCAGCAGCCCTTACACGAGTGCCCCCAGCTGACCACTTCCCTCCCCCGCCAATCTATTACCGGGTTGTGTCTTTTCAGCCAAGGGAGGCCTAAAACAATAGGTACTGGCATTCCCTCCAAGACGTAGCACGATAAGGACTCCTCATGATGTCCTATACGCAGATGGTTATTCTCTATGACTTTGGTCTTGCTCCCCTGGCTCAGTGGAACAGAGTTTATGGCCTGGACGTGTATATAGGTTGGGTTAGCGTCCTACACCTCATACCATGAGTCTGGACAAAGTGAGCATACACCAGACTGACTCCTGCTCCACTGTCCACAAGCACCAGTATCACCTCCGGTACCCCGCCAGCCAAGACCTCTGCTGACATGGTACCTTGGGAGGGAAAAATGGAGGAAATGTATACTCCCTGGTCACCTCCCTCCAAGCGACCGGGGGAATGCGGCTTCTCAGATGGCACAGATAATTTGGCGCGCAATGGGCAAGCCTTCAGGACATGACCAGTTTTCCCACAGTACAAACATGCCAACACCAGTCCCCGAACTGTAGGCAGCTCCGAATACAAACTAGCTCCTCCTACTTGCATAGGTTTGTCAGGAGACTTGGCATGAACTGGGCAGGCTCTCATGAAATGGCCCGGCTTCCCACAGGCAACGCATACCCCCCACCACGACGAGCTGCAGACACCCCCTTATTTGTATTAACAACACCGGGCTGTCTGGGTTCCTCCATCCGCACTGGTGAGTCCAAAGCACTGCCAATTACTGAACATGTGCATCTACCCTAAAGAGGCCGGTAAACAAGCATCAAACAACTTCATATTGTCGATCGCGCTTAGCGGCCTGAACATAGTGCTTGTAAATGCAACAAAAATGTTTCTGTGTGATGGTGCATTATGTGAGCATTTGGGGACCCACTTTAAACTTTTGCCAAAGGCCCCACTTTGTCTACTTTGTGAAGTAGTTCTGTACTCTTATAGAGAAACAGTCCCAAAACATAATGTTCCACCTCCATGCTTGACAGTGGGGATGGTGTTTTTTGGGTCATAGGCAGCATTTCTCTTCCTCCAAATACGACGAGTTGACTTAATGCCAAAGAGCTAAATTTTTGTCTCATCTTACCACAGCACCTTCTCCCAATCACTTACAAAATCATCTAGTTGTTCATTGGCAAACTTCAGACGGGCCTGCACATGTGCCTTCTTGAGCAGGGGGACCTTGCTAGCACTACTGGATTTTAAACATATATGGCTTAATGTGCTACCAATGGTTTTGTTGGTGACTGTGGTCCCAGCTGCCTTGAGATCATTAACAAGTTCCCCCATTGTAGTTTTAGGCTGATCTCTCACCTTCCTCATGATCAAGGTTAGCCCACGAGGTGAGATTTTGCATGGTGCCCCAGATCTATGTCGATTGACAGTCATTTTGCATTTCTTCCAATTTCTTACAGTTGTGGCCAAAAGTATTGACACCCCTGCAATTCTGTCAGATAATACTCAGTTTCTTCCTGAAAATGATTGCAAACACAAATTCTTTGGTATTATTATCTTCATTTAATTTGTCTTAAATGAAAAAACACAAAAGAGAATGAAGCAAAAAACAAAACATTGATCATTTCACACAAAACTCCAAAAATGGGCCAGACAAAAGTATTGGCACCCTCAGCCTAATACTTGGTTGCACAACCTTTAGCCAAAATAACTGCGACCAACCGCTTCCGGTAACTATCAATGAGTTTCTTACAATGCTCTGCTGGAATTTTAGACCATTCTTCTTTGACAAACTGCTCAAGGTCCCTGATATTTGAAGGGTGCCTTCTCCAAACTGCCATTTTTAGATCTCTCCACAGGTGTTCTATGGAATTTAGGTCTGGACTCATTGCTGGCCACCTTAGAAGTCTCCAGTGCTTTCTCTCAAACCATTTTCTAGTGCTTTTTGAAGTGTGTTTTGGGTCATTGTCCTGCTGGAAGACCCATGACCTCTGAGGGAAACCCAGCTTTCTCACACTGGGCCCTACATTATGCTGCAAAATTTGTTGGTAGTCTTCAGACTTCATAATGCCATGCACACGGTCAAGCAGTCCAGTGCCAGAGGCAGCAAAGCAACCCCAAAACATCAGGGAACCTCCGCCATGTTTGACTGTAGGGACCGTGTTCTTTTCTTTGAATGCCTCTTTTTTCTCCTGTAAACTCTATGTTGATGCCTTTGCCCAAAAAGCTCTACTTTTGTCTCATCTGACCAGAGAACATTCTTCCAAAACGTTTTAGGCTTTTTCAGGTAAGTTTTGACAAACTCCAGCCTGGCTTTTTTATGTCTCGGGGTAAGAAGTGGGGTCTTCCTGGGTCTCCTACCATACAGTCCCTTTTCATTCAGACGCCGACGGATAGTACGGGTTAACACTGTTGTACCCTTGGACTGCAGGGCAGCTTGAACTTGTTTGGATGTTAGTCGAGGTTCTTTATCCAACATCCGCACAATCTTGCATTGAAATCTCTTGTCAATTTTTCTTTTCCGTCCACATCTAGGGAGGTTAGCCACAGTGCCATGGGCTTTAAACTTCTTGATGACACTGCGCACGGTAGACACAGGAACTTTCAGGTCTTTGGAGGTGGACTTGTAGCCTTGAGATTGCTCATGCTTCCTCACAATTTGGTTTCTCAAGTCCTCAGACAGTTCTTTGGTCTTCTTTCTTTTCTCCATGCTCAATGTGGTACACACAAGGACACAGGAAAGAGGTTGAGTCAACTTTAATCCATGTCAACTGGCTGCAAGTGTGATTTAGTTATTGCCAACACCTGTTAGGTGCCACAGGTAAGTTACAGGTGCTGTTAATTACACAAATTAGAGCACATGATTTTTCGAACAGTGCCAATACTTTTGTCCACCCTCTTTTTTTATGTTTGGTGTGGAATTATATCCAATTTGGCTTTAGGACAATACTTTTTGTGTTTTTTCATTTAAGACAAATTAAATGAAGATAATAATACCAAAGAATCTGTGTTTGCAATCATTATCAGGAAGAAACTGAGTATTATCTGACAGAATTGCAGGGGTGTCAATACTTTTGGCCACAACTGTACTATTGCACCAACAGTTGCCTCCTTCTCATCCAGTGCCTTACATGTGGTTTTGTAGCCCTTTCCAGCTTTGTGCAGGTCTAGGATCTTGTCCTTGATATCCTTAAGCCCCCTTTACATTTAGCAATGCACCAGCTATCCCAACAACGATACGACCCGGTCAGGGTCGCTGGTGCATCGCTAAATGGTCGCTAGTGAGCTGCCAAACAGGCGGTTCTCACAGCGATGTAGCGACGCAGCAGCGGTCGTTACTTACTTTTCAGAGGCGGCGATGAAGACGTTCTTCTGCCCGCGTCCACGTGTCGCTCATTGGCGCCAGCAGGAAGCGGCCGACAAGAAATGGACGTGGACGATCTCGCGCGATCAGCGATAGCCAACGGGGGATATAGCAATCACAAAATCGGTGATGCTTTAGTGATATTGCTAGCGATATCACTATGTGTAAAGCCCCCTTTAGAAAGCTCTTTGGTGTTGCCCATGTTGTAGAGGTTAGAGTCTGACTAATTAATTGAGTCTGTGGACAGGAGTCTTTTATAAAGGTGACTATGTAAGACATCTGTCTTTAATGCAGGTAACAAGTTGATTAGGAGTGTATAACTGGTCTGTAGGTGCCAGAACTCTTAATGGTTGGTAGGGGATCAAATACTTATTTCTCACTGCAAAATGCAAATAAATTTATATAATTTATACAATGTGATTTTCTGGATTTTATTTTTTATATTCTATCTCTCAATTTTAAAATTAACCAAACATACAAAATCAGTAAGAGATCAAATAATTATTTCCTTCACTGTATGGGCCAAAAGAACACGAAAAGAAATATGATCTCTTATACCACTCACATTTTCAGATTAGACTATAAACCTGAACCAAATATCTATATAGAAATGTGGATACTGTGGCACTAGGAAGAAATCCATTTCTTTTTGTAAGAGATGAGAAATGTCTTCCTATTATTCAGGAGAATGATTTGAATGACAACTTGCATTTTAGCTACTGGGTCCATGGTTTCATTGTTATCTTGGCCATGAAAGCATTATCACTGTTTTCTTCAGGTTAATAGCTACATGGATAAATCCTATTTTCAGCACACAGCATAGTATTCTTATCTGATTTCTGAAATATTTAGAAAACATTCATTTAAAGAAATGTGTTATATCATGCTGAAAAAAAAAAAATTCCGACATCTTAACAAATCTGTTAAGGGTGGATGTATTGCATTTCTGACTAAAAAATGGGAATGATTTCTTGCTGTCGCAAATAGAATTTTGATACTGGCTAAAAGATAAATAATGATGCAATAAAATATGACTCAGTCTAAAGTTTCTACAATATGACAAGAGGCTCTTTTGTAGGCGTTAGTGTATGTGGGTGGGCAATATGTCCGCGAAGACAAGCTTTGTGCAAACACAGTTAATGTTAAGTTTCTTCACAAAAGAGTTTTATTTCATCCCCTAATTTTAGAAATGAGTCATATAATACTAGATATGTGCTGCTCACGAATAATGGCTGCATTATATATCCATGGTATTGATTTAACCCAAGTCAGTTAGTTTTCTGGGTCAAGTAATAAAGGTGTAAAACCTATCTTTATAGTGATCACTGTTGTTCTCAAAGCATGGAGCTCCTCTAATTACATCCTCAGACATGTATTGACTAAATAATGCCATGATGGTGTATATGGATCTTAAATACCAGCTAGCTATGTGTTATTGGAAAGTACAATAGGTAATGTATAACTGATAACTAACTAACCTTTGAAATGATATTCCCACCTTAGTTGAACAAATTGTTGAATGGCTTCAATGGCATAGCTGGTAATTGTTTCTGGTTAGATCTTGTATGGCTTATTTACCTTTAAAATTTATATTAAAGTTCTCCTCTTGTGAAAGTTCCAGGCGCTAGCGTCTCCACCATAATCTCATTCAACAACTAGAGATACAGCATGGAAAGTCAAAATACTCTATTGGGCCAAGCTCAGCCCACAATTAAGGAACCACTCCAGTGTTTTTTTATTGCATCGCTTCTAATTTAAGGTCCCTTCACCTAGTCTTAAACTTTCCTGCTGCCATCTTCACCTTCTATTGACACCGCTCCCATCAGTCTTCAGCAGTTTTTGACCTGCCAGAGTCAGAGGTCACTTTTCAATGCAAGGCTATGAGAATCACATTCTGGCTCTCGTAGACTTGAATTGAGCGCTTGTGACAGTTACACACATAGTCAAAATTGTTGGTACCCTTCATTTAATGACAGAAAAACCCACAATAGTCACAAAAATAACTTGAATCTGACAAAAGTAAAAATAAATAAAAAAATCTATGAAAATAAACAAATGAGTCAGACATTACTTTTCAACCATGCAGAATTTTTAAAAAATAAAACTCATGAAATAGGCTTGGACTGAAATGATGGTACTCCTGAAAATAATGTGACAAAAGGGACATACTAAATCAAGGTGTGTCCACTAGTGAAGAGCGAGTATACTCGTTGCTCAGGTTTTCCTGATCATGCTCGGGTGTTATCCGAGTATTTTGGCGTGCTTGGAGATTTAGTTTTTGTCGACACAGCTGCATGATTTGAGGCTGCTAGACAGCCTGAATATATGTGGGGATTCCATATCAAACAGGCCATCCCTACATGCATTCAGGCTGTCTAGCAGCCACAAATCATGCAGCTGCATCGACAAAAACTAAATCTACGGGCACTCCAAAATACTCAGAGGACACCCGAGCAATGCGTATAGTCGCTCATCATTAGTGTCCACTAATTAGCATCATAGGTGTCTACAATCTTAGAATCAGTGAGTGGGCCTGCATAGAGGGCTACAGATACTCACTGTGCTGTTTGGTGACACGGTGTGTATCATACTCAACATGGACCAGAGGAAGCAAAGGAAAGATTTGTCACATGTTAAAGGTAAAATATTCCAGTGACTACAGTTGCACATATTCATCCAACCTCACTGGACATGGCCGCAGGAGGAAAATTGATGACAAATCAAAGAGATGGATAATACGAATGGTAACTGTCAGGAACACCGCACTGCACTTGCTCACTGAGCCAGTGTGCATGTCCTGAGTTGAACAAACTATGCTCAAAGATACCTGTGGAGTGGGGCGGCAGCAGTGGAGATGCGTGCTTCAGGTAAATAGAACCTGAACCACGAGACTGCTGGGGGAGTGACTGGGGCGCAGACATGCCCCAGTGCTACAGAGAGTAGTCGGGCAGGCGTGGGTCTAAGCCAGATGGCATGGTACAGGAGGGGCAAGACAGGGATCTGGTCAGTCACAAAGCAGAGTCTGGAAACCTGAGATAGCAGCGCGGTACAGGAAGGAGCAATAGAACGGAGGGTCATGGACAGGCAAAGGTCATAACAGAGTGGCAAAATAAGTACAGAAGCAGGCAGCAATATCAGAAACAGGAACGGACCAGGTCATACATGAGCAAACATACACAGGCAGACAGTTTCAACAGGTACACAGAGGTCAGGAACTAAGCTGAGGTCAAAAGTTTCACTGACAAAGGTCAGAGCCCAAATGAGGCTATTTAAAGCCCTCCCAGAACCAGAGGGAGGTCAAAAGCATTAACCCCTGCTGCACTAAACCAGAATTCACATACAGAACATGACAGTAACAAAAGAGCCCAGAAAAACTTCTAAACCGATTAAAGGTGAACTTCAAGCTCAAGGAACACCAGTGTCAGATCGCACCATCCGTCATTGTATGAGCTAAAGTGGACTTCATGGGAGACAACCAAGGAGGTCACCATTGTTGAAAAAATCATTAAAAAGTCAGTCTGGAATTTGCCAAAATACATGTTTACAAGCTACAAATCTTCTGGGAGAATGTCCTATGGACAGATGAGGCAAAAATGGAACTTTTTGGCAAGGCACATCAGCTCTATGTTCATATACGGAAAAATGAAGCATATCAAGAAAAGAACACTGTCCCTACTGTGAAATAAAAAATTAGGGACACGAGCACAATAATATTAATGCCAATAAAAGTGATAAATAATAATGTAATCGATGTGCCCTTATCCCAGTGAGTGGATGGCAGACCATCCGGTAGTAGATAAACACAGCTGAAGATGGTGATATGTTACTCCTACTGTGAAATATGGAGGAGGCTCTGTTATGTTCTGGGGTGGCTTTGCTGCATCTGGCACAGGGTGTCTAGAATCTGTGCAGGGTACAATGAAATCTCAAGACTATCAAGGGATTCTAGAGATAAATGTGCTGTCCAGTGTCAGAAAGCTTGGTCTCAGATGCAGGTCAAAGGTCTTGCAACAGGATAATGACCCAAAACACACAGCTAAAAACACCCAAGAATGGCTAAGAGGAAAACATTGGACAATTCTGAAGTGGCTTTCTATGAGCTCTTACCTAAATCCTATGGAGAAATTTTGGAAAGAGCTGAAACATGCCGACTGGAAAAGGCAACCTTAAAGCACGAGACAACTGGAGCAGTTTGCTCTTGAGGAGTAGGCAAAAATACCTGTTGAGAGGTGCAGAAGTCTCATTGGCACTTACAGGAATCGTTTGATTGCAGTGATTGCCTCAAAAGGTTGTGCATCAAAATATTAAGTTAAGGGTACCATCATTTCTGTCCAGGCATATTTCATGCGTTTTATTTTTTTTTAAATTCTGTGGAAGCATGGTTGAAAAGCATTTGACTTTCATTTGTTTATTTTCATAGATTTTTGAATTATTATTACTTTTGTCAGATTCAAGTTATTTCTGGGACCATTGTGGGTTTTTCTGTCATTAAAGGAGGGGTATCAACAATTTTGACCACATGTGTACTTCTGACTTCTGGCCAACTAGACATTTTGGTCACAAGATAGCGTCGGAGCGGCACCAATAGAAGGTTAAGATGGTGGTGGCTATGTACTGTACAAGACAAGAGTCAAGAACCTTAGATTAGAAGCATCACTCTAGCTTTGAAAAAAACCCCTGGAGTGGTGCTTTAATCCATATTTCTGGTGATATGTGACAATGCAATACTATACAGAGTGAAGCTCAGTTTACATTTGATGGCCTTTGGTGGATTGAGATGCACTGTTTTGTAGCAGTTGTGATTACATAATAGGAGCGCTTCTTCTAATTTAATTTTCAGTACTTAATAGGTTCATTATGTAGGAACTATGCCCATGTGAGTTTACAACCTTTGTGAATAATTCCTTGCACTTGCTGTTACCATTGTTTTTTTTTGTCAAATATTCATTTCCAAGGAATAAGGTCAAATAACTACCAGTGAGTGGGTAGAAAAAGCGGAAAGTGTGTGCTAAAGTTAAGGAACACAACTCATTGCCTACTTCTAGTATGATAACATGCGTAATATTATTAGTTTATGGCTCATGAATGAAAAGTAAATTGTGACATGAAGAACATGCAATATATAAACACCCACTGTTGGTCCTGCTGGTCCTTCAGGTCCTGGAAAACCAATATCTCCTACTGGTCCTCTCTCACCCTAAAAAGTAAATAAGCCTAAATAAGTGTTTGGGATAAACATAAAATGTGTGCAATGTAAATTTCAACATTCATACTATGCTATATTGTTATAAGAAGTAATAAATCCTTAGAACTTTATTTAAAGCTTTCATCAAAATTCAAGCACACAGAAAACATTTGCATAAAACATGTTAAAGGTCATAGAAACTTGGTTGAACAGGAATAAAATTTTATGAATGTTCATATTTGTTTGGTAGGAGTGGACAGTACCTGACCCTGCAGACAATGGAATTATAAATGGCACAGATATCTATTGCTTATCATGGTGCTCTGCCATACACAAAGGAAGGAACTAGGAGAAATATACAGTTGTTTTTTTCCTAATATACAGTACATTCCTCAATATTAAAACTGCAACACCTAGAAGGAAAAGTTGTGGAATTATAAAATCAAGATTGATACATGTTAATGATATGCAAATGGAAAAAAAATGGAAACAAAATTTTCAAAACATCTTGATTTAATCAATATTAAGAATGACCAGCACATGCATACATACATGTACTTATACTCGTTTCGCATATTATTAATTAGGAGAACATATAAAGGGAGACGCTCAAAGAACAGGATAAAAGGCATTACTGTATTTCAAATTAAAGATAAAATAAGAGCTTATGGGCCAAGAAGGTGGTGAGCCAAAACGTAGGTGGCACCACAGGATGGCAAGCAAATAAAAATATATAAGCAGCAATATCAAATAGATTTAGAACCTATAAAAGACTGACATTGAAGCTAAATATAAGTAGTGATGAGTACATGTCCCTAACTCATATTAAAGTGCATAGTGCTTGTAAAGAGCTTCGGACTGAAACAGTGTTGGTGTCACGACTAACGACCGTGTTCGCGGCCAAGCCGGCGCCTCCATGTCGACCGACCACGCCGACATGGGGCGAGCGTCCCAGGTGGGGACGGAATGTGGACCCACTGGACCACAGGGGGGACCCGGGCCTACCCAGACTAGGGAATAGTAGCGACCGGGGTCTGTGGCAGCTGAGAATGTGGACGAGGAGGCAGAACAACACAACACCGCACAACTTCAGGTATAGACATAAAGTTTACTCAAAGTCAAAACAAAGTACATAAACAGAACATAATGCCAGGCTCCCGATTCCGCACATCAGCGAAGGGTACACGTCTCAGGATAACAGACGAAGGCAGGAGGACATCACGGGTTGATGCAGTCCAGGGTTGTCTGGCACGGGCATACTAGGGTGGCCTCTTCCTCAGGCCTCAGGCGTAGCACAGGCTCAGCAGAACATAAGACACCGACCTCAGACTGACTTCAGACGATGGCAGGCTTCATCACGGGTTGATGCAGTCCAGGGTCATCTGGCACGGGCATATCAGGATGGCCTATCTCTCAGGCCTCAGGCATAGCACTGGCTCAGCAGGAGAACATCAGACACATACCCAGGACAGACGTCAGACGATGGCAGGAGTCATCACGGGTTGACGCAGTCCAGGATCCTCTGGCACGGGTGTACTAGGGCAGCCTCTCTCTTAGGCCTCAGGTGTAGAACTGGCTCAGCAGGAGAACAGCAGACACCGATCCCAGAAGGACATCATCACTGGGTGGACCTCAGGGAATTGGCAAAACATTGGGACACAGGCAGGGCATCAGGAACACGGACTGGAAATCAGTAACATGGACTGGACATCAGGAACACGGACTGGACATCAGGAACACGGACTGGACATCAGGAACACGGACTGGACATCAGGAACACGGACTGGACATCAAGAACAAGGACATCAGGCCACCAGGAACACGGACACCAGGACACCAGGAACATGGACTGGACATCAGGACTCGGATCTCAGATAGCGCATCAGCACACTGGCATCGGACTCCGGACATCTGGCAGCGATCGACAGGCTCCGGACATCAGGCTGCGGACATCAGCTCCGGACATCAGGCCGCAGTCATCAGGCTCCGAACCACTGGCAGCGATCGGCAGGCTCCGGACATCGGGCAAGGAAGCATAGGTTCAGGACATCTGGCAGAGGACATCAGGCACAGCACATCTGGAAGAGGTCGTCAGACACTGGACATCAGAGCGCGGTGATCAGGCTCCGGACGAGAGGCCGCGGTCATCAGGCTCTGGACATGTGGCAGCGACCTAGAAAGGAACCCAAGCGGCCGGGTTTGACTGGAACCAGCAGGGAATTGCACTGAATCCCCAGCTGAGCAGAGAGTGGCAGAAACTCAGCAGACACACCGGACTCTTAATTCCAAGATGAACCCAGGATAAATCACAGCAAGTCAGGTAGCAAAGAGTCACAGTCACAGGGCACAGGGTTCAGGGTTCAGGACAAGGAAGGACCTCAGGAACATCACACAGAGGACACAGTTCAGACAGGGTCAGGTAAAGGATCAGGTCCAGGATCCAGGAAACAAGACACAACATAGACGGGCCTGGATATGCAGGCTCCAGGAAGGGCGATCTGGGTATTTCTGCCCCCAGAGCAGGCGGAGAAACAAGACAATTCAGACAGGGTCAGGTGCAGGAACAGATCCAGGATCAGGGATTCAGGAAACAAGACACAACATGGACGGGCCTGGATATGCAGCCTCCATGAAGGGCGGTCTGGGTATTTCTGCCCCCAGAGTAGGTGGACAAACAAGACACAATTCAGACAGGGTAAGGTGCAGAAACAGAGCCAGGATCAGGGATTCAGGAAACAAGACACAACATGGACGGGCCTGGATATGCAGCCTCCAGGAAGGGCGGTCTGGGTATTTCTGCCCCCAGAGCAGGCGGGTAAACAAGACACAGTTCACACAAGGACGAAGAGCAACAGCTCCCCCAGAACTGATCAGAATCAGAGCAGGAGCTGAACACACACTCACATGGCTAGGTTCAGGAACTCAATACAAAGCTCTGGCAATGCCCCTCAGGGCAGGGAACTTTTATATATCAGCTGCCTCACAGTGATAGGCTGGAGCAGCAATTGTAGCACACACCCATTTCTCATAAAAGCAGGGGAGGTGTGGCTGCACGCACCCTAAGCAAAACAGAAATCAGCATTGCAGAGGACACCTGGAGAGAGCTGCAAGCCTAAACACATGTGGTAAGCCATACATAATGCAGAGGACCTATACCCACGGATAGCTTTCCACAGCAGCAGCCAGGGACCACACACACGTGCGGTCTTGCAAAGCAGCGGAGCCACGCATGCATGTACGGCTACGCAGCGGGGCAGGGAACTGAGCAGCATCCATAACGGTAACAGACAACAATATCCCTGCTAATTAGGAGGAGAGGAGCAAAGGGTTAATGCAGACATGCAGCGTAACGCCGGGAAAGCAAAGTACAAACAGACCGGCGTTACAGTTGGATAAGTAGAGGTGCATATATTAGGCTGCAACAGGAATGACTAGATGTTTACCTGACCATGCAAAAGAGCCACTGTCCCTATGCGGGTTTTGGCAATGTGCCTTTGTCAGTGACCCTGGGCAGTGGCACCATCGCATGGTCAGGTAAACATCTAGTCATTCCTGTTTCAGCATATTATATGCACCTTTACTTACCTAACACTGTTTAAGTCCAAGTGCATGTAACATAGCAGAACATTCCTCAAACAACCATTAAGAACTAGTGATGAGCAAGTATGCTCGCTGCTCGGGTGGTCTCCGAGTATTTGGAAGTGCTTGGAGATTTAGTTTCTTTCCCCACAGCTGCATGATTTGCAGCTACTTGACAGCCTGAATACATGTGGGGATTGTCTATTTGTAAGGAAATTCCCACATATATTCAGGCAGTCAAGTAGCCACAGATCATGCAGCTGCGGCAACTGAAACTAAATCCCCGAGCACTTCCAAATGCTCAGAGATCACCTGAGCAACGAGCATACTCGTTCATCACTATTAGAACCTAATTGATAGCAATCCTATCAATCCTGTGGTTTCCAGAATTTTAAGACTTTTCCTTCTTGGTGTTGCAATTTCAGTGTTTAGTAGTCTAATTATACTGGCTCTGTTAATGGCATATTCTTTGTGTGACACGGTTTCTGGTGATACTTTCCGACAAAGGTTATGAGGTCTTTTTCTCATTGCCATTCATATAGAGAAGCAAAGCAAACAATATGGTCTTGTCATGGCTGCTGGGCATACATGGATTAGCCAATTTATGCGCTAAGTATCTTCATTTTTTCCAATTTTCTAGCGCAGTAAGGCTATTCTAATTTCATATATTTCATGTTTACATGCTATAGCATTACAGAGTACAACTTTATTAGTTATACAGTATATGGAGATGGCTACTTTTAGTATGCAACTGTTCACACCTGTTCTGTTTGGGCACATTCTTTGGCTGACATGGTTTCTGGTGGTACTCTCTGACATAGGTTATGAGTTTTTTTTCTCATTGCCACTATTATAGAGAAGATTTCTTCAATATTTATAGGTGCAATGCATAAGGCATCAATTGAAAATCTACATTAATATTACCATACAGAGGGAACAAATTGTATAGAATATATTCCTAATATTACTGATAGAAAACAAATAAATTGGCTAATAAACTGGGTGCTAATTTTTTCATTGTCATTTTTTTTTAGGTATATTAATTATACTGTATCCTAAATGAAAAGGAAACATTGGACAGGTTGGGGTTTGATGTTTTCTAATATGAATGAATTGTGCTATCTCTTCCAAGCTTCCAAAGTGCTTTTGCATGCGTCATCTTGATAGAGCTTCTTTATGCAGTTTTTAAAGCTAGTTGAAAAGTGGATCAAAAAGTAAAAGGAATTCATATGGGAAAAATTATTCTCTATGTTTTCTTCCAATCTATGTCATGTTTTGGCTTCAAAATCTTACTAAAAACTCTGTATAAAAATGTCACATAGGAATAGATTAGTACAATACTTAAGTAAATACTTGGGATGCCAATCACCATGATATAGTTTAATTTATTTGCAACTCAGAAGTGAATGCAATATTTTCCTCCATCGGTAGGTTGGAGGCATTTAGGCAAAATGGATCTAAATGCTATACAGTATGTGAACCCAGGTGCTTTCCCTAGATCGACCGCCACATGTGAAGCTTTTAAACACAATCAGTTAAAATAAAAAAAAAACAATCATAATCAAAGCAAAAGCACAAGTTATTCCTTTTTGGCGAATTGTGTTTTGGGCAGTTTAAGAAACTTACAGATTATCATGAAGAATAAAACTCTAAAATGACTTTGCACACATAGTACTTTAGAAGGGTGATGTATGCATTTATGATACTGTCAAATATGAGTAATATAATATGAACTACATTGGATCTGTAGTGGTATGTAATTGAGCAGATATTCTGCTGCAGTATTCAGAAATCAGGTCATGACTCATTAGTAATTGCAATCAGATTGTCAATTTATTGCATTCCTGTAGCTTAGCTAAATTAAGCAGAAAAGCAAAGGTATTAAAAGGACAATGTGCCTTACACATCGATCATAAAATGTAGTGATACTCTAAATGTAGAAACATTATCTGGCATTATGAAAACAAAGCCATAAAATACATAAAAATAATGAAAGTTCCATTTAAAAACCCCTTGTTGGTTGGCCATGAAAGTGGTGCCCGAGCTGAATGTGTGCTACCTCTTTGAGCGCTTCAAAGTTTGCATCCTTGGATTTTACAGTTTTCTTATGTGGTGGAGTTTACAGCTAAGCCTCCAGTAGCAAGATTAGTGTGAGAGAAAAGGGAAAGTGGTCTGCTGTGTCAGAGCCAAGGCAAGTCCACTTGTGCTGGCTTGCCTCTTCTTCCCTCTGGTTATAAAACTAGCCCATTAACATTAAAAAAGTCCCACTGTGGAAGTCCACAACAGCAGGCCAGGCAAGTAGCACTCGAGCTAAATGCACTCTAAGTGATTTCGAGCTGGTAGCCTTAGATCTTACTGTTTCTTTACTTTGGTGCATTTTACAACTAAACTTCAAGTAGGAAGGTCGGCTAGAGAGGCTGCAGGTTTAGAGAGGAAATAAGCATTTAGCTTGTGTGCCACATGCATGGCCTACTGATGTGGGCTTCCCTAGTGGGACAATTAAAATGAAATGGGCTAGACTTTTAACCAGAGGTAAGAAAGGGCAAGCTGATATGAGGGGAGACGATCTTGCTTTGAAGCCTTGACATGCCTCAGTACATGAGCCTTATTAGTAAGTCAAATTAGTCGTTAATGTTATATACCACCAGCAGATACCACCAATTTTGATCTGTCAACATTGCTAAGTTGGCCCAACACATTAGACAGAATTAGCTTTGTAACTGAACAACTGTTTATGGGGGCTGTACTGTACTTTTATATTAATGGCTTATCCCTAGCCACTAAACTTAATGCATGAGCCACTGAGCTCAGTGATTGGCTAGAGTGGTGACATGAGCTGTTTACGTGGTGTCACCACCATAACCAAAACACTGAGACCAGAGCAGCGGCAGGGTGATGGTGTTGGACTCAGGGAGGGTGAGTTCGTATTTATTTTTTCATTTTAAGCATTTTCCAAAGTATGGGGCCTAGTATCATAAAAATGGATAACTTCTTTAACTTAAATGGGTACTCCAATCTCCAAGACACTATCCCAATACAGTAAGTAGTGGGTGTAATACTATTAGCATATACCTCAAATTAGAAATGTAGTATAGTTCTTCTGATTTGCTATGACTCTTACCCCATTTACAGAGCTTTGCAGTAGCTTAGGTATTCATGGTTCCAACCACTCTTATAATGACAGAGTTTTAGTTCCTAGTGGTTGTAATCATGGATACTTAGGCTACTGCAATGCCCTGCACCTGGGGTAATTGACTTAGTTTATCAGAAGAACTATGCTGCATTTCTAATTGGAGTTATGTGCTAATTAGTGTTGAGCGATACCTTCCGATATCAGGAAATATCGGATCGGATTGGATCGGACCGATACCCCAAAAATATCGGGTATCGCCGATTCCGATACCGGAAACCCATGCAAGTCAATGGGGCACAAATATCGGATTGAAAATAAACCCTTTCTTTCCTTGCACATCCAGTTCGAGAGGGGGGAAGAGTGTGGGCAGTGCTTGGGCGGAGACTGTGCGCGTGTGTGCGCGGGCGGGGTCTGTACGGGCCTGTCGGGGGTCTGTGCAGGCCTGCCGGGGGTCTGTGCGGGCTGCCAGGGGTCTGTGCGGGCTGTCGGGGGTCTGTGCGGGCCTGCCGGGGGTCTGTGCGGGCTGCCAGGGGTCTGTGCGGGCTGCCGGGGGTCTGTGCGGGCCTGCCGGGCGTCTGTGTGGTTATATGTATGTATTGTATGAATGTATTGTATTGTATGTAGTATGTAGTAGGTATGTAGTATGTATGTTGTATGTATGTTGTATGTATGTTGCATGTATGTAGCATGTTGTATGTATGTAGTATGTATGTAATATGTAGTATGTATGTATGTTGTATGAATGTAGTATATATGTAGTATGTATGTAGTATGTATGTATGTTGTATGAATGTAGTATATATGAAGTATGTATGTAGTATGTATGTATGTTGTATATATGTAGTATGTATGTTTTTTTTTTTACATTCAACACACTAGCCGGATGATGGGACTACTACTGTCCCATCATTGGCTAATGTGTCAATCACTGTCATTGTAGCAGGCATCGCCCGATGGGACTTGCAGTCCCATTGGAAGATGCCTGTGCACACACACAACCCCCGGCAGGCCCGCACAGACCCCCGGCAGGCCCGCACAGACCCCCGGCAGCCCACACAGACCCCCGGCAGGCCCATACAGACCCCCGGCAGGCCCGCACAGACCCCCGGCAGGCCCGCACAGACCCCCGGCAGGCCCGTACAGACCCCCGGCAGGCCCGCACAGACCCCCGGCAGCCCGCACAGACCCCCGGCAGGCCCGCACAGACCCCCGACAGCCTGCACAGACCCCCGGCAGGCCCGCACAGCCCGCGCATCATGATGACATCATTTCAGCAGCCAATCACAGCAATGTCATTAGCTAACATGGCTAACACAACTGGCTCATTGCATTATGGGAACTTTCGATTCTGGTATTCGATATTGTAAAAATATCGGAACTCAGTATCGGAACTCCGATACAGCGAATATCGGCCGATACCCGATATTTGCAGTATCGGAATGCTCAACACTAGTGCTAATATTAATATTACACCTACTACATATTGGGATGGGATCTTGAAGATGGGAATACCCCTTTAAACTTGAATGCACACTTCACAATCCATTCCTAATATTCAAAGTTCTTCACACTTAAATTAGAAGTCTGTTTGAACACTGGCCATGTCACAGAGTTTTGCTGGTTTGATACATGCATTTTACTTTCTTTTATTTTGTATACTCAATTCTGTATTTTAAAACTCAAGCCAAGTTGTCACTGAGAGTATGTGCCATTATCAAGCAGCATTTTGGATGCTGTCCATTTGTTGACATGAATATTTAACAATTCTCTACTACCTACGTCAAAAACAAAATAAAGACAGTAGCAACTCAGGCTTTTGTCCTGGTGTTGGGATAATTTATTGTAGAAACAGCTAACTAAGAAAAATGATGTTCATATTTAGTGTTACAGCTGCACAGAATGGAAGAAATTATTGCACCGAGTAGTAAAAAGCAATGTTTATACATGTATAATATTACATACTTGTGTAATATAACAAGACATTATGAACAGAAATAAATTAATAATGTAATCATCACAACAATGGCGTACCGCAGGCAAAAGCCTTTAAAACCCATTTACATAGTTTCAGTAGCTAAGCTCCTCAGAAGAGGTGAATAACTATATAATTATATTTTATTTCAATTTAACCACATTTTATTATGTAATACTAGGGGGCAATGCAATTTTACCATGTTCCATTTGAGCTTAGAAAATGAATTTTGCACAGTGAAAATTGAGTCTTTGACTTACCTGACAGGAGAGGGGTTAATTAAGACACAGCACTTAACGTAAAGTTTGCCTTTCCGGAATTAGTGTAATAAACAAGTATTTATTTGTGCCTGGTGTTAATGCTACAGTGAGGGTCCATTAACATGCGGCACAAGCAGAAACATATGGCGCTCCTCCCCTGAGCCTCTTCAGTAATGCTGGAAAAAGCATGTTTGAATTTTCCTGGGATTCTAAGGTCTCAAATCACCGATACTTTGTACCTTAGGGAAGCGCAGCTACCAAATTGAGATCAGCAATGACAGTTCTTAGGGCTTTGAAATGTCTGTCGTCTCAATTCTCTAGAATATTCAGTAGCAAAGCACATTTAATATGCATACTTACCGGTTCACCTGGAATTCCTGCAGGACCTGGGGCTCCGTTCCTTCCCTTTTGAAAGAAGATATATGTTTTAATCAAGTTGTATTTTCCTACAGAACACAAATGTAGTTGTTTCTCATTTCTAATGCAATTACTGTACCTTACTGACCAGAATAACATTAAATCGCATGTTAGAGTGCAATAAAATGACTAGTAAATCAGGCTTGCCTTAAAGTCCAAGTAACAAAGCTTTTAAGTAGAATAAACAGTGATAAATTGGAAAAGACAGTTTTACAGTGTTCACGAAGAAGCACGTCTTGCCTGACTACTATGAAACAATGTTTCATTTACCTAATTGTTGATGTGGATGTTGATTCACTCACAATGAAAGCTAGGTAATATGCTAAATTTCAGGAAAAGATTAATTGAATGTCCAGACAGTCATCAAAAGATGTCTTCATTGTTCTCCATCAGGAAATGCAGATCTGCTTTACAATACTCTGTTTTGTTGAACTCAATGCAAATTCTCATTACAAACTGCGAATATAATTAAATAAATCTTAAATCTGATGATACTGGTTTACATACTTTAAAGCAAATCTGTCAGTAGGCTCAACTGTCCTAAGCAATCATGCAGGTGATAGAGAGTTACTTTGATATCTGCAATCTGTCTTATTCTTATTAGTTTTTCTTTATATGTAAACTAGCTGAAGAGCCCGGCGCTGCCTGGGCATAGTAACTAACTGTGGTTAGTTATAACAAATTATAATTATCCTCCATCCCATAGTCCCGTGCCCATATACTCATCATACATATCCTTCATCCCATAGTCGAGTGCCCATATACCCATCACACATCCTCCATCCCATAGTCCCATGCCCATATACCCATCATACATCCTTCATCCCATAGTCCCATGCCCATATACCCATCATACATATTCGCCATCCCATAGTCGAGTGCCCATATACCCATCACACATCCTTCATCTCATAGTCCCATGCCCATATACCCATCATACACATCCTCCATCCCATAGTCCCATGCCCATATACCCATCATACATATCCGCCATCCCATAGTCCCGTTACCATATACCCATCATACATTTCCTCCATCCCATAGTTCAGTGCCCATATACCCATCACACATCCTCCATCCCATAGTCCTGTGCCCATATACCCATCATACATATCCGCCATCCCATAGTCCCGTGCCCATATACCCGTCATACATATCCTGCATCCCATAGTCCAGTGCCCATATACCCATCACACATCCTCCATCCCATAGTCAACCATTATGACATCATAATGAGCGGCGGGGCTTGCAACCTATGATGACATCAGCGTCACCATGGCAACCATTATGACATCATAATGAGGGGCAGGGCTTGACACGCGCACACTTTTCCCCATTATGTAGACATGGGCAAAATTGTTTGGTGAATTGGAATGTGCGGGGTTAAAATTTCGCCTCACAACATAGCCTAGGACGTTCTCGGGGTCCAGACGTGTGACTGTGCCAAATTTTGTGGCTGTAGCTGCGACGGTGCGGATGCCTACCCCGGACATACACACACACATACATACACATACATACATACATACACACACACTTTGAGCTTTATATATTAGATATGCTGTAAATTTAAGCTCAACATAAATATCTAACTGAGTATCTGCCTCCAGAGCTTATTTTAAATGAAAGGGTGGGGGTTCAGTGTGATGCAAGCAATGGCTGACATTCTGCGCTCCTGATCTCACTACAGAACTGTATCTGTCTAAAACTAACCCATTACAGCAGAGCTGAACTTTGCCTTATTACAAGTAAATATGCAGTTGTAGGTCTTTTCTCATAGGACTGTCAGATCACTTATATGCACATCCCCCCTTTACTGGCTTTTTGAAAGATAGAACCTGAAGAAGTGTTAGTTGTAATCACACAAAGCTCTGCAGTGAGATAAGCAGAGTAGACTGGCAGTCACTACAAATCTCACCCTTGTAATGCGCCATTTCATCTATATATATAATCCCCAGTTGGGACTTCCGGTCACTGTCCACGAATCTCATAAGGCACTGTGGCAGTGCCACTTGCTGACTACAGTGCAGCAGCACAGCCAGAGGTCAGACACCGCCCACACATGTCACATGGTCATGATGTCATGACAGGTCCTTCAGCCCAGCTGCTATCAGTGGTAGTGAGGCTTGGAACGTAGACAGGAAGTTTAAGATCCCGTCAGGCACCTTCCTCCTAGGTGTGCGGTGTGTGTGGGTAGGAGCCGGGCAGGGTGGCAGTGGTGCCTGCTGCAGTGTGGGCAGCAATGACCTTCCTGTCTTCATCCAGTAGTGATCTGCAGAGCAGCGCCTGACAGTCTGCTGTGTATGGGAGAAACTGAGAGGAGAGTGCTGCTCCTGTTGCTGCTGCTCCTACTGCTGGGATGATTACAGCAGGAGAACTGACATGAGCTGGAGGCTGGGCTGCTGATGAGCTCACCCACAGCACTCACAGCCCTGGAGTCTTACACTGGCATGGATGCCAACGTGCAGATATCAGTATGGAAACCTGCTACACCACCATGAGGAGAGCAGTCAAGGTTCTCTGCAGAGGATTCCTGCTTTCCATCCCAGTAGATGGTGCTGCAGCATCAGACATTAAAGGGGTACTCCAATTTGACTATCTTATAATATAATCGCCAGTTGGGACTTCTGGCCGTTGTCCCCGAATCCCATAAGGCACCACGGCAGTGTCACTTGCGCAGGCGCAGTTAGTGACCATAAGGCCACAAACTGCACCTGCATAAGTGACATACAGGGCGGCATGGTGGCTCAGTGGATAGCACTGCAACCTTGCAGCGCTGGGGTCCTGGGTTCAAATCCCACCAAGGACAACATCTGCAAGGAGCTTGTATGTTCTCTCTGTGTTTGCGTGGGTTTCCTCCGGGTACTCCGGTTTCCTCCCACACTCCAAAAAATATACTGATACGGAATCTAGATTGTGATCCTATCGGGGACAGTGATGATAATATGTGCAAACTGTAAAGCACTGCGGAATATGTTAGCACTATATAAAAATAAAGATTATTATTATACACGTCTCTGCTATTCCCATGCAGGTGCAGTAACAGCCGCGTCATTACTACGCATGTGTGGGAATAGCGGTGACGTGCATGTCACTTGCGCAGGCGCAGTTCGTATCCGCAAGGCCATGAACTGTGCCTGTGCAAGTGACATTCACGTCACTGGCGCTATTCCTGGGCATTTGCAGTAACAGCCACAACTGTGTGCTCTACCCTCACATGCGCGGGAAAGCCGCGACTGTTACTGCGCCTGTGTGGGGAATAACATTGACGTGTATGTTTCACCGCACACCCGATCCGATAGCATCAGGCCTATTTCGAGTATAAAATAAGCTCAGGGAGATATGTCTGGCCCATAGTTTTTAACAGCTCATTTACATATTAAGAAAATTTTGGATATCTCTGGAATAAGACATCAGATTGCAGATGCCAAGGTATCAATTTATTCAGCTTTTTATGATCTGTCTGCATGCTCTTATAGACGGCTTAGGATGGTACATCCTACTGACAAACTCCCTTTAAAAAATCCACTTCAAAATGGCTTTATAATCCTTTTGAAAGTTGCCACATCTAATATTGATTTGAGCATTTTATGAGTCCAGCTCCAGTTACACTCATAAAATACTCGACTTAATGTCAGGATTAAACAGCCATCTTCACATACATTTGCAAAGTAAGTATGGTCTCTATATTACTGTCTACGGTTTGCACTGTAAGATCTGGTGCGTTATTATTTTAATACTAGATGGAGGCCTGATGCTATCACATCAGGAGGGCGGTAATGTCACAATGGGGGCAGGCTTTGCAGTATTAAGAATCTCCCCCCATGTGCTCACCTACCTATCCACTCTCTCTTTCCCCATGTGCTGACTTCTCTCATCTATGCTCTCTTCTTTGACCTGTCTACCCCAGGTGCTATCCCCCTTGTCTTCTGTCTCTCTCCATCC
This sequence comes from Dendrobates tinctorius, assembly GCF_039654945.1. Classification (NCBI taxonomy): domain Eukaryota; kingdom Metazoa; phylum Chordata; class Amphibia; order Anura; family Dendrobatidae; genus Dendrobates; species Dendrobates tinctorius. Next base: position 15,030,185 of record NW_027361692.1, read on the forward strand.
TGTGCTGTGTTTTCCCCTTGTGCTGTCCCGTTTGAGCTGTCTCCCCCCTGTGCTCTGTCTCTCTCACCCCTGTATGCTTTCTCTCTCCCCCATCTGCTGTCTTCTCCTCTCATTGTCTGTGTCTGACTGTGTACAGAACATACCACAGCTCCTGGGCATGGGAGGAAGCAAAAGACATTACTGACATTACAGCAGGAGGTCGCAGAGGATACATTTTGTGAGGTAAAGTATTGTTTAAAAACAGTCAGTGAAATATTTTACCTCACAAAATGAATCCTCTGTGATCCCCTGCTGTAATATCAGTATTGTATTTTGCTTCTTCACCCTCCCAGGAGATGTGGTATGCTCCGTACACGGTCAGACACAGACAATTTTTAAAATTAACTTTTGTTTGTGGGAAAACTCCTTTAATGTGAACGGCTTCCTCTGCCTGTAGACACGTTGCACATCTGCCACTGGGATCAGCTGAATGATTCACTGTGCCTGTGTGGAATTTGCACAGGAGCAGTAAATCAGACCGCCGTACAGCGTATACAGTGTCTGTGTGTGTGTGTGTGGTGTGATGGTGTTCTGAGGGTGGTACCGCGCAAGAGGTTGGTACCACCAGCAGTTTCCATATTGAGACACCCATCACTTGGGTGTCCCAATATGGCGGTCAGTACACTTCCGCCACTTGGAATTCTGGGATTCGGACACATCTGGATGGAACAGGATGTGAAGACATTACAAGGTAATTATATATATAGATATTTGTTTTTTGCACCAATGGAAAAATGTTCACAAGTTCATCTGTAAGGTTAGATGGCAGAAATGTTATTGCAATAAAAAACTGTGAAAAAAAGTCCACAGGTCCACTAATATAATTTTATAGAAGGTACCATATATACTTGAGTATAAGTCGAGTTTTTCAGCACTTTTTTTTGTGATGAAAACGCCCCCTCGGCTTATACTTGAATGAGGGTCCAGAACGTGGAGGGGGAGCGGCAGCGTCAGAGCAGCGGGTTGCTGTGGCTAAAGCCTGTGCCCACTGCTAAAGAGAAATGAATATTCACTGCACTGGCAATGAATATTAATTTCTCTGTAATAGCACGCAAAGTGCCAGCCACAGCAGCCGCCTCCAGCAGCTGCCGGACAATTACATGTCCCCGCAACTGATGAGAAATGAATATTCACCTCTCACCATGGGAGTGGAGAAAGGTGAATATTTATTTCTCTTAAGTAGCGGGGACACGTGACCACCAGCTGCTATGGCTGACACTGTGAGCGCTACTAAATAGGAATGAATATAACACCAAAAAGAACCAAAAAATCCCAAAACAAATGCCCACAGAAAAGCAAAAAATAGTGAACAAGCAAAAAAAACTTTCAAAAAATGGGCAAAAAAGTATGTTTAATTGAAACAATTTAAGATATATAAAACAAATATTGATCAATAATAAATAGCAGGAAAAACAAATACAGATACAAGACAAAGGTGGATGCACCTGGATATAATTAGCAATGGATCAACATTCTGAAAATATATTAACCGCATAGTCCTGGGGAATACATATGATGAATACATGGATCCAGCACAAAAGTCCAAATAAGATAAAGTGCAAGTGCTGATGGACAAAGTAAAACATTAATCAGATGATAAAGGACATATCCACATATAAAAACCTGTACAGTTGGATAATGAGTAATAGGACATGATATTATACAATACAGACCCTTAGTATACTACACATAATAAACCCAGGCATATGCAAAAATATAAATTAAGTAAACTAATGCATATTTACCGCAGTGTCGAAATTCCGGTTCCCCTCCATACCCGCTGCGCATTTCACAAAGAAAGCTTCATCCAGGGGATGAATATTAATTTCTCAGTAGTGGGGACAGGTGACCACCGGCTGCTACGGCTGACACTGAGCGCTACTAAAAAGGAATGAATACTCACAGCCCTCCACACACATAGTTCTGTCGTGGAGGTGGTGAGTATACCGGCAGCTGTGCTCTGCTTGTAAGCAGGCATGATGTCCCTGCTATGTGCTGCTTACAAACATAAATCAGCTGCTGGCACCGGTACAAGATGCTGCGAGGGAGCGCACGAAGGTGAGTAGAATGGTTTATTTTTTTATGTTTTTGATGGTGGCCATGCATACCAGGATGGGGATGGGGGCCAATCATACCAGGATAAGGATGGGGCCATGTATTCCAGGATGGGGCTGGGGGTTAATCATACAAGGATAAGGATGAAGAGCCATTCATACCAAGGTAGGGATGAAGAGTCATGCATACAAGGATAGGGATGAGGAGCCATTCATACCAGGGTAGGGATGAATAATAATAATAATAATAATACATTTTATTTCAATAGCGCCGACATATTCCACAGCACTTTACATTTCAGAGGGGATTTGTACAGACGATAGACATTACAGCATAACAATAATCACATAGATCATAACAGATACCAAGAGAAATGTGGGCCCTGAAGGGATGAAGGGATGAAGAGTCATGCATACAAGGACAGGGATGAGGAACCATGCAGACCAGGATAGGGATGAAGAGTCATGCTTACCAGGATAGGGATGAGAAGGCCATGCATACAAGGATAGGGATGAAGAGCCATGCATACAAAAATAGGGATGAAGAGCCATGCATACAAAGATAGGGATGAGGGGGCCATGAATACAAGGATAGGGATGAAGAGTCATGCATACAAGAATAGGGATGAGGCACCATGCATACCAAGATAGGGATGAGGAGCCATGCAGACCAGGATAAGGATGAGGGGGTCAATGCATACCCAGCTTTTACTCAAGTCAATAAGTTTTCCCAGTTTTTTTGTGGTAAAATGAGGTTCCCCGGCTTCTACTCGGTTGGCTTCTACTCAAGTATATATAGTAATTCAAAGTTGGATGGATTTAGAACAAGCATGAAATGGTAATTGACAAGGTTGCAACTAAGTATGATCCCTCTATTAACAAAATTTTGAAATCCATAGTTCCCTCAGTTATAAGTACAGACTGCAAATTAATCCATTGTTGTCTGATCTCTCAGTCATGTGTTGGATCATGAATATCCATAGTTCTGTATAGGAGCTGTATACATAAAACACATAAGAGTTTTTGTCTGCTATACACCAACAAAGTAAATTTAGTAAAATCCGTTCACCGTGGGCAGAATACAGAAGCCACAGCTGTTCCACCCTTACGCCTACAAGTATCTATAGTTTCTGATACTCCCAAACAAACCTCCTATCTATTCTCTACCACTTGGGCATGTTTTCTTCCCCATCCACACCCTCTTTTGTTCCCCGTTTGTATTCTTGTAATTTGAATTGTGACCTCTGTTTGTTATAACTCTTTTAATAAAAATGTTATCAAAGACAAAGTTGAACCAATAGTTGTAATGTCCCTGCTGTTGAGATTGTCACTTGGATTGACTTTTGATTTTATATAATCTAACATCTCAGTCTATACAACGACTTTGAATTATTTTAATATGACATATTTTGTCTTGATAGATGTAACTATGACCCTTCTAGCTCTATTTCAGTCTCCTAAGCTTCTAATTATGACAGTGTTTCAATAAAACATTAACACCATAAAATATCCTAAAAGACATATTACTCTTTTAAAACTTGATCAATCAGGCATGATAAATTCAGATTGTCCAGATCGTCTCCTGATATCATGACCATGGCTGAAACCACACCAAGAAAGATTGCATATGGCTTAAAGGGAATCTTTCACCAGGTTTTGCTAAGTAACGAGGGACTAGCCAGTAGAGATGAGTGAACATCATTGTCTCCCTCCTTATTCAGCAAGCTACTTTTGTAGCACTTACTAAAGAAGCTGCATCTGGAACCCAGAAATCTGGAGCGCTCCCGATGATCAGCTGTTCGGTGCTGCAGCTCTATGTGATCTTGCTGTGTGACAGTCACAACACACAGGCTCTCCATACATATGTTGTTAAAGTCATACAGCCATGACAGATGCAGCTGCGGCACCAAACAGCTGATCATCGGGAGCACTACAGGTATCCAGGTTCCTGATGTAGCTTCTTCGGTAAGCGCTATAGCTTGCCGAATAAGGAGGGAGCCGACAATGTTCGCTCATCTCTACTAGCCAGCTCACCCATACAACCTGCAATCCTTCGGAGCACACAACAGAGTTATTGCTGAAAATGGGAAACATGTAAAAAGGAAGAGGTAGCTTTACAGAATTAAGAACATACTGTAAATTGTATGGCTTATTTTAAAATCATGCTATAAATGATAATAAGCAACTAATTACAAAGGATCCGTTATTGAGAATAGATGATTTCACACCTGCCTCTGCTCAGTCTCTCTTCACAATGGCCTCAGCACATGCTCACTAAACACTTCAATACACAATAATGAGTTAGGATTCAACCATTTTGACTATGTTCATGTGTTGTTTCTTGAAACAATATGAAGTTAGAGTGTAAAGAAATCACAGTAGCAAGAGTAAAAATTGCAAGTTCTGGATTTTATTTTTAATACAAATCTTGATATGTAATATAAAAAATTGCCAAAATGTAAAAAAAAAATATTCAACACAAAACCTGATTTAAACAATCGGTCATTTTGTGTGATTATTGTCTCTTTAATGTGAACAATGGTATAGATAATATGGGATCATACTGTAGGTAGTGACACTATCCCATGATACTGATAAATTATCAACTAAAATCCATCATCTCGAGCCATATAAGCACAAATAAAATACTGCAATTTCTCTTGCAAGATGCAATTTGAAGAATATTGTGTTTGCTTTTGCTCTGCTTCCTTGGGGTAAAGATAATGACAAAATCTGATTCAGTTTCATCTACATAAACCTTATAAGAGCAGACACTCTGAAATCTCCATCTAAAGCCACTGCTTGTTTCTTTTTACTTTGACTTTATAAACTGTAAAATTATCACTAGGCTTTTTGTAAGAGTTGAACAGAAAGACTACATAATGAGCACATGCACAGTACATATGCTTTCAAGTAGCAGTTGTCAAAACACCAAATAATCAAAATAGATTGTTAGATGACCCACAATTGACTCTTCAAAGCTTGTCAACGGCAAAGAACCTATGAACCTCTACTAGAAAATCTTCAAAACAAGCTTTTACTGCAAACTCTTGTCGCCCAGTAAACTGGATAAACAGTGAAAGCCCAACAAAATGAAATAGAAGAGCAGCAAGAAAAACTGAAATTATATGCCGAATGCATTGCTACAAAATTGCTAAAACTATTGCTCCTATTATTAAATGATTAATTTTTCCATACTAAATAATATATTTGTTGACTTGATTGGAATAATTATTCCTGTCATAGCCCAAATTCACGCACTTATGATACATTCTGATAATTAGAGGGTAATACAGTGTTCAGTAGACCAAATAATCTATATATAGCCTAAAGTGTGCTTTCTACATATATCTGACATGTCAACCTGCGTCAGGCTGCTCAAAATCCTAAGGATTGGATGTGAAAAGCTGCAAGTAACCACTTATGGTAAAGCAAAAGTAGTAATATTCCATTACTATTCAAATTAATGAGTTATTCTGTAGTTAATGTTTTAGTTACGTCTCATAATGGGAGCTACTCTTTGCTTTTCCTCGTAGAGCGGGATCTCAATCTGCAGAACCCATGAAATCCATTTACCGAGATAAAAGAATCCTTTTAGGGAGAAAGGATATCATAGATTGCATTCTTATAGACCACATACGGAAACATAAACAACTATGTAAACAATGGGTTAATTTTAGACAATACATTCATAGTTTAAAGGGGGTTTCCACTTTTGATTTTTTTTAATAACCATGCCGTAGGCTCTAAAAAAAATTAAATCAATCATATGCCAATACATATGACGCTCCTCTTATAAAGCTGATCTTGATGTTGTTCATCCAGTTGGGACAAATATTTGCAGATAATTATTGGCCTCAGTTATGACCGATGCGTTGTTGCTGTGGATTGGCTGTAGTGGTCACATATTGATATAACAGGAACGGTATCTTCAGACTTTGAGTACTAGCATGACCAACCATCAGTACTCCAGTGTGGAAGGAGGGCGATGGGGTGACAGTAGCAGCCTTTTTCTGTCTGACCGTTTACATGCCACAGTTGTGAATCACAGCAGCATCTAGGAGATTAAACTACGGAAATTAGCTCCAACTGTCCTGCATCAGCTAAGGTTGTTCACATCTTGCAGAGGTTTCAATATTTGTATCACACATGATCGCTAAATGTGTGATATACCAAAAAGATGATGTGATAGGACATAAATGTGACTACAAGAGTTGTCAGAGAAGAATGACATGGAGGACTGAAGGAAATGTTGCAATTATGGCATAGAGGAAGAAACACCAATGATGTAAAGGAACTCTCCAGGCCCATTGAATGTTTAAGACATCCTCAACGTAGGGCACGGCAGTGATACAAAGATTAATTTCAGTTCAATAAATGAACACTTACTATGTAAATAACTAGTGACTGAAATACTAAAACAATAAATCCAGAAATCAATACTAAATTTCTTATTAACTGAACAAACACACAGAATGAATTGCATCCGGCTATTACCATATTGAAAATTAATTACAATGTGCAGATATTGGACATTCAGATACTGACGGAAGCTTAAATATAAAGAACTGAGGAGGCAAATTGGAGGATATGTTATGTTAGAATATTGAAGTGGGACTATTACATTCAAACCCAAGCTAATAAAATAACATGAAATATTTCATAGTTCGTGCCTCTCTGATGTGTTCAGATGGCAGTTTTCATAGAATTGAGTGAAGTAAATTTAAGGTCATAAACCCAACAAAATAAAATGACTAGACATATATTTTAACAATGCATATTTTGCTCAATATAGCAGTGAGATACAGTAATGGTAATTTATATTTGTTTTCTGCATTGCTCACTATTGAATTGTAAAAGATGCCAAAACTACTCACTGGTATCCCAGCAATTCCCGGTGGACCAATTTGTCCTCGATCTCCCTAGGACACAAATAATATACACAATTCAGTTTAGCAATCCAGAGCATGCCTTATTTATGAAACAAGAGAGACAAAGGATATATTTATGGCTCAAAGAGCAGCAGTTTGTCTTATACATTTTGTTATTGCTTAGTCAAGAATATAATTCATTAGCTAATCCAGCTGACACGTCTAATCTCTCCAGTCTGAATCCTCTATTATGCCTTTGTTCTACACATATGTAAACATTATTGCATGAGGATAAGTGAACCTCAGGGGAAGGAAGGCAGTTGTGAACCAATTTAACATGCCAAAGGTACTCTTGCGATGTATGCTTTCCATTAAAATGTAGACTTGTACAGTGGCAGAAAGGCTCTGAATAGTGCAAGGTAAATTAAAATGGATTAAGCAAGTAGGTGTCTGTGCCTTTTAGGAGCCCCCAGGTCATAATATGAAGCTTTGGGGATGTTCCCAGGAAAAATATGTCTGATTATATTTTCAATTCTTATTTCACTTCATGATTATTGATACTAAATATGAATCAGTGCTTTACTACGTTTCTATCTGTCTGTCTATCTAAAAACAAAAAGGTAAAGACAAATAGATAGAGTGTAAAACCTCAAAGAGCTACCAGTGCAGGGCCTAGGAAAGAGGTACAATAAATTGAGACAGGACTTTCAGATTTAGTAAAAAAGAAAAGTTGATTTATCTTCACCCAAATACCACATTTCAGATCTGCTTACTGGAGTCTTTTTCAAGCTATCAGTTTACAAGCAGTTACTATCTATCTATTTATCAATCAATATATCCCATATCTATCTATCTATCTATCTATCCATCTATCTATTCCATATCTATCTATCTATCTATCTATCTATCTATTCCATATCTATCTATCTATCTATCTATCTATCTATCTATCTATCTATCTATCCCCTATCTATCTACAGTGCCTTGCGAAAGTATTCAGCCTCCTGGAACTTTTCAACCGTTTCCCACATATCATGCTTCAAACATAAAGATACCAAATGTAAATTTTTAGTGAAGAATCAACAATAAGTGGGACACAGTTGTGAAGTTGAACAAAATTTCTTGGTTATTTTAATTTTTTTGGGAAATTCAAAAACTGAAAAGTGGGGCGTGCAATATTATTCGGCCCCTTTAACTTAATACTTTGTTGCGCCACCTTTTGCTGCGATTACAGGTGCAAGCCGCTTGGGGTATGTCTCTATCAGTTTTGTGCATCGAGAGACTGAAATTTTTGCCCATTCTTCCTTGGCAAACAGCTCAAGCTCAGTGAGATTTAATGGAGATCATTTCAGAACAGCAGTTTTCAGCTCTTTCCACAGATTCTCAATTGGATTCAGGTCTGGACTTTGACTTGGCCATTCTAACACCTGGATGTTTATTTGTGAACCATTCCATTGTAGATTTTGCTTTATGTTTGGGATCATTGTCTTGTTGGAAGACAAATCTCCGTCCCAGTCTCAGGTCTTTTGCAGACTCCAAAAGGTTTTCTTCAAGAATGGTCCTGTATTTGGCTCCATCCATCTTCTTATCAATTTTAACCATCTTCCCTGTCCCTGCTGAAGAAAAGCAGGCCCAAACCATGATGCTGCCACCATCATGTTTGACAGTGGGGATGGTGTGTTCAGGGTGATGAGCTGTGTTGCCTTTACGCCAAACATATCGTTTGTATTGTTGCCAAAAAGTTCGATTTTGGTTTCAACTGACCAGAGCACCTTCTTCCACATGTTTGGTATGTCTCCCCGGTGGCTTGCAGCAAACTTTAAACAGCACTTTTTATGGATATCTTTGAGAAATGGCTTTCTTCTCACCACTCTTTCACAAAGACCATATTTGTGCAGTGTACGACTGATTGTTGTCCTATGGATAGACTGTCCCACCTCAGCTGTAGATCTCTGCAGTTCATCCAGAGTGATCATGGGCCTCTGGGCTGCATCTCTGATCAGTCTTCTCCTTGTTTGAGATGAAAGTTTAGAGGGACTTGGTAGATTTGTATTGGTATGATACTCCTTCCATTTCAATATGATCGCTTACACAGTGCTCCTTGGGATGTTTAAAGTTTTGGAAATCATTTTGTATCCAAATCCGACTTTAAACTTTTCCATAACAGTATCATGGACCTGCCTGTTGTGTTCCTTGGTCATCATGATGCTCTCTGTGCTTCAAACAGAACTCTGAGACTATCACAGAGCAGGTGCATTTATACAGAGACTTGATTACACACAGGTGGATTATATTTATCATGATTAGTCATTTAGGACAACAATGGATCATTCAGAGATCCACAATGAACTTCTGGAGTGAGTTTGCTGCACTGAAAGTAAAGGGGCCGAATAATATTGCACGCCCCACTTTTCAGTTTTTGAATTTCCACAAAAATTTAAAATAACCAATACATTTCGCTCAACTTCACATTTGTGGTCCACTTGTTGATTCTTCACCAAAAATTTACATTTGGTATCTTTATGTTTGAAGCATGCTATGTGGGAAAAGGTTGAAAAGTTCCAGGGGGCCGAATACTTTCACAAGGCACTGTATCTATCCCATATCTATCTATCTATCTATCTATCTGTTTAATATCTATTTACAGTATCTATCTTATATCTATCTATCTACAGTTGTGCTCAAAAGTTTACATACCCCTGCAGAATTTTTGCTTGGCCTTTTTTCAGATAATATGAATGATAACACCAAAATTTTTTCTCCACTCACGGTTAGTGGTTGGGTGAAGCCATTTATTGTCAAACTACTGTGTTTTCTCTTTTTAAATAATGACAACCCAAAACATCCAAATGACCCTGATAAAAAGTTCACATATCCTGGTGATTTTGGCCTGGTAACATGCACAGAAGTTGACAAATGGGTTTGAATAATAATAATAATAAATTTTATTTCTATAGCGCCGACATATTCCGCAGCACTGTACATTTCAGAGGGGACTTGTACAGACAATAGACATTACAGCATAACAATAATCACATAGATTATAACAAATACCAAGAGGAATGAGGGCCCTGCTCGCAAGTTTACAGTCTATGAGGAAAGAGGTAGACACGAAAGGTGGGTGGTAACAGTTGCCCTGATTGTATGGACCAGCCATAATGTTAAGTGTGTAACAGTACAGACACAGAGGGCTAATGGATGCATAAAGCATGTGGGAGCATGATGCGGGGAAACCTGGTTATGGTAAAACTTTTGGCTGTGCCACACAGGGATAGATTAGGTTAATGTGTTGAGGCGATAGGCCAGTCTGAATAAATGAGTTTTCAGGGCACGCTTAAAATTGTGGAGATTGGGGACTAATCGTATTGACCTGGGAAGTGCTTTCCAAAGAATTGGCACAGCACGTGTAAAGTCTTGGAGACGGGAGTGGGAGGTTCTGATTATTGAGGATGTTAGACTCAGGTCATCAGCAGAGCGAAGGGCGCGGGTAGGGTGGTATACTGAAACAAGGGAGGAGATGTAGGGTGGTGCTGAGCCATGGAGGGCTTTGTGGGTGAGGGTAATAAGATTATACTGAATTCTGGAGTGGATGGGTAGCCAGTGTAATGACTGGCACAAGGTAGAGGCATCGGTGTAACGATTGGTGAGGAATATGATCCTGGCTGCAGCATTCAAGACAGATTGGAGAGGGGAGAGTTTGGTAAGAGGGAGACCGATTAGAAGAGAGTTACAATAGTCAAGAATGAATAAGAGAAACAGCAAGAGTTTTTGCAGAGTCAAAAGTAAGAAAAGGTCGAATTCTAGAGATGTTTTTGAGGTGCAGATGACAAGAGCAAGCCAGTGATCGAATGTGGGGGGCGAAGGAAAGCTCGGAGTCAAGTATGACCCCAAGACAGCGGGCATGTTGCTGGGGAGTAATAGTGGAACGGCTACTAAAGGTAACATAATCACCTGTGACCTGTTTGCTTGTAATCAGTGTGTGTGCATAAAAGCTGAGTGAGTTTCTGGAATGCAGACAGACTCCGGCATCTTTCATCCAGCCACTGAAATTTCCTGATTGTGAGTCATGGGGAAAGCAAAACAATTGTCAACTGATCTACGGGACAAGGTAGTTAAACTGTATAAAACAAGAAAGGTATGCAAAAAGATTTCCAAGGAATTGATAATGCCAGTCAGCAGCCTTCAAACTGTGATTAACAAATGGAAAATCAGGGGCTCTGTAAAAACAAAACCATGATCAGGTAAACCAACTAAAATGTCATCTACAACTGCCAGGAAAAGTATTTGGGCTGCAAACAAAAACCCACAAATAACATCAGCTGAAATACAGGACTCTATGAAAACTTGCAGCGTGGCTGTTTCAAGATGCACAATAAGGAGGCACTTGAAGAAAAATGGACTGCATGTTCAAGTTGCCAGAAAAAGCCATTACTGCGCAAGTGCCACAAAGTAGCTCACCTACAATACACAAAACAGCACAGAGACAAGCCTCAAAACTTCTGAAACAAGGTAATTTGAGAGCGAGGCGACCAAAATTGAACTTTTAGGCCACAACCATAAACATTACATTTGGAGAAAGGTCAACACCAAAGGAACACCATTCCTACTGTAAAGCACGGAGGTTGATCACTGATGTTTTGGGGATGTGTGAACTACAAAGGCACAGGAGCTTGGTCAAAGTTGAAGGAAAGATGAATGCAGCATGTTATCAGCAAATACTGGAGGCAAATTTGCAATCAACATCCCGGAAGCTGCGCATGGGACGTACTTGGATGTTACAACATGACAATGATCCAAAACACAAGGCCACGTCGACCTGTTACTGGCTACAGCAGAACAAAGTGAAAGTTCTGGGGTGGCCATCTCTGTCTCCTGACGTTAATATCATTGAGCCACTCTGGGGAGATCTTAAGCTCGCATTTCATGCTAGACAGCGCAGGAATTTATTGGAACTGGAGACTTTTTGAGAAGAAGAGTGGGCAGCTTTACCATCTGAGAAAATAAAGAACCTCATCCACAAATACCACAAAAGACTTCAAGCTGTCATTGATGTTAGAGGGGGCAATACACGGTATTAAGAAATGGGGTATGTAAACTTTTGATCAGAGTCATTTAAATGTTTTTGATAGTCATTATGATTTAAAAAGAGTAGTTTGACAATAAATGGCTTCACCCAACCACTAACGATGAGTGGAGAAAAAGTTTTGGTGTTACCATTAATGTACTCTCAAAAAAGGCCAAGAAAGCAAAATTCTGCTGCGGTATGTAAACTTTTGAGCACAACTGTATCTATCTATCTATCTATCTATCTATCTATCTATCAAAATGGAAAAAAATCAGGCAGCACTCCAGTTCAAGGAAAAATTGTGGGCTTTAATCCAGCACCAAGTGGTGCAACGTTTCGACCTCACAACACGGGTCTTTGGTGCTTGACAACTGGAGTGCTGCCTGATTTTTTTTCCATTTATATTTTTGTATTGGACAACCGCATTACTCAGGAAGTATTGCACCCAAAATCTGCTCAACTTTGTGCTGCTATCTGTCTTTTCTATCTATCTATCTATCTATCTATCTATCTATCTATCTATCTATCTATCTATCTATCCATCGGACACCGCATCTGGAGGCACGTTTGCTCCTCTCCTATATATTGACAAGCTCATTACCTTAGAGAGATCATTCTCCTCAATGCCTAAAGCACCATTGTCCTTTCTGATAGATGCCTATAAGCTCTACACAATCTATATACCACACGTAACTGAAGAAGGTCACATTGACCGAAACGTCTTTTTTCGTGTACTACAACAAACTGCCTTACAAGTACCTTTAAGTTGAGTGCTAGGTTCATATTTGTTGCTTTAACGGTTTGGGAACCTAACCTTAGCACCATCTTGAATTGTGCTCACAGTGTTTTTTCTATATGTTTCTGGTGAATGACTCCTTATGACTCCCTCCCTCTGGTTGTGCATGTGATAGAGGGTCTGTCAGAGGACTAGCACCAGACTTAGCCATCCACCTCTTGGCACAATCATACTGGGTCGAGCCTGCAGCAACTGCCAGTGTGGCGCCATGCGCAATGTGTGTGCTTTCCTAGCTCCAGTCAGGGTAGGTTAGTGGCATCCACCAGTGCAGTACTGTACGCAGGCAGTGCGCTAAGCCATTAGCGCAGTCTCTCCTCGGCACCACAGTTGTGTCGTCGTGCGCTGGTGTGTCTAGAGGGACTCTAACCCCGTGTCCTTGGGACAGAGTACTGTGACTGCACACCGGCGTCCTCTTCACCGTGGTCTGTGAGTCATAACAGGCTATGGCATTTACGTGCCATTATAGGTAGGCTCTGTGAAGCAACAGAGTTCGCCTCAGTACACACCGGGTGACGTTAAACCGCGTGCATTCTATTATTACTCCGCCATATAGCGTCCGTCATTACCTAGCAGCAGGTAACACATCTGCACGGTGGACCCCGGGCTGCGAACGCACCCTGTCATTATCTTTATTTGGTGTGTTCCGCCAGCCCCCTAACACTCTGTGTCACTGTCGCATGTAGGAAATCATTAGATATGATATGGCCATGTGTCACAGCAATTTAAGTTTAATGCTAGACGTGTCACCACGGAGCCCTAGCCTTAAATATACGTCCTGCATCACTGAGCATCTTTCCAAACCCTGTCCAGATGAGAGCACAGCACATTTTTGTATTTTGCTTTTCATTTTTCTAACTGCACTGCTTTTTCCATGGTAATTTTCCGTGTTGCCCACCATCTCTCAGGAGACATTCAACTACTGGTTGACTTACTTATAGGAACTCTTCTCCAATTAGTTCATGAAACATGTTGACTGGATGTGATAATTCTGTTGCTCTAGCGCTTTATCTTATCTGATATTCTAATCTCATCTGACAGAACTTCTTGAAGATTTTATCAATTTTGGTTCAGTGCTCTGTTTGGGAGAAATTGTTCAGTGGCCTTGCTTTGAGATTTACCACTCTGTAACTTTGGCAGCTAACAGTTGTAAAATCTTTCTAACATTTAATCTGTTTTTTTATCATAATTGTTGTATTTAATTGTTAAGAATTGCTCAGCAAATTGAATGTGACAATCATCGATGAATATGCTTTTCTTCAGATAAGTAGGCAGTGGATGAATAATAAAATATCTTAAGGATATGTCAACTTTGCAATTACAGATTTAGGCATGAAAGCACTGAATTAATATTTACATCAGCTAAGTTTTTGCAAGTTCCTAAAAAAGTATTTTTGTAATTAGAAGTATGCTTGGCTATTTCTGGGCATCCCATAGAGAGTGATTGGAGCTGCATACAAGTACACATACTGACAGTCCATTAAAACAGGGGACAAAAGTTCACAATTCTGCCGATTCTTGGGGTCTCAGCAGTCTACAAGTTGTCTAGCTGCTATCACACATCATTTGGATAGTTGATAAGTCCTTGATATCGGGATCCCCATTTAGGTTCAGCCTTAGTAGTAAATATTTTACTTTTGTTAAAATCTCTTAAATTTAGTGTTCACACTTATCTGTACCATAATGATCCATTCACGCTCATGCATTGTACCTATCCATCTGTCTGTATTAGGGTCATCAGGATTTGCAGCTAGTTGACATGCTTAGCCCATATGAGGCTGTAATACGATGATGATGAAAATACAGAAATTAGTTACTGCTTGTTAACTTTCTTTAAAAGGTACCTGTCACCAGTTTGTGCCACCTAAACTACATGCAGAATAATGTAGAGACAGAGACATTAATTCCAGTTATGCATCATTTACTGGGATTATTGCTGTAGTTTTGATATGATCAGTGTTTTATCAGCAGGAAATTATCACTAGAGGACTAGTAAACCTGCTGTCAGGTAGTCCTCCATATTCATGAGCTCTCTATAACCACGACCCCACCACTGATTGGCAGCTTTTTTGGTGCACAGGACAATGGTAGAAAGCTGCCAATCAGTGCTGGGGGCGGGGTTATACAGGGCTCAGTCTTCATAGAACTGCTAGATATGCAGCAGATAAAACAGTGATTTTATCAATGCTACAACAAGCAGCTCAGTAAAGGGGGTTTTACACATAGCGATATTGCTAGCGATATCGCTATAACGTCACCGATTTTGTGACGTTATAGCGATATCGCTAGCGATATCGCTATGTGTGATACTTACCTCCGACCGGCTCCCCCACTCCCCCGTTGTCCATCGCTGATCGTGCAAGAATGTCCAGCTCCATTTCTCGTCGGGCGCTTCCTGCTGGGCTTCCTGCTGGCGCTGACGAGCGACGCGTGGACGTGGGCAGGAGGACGTCAGGATCGCTGTGTGTGAAAGGTGAGTATCGCGCACTGCGTCGCTGCTGCATCGCTGGTGAGATCTGCCTGTGGGAAAGCTCACTAGCGATCATTTAGCGATGCACCAGCGATCCTGACCGGGTCGGATCGCTGGTCGGATCGCTGGTGCATCGCTAAATGTAAAGGGGCCTTAAAAGACATGTTGCTTGAATCTTGTTCATTATGCCTACATGTTGCTTCTAACAGATGAAGTGGCAAAAACCTGGTGACAACCTTCCTTAAATTTTTAGCTGAAAATTGATTTAAGATTGTTTTTATAATATTTTTATGATATAAACTACAGTTTATCTGCTTCAATGACTATGCAAATGGGAAGAGTAACCACTAAGATAAGGCAATAAAGAAATGTGTCACTTCACTAAAAACTGCAAGAAACAGGCAAGACAAATAATACAGTAGCAGAAGAATAAGTTTCCCATACCTTCTCCCCTGGGAAACCTTCAAGTCCTGGCAGTCCCATTGGTCCTGGCTCGCCCTAGAAAAAAAAGACCTTTACAGAATAACCTGCATGACATTATACCGAACAGACAGAGATAATTTTACATTTACAAGGTGCGTAATAAATCTGCCACTTCTGTGTCACCTTCTATAATTTAAGCATCTATTGTTCACCCTTTTTCGGTATTGTTTGTGAAGCCTGAGTGACGGTTTTAATTATCCTCCTACCTGTTTATTTCACGATAAACTTTTAAGAAGGGTTATCGGAAGAAAAATATAATTGCAGCAAAAGTCTTATTTTCTGATACCGCATCTGAAGATTCCGAATTTATGGACCAAGCAACAACACCTATGAATAATTTTCACACCGGTCCAATAAAAAGTACAAAACGTATAACGGATTCACTTCTCTTCCGGACAAATAGGTATCATAAAACACTGTAATAATGCAGTGTTAAAATACTACATTACCCAAAGCGTAGGATAAGAGGGCATCAAAGTTTCTTGAATTATGATGTGAACACATGCACCTCCAGACAGGGAATATAGAGAAGCCACGAAGCGTGAGTTCATTTTTATCTCTAGCAAGGCAAAGCAATCGTTAAGGGCTAATTTTTCCTATTTATTTTCTCATGGAAATATAGCAAAGTTAAATCAAGTCTACAAGACTCCTGCTTGTAAGTAAAATGGGAAGTATTTTTAGCCAATATAAACATACAATTAAGGCAATTTTAGAAGAAAATAAAGGATGTGTGTATTGTGTTTAACACCTACTTTATTTTAGACGCTGAGAAATGTAGAGAAATGCTGGGAAATAAAAGCCAGTCATCCTGATTCTGGATGCACATCTTGTAAATATAGGTGATTATACTGGTCATGTAAGATATAATCAGAGTATGTCACACGCAATGTAGTTTCAATAGATATTGTCATCCGTATACTCAAATCAGAGTTTGGCAGCAGAAAAAGGCATATTTATATTTAACAGACAGATCAAACATAATTGTTTTCATAAAAAGGGTTTTATTATATATACAGCTCTGGCAAAAATTGAGAGACCACTTTCAAATTTTCAGTTTGTCTGATTTTTCTCTTTATAGGTATATTTTTGAGCAAAATGTAAATTGTTCTTTTAGTCTATAAATTTCTGACAACATGTCCCCGAAGTTCCAAGAAATACATTTTGGGTTTTTTTCTGAAAAGGAGAAATGGTCAAAATTAAAAGAAAACTGTGTTTTTGGACCTCAAATAATGCAAAGAAAGCAAGTTCATAATAATTTAGAAACAACAATACTAATGTTTTAAATCAGGAAGAGTTCAGAAATCAATATTTTGTGGAATAACCATGATTTTTAATCACAGCTTTCATGCATCTTGGCATACTTTCCACCAGTCTTCTGCTTTTGGGTGACCTTATGCCACTCCTGGTACAAAAAATTAAGCAGTTCTTTGTTTGCTGGCTTGTGACTATCCATCTTCCTCTTGATTACATTCCAGAGGTTTTCAATGGGATTCAGGTCTGGAGAATTGGCTGCCCATGACAGGGTTTTGATGTGGTGGGCCCTTCATTTTTGCTAGAGCTGTATATATATATATATGTATATATATATATATTGATATTGTAAGGCAGTGACCTGCGTCACATGTGATGGTCGCTATGTGTCTCCCAGAATGCAGTGGGGCCAGTCCATTTCCTGCAGCCCAGATCTTAGGAGAGAGTAAAAAAACCCTGCAGGAGGGTTTGGGTGTGTCAGTTTGGAGCTTGCAGATTGCAGCAAGCTGAGCAGTCACTCTGCAAAAGCTCAGTCTGTGTGAGGGAACACAGAGCCCCGCAGAGCGAACTCCTGGCACCCTGCAGCATAATCCGCTGGTGCAGTCGTCCACGGCAACCGGACGCATTTACAGACAGTCTTGTTTCCAGGCTGCAATCCGGAGGATACCGTTGTGTTTTGTTTGTAAGTTTGGACATTAAAACTACATTTTGCTTTCAACCCTGATGAAGAGAGTAGCTATCTCTCGAAATGCGTCGGTATTGTGCCGCCTTTGAGCCACCGTCTTATGCCCAGTGTGACGTCACACTAGCCCCGCCCCCACCACACGCCGACTCCTTCAGCGTTGCTCTCAGCCAGAGCGCGCGAGGCAGCGGCAGTCTCCACTTCCATACGGAGTAACAGCAGCAGCAGCCCCCACGCTGAGCACCCAAGCCTGCGTCACTGAGCACTGGCCCTGCAAGTAAGTGCACCAGAATCAAGCACCCCGTTCCACTAGCAGGCACAAGCTGTCACTAACGCTTATTTACTTTGCAAGACCTGTGCCATCATTTGTTTTGTACATGATAAATCATTCTGACCTTGCCTGTTGAAATTGTCATGCAGTAAGGTCAGCATTCAGTTATCGTCCCAAACATCTATTTATTCCCCTCTTTCTTGGTGTTTCATTTTATTTTTCAGCTATTATATTTTTTCACATCAGAAACAGGCTGCAACATTCCAATCTTAATACCTAGCAACGGCTACATTTACAGCATGTATTTTATATGGTTCTGACATACTCAAGTGAGTAAATTAAGCTTAGTTCATTTTTTTTCTCTGAAACACACTAACAGGCTCACCCCTATTTAACCCTATATTATCTACTCAGCAGTTTTGGCATCCAAATGAAAGGCAATATACATCAATCACAAGGTGAATAGTCTCAGGATGCTGCTATACATCCACCACCACGTGATTTTTTTCATACATCAGCAAGTGATCAGCTTTAGCTCTTTTAAACAGGCACCAGCACAGAGCCTGTTATTCACCAGCTGCATCTGGGAATAGTGGACCTTCCTTCTCTGTCCAAGAGGACTGGTGCCAGTGTGTTAATCTTAAACTAATAATAAATAAAAAATCTATGAAAATGAACAAATGAAAGTTAGACATTGCTTTTCAACCATGCTACCACAGAATAAAAAAACTCATGAAATAAGCCTGGACAGAAATGATGGTACCCTTAACCTAATATTTTGTTGCACAACCTTTTGAGGCAATCACTGCAATCAAACGATTCCTGTAACTGTAAATGAGACTTCTGCACCTCTCGACAGGTATTTTGGCCCACTCCTCAAGAGCAAACTGCTCCATTTGTCTCCTGTTTGAAGGTTTCCTTTTCCAGATGGCATGTTTCAACTCTTTCTAAAGATGCGCACTTCAGAATAGTCCAATGTTTTCCTCTTAGCTATTCTTGGGTGTTTTTAACTGTGTGTTTTGGGTCATTATCCTGTTGCAAGACCCATGATCTGTGACTGAGACCAAGCTTTCTGACACTGGGCAGCACATTTCTCTCTAGAATCCCTTGATAGTCTTGAGATTTCATTGTACCCTACACAGATTCTAGACACCTTGTGCTAGATGCAGCAAAGCAGCCCAGAACATAACAGAGCCTCCTCCATGTTTCACAGTAGGAACAGTGTTCTTTTCTTGATATGCTTCATTTTTCCGCATATGAACATAGAGCTAATGTGCCTTGCCAAAAAGTTCCATTTTTGTCTCATATGTCCATAGGACGTTCTCCCAGAAGATTTGTGGCTTGTCAACATGTATCTTGGCAAATTCCAGTCTGGCTTTTTTATGATTTTTTTCAACAATAGTGTCCTCCTTGGTCGTATCCAATGAAGTCCACTTTGGCTCATACAACGACAGACGGTGCGATCTGACACTGATGTTCCTTGAGCTTGAAGTTCACCTTTAATCTGTTTAGAAGTTTGTCTGGGCTCTTTTGTTACCATTCGTATTATCCGTCTCTTTGATTTGTCATCAATTTTCCTCCTGCGGCCACGTCCAGGGAGGTTGGCTACAGTCTCATGGAGCTTAAATTTCTGTATAATATGAGCAACTGTAGTCACAGGAACATCAAGCTGCTTGGAAATGGTCTTATAACTTTCACCTTTAACATGTTTGTCTATAATTTTCTTTCGAATCTCCTGAGACAACTCTTTCCTTTGCTTCCTCTGGTCTATGTTGAGTGTGATACACACCATGTCACCAAACACCACAATGAGTATCTGCAACTCTCTATACAGGCCCACTCACTGATTCCAAGACTGTAGACACCTGTGATGCTAATTAGTGGACACACCTTGATTTAACATGTCCCCTTTGTAACATTATTTTAAGAAGTGCCATCATTTCACTCCAGGCCTATTTCATGAATTTTATTTTTTTTAAAAATCAGTGGAAGCATGGTTGAAAAGCAATGTCTGACTTTCATTTGTTCATTTTCATAGATTTTTGATTTATTATTACTTTTGTCAGACTCAAGTTATTTCTGTGACCATTGTGGGTTTTCCTGTCATTAAACGAGGTGTACCAAAAATTTTGACCACATGTGTATGTCAGTTGTTTGAATGTTATACTTTCTTGTTAGATAGATAGATAGATAGATAGATAGATAGATAGATAGAGAAAAAATGAAGGCAGCACTCCATAGATTTGTGGTGAAAAAATGTGGTTTTAATTCAGACCCACATGGCGTGGCGACATTTCAGCTCACATTGAGCCTTTTTCAAGCCGAAATGTCGCCACGCCATGAGGGTCTGAATTAAAACCACATTTTTTCACCACAAATCTATGGAGTGCTGCCTTCATTTTTTCTTTATCTGGCTTGGAGCATATATTGGATGCTTTACTGAGGAGGCTTGTGCACCCGCTTGTTGGTATTGTGCTGCTTCATTTTTTTGCATAGATAGATAGATGGATAGATAGCAATGGGATAGAGAGATAGATAGATATGAGATAGATAGATAGATAGATAGATAGATGTGGGATAGATATGGGATAGATAGATAGATATGGGATAGATAGATAGATAGATAGATAGATAGATAGATAGATGGATAGATAGATAGATAGATATGGGATATAGACAGATAGATATAGGATAGATAGATAGATAGATAGATAAATATGGGATAAATAGATAGATAGCTAGATAGCTAGATAGATAGATAGATAGGTAGATATATACAGGATAGATAGTGTGGTGTAGTAACCACTGAGTCCGCTAGGGGGCGCTGTGTGGATGTCCCAGGAGAAAGGATGAATGGCAGACTACGGAATGGCCGTTATGTATCCCAAAGTGGGTGGCTTTGGGATGGAGACTTATGTGTTGCTCAGCAATGATATTGCTGAGATGTTGCTTCAATGTATATGGGAGAAGTCTCCAGGTAACTAGAGAGATGGGCGGACCTGGTTACCTACAAACCCACCCAGGGGTGTGTTTAAGAGTGTCATAATAAAGTATATGTGTGGCTGTGTGTAATAGGACCTTTAGTGAGGTCATAGCCATGTGATCACCTGTGGGTGTGGTTATGGGCCATATAAGGTACCTGAGGTCCGGTCACATGAGAGAGAGCACATGGATCTGATTGGGCCATGTGGAAGGTCCCGGTAGGCCTAAGTGGAGGAAGGTGTGCTACCTTCCTGAAGACCACGTGCTGAGACTGCTGACCCGGTGAGGCCTATGTATATTGGCTGTACAGTTATGGCCAAAAGTATTGACACCCCTGCAATTCTGTCAGATAATATTCAGTTTCTTCCTGAAAATGATTGCAAACACAAATTCTTTGGTATTATTATCTTCATTTAATTTGTCTTAAATGAAAAAACACAAAAGAGAATGAAGCAAAAAGCAAAACATTGATCACTTCACACAAAACTCCAAAAATGGGCCGGACAAAAGTATTGGCACCCTCAGCCTAATACTTGGTTGCACAACCTTTAGCCAAAATAACTGCGACCAACTGCTTCCGGTAACCATCAATGAGTTTCTTACAATGCTCTGCTGGAATTTTAGACCATTCTTCTTTGGCAAACTACTCCAGGTCCCTGATATTTGAAGGGTGCCTTCTCCAAACTGCCATTTTTAGATCTCTCCACAGGTGTTCTATGGGATTCAGGTCTGGACTCATTGCTGGCCACCTTAGAAGTCGCCAGTGCTTTCTCTCAAACCATTTTCTAGTGCTTTTTGAAGTGTGTTTTGGGTTATTGTCCTGCTGGAAGACCCATGACCTCTGAGGGAGACCCAGCTTTCTCACACTGGGCCCTATATTATGCTGCAAAATTTGTTGGTAGTCTTCTGACTTCATAATGCCAAGCACACAGTCAAGCAGTCCAGTGCCAGAGGCAGCAAAGCAACCCCAAAACATCAGGGAACCTCCGCCATGTTTGACTGTAGGGACCGTGTACTTTTCTTTGAATGCCTCTTTTTTCTCCTGTAAACTCTATGTTGATGCTTTTGCCCTAAAAGCTCTACTTTTGTCTCATCTGACCAGAGAACATTCTTCCAAAATGTTTTAGGCTTTTTCAGGTAAGTTTTGGCAAACTCCAGCCTGGCTTTTTTATGTCTCGGGGTAAGAAGTGGAGTCTTCCTGGGTCTCTTACCATACAGTCCCTTTTCATTCAGATGCCGACGGATAGTATGGGTTGACACCGTTGTACCCTCGGACTGCAGGGCAGCTTGAACTTGTTTGGATGTTAGTGGAGGTTCTTTATCCAACATCCGCACAATCTTGCATTGAAATCTCTTATCAATTTTTCTTTTCCGGCCACATCTAGAGAGGTTAGCCACAGTGCCATGGGCTTTAAACTTCTTGATGACACTGCGCACGGTAGACACAGGAACATTCAGGTCTTTGGAGATGGACTTGTAGCCTTGATATTGCTCATGCTTCCTCACAATTTGGTTTCTCAAGTCCTCAGACAGTTCTTTGGTCTTCTTTCTTTTCTCCATGCTCAATGTTGGTACACACAAGGACACAGGACAGAGGTTGAGTCAACTTTAATCCATGTCAACTGGCTGCAAGTGTGATTTAGTTATTGCCAACACCTGTTAGGTGCCACAGGTAAGTTATAGGTGCTGTTAATTACACAAATTAGAGAAGCATCACATGATTTTTCGAACAGTGCCAATACTTTTGTCCACCCTCTTTGTTATGTTTGGTGTGGAATTATATCCAATTTGGCTTTAGGACAATTCTTTTTGTGTTTTTTCATTTAAGACAAATTAAATGAAGATAATAATACCAAAGAATTTGTGTTTGCAATCATTTTCAGGAAGAAACTGAGTATTATCTAACAGAATTGCAGGGGTGTCAATACTTTTGGCCATGACTGTATGTGAGGAGGGAGAAGCCTCCTGTGTTTGCTGAGGCTCCAGGGCTGAGCCTGAAACAATGGACACTTGTACTTGCTTTCGCCTGTGCTAAAGGCTATTCCTTATGTTATGTGCTGGTTTATGGGTTATAGAGCAATAAACCCTATGAACTTTTAAAGGAACGTGCCTCCTGGTTGTCTCCCGTCGCACTTAAGCGAGTTGAATCCCTACAATAGATAGATAGATATTAGGTAGATAGATAGATAGATATGGGATAGATAGATAGATATCTGTCTATCTAGTAAGATAGACAGGTAGAAGAAATGCTCCATTAAAAATAAGGTGAAAACCATGACACTTCCTTATAAAAAAAGATTATTAGTTTGATGGCGACATTAACAAAATCTTGAAGGCAGAATAAAGTCAGTTGTTTGACAAAGAGGAATCCTGACCATGTGGCGCAATCCTTTGATGAGAGGAGCTTTGTGTGATGCATGGCATCATTTTACAAGCCCTTTCTTTTAATGTTACCACACAAAACCCTCCATGTATCATCTTTTTATGTATGTATAAAAAGTACAGCAATAGAGTCTAGGCTGAAAAAGGCAGACATATTTTCACTAAAAATAAACTTACCAATGGCTATAAGACTGAAATAACAGATCATCAAACTGTAAGTGTTCTTTTAATTATTTTTATGCTTTGCTTTCCTGTGTGTTCAATTGCTCAGATTTTTCATTTTAATTTGCAAGAACACCATGTGCCTCCAGGTTAGTATTCTGAAGCAGGCTGGATATGATTTACACTTCATCAGATGGCTAACAGGAAACACATCTAATGCGTGCAAACAATTCTAAAAGTAAGGATTTTTCCCTCTTATAAAATACTTGCTTAAATGTGAAGGCACAAGATTAATTATGGTGTATTTAGAACTAATTTTTTTTCTATTTTTATTAATATGAAATCATGGCTTTCCAGGATATATGTAGTGTAGTGGATTATTGTTTTAACTTCTTAAGGTAGTAATTAGTGATGAGCGAGTATAGTCGTTGCTCGGGTTTTCCCGAGCATGCTCGGGTGACCTCCAAGTATTTTGGCGTGCTTGGAGATTTAGTCTTCGTTGACACTGCTGCATGATTTGCGGCTCCTAGGCAGCCTGAATATATGTGTGGAATTCCTAAAAAACAGCCGCAAATCATACAGCTGCGTCGACAAAAACTAAATCTCTGGGCATGCCAAAATACTCGGAGATCAACGAGTATACTCGCTCATCACTAGTAGTAATCATTTTCCCCTCAATAAAGAGAAAAGAAACTGGTAATATGTCACTGATCTTTTTCTACTCAATGCTTCCTTCAATCCCATAACTAAAATATATCACAGTGATAAATGTCTGATCTCTGGGACTAATCACTCAGATTCCAACTGATCATGAGATTGGAGGTAGCCTAGTGGACATGGACAATCTACCATTCCATTCACACAGATGGACTTTGTGACCCCTGTTTAGGTGATGGGTGGAAGTCTCAGAGGTTGGACCCCAGAAATCATATCTTTATCATCTATCCTGTGAATAGGTGATATGTGTTCTTTTTAGGACAATGCCTTTAAGCACAGGGTTAGGAGCAGTATGCTTTTTCATGGAGATGAGTAATTTGGATGGCCTTTTAATGAAGTTGATATTGGAACTGCTTAAGTTTATCTTGAAACATAATTTTGTTGCATTTAAAGATCAATGCTATTTACAGAAGCAGGGAACTGCCATGGGTCAGGCACGTGCCCCATTGTATGCAAACCTGTTTCTAGGGTTCTGGGAGAGGCAGATTTTCCATGGTGATGGGGCATGTGCCACTGGCCATGTGCAGTGCTGGTTTTGTTGTATCGATGATTTACTGATAGTTTGTCAGGGTTCCAACACTGAAGTTGAAGCATCATTGAGCCTCTGAAGCCACGTGTGTGCTTCTCGTCTTCAGAGGCAAACTTCGAATGACTGAAGGTGCAGAAGATGTATGTTAGCCTTCTTCTGCACTTCTCATCAGCAGACCACCAGCTGTCATGACAACCTATCCATGCTGTCATGGGCACACCAATGGACAGCAGGACTGATGTGCCGGCACATGCAGGTTAAATGAGAAATTAAGTTTTGCCCCTTTTTTAAAGTATCTCTGCATTTATAATTGTTGCTTTGTCAATTTTAATTTGTCTCTCCTTTTCATTGTTTATTTTAATAATTTATATTGCATCCATAATCCTAGATGTCCTCAATACTTCCGTGGGATGAGGAGAATAATAACATGAGAAGATTTTTATACTTTTTCCTCCCGTTTCCATCACTGGGTATATCA
This sequence comes from Dendrobates tinctorius, assembly GCF_039654945.1. NCBI lineage: Eukaryota > Metazoa > Chordata > Amphibia > Anura > Dendrobatidae > Dendrobates > Dendrobates tinctorius. The sequence goes on from NW_027361692.1 coordinate 15,055,414, forward strand.
CCCCTGTACTGTTACTCCATTGTTTATACTACTCCTGTACTGTTAAATTACTATGTATACTACCCCTGTACTGTGACTTCCCTATGTATACTACTCATGTTCTGTGACTTCATTGTGTATACTACTCATGGACTGTGACATCATTATGTAAACTACCCCTGTATTGTGACATCACTATGTATACTACCCCTGCCTCTACTGTGACATCATTGTGTATACTGTACTGTGACATCACTGTGTATACTGCCCCTGTACAGTGACATCACTGTGTATACTACTCCTGTATTGTGACATTATTTTCTATACTATCCCTGCACTGTGTGACATCACTATGTCTATTTATCCCTTTATTGTGACAGCACTGTGTTTACCTGCACTGTGACAGCACTGTGTTTACCTGCACTGTGACATCACTGTGTAAACTACCCCTGTACGGTGACATCACTGTGTAAACTACCCTTGTACTGTGATATCACAGTGTATTCTACCCCTGTACTGACATCACTGTGTATACTACTCCTGTACTGTTACATCACTGTGTAAACTACCCCTTTACTGTGACATCACTGTGTAAAAAACCTCTGTACTGTGACATCACTATGCATAGTATTCCTTTACTGTGACATCACTCTATTTATTCCTGTACTGTGACATCATTATGTCTATTTATACCTTTATTGTGACATCACTGTGTTTACTACCCGTGTACTGTGACATCACTGTGTATACTACCCCTGTACTGTGACATCATGGTGTATACTACTTTACTGTGATATCACTGTGCATACTACTCCTGTACTGTGACATCATTGTGTATACTACTCCTGTACTGTGACATCATTGTGTAAACTACCCCTGTACTGTGACATCACTGTGTACTGTATTTTACCCCTGTACTGTGATATCACTGTGTAAATCACTGTGTAATCTCGGGCTTAGAACCCACTGGGAAAAATGTGGGTGTCATCTGTATCCATGATGAACTCTGCGAGTATCCCGACAGTAGAGAGGTTTCATTTTTTAAGCCATGCGGGGAGATTAAACATGTGGTCGGGGTAGTGAAGACCCTTCCTTACGGGGATGTCCTAGAAGGGATTTGCCCATCTTCTGGTCTTTGTGGAAAATTAAAATTAACCCTCTCTGAGCAAAAATTTTCCAGGGGACAGAGTCCGAAGTTCCCGACTCAGGGATTCCTGCCTTAGGTGTTACCCCCATAGGGAAAGAGTGTGAACCTAATAGGATTCCCTTACAGGTGATGGCAGGAGAGGTCGAGGAGACCCCGACAATCCCCGAGCTGGAAGTGCCCCGGAGAACTTTTGGGACTGCCAAGGTACAGGGTCCCACCCTGACCCGGGCAGTGGAAAGGGTAAATGAGGTAAACGGGATGGTTTAGCAACCGGGTGCAGAGTTGGTGTACATACGCATGGCGATCAACCAAGAGTTACCTTATAGGGTTGATAAAATCCAGGATGAGGCGGTACAACAACTGTTAGTGCCCCAATCCTACCATAGGTAGGTGCTCCAAATGGCTCACACCCATATGCTGGGAGAGCAGTTGGGGGTCAAAAAAGATGCAGGAGCACATATTGTAGCTTTTCTTGGCCTGGTGCCTAAGCTGAGGTGCAGAGGTTCTGTGAAACGTGTCCTGAGTGCCAACTAACCTCACCAACCGCAAACTACCAGAGTCCGTTGGTACCTCTACCCATTAAAGGGGTACTTTTTGAGTGGATTGCGATGGATCTGGTAGGGCCAATTGTAAAATCCACCCAGGGCCACCAACACATGTTAGTGGTCGTAGACTACGCCACCCGGTACTCGGGGGCCATTCCGCTTCGGCATACCTCGGCTAAGCTTATCGCCCGAGAGCTGCTTGCCATGTTCTGCTGCCTTGGGCTACCGAAGGAGATCCTTACTGATCAGGAGACTTTTTTATGTTCATGATGATAAAGGAGTTGTGCACCACCCCCAGACTGACGGATTAGTCAAGCGCTTTAACAAAACCCTCAAGTCCATGTTGAAGAGTTTCCAAGGATGGAAGGGATTGGGATATGTTGGGATATGTTGTTTCCCTTCTTGATGTTTGCCATTCGCAAAGTACCGCTGACTTCCACAGGATTTTCACACTTTGAGCTACTGCATGGCAGGCATCCTAGGGGTCTGCCGGATGTCGCCAAAGAGACATGAGAGCAGGAACCCATGCCACATAAAAGTGTCATACAGCATGTGGTCAATATGCAGGACCAGATTGGAGCGGTCATGCCTATCATAAAGGAGCATTTGGTGGATGCTCAGGCGGCGCAGAGCAGCGCATATAACAGAAAGACCACGGTATGCTCCTTTAAAGCAGGAGATCAGGTTTTAGTCTTGGTACCCACCACCGAAAGTAAGCTTATGGCCAAATGGCAAGGGGCATATTAAGTTTGGGAAAAGGTTGGGGAGGTGAACAACCGAGCATACCAGCCCAGGAAGAGAAAACCAGAACAGTTGTACCATATCAATCTGTTAAAGGTGTGGAAGGACGGGAATGTATGCTTATGGATGTGACTCCAGAAGTATCATCTAGGGACCCTCCGATAGCGGATGGAGGCTGTTCTGATGAGTCACCAAAGGAGGAAAAAACAAAATACCAGCTAAGTCCAGAAAAACCAGAGAGGTTGGCAGCTATCGGATTGCAGACCCCTGAACCTATCCACAACAACTAGCAGTAGCGGTGGGGGGTTCCTACGGAGCCCTAGACCCCTCGATCACAGCCGGAGAACTAAATAGCCTAAAGACAGAAAGGGGAAAAACTAAACTGCCCCAGAGCAGACCCCAAAGCAATAGGCAGCCCCCAACATATAATGACGGTGAAGCAAGATGAAACCACTAACACAGATAGAAAGATAGGTTGAGCAAATGATGGGGCCCAAGCTAACTATATAGGACAGGATAGGAAAGCTGCTGTCTGCCATCCACAAAAACCCTATCAAAATGAGCCAACCGACTGATAGGAAAAACAGGCCCTGAAGTCGCTAGGCTTCAAAAGACTATATCAGCACACAGGTATATTCTAAAGACAGAGCAAAATATCAACAGATCAGAGACAAAAATGGAGTTCAGCTCACCCCCGGCCGGGGATGGCAGAACTCCCAAAAAACAAGGCAAAACAAAAACAAAACTGAAGAGTACAAAGAAGAGCAGAAAAACTTAGCTTTGAGATGCAGGAATCAGACTGGTCTCCAAGAATCCAGCAGGAAAATCACCAGCCAGGAAGAAGGGCGTCGGCAGCCTTATATCCAGTCCTCAATTCCAGCCACCCAGTCATCATCTAGCTGCCCAGGTGTTTGGTAATCAGTCTCACTACCTTCCTTCACTAGAGGAGGGAGTTCATCAGACCTCAATGGTGAAGGGAAAAATGAACTCACAACAGTACCTCCCCCTTGAGGAGGGGTCACCGAACCCTCATCCATGCCACCAGGGCGATCCGGGTGAGCCCGATGAAAGGCACGCACCAATCTTTCGGCATGAATATCAGAGGCAGAGACCCAGGAATTATCCTCCTGACCATAACCCTTCCACTTAACCAAATACTGGAGTCTCCGTCTAGCCAGACGGGAATCCAGTATCTTCTCTACCTCATATTCCATGTTACCTTCAACCAATATAGGGTCAGGAGGTGCCACCACAGGAACTACTGGTTCAACAAACCTCTTCAACAAGGACTTATGAAACACATTATGAATTTTAAATGTGACAGGAAGAGCCAACCAAAAAGAGACCGGATTAATAATCTCCAAAATCTTGTAAGGGCCAATAAATCTAGGCTTAAACTTAGGAGAAGCCACCTTCATAGCGATATTTTTTGATGACAACCAAACCATATCACCCACCTTAAACTGAGGACCAATGGTCCTACGCCGGTTGGAAAACCGCTGGGCCTTTTCCTGGGAGAGAGACAACTTATCCACTACTTGGTCCCAGATCTGGTGCATTCTCTCCACCACAGTGTCAACACCTGGGCAGGCAGAAGGCTCCACCTGCCCTGAAGAAAATCGAGGGTGAAAACCAAAGTTACAAAAAAAAGGTGACATCAAAGTGGCAGAACTAGCTCTATTATTTAAAGCAAATTCGGCCAAGGGCAAAAATGAAACCCAATCATCCTGATCAGCAGAAATAAAACATCTCAAATACGACTCCAAAGTCTGGTTTGTTCTCTCTGTCTGCCCATTGGTCTGAGGGTGAAACGCAGAGAAGGACAACTGAATTCCCAGCTTGAAACAGAAAGTCCTCCAAAATCTAGACACAAACTGAACTCCTCTGTCAGATACAATGTTCTCAGGAATCCCGTGCAAGCGAACCACCTGTTGCAAAAACAAGGGAACCAACTCAGAGGAAGATGGCAACTTAGGGAGTGGTACAAGATGGACCATCTTAGAGAATCTATCACAAATCACCCAAATAACAGTCATTCTCTGAGAGACAGGCATATCAGAGATAAAATCCATTGAAATATGGGTCCATGGCCTCCTGGGCACCGGCAAAGGCATCAACAAGCCACTAGAGCGAGAACAAGGTTTAGACCGGGAGCAAGTCCCACAGGACTGCACAAAATTCCTGACATCATGAGACAAGGCGGGCCACCAAAAAGACCGACTCACCAGATCTGTAGTACCAAAAATACCTGGATTACCAGCCAATGCAGAGCAATGATCTTCAGACATCACTCTCTTCCTCCACTGGTCAGGAACATACAACTTTCCACTGGGACAACGCTCAGGTTTGTCCTCCTGAAACTCTTCCAGAGCACGTCTCAAATCGGGCGAGATGGCAGAAAGAACTACCCCCTCGCCTAAGATGGTAGCAGGCTTAGTCACAACAGGAGAATCAGCAAGGAAACTCCTAGAGAGGGCGTCTGCCTTGACATTCTTAGTGCCCGGAAGAAAAGAGACCACAAAATCAAAACGTGTGATAAACAAGGCCCAAATAGCCTGTCTAGGATTCAAGCGCTTGGCCGACTCCAGGTAAATCAAATTCTTGTGGTCAGTAAGGACCACGACTTGGTGTTTGGCTCCCTCCAACCAATGTCTCCACTCCTCAAATGCCCATTTCATGGCTAACAGTTCCCGATTCCCCACATCATAGTTACGTTCGGATGGGGAGAACTTTCGGGTAAAGAAAGCACAAGGATTCATTTTAGATGTCACAGGATATTTTTGGGACAACACCGCTCCTGCACCAATCTCAGAAGCGTCCACCTCCACCTGAAACGGGAGTGAGACATCAGGTTGCCGCAAAACCGGAGCAGAAGTGAATCTTCGCTTCAGCTCCTGAAAGGAAGAAACAGCCTCCGGAGACCAATTCAGCACATCAGCACCCTTTCTAGTCAAATCCGTCAATGGCTTGGCAATACCAGAAAAATTAGCTATAAATTTCCGATAAAAATTAGCAAAACCCAAAAACTTCTGGAGGGCCTTCAAAGAAGTGGGCTGAACCCAATCATAAATGGCCTGTACCTTGGCCGGGTCCATTTCAATAGTTGACGGAGACAAAATAAATCCCAAAAATGAAATCCTCTGTACCCCAAAAAGGCATTTCGATCCCTTGACATACAGGGAATTCTCCCTCAAAATCCGGAACACAGTCCGAACATGTTCCACATGAGAGTCCCAATTCTTGGAGAAGATCAAAATATCATCCAGATAGATAATCAAAAATTTATCCACAAAGTCTCGGGATATATCATTCATGAAGCACTGGAAGACAGAAGGCATCACCAGGTACTCAAAATGTCCCTCCGGAGTATTAAACGCCGTCTTCCATTCATCCCCATGCTTAATGCGAATAAGATTATACGCCCCCCTGAGGTCAAGCTTGGTAAACCAGCAAGAACCTTTAACTCTGGAGAATAGATCAGAAATCAGGGGTAACGGATACTGATATTTAACAGTAATTTTGTTGAGGGCATGATAGTCAATACAAGGCCTTAATGAACCATCCTTTTAAGCCACGAAAAAAAAACCAGCACCTAAGGGTGAAGAGGATGGTCTAATATGACCCTTCCCCAATGCCTCCTTAATATAGGATCGCATAGCCTCGTGCTCGGGTACAGATAAATTGAAAAGCCGACCCTTGGGGAATTTACACCCCGGGTTCAGCTCAATTGCACAGTCATAACTCCTATGAGGAGGCAAAGACGCAGACTCATTCTCACTAAATACATCATAAAAGTCAGCCAAATAGTCAGGAACATCATGCGACTGGGGAGAGGTGGAGAAAACAGGAGCATCACTAAGGGCACACCGACAACCCCAACTCACCACAGACAAAGATTTCCAATCCAGAACTGGATTATAGATTTGCAACCAGGGAAACCCCAGAACAATGGTATCATGCAAATTATGCAACACCAAAAATCTGCAATTTTCTTGATGGTCTGGGGCGACCCGCATTACCACCTGGGTCCAAAACTGAGGTTTATTCTTCGCCAAAGGAGTAGCATCAATACCCCTCAAAGGGATAGGCGTCCGCAGAGGTGTCATAGGAAATCCACAACGTTTAGCAAAATCCAAGTCCATCAGGTTCAGAGCTGCTCCCGAATCCACAAAAGCCTTAGCGGAAAATGTGGACAGGGAGCAGATCAGAGTAATTGCCAGGAGAAACTTAGGTTGAACACCACCCACAGAAAATGTGGAGCACAACGTTTCTCTCATTTAGGGCAGACAGAAATAATATGCGAGGCATCTCCACAAAAAAAACACAGCTTATTACGCCTTCTGAACTCCTGACGTTGCGCCCTAGACAAAACTCTATCACATTGCATAGGTTCAGACATTTGTTCAACAGGTGGTAACATCTCTCGTGTAGTTTTGCGTTCACGTAAACGCCGATCCACCTGAATGGCTAATGACATAGAATCGTCAAGACCGGAGGGAGCAAGAAATCCCACCATAGTATCTTTTACAGTTTCTGACAAAACCCTTCCGAAAGAGGGCTGCCAAGGCACCATCATTCCAGGTAGTAAGGACCGCCCACTTTCGGAATTTTTGACAGTACAACTCTGCCGAATCCCGACCCTGGCTTAATGCAAACAGGGTCTTTTCAGCCTGATCAATAGCATTAGGTTCATCATACAACAACCCCAAGGCTTGAAAAAATGCGTTCACATTATTCAGAATAGGATCATCAGGTTTCAAAGAAAACGCCCAATCCTGGGGATCGCCGCGCAGCAAAGAGATGACAATTTTAACCTGCTGCGCGGAGTTCCCCGACGAGTTAGGCTTCAAGGCAAAAAATAATTTACAATTATTCTTGAAATTCAAGAATTTAGACCGATCCCCCAAAAATACATCAGGAGTAGGAATCTTTGGTTCAGCAGCATGTGAATGAGCAAGATAGGCGGAAATTCCCCGCACTTCAGCAGCGAGCTGCTCCACACGATCAGACAATTGCTTCATCTCGATTGAGAGAAAAATTCCCCCTACGGCCTCAGAGATATAGAGGAAAATATATGCACACAAAAAAAAAAAATTCTGACACTTTTTTTTTTCTTTTTTTTTTTTTTACAATTCTCTCCTGCTATTGAGTACCCTAGGATCTGCGGTATGGCTGGTGATTCTGTTCTGATGAGTCACTGAAGGAGGAAAAAACAAAATACCAGCTAAGTCCAGAAAAACCAGAGAGGTTGGCAGCTATCGGATTGCAGACCCCTGAACCTATCCACAACAACTAGCAGTAGCCCTGGGGGGTTCCTATGGAGCCCTAGACCCCTCGATCACAGCCGGAGAACTAAATAGCCTAAAGACAGAAAGGGGAAAAACTAAACTGCCCCAGAGCAGACCCCAAAGCAATAGGCAGCCCCCAACATATAATGACGGTGAAGCAAGATGAAACCACTAACACAGATAGAAAGATAGGTTGAGCAAATGATGGGGCCCAAGCTAACTACAAAACTCTGCAAAAACCCTATCAAAATGAGCCAACGGACTGATAGGAAAAACAGGCCCTGAAGTCGCTAGGCTTCAAAAGACTATATCAGTACACAGGTATATTCGGAAGACAGAGCAAAATATCAACAGATCAGAGACAAAAATGGAGTTCAGCTCACCCCCGGCCGGGGATGGCAGAACTCCCAAAAAACAAGGCAAAACAAAAACAAAACTGAAGAGTACAAAGAAGAGCAGAAAAACTTAGCTTTGAGATGCAGGAATCAGACTGGTCTCCAAGAATCCAGCAGGAAAATCACCAGCCAGGAAGAAGGGCGTCGGCAGCCTTATATCCAGTCCTCAATTCCAGCCACCCAGTCATCATCTAGCTGCCTAGGTGTTTGGTAATCAGTCTCACTACCTTCCTTCACTAGAGGAGGGAGTTCATCAGACCTCAATGGTGAAGGGAAAAATTAACTCACAACAGGAGGCTAAGAGAAAGGTAAAGACAGGCGATACTCTCTAGAAACTCACAGTGTCGAGAACTTCGGAAACTAGTACAAGAGAACACGGATGTATTCTCGAAACTACCCGGTCGCACCTCTGTCATCCAGCATGACATTGTCACCGAGCCTTACTTGAGGGTGGGTGCGAATGAAGGCATACCGTGTGCCCAAAGCCTGGAGACAGGCTATCGTGAGTGAGGTGAGACAAATACTTCAGCTAGGAGTAATTGAGGAGTCACAGAGTGAGTGGGCTAGCCCCATTGTGCTAATCCTGAAGCCAGACAGATCATTATGTCTGTAATGACTTACATAAATTGAATGAGGTGTCGATGTTTGACCTTTATCCAATGCACGTTTCGCATGCACTAAGCACCGCTTTCTCAAGGGGAATGAGAAAGCGGTGCTTATTGCACGCGAAACGTGCATTGGGGCTCTTCCACCCGGTCCTGGGGTCTCCTTTGCTGCCCTTATACCTTGCGGTGAGTCTCTTTTATTAGGTCTTAGTCTGGCATTGTTATTCATGAGCGCTTTCAGTACAGATTATCCATTGTAGATTTTATTTGCACATACATATCGTTACTTCCCTCATGTTTACATGCTATGTGCTATGCATACTTAGACCATTTACCCTTTTGAGACTCTCCCTTGCGTTCATACCCTCTGCTTGGACATATACTTGTCATTAATTCTTTATTGTTATGATATTCAAGCATATGGGCATTGGTGTCCCTCTTGTGACGCACCTGGTCCTTCCTGTCTTAGTCTCATCATGTGTATTTTTATACGTTTAATTGATGTCAGCTTGATGATGTATTTAATTGATGATGTATGTACAGACCCCAGACAGCCGGCACAGGCCCATGGCAGGCCCGTACAGACCACCGACAGCCGGCACAGGCCCCCGGCAGCCGGCACAGGCCCCCGGCAGGCCCGTGCAGACCCCCGACAGCCGGCACAGATCTCCGGCAGGCCCGCACAGACCCCGCCCACACACACAGACACGCGCAGTGTCCGCCCACGCTCCGCCCACACTCTTCCCCCCTCCCAAAATGGATGTGCAAGGAAAGAAAGGGTTTTTTTAATTCCGATATTTCTGTCCCATTGACTTGAATGCGACTTCCGGTATCAGAATCAGTGATACCCGATACTTTTTGGGTATCGGGCCGATCCAATCTTTTCCGATATTTCTCTATATCTGAAAGTATCGCTCAACACTAACTATCACTAGGGTCTTGCAGCAGAGACCCCCACGGATCCCAAAAATGTGGGGACACAAGTTCCCTTGAGTGTTAGTGTGTATTAGCATACACTCTCCTATAATAAATGTACAGCAGTGGTTATCATGCTCACTGCCACTCCAGTCACACAGGGAACTTTGGGACTCCTACAGTATTCCTGGGATCACTGGGGGGGTCTCAGTGTTCAGACCAACAATAATGTACATTTGTCACTTATCCTGTGGATAGATAATATATGTAGTTTATGGGACAACCCTTTTAAAGGAGCAGCAGGATATAACAAGAGGGTTGGGCATGTACCACAGTGGTGAGATGACTGCACCAAATGCTTTAGTAAATCTGCAGTGATCTCCTGTAATGTATATTTACATGAATGACAATTGTCAGCAATTCATCTATGAATTCTCACATGTAATTTAAGTGCACTGATACATAACTAATATTAAGGAGAAGCTGTCACCTCTCCTGACATGTCTATTTTGATAAAAATGTTATTTCCCATTAGATAACAATCCTGGAGCATCTTTTCTTAGAACTCTGTGTTGTGCAGCTCCTCTAGTATTCCTCTTGGAAATGTAAAGGTAAATGTACACCTGATGTATCCTTGTCCTGTCAGTTCTGATTGGACAGTGTTAGTATATAAAGCGATCAAAATAAGTCCAGAAGACTCAATATTACAAAGAATAAGATTAAATCTTTATTGTAATATAAACAGGAACAAGGAAACGGGGAAATTGAGTCAGAAATGACCATAGCAGCACAAAGGCAGACACCTGGGGCATACATGTGATAAAAGGACCAAGAAGGGATAAGGCATAACTAAAGCATTATTACAATATAATATTAGATGATGCATTGTGCAAACCCCAAATTGTAAAACAACCAAACAGGTTAGATAGGTGTAAACATTACCATTGTATACAATTAGACAATAGAAAAACTTTACCTGTTAGGACAGCAAGTAGAGGTCCACCCACGTATCTACCCCCCCAATGCATGTTTTGGCAAATGGCCTTTCTCAACCTCTTAAAAATTAAATAAACTATAAAAATAAATTATAAAAAGAAATAAACTATAAAAACGTCAGTTCTTAAGAAGGAATATTTAATTAGACATAAATTGCTAAAGGGGGTTTTACACTAAGCGATATCGCTAGCAATATCGCTAAAACGTCACTGGTTTTGTGACGTTATAGCGATATTGCTAGCTATATCGCTATGTCTGATACTTACCTCCGACCGGCTCCCCCGCTGTCCATCGCTGATCGCGCGAGAATGTCCGGCTCCATTTCTCGTCGTCAGCTTCCTGCTGTGTGAGACGAGCGACGCGTGGAGGCGGGCGGGAGGACGTCAGGATCGCTGTGTGTGAAAGGTGAGTATTGTCCGCTGCGTCGCTGCTGCATCGCTGTGAGATCTTTCTGTATGAAAGCTCACTAGCGATCATTTAGCGATGCACCAGCGATCCTGACCGGGTCGGATCGCTGGTCGGATCGCTGGTGCATCGCTAAATGTAAAAGGGCCTTAAGTAGCTTGTTTTTACAAGCACTTGACAATTTTAACCATTTAATAAGGTGAAAAAAAACCTCTAATTTTTAAATCATACGTTATCTTTACTGTTTTGAAGTAACGAAACACAGTGTCTGCAAATTGAGATTCTGGTTTGTCTTTTTATCTTAAGTCATGTGATAAGGCTCATTAAAGGGTTGACATAGACTTTTAGGATTGCTACTTCCAATAGATGGCACTAGAGTTCTAGTCCTCTTCCTCTCTGAAGAGACAATTTCCGAAGTAAAGATTCAAAACACACTAAGAAGTGTGGTCTAAGAAATGATACATGAATTTGATTTTTAAGTTTTTAATCTCATATTTGGAAAACATCCTCTCCTGCTCTCAGAATACCGTGCTCTATTAGTTACTTACCCAATGGAGCAGCTGATGCATGCAATCACTAAATGAACATGTCAGCGGGAAAAGAGGCTACTTAAACATAATCTATTAATGTGCAAGCTGAATATAACATGCTGCTAGTAATACGACCATTTATTTGTTAATAATATAACTCGTAAATTGTGCACATTTATATTTTTAATTGCAGGACAAATTACAGTTGCACATTGTGTCATGTTTTTCCTATTAGCCATATGTTTTCCTAATTATGACAAAATCCTATTCTGAATTTACTTACCATTGGGCCCTGTTCACCTTTTGGTCCCTAAAGTAAAAATAAAAAAACACATAATTAGAGAAACACATTATTTTTGCATTAATATTTATGCATTTATTTGGATTTTTCAGTTAAGGACATAAAAACGTTTTGTTACAAACATGTTTGCAATTGCTCCATTCATCAGTAGAGGCTTTGCAGAAATCCATGCACCCAATTTCAGTTGCAGAAGTTTTTTTGGGGAAAAAAAATCAGTTGAATGTGAAAAAAAACTTTAATTTAGTGTTATGCCGTGCTCACCAGGAGGCGGGGCTTCGCTCCTGACATCACTCCCACCGGTACGGCGGTCCCCCGGGCTCCTACTCCATGTCACGTTTGCGCTTGCGCGCTCCTGTCAGTGCTGTCTCCGGGTCGGTCCTCTCTATGGTAATGGAGGACCTGACCCGGAAGCTGTAGTGGTCATGTGCTTTCTGGCTAGGATCTGACCCGGAACCTGTCATGGTCATGTGCTATATCAGGCGACCTCCCCCTATGGGAGGTGCCTGATTATTGTTGTGCTTCCTGGCTGGGACGTCTGTGTCTCTGCCAGGCTGTTCGCTGTACTCAGGTCCTCTGTTCCGCCTTGTGTTTTTGGTGCTCCAGGGCCCCCTTTCTGAACTTCAATTCCACTCTGTCTTGGCTCAGTCATGCCCTCTGGCATCCACTCAGATCTTGTGCTCTGTCTTTTGCTCCGCTGTGCCTCCGGGCACTCTCTCTGTCCCTATACTCTAACACTCCTCCTGGCACGACTGCTGCTCCATTCTGTACTATGTCGTGCTCCTTGCACGTGTCTTGCTTGGTTTACCTCTGGACGTATTACTCGCCACACGCCATATGTGCTCACGTGTACCTGTCTCGCACTATCCTGTAGTTAGCGCACTTCCGTGTACACACCTCGTGTTCCTAGTATCCAGTACCATCCCTCAGTCATACCCACCCGTGTCTCCTGTGAGCTGTCCCTCTCGGTACCGGCTATTGTGGTACTCAAACCCCTGGGCCTGCTCCTAACGGTCCCTGTATAGGGGTCGGTTCCACCTGGCAGTTCGCCTGGGGCCCCTCGGTGCCACGGTCCAGAGTGTCCACTCCTGGAGTTTCCTGCTCCAGACCATCCACTCTAACATACAGGTATTATGTAAGGATCTATGCAAGTGACTGTTTATTACTGCTCTGTACAATCTTTGAAGCTTTAATAATAAAGCATTTATGTAAGCATATCGAACCTTACTGTGCCACTGGGCGTCTTTGATTGCATAAAAATCCATACAAAGTTTTTTTCTATACAAATTTAATCTAAAAAAATTATGGCATGGTCTTTTGGATCCCACAAGTAAAGGTATTACACTTCTCCTCTAGACATGTACATCCTTTAGTAGAATATCTCCTTCAGTACAGCGTGTGATGATACTATACGCAGTAGGACATATAGAGCAGGGGACTTCTGAGCACTTCAGGCTCTGTGCACATGGATTTGCCCTTAAAGGAAACTTTCAGGTCATCTCAAAGATAATTAACATGATAACTACATTTTATCTGCTGAATAGGACCAGTCGGAGCCATATAAGCTGGGAAAGCATACACCCCTGTAGTTTGCCTACTGTATAGTTGCTTACTTATGAAAAACTGTGAACTTCCTCTAGCCAATAGACTACATCATCATTGGAGCATCTTATTCATCTCTGACCCTGTGTATCTATAATCTGAAGACCACAACATATACAGAGGTTGTTGTATATTGACAAGAGCTAAATAAAAATAAGTGAAAGAATTCATAATGAATCAAATTTGTCACAAGTTCCCCCAAGGTAATATATTTACCAGAATGTGAAATTGTGAAAATGTAAAGTAGAAGGCAGGTATCCAGCAACCACAGTGGAAAGAACGTATAAAACATAATTTATTTTTAACCATTACAATATTAAGGGAGAAAATAAGCATAATTAGCACTAGGCCTCTTAATCATAGCCAAGCTTTGGTGTTCGAAACGCGTAGGTAGTGTTTTTTATGCTTATTTTTTGCCTTGATATTTTCTTGGTTACCAATAAATGGTGCTTTTATAAGTCCTTTCTACTTTGTTTGCTGGATACCTGCCTCCTATTTTGCTAAATGTAACATTATACAAGCCTTGGCATCTGTATTTGTTCATTACAGTATAATGTCGACTATATTGGGCATATTGGAACGAGTTATCAAACAAGGGCAAACGGTACAGTGTTTGGGCTATATAAAATCCATTTGGAGATTCACCAACCTTTATTTTACACAGGAAAAGAAAAAAACATATTGTCTTCTTAACATCTGCGGCTGAATTTGTAATTCAACGTCAACTTGTCTTTCAATGCATAAGTGCTCTGCATGATTTATGTTGAAGTGTAAGAAAGTGATAGCAGTACTGACAATCGGTTTAGAAGAAAAAAACTGGAAATCTTTGAAAATTGCTAATTTAAATGTCTGTAGGAGAAATGTCCTCTGATGTTAACATTAATTTTATACACAGTTCGAGGAATTATCTTGGGGGTAAAAATATGACACATCATAAAATAAAATATTGTAATTAAAAATGTCTGCAGAGGGAATTCTAGTTCCCATAATGCCCTACTGTAGAAAGCTTTTAGCACCTGTGCTGCGAAGGACAGGGCAATGCATTAACCATGACCGGCATGTGGTGTAGTGTACTTTCTAGCTATGTTCACATCAGTTGAAGAGTCTGAGGAATTTTAATATAAGGCAGATATTTTAATTTTTGGATTGTTTAAAAGGAAACAATATTATATAAACAAGAGCTTACAATCAAACTAATGTTACACAGTATCAAAAAAATAAATACCTTTTCTAGATAGTTTGGAAACTGAAAAATCGATTTAGTCACCACTGTATGATAGACAGGCTTTGTTGCCTGTTTTTTTGCTTTATTTATTTGATTTAGCTTAAAAAAATTGAAATACTTTTAGATTTGAGCAGACACAGAGATACTCATGAGCTGGTATGCAAACATATACACACAGCCCTATTGGAGATGGGAGGACTAGAGTATGCAGGAGAACTGATATCTGATCAATATGGAGCCGCACATATGCATTTACTTACTTCTGAGAGCCGCACATGAGAAATGTAAAAGACATGTACATCCTCTGGGCTACAAGTTGGATATCACTTTTAGGATATGTTCACACATTGTGCTTTTGCTGCATTTCTTTGTAAATTACAAGCTGCTTTTTACAGTACCAGCAAAAGCTATGAGATTTCCGAAATCTCATGCGCACACTTGTTTTATTTTTCCTTACTGAATTGGAAAAGCTGCATTTTTGAAAACGGCAGCATATCAATTAGTTCAGTGTTTTTTTCAGCATTTTTCACCCATAAAAAGCAATGAGTGAAAAAAGCAACAAAAACGCTAACAGTTTTTGGAGCAATTTTGGTAAAGAAAAAAAAGCTCAGGTACAGCACTATGTAAAACTCATTTATTTTTGTGATTTTCCCAAGTTTAAATTTTACCATATTTTCTTGGTATACTCACATGAGCATGGCCATAAGTATTAGTACAGTTTAATTAAGTTAGATAGATGTGTTCAAGTAAACAGTGGCCTACCAACATGTGAAAGTAAACAATGTTCTACCAAAGTGTGAAAGTAAAGATTGCCCTACCCACCTGATGCCCTACAAATGTTTGAAAGTTAGAGATGCCCAACCAACTCAATGCCCTACCAATGAGTAAAGCTAGACAGTGTCCGACCAATTCAACTTCCCCCACTGTTTCTACATTTGCAATTTGTTCATTTTTTTCATGAACTCATGTAGCTATTTTTTTAGACATAAAAAACTTTTTACCCTAAATAATAAATATTTTATGGTTTTACATACATGCTGCTCTGGTGGCCTAAAACCTTATGGGATCATGAAAATTGCATAAAAAGACAGCAAAAATGCAGCAACAAAAGCAGCAAAACCTGTGTTTTGGCTGCAGCTTTTTTACTGCAAAAAGATCATGTTTTGGCTACAGAAAAAAAGCAAGTTGTGAACACAGCCTTATACTGACATAAAAATCATAGTCGGCAGCACATTGACCAGTGAGAACAACAGATGTGTTGCCCACAGTATATGGAAAGAACAATTGAATTAACGATCTTTGGGTACATACACCAACGGCATCGGTCCAAGTGAATAGGCCTTTGGTTGAGCGCCAATCTATTTGTATATTGTTAGTTGACACTCGTTTATGGGCAAACATCAGCCCTTCTAAATGCATCACCAGCTTTCATCTCAATGTACCTGCCTTCAGTTTACTAAATCAAAACTGACTACACTATAGATTTCTTTGACTAATTTGCTATGGGTAAGTGGCCTTGAAAAAAAATTACTCTGCTGCAGCTTTAATAAACTGATATCTTCATTTTATACTATAAACAGATACTAATGAGCAAAATTAATTAGATCATTCTAAATAAATGTCTGATAATGAGCAATGTACCATATAACTGCTTGTACTGCCTAACTGCAGACTAAACTCCAGTATACCGCAATGTACTGAATAACTGCAGACTAAACAAGCAAAATATTTCAATTTTCCATCCAAATCAAAGCAGCCCAAGTGACACCTATTTACTGTATAGAGGCAAATAAATCTGCTTCTCCAGTATTTTAATAATTGGTGAATTTTCTGTTACTGAACTGTATTCCACTTGTACAAAGCGAGAGGTTGAAATTTGTATTTCAGCATTTATTTTCTTATATCCGAAATTGATGACTTTGTAATAGAAAATGCATTCATTGGCAAAAAAAAAACCAAGGCAATGTAAATTTTCAGTTTCGCTAATGTATGATCCGAATATTTTTTTTTTTTTCATGCACTAGAAGCTAAAGTAGAAGAAAGAAAGGAAATAAGAGACAGTAGGACTCACAGAGATGCAAAGAAGATAGAACAATGCAGACGAATAAGGTATAACAAAGTAAGGAGTCTAGAAAGGTTTTGTAGTAAGGCTATACCAAAGATCTAAAATGGACGTGACAAAGCAAAGGCTGGATAGTACTTCTGCAATATGAGGGTTATGTCAAAATATTCTAGAAATAAACATACTTTTACAGCTACACTAGCACAACATTTACATAAGACACAACTTGCAAAAGCCAAGTCAAGGGCCAAATGCTAAAATAACGTAAATCAAGATAATTCAATGGGACACAAGTGATTGAAAAACATCAAAAGTCAATAAGACATTGTTTTAATATCCTTTGGTCTATTAATGTTTTTTAACTATTTTTAGCAGTGTTTTTAACTACTTTTGGTTATCATATTTGTCCCAATAAAGTGCAGTAATTTACCTTATTATAGCATTTGGTCCTTACTGGACTTCGGTAGGTTCTTTTATTTTTTTTTTTGGATAGTACAGTATTTGTGACTTAGTATGGAAGATCCACTATTTTTATGTGTCTCTAAAAGGTGAAATATGTCTGGATGTCACGTCAAAGGACTTACAATTGAATGGTTCCTTGCAGCAGTGACTGGTTAATAGAGCATGTCCTGTTATATAATTACCTGCAAGCACTGCTGTTGCAATAACAAGACATTCATTAAATAAAGATGATATTTCATTGTGATGAATGAAATTGAGTTGAATTTCGTACATTATCAATTGAAAAATGTAAAGTTCTTTAAGGTTAAATACCTACCGGGGGGCCAGGTTGTCCGGATGAGGCAGCAGCAGTAGCAGTGCCCTAGAAATGAGAAAGGAAAGGTGCATTAAAACAGAACAGGCAATTAATAATGTGCTGTTAGAAAATATAGGTAGATGGCAATGTCTAGTGAATGTAACAATGACCATGTTAATTTTTCCTTCTATAGCACTTTCCAAATGGTCAGTGAGAGTCCAATTACTAAAAATTATTTGTTATTGTTGATGAATGCTACGAGAATAATATTGATGCTGAGCGAATAGATTTCATATATCACTTCTCATTCTGAAGTTTAAATTTAAACAAAAAAAAGATCAAAATATTTGAATCTTAAAAATGGCTTAAAGTAATTGTCCACTTTATTTTTAATATAACAGATGGGTTAAGGACATAGCCTGCTGATTCAGGAACAAGTGACCAGACGTGTCCCTCGGCCTTCTCGATTTGAAGATTTTGGCGCATATGAAAACGATTTATATATTGGAGAATGCTGATGCACAGGTCTGGTCACATGCTCCTCCATCAGTAACCACTGTTAGAATAGGAGAGCTGTGCAGTCTGTGTGGAAGAAAGCACAACTAGTAGGCGCAGCTTAAAAAATGAGGATAAAGTGTAATAGTCATATATTAGCAAGTGTCACAAAATTGTGCTACCAACACATTTGTTAAAATATAGATAAATTGGCCCTTTTCAAAACAAATTGTAAAACTTATATCATGAAAACATTGCAAGCAGGTTATCTAAGAGTGTTAAAAGATATACACGGTCAGCCAAGAGATAGATATAGGAGAAACGTCATTGCAACTAAGGGCGTATACATTGGATGAGAGCTATCTGAAGTTTTATTGTATAGCATTTGGACTAATATTATTCTATGGGCAGTGCTAATCACTGTTTTTTTCCTTGCCGATTGCAGTATATTTGACTGCACTCGGATGACATTGTGGAATGAATAAATACAGTTAAGTCCCATCAATATTGTAATATTGTAAGAGGTAAATATTGCTAAAATAAAAAGTCTAGCATGTCCAAATCTATTCAACCCATTAATGATCACCAATATGCCTTTTAATGGTTATCAGTAAAGGGCATTAATTCTCAGGTGCCACCTTTCAAAAGCTGAGAAATAAGTATCATCAATGATTAGCATCTCCACCCTTTCTGCATCAGCCACAATTGGTGTTAGTACCAGCTGTGATCGTGTAACCAATTGATGCCACTGTCAATAGCGACAGTGGCATTTAGATGGCTAGCAGAAATAAGGGTCTCCCTCTTTAATCCTGTCAGCACCAGATTGTTGCCACAGTGATGTGAAGCCATGAGGAGGGTCTAACAGGTAAACTGTAAGTACCACACAGATAGGTCTGTTGCATTGCAGTACAATAGTATTGCAGATCATCACACCAGCAATCAAACTGTAATATAATCAAGTACCAAATTAAAGAAGCACTCCCATCAAAGTTTTACCCTTTTAATACACAGAGAAATTAAAAATTTTAGGCACCCCTGGTCAAAATTACTATTTTTCTGAACAGTTAAGCAAGTTGAAGATGAAATGATCTCTAAAAGGACAAACATTAAAAATGACTAGAGATGAGCGAACTTGTTCGGAAAAAGTTAGCCAATCTCAAATCGGCAATCACGTTGCACATTCAGTATTCGTGTTCGGATTCCTGTGCTTTTTCCCTAAAAATCGGCAAAAATCTGCCAAAGTTTGATAAATGATCCAGTTCATTAAGGGCTCTTTCAGTGTTTCCGGTAGCAGCACAGGCTGCAAAACATCTCAAACAAGTGCACACTGATGACACAAGGATGATATTCGTATGTCAACAGTGTGACAAGTACTAGCACCAGGGAATCATTTTTACTGTTTGCGTTGTTTCCCGGCGTCGGGTGCTGAAGACAGCTCATATCAATGTCCCCTGCTCATGCTGGGATTAACGCTCTCAGGGGACAATGTTGACAGTTGTATTCAAATGTTAACATCAAGAGCAGGTGGCGGATGATGGGAGTATTCATCAGCCACTGCCTGTGCTATAAATAAATAAATGTAAAGAAAAATGATGTGGGGTTTGCCTGTATTTCTGATAACCAGCCAGGCAAAACTGACTGCTGCGTGTTGAATCCCTCAGCTGTCAGCTTCAGCAAGGCTGGCTATCAAGAATAGAGTGGACCAAATGCCATATTTTTTAATTATTTAAATAAATAATTTTAAAAAACAGAGTTGGGTCCCCCCATTTTTGACAACCAGCCAAGCTTAAAGTAGACAGCTGGAGGCTGGTTATTAAATATATGAGGACCCTACGCCTGATGTTAACATTCTGAGAAAGAGACAATATTCATAAAGTTTTTCCAGGCTCTTACTACCAGGTCACAGCTGTATACTTAGCCTTTCATGGTTCTTAAAATAAGGGACCC
Source organism: Dendrobates tinctorius (assembly GCF_039654945.1). NCBI lineage: Eukaryota > Metazoa > Chordata > Amphibia > Anura > Dendrobatidae > Dendrobates > Dendrobates tinctorius. Next base: position 15,075,346 of record NW_027361692.1, read on the forward strand.
CCCATAAATGATGAGGTTCACCTGTATTTTTGATAACCAGCCAGGCAATGCTGACAGCTGCGGCCTGCAAACCTCAACTGTCAGCTTCAGCAAGGCTGGTTGTCAAGAATAGAGGGGTCCCCATGGCATAGGTCTTAATTATTTAAATGACTAATTTAAAAAATGGCATGGAGTCTCCCCCATTTTTGACAACCAGTTAAGCTAAAGCAGACAGCTGGGGCTGGTAGTCTCAGGCTGGTATGGGGCTATGGATATTGGCTCCCAGCCTAAAAATAGCAACTGGATGGCAGGCTGTATAGTTGCATCATGCAACAATGCACCATGCCGCCTAGATGTAGCATAGCTAGACCCATCGTGGGACAAATGGATTTTGATCTTGTCGGCAGACAGTTAAGGAATATTGTTGTTTATTATTTTAATTCTGTTACATGAGACTGCATCTTGCTTTGGTTTATATTTTTTAATTTGTGTCCTTTGGTGAGCCACAAAAGTAGCAAAGAATGAGAAACTTTCTAAGTCAAGTATTGCTGCAATTGTACTAACTTTAAGAACAAAGCTATGTTATCACTTTTATCACACAGTGAAAAAATGTGAAACAATTTCTGAATTGCTGCTTTTTGCTCATTTTGCATTCAAAAATCTGAATAAAAAGGATAACAAAAATTCTTTGCACTCCAAAATGGCACCAATTAAAACTTAATTTAAACTCCTGATAGAGCTCTGTCAACCACAAAATAAAAAAGTAGCACCTCTCCAAATATCGTGACTAGAGATTAACGAACTCGAACTTGACAGTTCGTTATTTGTACCGGACACTCAGTGTCTGGTGCCAAATTCCGAACATGGACTTCTCCCAGAAGTCCATTTCAATGTTCAGAGTTCTTGGGGAGGTCCGGGGGGAGAGAAATAGAGAGAGAGAATTACAAGCTCCAAAGTTCGGGTCCTCATTGTTTTCAACGGGGTTTGGGTTCAGGTTGAAGCTCGGGTACAGTTCTGGTACCCAAAATGAAAGTTGGACTAAAGGTGAGGTCAGGTACCAGAATCCAAACCTCCATGGGTCCGATCATGCCTAATCATGACTGCAAAAAAATTAACTAATTTTTGTGTGCAACAGTAGCAAAATACATAGGGATGTAGATGAAAATTTCTTTGGCTTTTGGACCACCCCTCTAAGTAAACATCTTGCAGATTTTCTAAAAAAAAACCCAAAAAGGCTTCCAATGGTATGAAATGACAATGTAAACCATACCTCTTATTGTCCCAGTGATCCAGTACAGACATTATTGTGGTCTCCCCTAACTTTGCTGACAAGCAGCAACCAATCAGTGGCTCCAGAACTCACACGTTGTTCTACTGGCATTCTGACTCCACTTTTTTCAGTTTATATGCTACATAGTCTTATTACTTAAAGAAAATACATCAAAAGTGGCCAGGTTTTGCTCCTTTCTCATTTCTGCAGCTCCACTGAGTTATATAATTTGAAAAAAAATGTTCTAAGGCCCCAAAGATATTTAGTGATCATTTTCATGATCTCTACCAAAGAGGCGTTGTTCACAGATTTCCATGGAGGGAAGGGGGCATGTCTTTGGGCAGCTGTGCATTATTTCTATGTAAACACCGCCTCCTTAGTAAAAAAAATTATAGCATTAAATAAAATGGCTTATATATCTCAAACAGTATAGCAGATTTAAAAAATAAACATCCAAAATGGAATACTTGGATATATTGCCCTGGAGACAGTTTCTCTTTAAATTAAAATTTCTGGACAGAGCTAAATTCTATATTAGAGTGGTAGATGAGAAAAAGGATGATCCTGGGGACACACAATACAGATTATAGGGAGGCCATTCTTCATCTGATATTTGTGAAATACCTTGAACATATACAGACTGCTCATTCCATTTCCTTCAGTGAGTGGAGCACCCTTTAAAAAAAAAAGTTGCATTAATACATCGGATAACAAGCCATTATCTTAGTTTTCATGAATTAAGAATTAACATATAATATCATAAAATTATTGGTTATTTTAAAACAGGTATTATTACTAACAAATAAATGATTCTAATATTTCTAATGCAAGACTTTAAAGCAAAAATGTTCAAGTCAAGCTCAGCATTATCTATTTATAAATGAAAGGGGTTATTCAGGACATTTAACAATTTTGCATATAGAGCTCAGACTATCAGGCAGGTAGTTTCTAACTGCCTGCATGTTCTGCATTTGGATGATCTCTACTCTCGCAAAGCAGATACGGACCGCTCCTGCCGTCGATCTTCATGCTTCTGCTGATGTCACGTGTACAGTGCAGCATCTTCTCTTTTGCTCTGCTTTGTTGATATGGCGTCTTTGCCAATGTCATGCTGATTAACACCCAGCTCCCTGCTGCCTACTGCGGGGAGCCAGCTGTCAATCAGCATGACGTTGGCAGTGATGCCCCATCTACAGTACAGACTGAAAGACACTGCTTTGTTGAGGAGAGGTTACATGAAGGAGAGGAATCAATGGCTGAGCCTGTAAAAATTGTCCTGAGCAGAATAGGGAGATAGTTAACTATTACCTGCCTGAAAGTTCTTAGCACCATGCGCAAAAATAATAAATGGTTTGGTAACCCTTTTAATTCTAAATATTATGCAAATAGAATGCCATCATATCCTCTTCTAAGAGAGCCTCATTTAAAGTTATTGCTTCCTAAAACAAGTTGCACTATGCTGTCACATGCCGTCCATATGATTCATTTACACATATTGGGGAACGTTTTCTTTTTGTTCAATTACAAAGTGCTGCCGAATATTTTGGCGCTATAGACATAAAAATAATTATTATTTCAGACCGTCTTACAATAATTTGAATGTTTTTAAAATACATTTAGTATACATTTGCACCATTTTTTTTGAAATATGCATTTGCATAGCATTACTTTACAGCTTAACATTCATTTTCTATCCAAACATATAAGCTTCACTATGGTATGATTGATTGCATTACTTGCAGACCTTTTGCAGATTTTGCATTTCTGTCTCTTTTGACACCATTCTTTTATGCATGTCACGTAAGTCTCTGGATGGTTAATTTCTCTTTTAGGTACTGGAAAGCTGCCATGGCCAATCCTGAGCAACCGACAGATTTTGATTTACTTTTCTATAGATACATGAACAAATTGGCTTTGGATAAAAAATGCATCCAACTGTTCAGTGCTTTAAGCATAAAAATGAATATTCTGTAAACCTGACGCCAAAGATGGATTCCCTGCATCTCAGTTTCAAGATGGATTTATAAAGTAAATTGTTTGTAAGAATATGTCAGTATGCCTTACTCCACATAACTTGGTTAAGCCTAGCGGCTGGCAGATCTTCACAATGAAGCCATTTTTCTAACTTTTATCTATAGTCAACAAAGCACCTAGACATTATTAGTCTTCTGACTACATTCCCTTTTGTTACAATTTTAATAGAAGAAAGAAAAGTAGACATAAATAAACCAAAGGCTATTTTTTCTTCTTTGTCATCACTGAATTTCACATTTTTCAGTTCGTATAAGACAGGAATCTGTGTATAGTTTATACACTGTGCGCTCTCCTGCAGGTTATATTACTATATTATATGTATAAAAAAGCAACGATGGCAACCCACACTATTACTGATGTCTCCATGTAATAAATATGACTCGTTGTCATTAATAAGGATGCTGGCCACTTTATATTCCAAGGAGTTCCCGATCTTATAATCTTACTTTAATTAGTTACTTAGAATCCAGCCAAATAAAACAATTTATGGCTAGTAACAATGCCAATAGCGCTATTCGTTTACTATACAAAACGAGGTCTATATGATTGATCTAATCTTTAAAGGATGCCTCAGGCAGACAGTTGTGTCTAATCAATACACCACTGATAGTCACACATAACCCTGGAGACTGCTCTGGTGGATAACAAAGTTCACCTGACATTAAAATATGCCTAACACAGCTTAGACCTTCTGCAAGTACTTGTATTTCATGGAACAAGAAGTAAAAAATTGTATATTAAAAAAGAAAACAAGTACAAGTAAGGCTAGTTTCACACTAGCGTTTTTTGCTCTGCGTTTGGAGAGCACATGAAACGCATGTCAAAAGTGCATGCAAACGTTTGAAAACGCTGCGTTTTTTGTAGCATTATTGTGCGCATAACTACGAAAAAATCGCAGCGTTTTTATGCGTTTGTAAGCGTTTTTCATGCGTTTGCATTTTTTATGCGCAATAAACTAGAGAAAAAATCCTTGAAAAATTCTTGCAACAAACTCCACCAATGGGACAGCAGTGGGCGTGTCTTATTGAAATTCTTTATATAGCCCCTGTTTACAGCTGAATTCTTTACATTTGCTTTCATTTGACTTGAGAAACATGAATCTGCGCTGGAAGAGCTTTGACTTTGACTTGGATCTGGACATGAGGATGGCTCAGGCTTATGCCATTGCTTGCCATGAACAGAGGGAGAGAGATAGGCAGCGAAGATGGCAGCAGCGGCGTTTGTAGATACATCCCTCTACAGCGAGCTACAGGCAAACCCTGAGAAATTTACGAATTATACCCGGATGACCAAAGAAACCTTTCACTATTTCCTTGGTTGGGTAAAAGTAGTCATCCGGAGACAGGACACGAAGCTCCGGCGTGCGATTACTCCTGAGGAACGGCTCCTGGTCACATTACAGTCTGTAGTTTTGCAAAACCAATGCCTGCCTAAGTTTCTTTGTTGTGACATGTACTCTAAATCTGGCAGAATTATAGTTCTGCCAGGTAGTTAACAAAAGGCTGTGGTAATTTTTTTATGGCATGTATTGAACAAAAGGCTGCATATATATATTTTTTTATTGAATTTTAGGTGTGTACAAAAATCCCTATACACAATTAATTTTTTTTTTCTTTGTGTCACAGATTCCTGGCTACTGGAGAGACCCTCCCCTCACTGCACTTCCAGTACCGGATTGGAATATCCACCTTGTCTGGAATTGTTGCGGACACATGCCGGGCTTTGTGGAACGTTCTTTGTCCCAAATTCATGCCCATGCCAACAGCAGAAAAGTGGTTGGAAATCGCCGACAGATTCTGGAATGTATGCAATTTCCCTAACTGTTTGGGAGCGGTGGATGGGAAACACATCAGGATTATCAAGCCCAAAAGAACTGGCTCTGAGTTCTATAACTACAAAAAGTACTTTTCTACTGTACTGATGGCCATTGCGGATGCAGACTGTATGTTTATTGCAGTGGACATTGGAGCATTTGGCCATGACTCCCAGGCTTTTAAGACCTTTGACATGGGCAGGAGGTTGTATGGCAACAACTTCAATTTCCCCATGCCACGGCCTCTTCCCAACACCGAAGGTCCGCCGCAGCCATTTGTAATGGTTAGTGATGAAGCGTTCCAGATGTGCCAAAACCTGCTCACATCCTACTCCAGCTGGGACTTGGACCTCCACAAAAGAATTTATAATTACAGGCTCACCAGGGCCAGGAGAACAGTAGAGTGTGCATTTGGTATACTTGTATCTAGATGGCGCATTCTTGGCACAGCTATTAATCTGAAACTGGAAACAGTGGATGAGGTGGTGAAGGCCTGTGTTGTTCTACATAATTTTGTAATTTCTCGAGAACACCCGAACTTTGATCTTGATGATGTTGCTCCTGAATTCATGAATTCACTAATACTCCTGAGTAGGTGACATACACACACACAAGTTGTATTACCTTTATAATCTCTACAGTGTGTTCAATTAACAGCGATGGTGGAGATAATACAACTGTGTCAGGTAAAATACCCAGGCCTTGTGTCAGGCTGAATACTTATCACAAATGGCCATTACAATACAGATTAAACTGCAGCATCACTACACTCTTCTGCAAAATATATGGAGACGCTGCAGGTTCAAAATCAATTCACCTGCCCAGGTATAATAGTGATGCAAGGTCAGGGTATTTGGGAAGTATATATAACATTTATTTTCACCATCGGTAATGTATTTCTTCCACAAACACGTAATAGAGTATGTGGTTATTTACAAGGTATATCTATAGTTCCTTGCCTTTTCTCTAATAGTTAAATGCGAACGGGAAAAAAAAAGGAAGGTAACAATAGATATGCCTTGCACTCAACACCATCCTCTATGCCAGGGTTTCAAAAATGTAGTCCTAAATGTCAACCAACAGATCATGTTTCCCTTTTTTTTTTTTTTTTTTGTAACTCACATCGAATTACTAAAAACATGATTTGTTTGTTGGCTTTTAACACTGTAGTTGGGGAACCCTTCCATAATTTAGTGTGTGCAATACATCAGATATCTCCATTACTGATGTTTCTTGTGTCAGTCAAGGAGATATGTGTTGTCAACTAAGCCAATCTACATGACTTGTCTTCTTCACAGCAGTCTCTACATTTTTTTAATATTGCACAGACTGTATCCAGCAGGGCTCCCCAACTCCACTCCTCACGGTCCACCAACAGATCATGTTGTAATGAAATACATATCTCCATTGATAACGGTTTCACAAGAGCCCAAAAAAAGAGGATTCCATACAACATGATCTGTTGCTGGACCTTGAGGACTGGAGTTGGGGAACCCTGCTGAATCCAGTCTGTGCAATATTAAAAGAATGTAGAGACTGCTGTGAAAAAGACAAGTCATGTAGATTGGTTTTGTTTTTTGGATAACACATATCTATATGAGTTGTCTTTTCCACAGCAGTCTGTACATTCTAGTAATATTGCACAGACTGGATCCAGCAGGGTTCCCCAAATCCACTCCTCAAGGTCCACCAACAGATCATGTTGTAATGAAATCCATAGCTCCGTTGCTAACTGCTTCACAATAGCACAAAAAAAGAGGATTCCATACAACATGATCTGATGGTGTATCTTGAGGACTAGAGTTGTGGAAGTATGCTGGATCCAGTCTGTGCAATATTACAAGAATGTAGAGACTGTTGTTGAAAAGACAAGTCATGTAAATTTGTTTCGTTGACAACACATATCTCCAAGACTGACACAAGAAACATGTCTCAGTAATGGAGATATCTGGTGGAAAAAACGCTAAGTGTATGGCGCAGTGTGTGTAGTCGGCGATTGACACAGTAACCAATCAAAATAATTTGATAGCACAATTGCACATTTATTTTTTAACAAAAAATAAAAAATTTTTTTTTATTAGGAATGACTAGTGATGGGCGAGTCCTAAATTACTTGGAATCGCTTGACTCTAGCGAGTCCGAGCCCGGGACTCGCTACTCGTTGCGAGTCTAGCGAGTCCAATGTTAATGAATGGGGAAGCGAGTCTTAGCGAGTAATGTGCGATTTACAAATCGCAGATGTGTCTCGGAAAGCGCTTGCATTGGCGATTTGTAAACCCCACTCGCAACAGTTTGTTGCTGCTGTGTCCGAGTCCAAACTCGCATTTGTTTGTCTTATTTAGCGCCGATGAGGCGAGGGAAGCGATTTTCTCTAGCACACACCATGCTTTGAGCAAATAATCCGAGTCGAGTTGACATACGCACACACACACAGAGCAATACAGAGCAATCATGGCCCGTGTCACTGTCAACACGCTGCAGTTGATTGATCTGGTAGGGGCTCGGCCCCTGCTTTGGCTCCCCACTGACCCTGCCTATGGGCATAACATCCAGCGGACTACAGCCTGGAGGGAGATCGCTCAAGTGATGTTCCCTGCACTGCTACGGCCACGACCTCGTCCCTTTGCAACCTCTTTTTTGGGAAATTGTGGTTTTTGTGACATTGTTGACAAATGCACAGTCACCGAGATGGAGTTAGGTGGTGCTGTAGGCGTCACTTGCTGGCGGGGTAAGTGTGTGTGCTGACACCTAGCAGTGAAGCTGCACACTAGTCCCTGCACTATGCACTGCACTGTAAGGCTTGATCCTCCCTGCCTGCCTGCCTACAGTCTACACAGTACTCCTCTGTCCTCCTGGTAGCTCTCAGAAGAGCTGTTTGGGTTTAATATAAGGAATCTTGAAGTTTCCCTACACTAACTGACAATCCCTATGATCTGCTCAAGCATCTACCTCACCCTGCTCTATCTCAGATCTCTCAGGAATGTAGAGGAAATGGCGGTGGAAAAGGCTTATATACAGCCTCGCCTCTCATACATGACATAGGCATCACGATGGACAGAAGCCAATCATAGTCCTGCCACAACCAACATTACTGAATATGATTGGCTAACATGCTTGTCCATCTAAAAAAGTTTTCTGACCTAACACGCTAGGCTGTCTCGGAAGCTTTGTAGGAACATAACAGATTCTATATTTGCGAGTCCCGAATCCAGTATACAGGACTCGGGATTCGTAGACTCGCTCAGACTCGCTCACAATCGCTGTGTGTTGACATAGGCTGTCTTGGAAACTTGTAGGAACATAACAGATTCTGTATAAGCGAGTCCCGAATCCAGTATACAGGACTCGGAATCGTAGACTCGCTCAGACTCGCTGTTGACAGCCATGTGATATAGCGAGTCTAGCGAGTGAGAAAAAAAAACTCTGACAAAACTAGGATTGTCATTGACTTGCATTGGACTCGTTACTGTGCGAGTAATCACTGGGAGACTCGCCGAGTAACGAGTCCAGCGAGTCCCTTACTATTCGCCGAGTAACGAGTCCTAGCGAGTAGACTCGCCCATCCCTAGGAATGACGTTTGGGGGAATATTGGGATACTTTGGGTGTGTGGAGAGATGAGGAACAACTGGAGGTGGAGGAAGGGGTTCTAGGAGAAGGGGCGACGAAAGTACTGGGGAAAGGGAGCTCTGGAATAGACATGGAGGCAGGTTGACACACATTAGGAGGAGAGGGTGGATGGACGAACAAAGTTTTTGTTTTTTTTCTTTGGCGCAGGAATATCCTGCCCGGAGCGACTTGCAGCCTGTGACCGCCTTACTTTGGTCGACCGCCTGGTGATGGTGGACTGTGTCGTTGCCCCGTAAAATAGAGAATGCGGATAACCCCTCTGCTGATCTGTGGTGGCGGTGGTGGTGCTGATAGAAGTGGCAGTGGCAGTGCTCCTAGAAGGGGAGAAAGTTGGGTCGGTGCTCTGAGCAAGAGGCTGCCTGTCTGGTATCTCAGCCAAAGTTCTTGGGGGACACCAAGGAGGAGTATTGACAGCGGTGATCTTACAATGAGAAATGGTGGTGGTGCTCCTTTGATGAGGAGTGGTGGTGGTGCTCCTTTGATGAGGAGTGCTGACGGTGCTCTTTTGATGAGGAGTGCTGACGGTGCTCCTTTGATGAGGAGTGCTGACGGTGCTCCTTTGATGAGGAGTGCTGGCGGTGCTCCTTTGATGAGGAGTGCTGGCGGTGCTCCTTTGATGAGGAGTGCTGGTGGTGCTCTGTTGCTGAGGAGTGCTGGCGGTTCTCTGTTGCTGAGGAGTGCTGGTGGTGCTCTGTTGCTGAGGAGTGCTGGCGGTGCTCCGTTGCTGAGTGCTGGTGGTGCTCCTTTGTTGTTAACTGGTGGTGTCTGTGGCCCAAGCAGGTTCTGTGGTGGTTTGGCTCCAAGCTGGTGGTGCTGTGGCAGTGGTGGTGCTCCATACAAGAGCAGCGCTTGCCATAGTGGTGATGGTGGAGGAGTGTCCAGCAGCAGTCAGACTTAAGGTGGTGTAGTGGTGTCCGGCTTTGCTGGAAATGCAGGTGGCCGTGCAGTGGTATGCAGCAGAAGTCAGTAGTGTGGTGAAGCGAGTCAGTGGTGGAACTGTGGGAAATGACAACACTGACTGCTGCACATACCGATTCTGCTGCATAGCCTGAAGTAAGCAGTGTTGCAGGCCTGTAACATATTCAGCTGTTGCTCAGGACTAAGGTGTTCCACCATGCTCTGTTCAATTTTACTGAAAAAATGGTGCTCTGGTCTGTTGAGGTCGGCCTCCAGACAGTCAAGGCATTGGTCAACAGAGTGGAAGTGGTGTTCCATGTGGTTAAAACCACATTCCATCAGGGAAAAACCGCTTTCCATTCTGGCGGACAGCGCCTTGAGGCTGCCCTTAAAGGCCTCGCTCAAGAGCATGAATTCGGGCATGACAGGCCTGTCCGAGGCCCTCTGCCACTGGCGGGTAGTGCCCGCATAACCAGTGACAGAGACCTGGGACAGGGGAACACCTGATGGACCAGCTTCCTGGTAACCAGCTGTCTGTGTTGCTGACCTGCAAGATGCTTCCTGGCTGTCGGATGGCTGGGACGGGTCCGAGGTCGATTGATGAAGAACCGCTCCCGGGACAGGTTGCAGGGTGCTGCTCCAAGTGCTGTGGAAAGAAAGGGAAACTATTAGTATCATGCATTAACAAGAAGCATCAATTGTGGAATAGAAAAGCACATTGCAATAACAAACCAAAAAAAAAAAAACTTGGAGGACTGGTCTCAGGAAAGCCAACTCTCGATAGTAGCGGTACTTTCTTCTGAGCCTTGCCGCTGAACCACTCCGAACCTGTCCCCCAGCACGAACATCAGTGTTGAAGCGGTCCTTCATCGAGCGCCAACGTGTGCGGATTTTGTTCACTGTTGGGAAAAAAAAGAAAAAAAAAATTAGAAAATGCACTTTAGGCAACTTAATTATCAGCACACACACCGGATAGAACTTTGCAAACAGTCAATGCTGCAGCACAAATAAAATTCTAGACAAAATGCAGTCACTGTTGATACTGAGGACACTGTTATGTTTCCTGCTAGAATATATGTAGCAGCGAAAACAACAGTATCATCTGGAGCAAGAGTGAAAACCGGATCAAAACAGCAGTTGACAAAGCAATCACTTTTTTCCACATGACATTGGTGTTTTTAATGCAAGAATATATCTTGCCAAAAAAACACCAGCACCATCAGGACCATAAAGCAATGCAGCAGTTGAAGACAAAAATCAATCACTGTTTTCCACATGGCATTGGTGTTTTTAATGCAAGAATATATTTTGCCAAAAAAACACCAGCACCATCAGGACGATAAAGCAATGCAGCAGTTGAAGAAAAAATCAATCAATGTATTCCACATGGCATTGGCGTTTTTAATGCAAGAATATATCTTGCCAAAAAAACACCAGCACCATCAGGACCATAAAGCAATGCAGCAGTTGAAGACAAAAATCAATCAATGTATTCCACATGGCATTGGTGTTTTTAATGCAAGAATATATCTTGCCAAAAAAACACCAGCACCATCAGGACCATAAAGCAATGCAGCAGTTGAAGACAAAAAACAATCAATGTATTCAACATGGCATTGGTGTTTTTAATGCAAGAATATATCTTGCCAAAAAAACACCAGCACCATCAGGACCATAAAGCAATGTAGCAGTTGAAGACAAAAATCAATCAATGTATTCCACATGGCATTGGTGTTTTTAATGCAAGAATATATCTTGCCAAAAAAACACCAGCACCATCAGGACCATAAAGCAATGCAGCAGTTGAAGAAAAAATCAATCAATGTATTCCACAAGGCATTGATGTGTTTAATGCAAGAATATATCTTGCCAAAAAACACCTGCACCATCAGTACCATAAATCAATGCAGCAGTTGAAGACAAAAATCAATCAATGTAGTCCACATGGCATTGGTGTTTTTAATGCAAGAATATATCTTGCCAAAAAAACACTTGCACCATCAGTACCATAAATCAATGCAGCAGTTGAAGACAAAAATCAATCAATGTATTACACAAGTAACCGATGTGTTTAATGCAAGAATATATCTTGCCAAAAAACACCAGCACCATCAGGACCATAAATCAATGCAGCAGTTGAAGACAAAAATTAATCAATGTATTCCACATGGCATTGGTGTTTTTAATGCAAGAATATATCTTGCCAAAAAAACACCAGCACCATCAGAACCATAAAGCAATGCAGCAGTTGAAGACAAAAATCAATGTATTCCACATGGCATTGGTGTTTTTAATGCAAGAATATATCTTGCCAAAAAAACACCAGCACCATTAGGACGATAAAGCAATGCAGCAGTTGAAGAAAAAATCAATCAATGTATTCCACAAGGCATTGATGTGTTTAATGCAAGAATATATCTTGCCAAAAAAACACCTGCACCATCAGTACCATAAATCAATGCAGCAGTTGAAGACAAAAATTAATCAATGTATTCCACAAGGCATTGATGTGTTTAATGCAAGAATATATCTTGCAAAAAACACATCAGCACATCAGGTCCAAAAATCAATGCAGTATCACAGAGCATCTTTATACTTACTGAACGCCCTGTTTGAACTTGGAGAGGCGCTGTCCCAGCCATCCATCATCGCTGCGGCCACCTCATTCCAGAGCTGCCGGGTCACCACTGTGTCTTTGTACTGCTGGTCACGGCTGTCCCACAATGGGATACGCTCCTTAACAAGGCGGATCAGGTGCTCGTTGTCGATGTACACTACTTCGTCATCCCGTTGTGGAACCTAGAAAAAATAATATTATAATGTTTTGAATTTTGGAAAATGAAACAGATACAAAAAGAAACAGAGAAAAAGCAAGATAAATGAAGACAGAAAAAAAAAAATATCACATTGCGTCTCCTCGCCACGACTTGACTACGCTGCTCCCACTCAGAATCCTCCAGCTCAGACTGCGCCCGCTCAGAACGCTCCCGCTCTTCATCTTCACTGCCCATGTCCGATGTCTGTAAAGAAAGAAAAAATTAAAACACTTTTCTAGAGGAAGCTATACTTACCCAAAGGCAGCAATACCCTCACCTCACGATCAGCTTGGGCCAGTTCTTACCGAGATGGCGAATACAGTGATCCAGAAGAAGACATGCTGAAATAAAAAAAAAATACATTAGTACCTTATAAAATTGTACAGAACACACAGACATTATGTTGAAGAATACTCACATTTTGGCTCCTGAAGCTTGAATCCACACTTGGAAGGCTCTTCTGGGCTTTTGTCTGGTCTCTCTGCAAGGCTGTCTGTAGAGTAATTGTCCCTGAAGACACCTTCTTTTATCTACACTCCTCCCAAACATTGTTGCTTATTTAGGGGGAGTTTTAGACAAGCGTCTAGACATTGTTTACTAAAATCGCGTGCGCGCACAAGGCGCTGATGTGCGCTCTGCCAAGCGCTCGTCAGTGACCCCATAGACTGTAATGCCATTTTGGGCGCACACCGAGCGCACACGTGCGCGCGCGATTTTTTTAACGATGTAGGCGGAACAAAAAATGCAGCATGTAGCGTACGGCGCGTCTGGGCGCACACCTGTAAAATGCGCAGCACACGCTAAATGCTGATGAGCGCGTACATTCGCAAGACCCAGTGACCACCATGTTAAAGATAGGGGAACATTGCATGTGCGCTCGATAGCGCGCGCTGCGCGATCAAACGCTAGTGTGAAACAAGCCTATCATAGCTTAAATCAAGTAATCCCATATTTATAGGAAACATTGAAATAAAAATGGAATAAAATGAACATAAATGTAATGTATGAAAAGCACACAGTAATTGACAATGCATGAAAATGCATCCAGTAATTAGGGACATCTGCCCAACACATGAGTAAAGCTGCTGCTATAGAAAATAGAGACTTTCATATCTCTATAAGGCCACATTCACACATTCTGTATTTGATCAATATTGTACATCAGGATTTGTAAGTCAAGACCAGGAATGGGTAATAAATACAGAAGTGGTGACGTGTTTCAATTCTACTTTTCCTCTGATTGTTCCACTCCTGATTTTGGCTTATAAATTGGCTTACAAATATTGATGTAAAATTCTGACCAAATACTGAATGTGTGAATGTGACCTAAAAAAGACTTTATTATTACTGTCAATACACACAACTGTTCAATACAATGAGTGAAATAAATATTGCAACATCACCATTTTCTAAGCAACCATATTTTTAAAAGGTGCTATTGACATGAAATTCTCACCAGATGTTTGTAATAACTAGAGTTGAGCGAAACGGGTCGAAAAATTTCAAAAGTCGCCGACTTTTGGCAAAGTTGGGTTTCATGAAACGAAACCCGACCCTAGGATGAGGTCGGCCACGAGGTCGGCGACTTACGCGCCAAAGTCGCGTTTCAAAAGTTTGTTTTGCGCTCTTTTTCAGCCAATCAGGATCCACGGACACTGTGGGCAATGTGATGACATAGGCAGAGGTCACCACCATCTTTCAGAAGGGCATGCAAGTGATTGGCTTGCTTTGGTGGGCGTCACAGGGGGTATAAAAGGGCGTGCACGCCGACCGCCATCTTACTTCTGCCGATCTCAGTATAGGGAGAGGTTGCTGCTGATTCTGTAGGGAGAGCGTTAGGCAGGGAAGAAGATAAAAAAACTGCTTCTGCTGCTAGCGATTTGGCCTGCACAACACACCAGTCACTGTGTGTGCAGTGCAAGGGGAGGCTATATAGTGGTGTATCAGTGGTGTTGGTAGTTGGGCTGCCTTCTAAGGCTTCCTGACATTCCTGCATTGCTGTTTACCCACTGCTCCGCAAACTGCTTTTTTAAAAGCAATCCCAATTTTTTTTTTTTGTCCTGCTGAGAAGAAAAAAAAACTGCTTCTGCTGCTAGCAATTTGGCCTGCACAACACACCAGTCACTGTGTGTGCAGTGCAAGGGGAGGCTATATTGTGGTGTATCAGTGGTGTTGGTTGTTGGGCTGCCTTTTAAGGCTTCCTGACAGGCTGGCATTGCTGTTTACCCACTGCTCCGCAAACTGCTTTTTTAAAAGCAATCCAATCTCCCTTATCCTCTAGTCACTTTTGTCACAGCTGTGCCATCGAGCCTGTCACATAGCGCTCAGATATTCATTGGGCCTCACACAATCCAAAAGTGTCCAGTGTCCAAAAGTGTGTGCAGAGATTCAAAATCTCCCTTATCCTCTAGTCACTTTGGTCACAGCTGTGCCATCGAGCCTGTCACATAGCGCTCAGATATTCATTGGGCCTCACACAATCCAAAAGTGTCCAGTGTCCAAAAGTGTGTGCAGAGATTCAAAATCTCCCTTATCCTCTAGTCACTTTGGTCACAGCTGTGCCATCGAGCCTGTCACATAGCGCTCAGATATTCATTGGGCCTCACACAATCCAAAAGTGTCCAGTGTCTAAAAGTGTGTGCAGAGATTAAAAATCTCCCTTATCCTCTAGTCACTTTGGTCACAGCAGCTGTGCCATCGAGCCTGTCACATAGAGCTCAGATATTCATTGGGCCTCACACAATCCAAAAGTGTCCAGTGTCTAAAAGTGTGTGCAAAGATTCAAAATCTCCCTTATCCTCTAGTCACTTTGGTCACAGCTGTGCCATCGAGCCTGTGACATAGCGCTCAGATATCAGTGGGCCTCACACAATCCAAAAGTGTCCAGTGTCCAAAAGTGTGTGCAGAGATTCAAAATCTCCCTTATCCTCTAGTCACTTTGGTCACAGCTGTGCCATCGAGCCTGTCACATAGCGCTCAGATATTCATTGGGCCTCACACAATCCAAAAGTGTCCAGTGTCTAAAAGTGTGTGCAGAGATTCAAAATCTCCCTTATCCTCTAGTCACTTTGGTCACAGCTGTGCCATCGAGCATGTCACATAGCGCTCAGATATTCATTGGGCCTCACACAATCCAAAAGTGTCCAGTGTCTAAAAGTGTGTGCAGAGATTCAAAATCTCCCTTATCCTCTAGTCACTTTGGTCACAGCTGTGCCATCGAGCCTGTGACATAGCGCTCAGATATCAGTGGGCCTCACACAATCCAAAAGTGTCCAATGTCCAAAAGTGTGTGCAGAGATTCAAAATCTCCCTTATCCTCTAGTCACTTTGGTCACAGCTGTGCCATCGAGCCTGTCATATAGCGCTCAGATATTCATTGGGCCTCACACAATCCAAAAGTGTCCAGTGTCTAAAAGTGTGTGCAGAGATTCAAAATCTCCCTTATCCTCTAGTCACTTTGGTCACAGCTGTGCCATCGAGCCTGTGACATAGCGCTCAGATATCAGTGGGCCTCACACAATCCAAAAGTGTCCAGTGTCCAAAAGTGTGTGCAGAGATTCAAAATCTCCCTTATCCTCTAGTCACTTTGGTCACAGCTGTGCCATCGAGCCTGTCACATAGCGCTCAGATATTCATTGGGCCTCACACAATCCAAAAGTGTCCAGTGTCCAAAAGTGTGTGCAGAGATTCAAAATCTCCCTTATCCTCTAGTCACTTTGGTCACAGCTGTGCCATCGAGCCTGTGACATAGCGCTCAGATATCAGTGGGCCTCACACAATCCAAAAGTGTCCAGTGTCCAAAAGTGTGTGCAGAGATTCAAAATCTCCCTTATCCTCTAGTCACTTTGGTCACAGCTGTGCCATCGAGCCTGTGACATAGCGCTCAGATATCAGTGGGCCTCACACAATCCAAAAGTGTCCAGTGTCCAAAAGTGTGTGCAGAGATTCAAAATCTCCCTTATCCTCTAGTCACTTTGGTCACAGCAGCTGTGCCATCGAGCCTGTCACATAGCGCTCAGATATTCATTGGGCCTCACACAATCCAAAAGTGTCCAGTGTCCAAAAGTGTGTGCAGAGATTCAAAATCTCCCTTATCCTCTAGTCACTTTGGTCACAGCTGTGCCATCGAGCCTGTGACATAGCGCTCAGATATCAGTGGGCCTCACACAATCCAAAAGTGTCCAGTGTCCACAAGTGTCTGCAGAAATTCAAAATCTCCCCTGTCCTATAGACACCTTGTACCTTGTTTTACATTACTATATAGTTTGTTGGATTTTGTCTACATTTCTACCAAAAATGAGGAAGGCTGGTGGAAGAGGCCGTGGAATTGGGCGGGGGTTGGCAGCTGGTAATGATGGTGTTGGTGGTGGATCTGATGGTAGTGGCAAGAGCAAAATAGGA
Source organism: Dendrobates tinctorius (assembly GCF_039654945.1). Classification (NCBI taxonomy): domain Eukaryota; kingdom Metazoa; phylum Chordata; class Amphibia; order Anura; family Dendrobatidae; genus Dendrobates; species Dendrobates tinctorius. The sequence goes on from NW_027361692.1 coordinate 15,092,184, forward strand.
CCGAATGCAGGAGGTGTTGAGCCTGCTTCATCGTCTGGCTACATAAGGCCTCGAACGCTTAGTTTTCTAGGAGTTGGCAAACCGCTTTTAAAGCCAGAGCATCAGGAAAAAGTTTTGTCTTACATTGCTGACTCAGCCTCCAGCTCTATCGCCTCCTCTTCTTCAGTTGTAAAAAGTAAAAGCACTGAGATGTCATTGGAGGCTCATGTTCATGAACCACACCTTTCCTTGTGTCCTTCACCCCAACCCAGATTGAAGGATGACGCAGGCCATACTACTGATTACTCCATGGAGCTGTTTTCACATACCATGCCTGGATTATCAAGTGAAATGGTGAATTACCCAGGCCAAGATGAATCTGACATGGAGTGCACTGATGCACAGCAGCTGATGGATGATTCTGCTGGTACATTCACTCAGAGCACTACATTGTCCTCGCAGTGTACAGAGCCAGATTCTGACCCTGATGAGACTCAGGTGCCCCTTCCCGCACACTATACCACCATACACGGTGACACAGAGGAAGGTGCACATGACATAGAAGAGGAGGTGATGGATGACCCAGTTGTTGACCCAGATTGGCATCCATTGGGGGAAGAGGGTGCTGCTTCCAATAGCTCAGATGAGGAGCATCCACAGCAGACATCGACATCGCAACAGCTGTTATCTGGCAGGCCCGGAGCACTCCAAAGACAGGTTCCAAACATCAAAAGAGTTGCTGGACAGCTTGTCCAGAGGGTCAAAAGATCACAGCGTGCTAGGCCGCAAAATGTCTGCCAAAGTAGGAAGAGTGCAGTGTGGCACTTTTTTGAACAAAATCCTCATGATCAGGCCAAGGTTATCTGTAAGAAGTGCGCAAAGACATTTAGCCGAGGGAAAAATCTGAAAAATTTGAATACCAGTTGCATGCTTAGACATTTAACCAGCATGCACTTGCAAGCGTGGACACAACACCAAACCTCAAGTGCCACATGTGCAACTGATCACAACGAAGGTAGTCAGCAACGCTACATTGTTTCCCCCACTGTAAGCCCACCGGTTAGCACAGCAGCAAATGTTGAGGTGTCATTGCAAGGCCACAGCAGTCAGGGAATCCCACTGTTATATCAATGAAAGACTGATTCTAGGCCATCTAGGCGACAGACACACCGCCGAGGTGCTGGCCGAGTACTTGAAGCGACAAACTGAGTCATCGCTGGGCAGTGTACATCTTGAGGCAGGCAAGGTAGTTAGTGATAACGGCCGTAATTTTGTGGCAGCCATAGCCCTTTCAAAACTCAGCCACATACCTTGCTTGGCTCACACCTTGAACCTGGTGGTGCAGTGCTTCCTCAAAAATTATCCGGAGTTAACAGCCCTGCTCCAGAAGGTGCGAAGACTGTGCGCGCACATCCGCCAGTCGCCTGTACACTCCTTTCGTATGCAGAAGCTGCAGCGATTGCTCCACCTTCCCAACCACCGCCTCATTATCGACATTGCAACAAGGTGGAACACCACCCTGCACATGGTGGAGCGGCTGTGCGAGCAGAGGCAGGCCATAATGCATTTGTGGGAGGATACACGGCCAGGCACTTTGAGAGCAGACATGGAGTTGACAGGTGTGCAGTGGTCGAAGCTGAAAGACCTCTGTAAAGTCCTTCAGTGTTTTGAGGAATGCACACGGCTGGTAAGCGCAGACGACGCCATCCTAAGCATGAGCATCCCACTTATGCGTCTGCTCATGCAAACTTTGACGCACCTTAAGGAGCAGGCGTCTGCAGCCAATGTTGATGAGGAGGAAGAGGAGGAGGGAATCCTTGATGACATTCAGCCATTGTCTGCTCAGGGACCTCTCCTGGACGAGGTGGAGGAAGAAGAGGAGGAGGAGGATGATGATGAGGATGATTACTTAGGGGAGGAGGATGCATCTCGTGGGGCAAGTGAAAATGTTGGCGTGGCAAGGTCTGGTACAGGGTTTGTGCGTGACTGGAGGGATGTGGATTTGCCAGAAAGTGCTCCTCCACCCAGCACTCGCAGTGCATCATTGACACCGGGAACATTGGCCCACATGTCAGATTATGCCTTGCAGATCCTAAAAAGGGACCCCCGCTTTGCCAAAATGATGAACGATGACGACTACTGGTTGGCCAGCATCCTGGATCCACGCTATAAAGGCAAATTACAAAACATCATGCCACAGGAGAACCTTGACCTAATATTGGCTAATAAACAAGCAACTCTGGTAAATCTGTTGCTTGACTCATTCCCAGCACACAGCAGCGGTGATGGTTCTCACACGAGCCGTACGGGCCGGGGGCAGCTTGGCAGAGGTGTTCGTGGTGCACACAGCAGAAGTGGCGTTGGAGACAGGGGTTTCATGACAATGTTGTGGACTGATTTTTCAAATACCGCTCACACAACTGGTAATACTGCATCGATGGAAAGTGACAGGAGACAGCAGTTGTCAACTATGGTTACAAACTACTTTTCCTCCCATATCGATGTTCTCCCACACAGGTCATTCCCCTTTGACTATTGGGCCTCTAAACTGGACACCTGGCCTGAATTGGCCCAATATGCCTTACAGGAGCTCGCTTGCCCAGCTGCAAGTGTGCTATCGGAAAGAGTCTTCAGTGCAGCTGGATCAATCCTGACAGAAAAAAGGACCCGTCTGTCAACCCAAAATGTGGATGATCTAACCTTCATTAAAATGAACCATGCATGGGTTTCCAAGGATTTTGTCCCACCTTCCCCTGATGACACATAGGGTGACAGAAAAATGGCTTGCTTTGGTCCACCTCTTCCTGGGACTTCACCTATTTCGCCTTTTGCATCAGCTGAATGTCCAACATCAACATATGCCACTTTCTAAAACTCCCTAACTGTGCTGCCTCCCCCCCATGGCCGGGGTCACGACCTAGCGCACGACACCGTGCGAGTGCCGTTGCCCTGGACAGGTGGATAGGCCGACTCTTGGGCGCGGGCACTGGCACAGGGTCCCTCATAGTGCAATCAAGTGTCTCTGACGGTGGTGGTGCACACCCGCCGTCAGACACACCGCTGTACTATGAGGGGCCCAGTGCCAGTACCGACGCCCATGAGTGGGCCCCCCTTGCTTGGGCAGGGCCCCAGCATTTGCAATCTTTACCTCTCCCTGCTCCTCCGCTGTGTAATCTGGGCCGTCAAATCCATACTGTGCCTGACACCGTCTGAGCCTGCCTCCTGATGTATAGACATATATTTTGAATGTGTACGCTATCCATACATGTTATCCGGGGAAACGGTACCCTTTCTAACCTTTGTGCAATCACGTGCAATCCATACTGGGCCTAACACCGTCTGAGCCTGCCTCCTGAGACATATATTTTGAATGTGTACGCTATCCATACGTGTTATCCGGGGAAACGGTACCCTTTCTAACCTTTGTGCAATCACGTGCAATCCATACTGGGCCTAACACCGTCTGAGCCTGCCTCCTGAGACATATATTTTGAATGTGTACGCTATCCATACATGTTATCCGGGGAAACGGTACCCTTTCTAACCTTTGTGCAATCACGTGCAATCCATACTTGGCCTAACACCGTCTGAGCCTGCCTCCTGATGTATAGACATATATTTTGAATGTGTACGCTATCCATACATGTTATCTGGGGATACGGTACCCTTTCTCACCTTTGTGCAATCACGTGTAATCCATACTGGGCGTGAGAACGGCTGGCGAGCTGTTAAGCAAGCTACAGCACCTGTGGTTTGCACACGTAAGTTTTTCATTTTTTCAGGAATGACGGTTAGGCCTAATTCCGGAACTGCGGTTGACCTGCACTTACTGGGAAATCATTGTTCGCGGGTAATAATTGTAATCAGTGATCCCCATCACTAACGTTGTTCAGCGGGTTATCTGCACCTGTAAGCGACAAACGCTGGCCTTTTCAGTGTAGCGCACATGCAGCCACGGACATGTAAGGGCATGACACACCAGTTATTGGCCAATCTCATGTGCCAGAGCCTCACGTGTCCCTCTAGTAAGCCGGACTCGGACCGCGGGGCATGACGGAGTCTCGTTCGTTAACGGAATTAAGCTTGCAATGTGTGCATCTGTTCTGTAGCTGGCATGGTTGAGGTTTCCCAGGTGGAGTCGAATTTAACCATAGGCTCCACTCCTGGTGGTGCCCTTCTGGACATTCCTTTAAGGTTCAGCTTTGCAACCATACTGCCCACGTAAAACAAACACTTTGTCTTCATGAACGCTGTTTGGAGGGTCATGACTCGTGGGAATAACGCCGCCCAATCAGTTAACCTGCTAGAGAGATCCTTCGTTGCTCCCAAGCATGACATCACACTCCCTAGGAAGAAGGTAATGCCACTGTGGTGACCGTACTCCTGGGGGCGACACAAGTGCACTGATGCCCAGCCACTGCTCGATGAATCTGCTGGTACATTGACCGAGACCACTACATTCCCCTCGCACGCTACACGACCTGAATCTGACCCTGATGAAACTCAGGTTACCCTTCCCATATACAGTTCCATCTTACACGGTGACAAAGAGGAAGCTGCAGATGAAAGTGCAGGTTCGGCCCACCCGCCATCAGACACACAACCGTACTATCAGGGGCCCTGTGCCAGTGCCGTCGCCAACGAGTGGGCCCCCCCTGCTTGCCCAGGATCACAGCACTTGCAAAGTTGAAATACTGTGCAGTGAGATGGAAGATGGGGACGACGAGGAGTCCAGACAAGTACAGGGATTCCCTAGCGAGGAGACTTATTTGATTGTTTTCAATGTTGGGACAGCAATTTTTGGGGAGCACTATACTCTGGAGAATGATAGATGGGGCCCACCATACACTGGAACATTCCAAAGGTGGACATCAGACACTGGAGCAGCATTTACAGGGCCCATTATACACTAGAGCATTAGAAATGGGGCCCATTATGTTTGGAGCATTATTTGGGCCCATAAGACAGTGGAGCTTCATCCATGGGGACCAACATATACTGTAGCATTATGTGGAGCTCATCATATACTGTTTCAAACATTATATGGGACCAATGATTCTGTATGGAGAAATAGATGGGCCTCGTCATGAGATGTAAAAAGTGAGGTATTTTTCATTGTACTATACCGCTATTTCTCTGCCGTATCAGAGCATGATGAGTTGTGGTATGTGTTAAAGGGGCGCTCTTTCGCCCAGGGCACATGAAAACCTGCAGCCAGCCCTCCCCCCTCACAACTTTAGCCAAATAACCCCCATTTTTCAGTGCGTAACTTGTATTATGAAGTTAAGTAAGGTTGACAAGCTTAAGTAAGAAGAATTGATGCTTTTGGCATTCAAATGGGCACTGTAGGTGTGTTTCCTGTCCTCCTCTCACTGCCGACTTTTATTCCCCATTGACTTAAACTAGTCGCATGCATTGCTCAGGTGTGATTTTGTCCCATTCTTTTACACAAACACTCTTCAAATCCTGAAGGTTCTATGGGATCCTTCTTTTAACTGTGAGCTTCAATTACTTCCATAAACTATTTGATTCAGGTCAGCTGATTGGCTGGGCCATTCTAGCACTTGTATAGGCCATTCTATAGTGTTTTGGGCATGATTTACAGTGCTGTTTGGCCTCCAAACATGGTGTGTATTATGGCATTCAAGGAGTTCAATTTTGCTCTCATCTGACCAGGCTATATTCTCCCAGTATTTCACAGACTTGTCTAAGTGTTGTTGAGCAGACTTTAAAAGTGCTTGAACATGTTTTTTGTTCAGCAATGAAGTCTTGCATGGTGACCGAGCATACAGGCCTTGGAGGTTGAGTGCATTACTTATTGTTTTCTTTGAAACAATTATAACTGCTGATTCCAGGACTTTCTGAAGATCTCCACAGGTGATAATTGGCTCTTTGACAACTTTTCTGACAATTATTTCCACTCTTCTGTCTATAATCTTGCAGGGAGCTCCTGGTCATGTCCAGTTTATGGTGAAATTCTGTTCTTTCCACTTTTAGATCATTGCCCAAAAGTGGTCATAGGAACCTTCAGTAGTTTAGAAATTCTTCTGGAACTAATGCCATCAGTATGTTTTGCAACAATGAGATTGCAAATGTCTTGAGACTGCTCACTGATTTTACACATCATAAGTGTCATGATCCCAGTGCGGGTTGGACTCGCATGCTTGGCTCTTACCTGCACACCTGGGGCTTATTATTGTGGCCTCTCCTTGGTTCTGGGAAAGCTTTTTATAGCCTCAGGAAGCTCCAATCCCCGTCAGTTATACTTTCGCCCTTGGCAGAGTGTGTTGACCCCTGAGTGTGTTTGTGCTGTGTTCTTGTTTGCCTGATACTTTGGTTTCGACTCGGTCTGTTCTCTGGATACTGCTTGTTGGATTCTGCTTGGTACCTTCTATGTCTGTTTGGCTTTTACCGCTGCCTGGCCCCGACTATCCATTCTGTCTCAACCCTGGTACTGTACTGCTATCTCTGTGTATGACCCCCGTTTGTCTGACCTGAGCATTCCTGTAGTTGTGTCCTGCCGATCTCTGGCAGCAGGACGCTGAGCCCCGCCCCTTGCAGTCACATAACCGTAGGTCCTTTACTGCTTGCTAACTTCAGCGTCTCCTGAGCTTCCCGGCCGTATCTGACCCCGGGCCCCCCTGCAGTGTGGGTGAGTCCCTGCTCAGCGGTGGCTGCACGCCGGCGCTGACAGGACCGTGACATTATAACTGACCATTAAGTTTTTGGGGGATTTTTGTGCAGAGAATTATGGTTTCCATACAGTCTCTGGCTGAACAGATGAAAAATCTGAGTCAGATGTTTCAGGGTTTATCTCTGGAGCAGCAAGCTCTTGCTCGTTTTCAGCAGCAGCTTTCTGAGACAGTGAGGGGGGCTTTATCTGCTGGGTCTCTGAGGGCTGGGGCAAGTGATGTTGTTCTGGTGTCCCCGGAACCACCTGTTAAACTGCCTGACTTCTTTTCTGTTAACAAAAAGGAGTTCAGGATCTTCATGGAGGGTTGCAAACTTTTTTTTAGTTTGAGACCACGTTCCTCTGGGGACGAAAGCCAGAAGGTAGGGGTCATTATGTCCTTATTAAGAGGGTCCCCACAAGCTTGGGCTTTTTCCCTTTCTCCCACTGCCCATGAGAGTGTCGGTGAATGCATTTTTTGAGGCCCTCGGACACATATATGATGAGCCGGACCGAGTACGATTGGCAGAGGGCATGGTGATGAGTGTCTGTCAGGGGAAACATTCGGCTGAGTGGTTTTGTACTGAATTCCGCCGCTGGGCCGCAGAGGTCTCTTGGGACAATGCCGCGCTTTGAGGACTCTTTCACAGAGGCTTGTCCGAGCGGCTGCAGGTTGCCTTGGTGTTACATCCCTCACCTAACTCTCTCGAGGACGCCATGACCCAGGCCGTCCGGAAGGACCTCAGGTTGCGGGCCAGGGGGGTGATGCAGGTGGAGACTCCATTGTTCCTCAGTGGAAAAGAGACTGTCTCTGAGCTCATGGACGTAGGCGCTCTCTCCCTGAAGGATAAGGAGAGAAAATGTTGGAGGGAAAAGCAGTTATGCTTCTACTGAGGTAAAACAGGACATTGGAAAAGGGAGTGTCCTGATTGCCCATCCTTGACCCCGTCGGCGGGAAATGACTAGGTCTGGGTAGTCAGCGGGGAGACTACTCCGACCCTCAGGTACCCTTTCCCTCATTTTCTAAGGTTTTGCTTCATGTGGAACTGTTAGTGGGCGGTTGTTCTTTTTCCTCTACAGCCTTCGTGGACTGCGGATCATCCATTAATCTTATTGACTCCCAATTGGTCACACGCTGCAAGATAGGAACAGCTAGGCTCAAGGTTCCGATCAAGGTGGTGGCCATTGACTCCTCCCCCCTCACTAAAGAGGGAATTCTCTTTATGTCCAATTTGTTTTCGCTCAGAGTGGGTGCTACTCATGTGGAAAACTTAAGTTGTTTGGTTCTGGACAATCTACCAGCAGGGTTGGTGTTGGGCATGCCCTGGTTACAACGCCATAACCCAGTTATTAACTGGAAAACGGGAGAGATTGTTCAATGGGGGTTTAATGATTATAAATTATGTGATAAATCTGCACTGCTGGTTGAACCTGTTAAATCTGTATCTGTGTCATCTGTCGAGCTGGAAGGTATTCCGGAGTACCTGAAAGACTTTGAAGATGTATTCTCTGAAAGCGAGGCAGAGACGTTGCTGCCACATAGACCCTTTGACTGCGCTATCGAGCTAGTCCTGGGGGCTAATTTGCCTAAAGCCCGTCTGTTTAATTTATCTGGCCCTGAGCGCTTAGCTATGAAGAATTACATTCCTGAGAGTCTTCGCAAGGGACACATACGTCCCTCAGTCTCACCTGTGGCGGCAGGATTTTTTTTTGTAAAGAAAAAAGAAAGCTGTTTACGTCCCTGTCTCGATTTTTGTGAGCTTAATAAGATTACTGTACGGAATACAGGGGCAAAATGGTTCTCTAAACTGGATCTTCGGGGGCATATAATGTGATAAGGGTCCGGGAGGGGGATGAATGGAAAACGGCATTCCTCACGTCTGAGGGACTGTTCGAAAATTTAGTCATGCCATTTGGTCTTACCAATGCCCCCGCCATATTTCAGAATTTCATCAACGTAGTATTCTCGGATCTCATTGGTCATTTTGTTGTTATCTACTTAGATGATATTTTGATATACTTCTCTGACAGTCATTCTCATCTGAAACATGTACAAACCGTTCTCCAAAGACTGAGGGAAAATCATCTGTTTGCCAAATTGGAGAAATGTGTGTTTTTTGTTCAGGAATTGTCTTTTTTGGGATTAATTGTGTCCTGTGAGGGTTTTCGCATGGACCCCAAGAAGGTGCAGGCCATTGCGGATTGGGTGCAACCCCGAAATCTTAAGGATCTTCAGCGCTTCCTGGGGTTCGCCAATTATTACCGCAAATTTATTCGGGGGTTTTCGCAGGTGGTCAAACCACTCACAGATCTAACATGCAAAGGTGCGGATGTGAGAAATTGGTCCTCGCTCACAAAAGAGGCCTTTGTGACTCTGAAAAAATGCTTTATGTCTGCTCCTGTGTTAGTACAGCCAGATCCGTCCAAACCATTTGTTGTGGAAGTGGACACCTCAGAGGCAGTGTTGTCCCAAGGGCCTGCCACTCTAACCAACCTCATGTCATGTGCTTTCTTTTCCAGAAAGTTCTCTGCTGCTGAAAGAAATTATGATGTAGGCAATAGAGAGCTTCTTGTGGTCAAATTGGCGTTTGAAGAATGGAGGCACTTTTTGGAGGGGGCCAGTCACCCGGTTACTGTGATCACTGATCACAAAAATTTGTCATACATTGAGCCTGCTAAAAGACTAACACCCAGACAGGCCTGTTGGTCGCTTTTTTTCCCGTTTTCAGTTTACTATTACATTTCATCCAGGGTCAAAGAATGTCAAGGCTGACGCCTTATCTTGCAGTTTTCATCCTGTGTCTTCCCCTGAGCCACCGTCCTCCATTCTTCATCCTGGGGTTGTGTTAGCAGGTATCTCGTCTGAGTTTTTAACGGGAGATTGAGGGGGCCCAGTCGCTGGTTCCTGTGGCCAAGCCAGGGGGCAAATTGTTTGTCCCAGAGCAACTTAGCCTTAAACTCTTGCAGGAGTTCCATGAATCCAAGCTGAGTGCTTACCCTGGTATATCAGCCACGCGTCTGGCGGTGGCTAGGATCTTTTGGTGGCCTACCCTTTGTTCTGACATAAAAAAATTCATTTCTGGTTGTGGGGTCTGCGCTCATTCTAAAAGCTTTCATAGCCGGCCGGCGGGGGAGCTGATGCCCATGGCAGTTCCCGAAAGACCATGGACCCACCTGTCCATGGATTTTGTTACCAATCTTCCTTCATCCAGGGGTAATACGGTGGTATGGGTAGTGGTGGACAGATTTTCAAAGCAGGCTCATTTTGTACCCCTGTCCGCACTACCTTCAGCTGAGACTTTATCCAGATTGTTTGTGCAGCATGTGGTCCGGTTGCATGGGGTACCCCTGAATGTGGTGTCTGATCGTGGTGTGCAGTTTGTGGCTAAGCTTTGGCGTGCTTTCTGCAAAAAATTAGGGATGTCTCTGTCCTTTTCGTCTGCATACCATCCTGAGAGCAATGGTCAGACGGAACGCACTAATCAGTCTCTGGAACAGATCCTTAGATTTCTGACTTCTGCTAGACAGAATGACTGGTGTGATGTACTGCCATTGACTGAATTTGCCTTCAATAGTCGGGTGAGTCAATCCACGGGTATGTCTCCTTTCTTGATCAACTATGGGTTCAGACCTCATTTTGGTTAGTTTTCTCGTCTGGATTCGGGGTGTCCCGGGGCTGAGGGCTCTGTTCAGCAATTAAAAAATACATAGGCGGAAGTCCAGCGGAATATATCTAGGTCTCAAGGCAGGTATAAGTTTTTCGTGGACAGGAAGCGAACACCTGGTCCCACGTTTCAGGTTGGCTCTCCACGCGAAACATTAAGTTGAAGATTCCTTTAGCCAAGTCGGGCCCCAAATTCATTGGTCCGTACAAGATTGTGGGAAAAATCAATCTAGTGGCGTACAGGCTGTGCCTTCCACCCTCTTTCAAGAACCCAATCGTCTTCCATAGATCTCTACTGAAACCTTTTTAAGCAGGCCGGGGAGTCTGAGTCCGCTGCTTCTCCGGTTTTGGTTGAGGGACATGTGGAATATGAGATTGATGATATCATAGATTCCAGGTTGGTATGGCGGTCAGTACAGTACCTGGTTCATTGGAAGGGGTATGGGCCGGAGGACAGGTCCTGAGTGCCGGCCCGGTTGATGCATGCGGATCGCCTGGTTCGGGCTTTCCATGCTAGGTACCCAGGCAAGCCTGGGGGTCCAGAGGCCCCCTGTTGAGAGGAGGGTACTGTCATGATCCCAGTGTGGGTTGGACCTGCACACTTGGGGTTAATGTCTGGAACCAGTGCTGGTGGACCTGCACTTCTGGGGCTAAATGTTATGATCTCAGTGCAGGCTCTTACCTGCACACCTGGGGCTTATTATTATGGCCTCTCCTTGGTTCTGGGAAAGCTTTTTATAGCCTCAGGAAGCTCCAATCCCCGTCAGTTATACTTTCGCCCTTGGCAGAGTGTGTTGACCCCTGAGTGTGTTTGTGCTGTGTTCTTGTTTGCTTGATACTTTGGTTTCGACTCGGTCTGTTCTCTGGATACTGCTTGTTGGATTCTACTTGGTACCTTCTATGTCTGTTTGGCTTTGACCGCTGCCTGGCCCCAACTAACCGTTCTGTCTCATCCCTGGTACTGTACTGCTATCTCTGTGTATAACCCCCGTTTGTCTGACCTGAGCATTCCTTTAGTTGTGTCCTGCCGATCTCTGGCAGCAGGACGCTAAGCCCTGCCCCTTGCAGTCACATGACCGTAGGTCCTTTACTGCTTGCTAATTTCAGCGTCTCCAGGTCCTCTTTGCCTGAGCTTCCTGGCCGTATCTGACCCTGGGCCCCCCTGCAGTGTGGGTGAGTCTCTGCTCAGCAGTGGCTGCACGCTGGCACTGACAGGACCGTGACAATAAGATGTTTCTTATGAGGCACTTTGGTAATGAGACACCTTTTTAAAGGCCATCAGTTGAACCAGCTGATATTATTTTTCACTAAGTGGCAGGATTGCTTTGTAATTACTAATAGATTTCATCTGGTATCATAAACTTTCCATGGGTTCAATACTTATTTCACCCACTGTATTTAAAATTGTTCTTTGCTTGGTTGCCTAGTGTTTAAAGGGGTTGTTCAGATATAAAAAAAAATCTGTAGGAATTTAAAAAAGAAGCTAAAAATAGCTTAACAGTTCCAAAAATGCTCAAGTTGTCCCCACTAGATTTTCTTCACAGAGCAGCAGTAATGACATGGTATATTGCCATATGATTGCTGCTGCAGCTAGTCACTTGCTATAGCAAGCCATGCTGTGACTAATAGAGATGAGAAGATCTGAAGAGATGAGAATTTGCCAAATCTCGTGGACTTTACCAGGGAATTCAATTCGCTTAGAGATTATTTTCTGCTCCTTGAATGTTCCCTATTATGCTCAGAGGTCTATCCAGACCTCAGAGCAAAATTAACATAACTTGTAAAAACATAAAATTAAAAAACCTAATGCTCACTTCACTGCTCTCCTGTCCCAACACTCACTTATCCAAACACCCCTTCGCTGCCTCTGGTGCCAGCTGCGCACCCATCCAGTCCTCAGGGTTTCTTATTTCAACATTTGTGCACCAGGGCTTCCAGTCAAGACCAGTCCTCAGAAGTCAGTGCATGTCATGATGTAATGATCTTATGACACGCCGTGACTAGAGATGAGCGACTTTGCCTTTTTTCGGGTCGAGTCGGGTTTCATGAAACCCGACTTTCGCAAAAGTCGGGTCGAACGTAATCGGCCGATTATCGTGAAAAGTCGAAGGCCGGCTGAAACACGAAACCCAATGCAAGTCAATGGGGAAGAAAAGTCGGCAGTGAGTGGAGGACAGGAAACAGACCTACAGTGCCCATTTTAGTGCCAAAAAGCATCAATTCTTATTACTTAAGCTTGTCAACCTTAATTTGCTTCATAATAATAGTTAGGCATTGAAAACTGGGGGTGATTTGGCTAAAGTTGTGGGGGGGGGTAGGGCTGGCTCCGGATTTTCATGGGCCCTGGGCCAAAGAGTGTCACTGCGCTCCTTTAACACATGCCACAATTCATGATCCTCTGATGTGGCAGAGAAATAGCGGCATAGTACAATGAAAAATACTTCACTTCTTACATCACATGACTGATATCCATTTTAAATTCTCCAATAGCTCCAAAAGCGGACAGTATATTACTCCATACAGTATTATGACCACCGCATAGTGCGCCATACAGAGTAATGAGGCCCATATATTTCTCCATACAGAATCATTGGTCCCATATAATGTACGATACAGTATATGATGAGCTCCACATAATGCTACCTACAGTATATGTTGGTCCCCATGGATGAAGCTCCACTGTCTTATGGGCCCAAATAATGCTCCATATATAATGGGACCCATTTCTAATGCTCCAGTGTATAATGGGCCCTGTAAATGCTGCTCCAGTGTCTGATGTCCACCTTTGAAATGCTCCAGTATATGGTGGGCCCCATATGTCATTTTCCAGAGTATAGTGCTCCACAAAAATTGCTCCCAACCTTTAAAACAATTAAATAAGTCTCCTCGCTAGGGAATCCATGTACTCTGGACTCCTCGTCATCCCCATCTTCCATCTCTCTGCACTTGGACTGTTTAGGCAGAGGGTGTACAGATGTGATGTCATCGCGCTCTCTGACCAGAATGTCACTGTCAGGAAATGCGGAAGACGTCATGGCGGTGGAGCAGGGAGAGGTAAGTATTTCAACTTTGCAAGTGCTGTGATCCTGAGCAAGCAGGGGGGCCCACTCGTTGGCGACGGCACTGGCACAGGGCCCCTCATAGTACGGCGGTGTGTCTGATGGCAGGTGTGCACCCTCACTGTCAGAGACACTTGATTGTACTATGAGGGACCCTGTGCCTGTGCCGTCGCCCAAGAGTGGGCCCACCCACCTGTCCAGGGCAATGGCACTCGCACGGGTGCGTGCGTCAGGTGGTGACCCCGGTCCTGGGGGAGAGGCAGCCCAGTTAGGGAGGTTGAAAAAATGGCGTATATTGATGTTGGACATTCAGCAGCTGCAAATGGAGGAATTGGAGAAGTCCGAGGAAGAGGAGCACAAAAGGGAGCCATTTTTCTGGCAACCTATGGGTCAGCAGGGGAAGGAGGGACAAAATCCTTTGAAACCCATGCATGGTTCATTTTAATGAAGGTTAGATCATCAACATTTTGGGTCGACAGACGGGTCCATTTTTCTGTCAGGATTGATCCAGCAGCACAGAAGACTTTCGGATAGCACACTGGCAGCAGGGCAAGCGAGCTCCTGTAAGGCATATTGTGCCAATTCAGGCCAGGTGTCCAGTTTACAGGCCCAATAGTCAAAGGGGAATGACCTGTGAGGGAGAACATCGATATGGGAGGAGAAGTAGTTTGTAACCATAGTTGACAACTGCTGTCTCCTGTCACTTTCAATCGATGCAGTATTATAACCAGTCATGTGTGCAGTACTTGAAAAATCAGTCCACAACATAGTCATGAAACCCCCATCTCCAATGCCACTTCTGCTGTGTGCACCACGAACACCTTTTCCATGTTGCCCCCTATGGCTCGTGTGAGAACCATCACTGCTGCTGTGTGCTGGGAATGCTTCAAACAAACGGTTTACCAGAGTTGCTTGTTTGCTAGCCAATATTAACTCTAGGTTCTCCTGTGGCATGATGTTTTGGAATTTGCCTTTATAGCGTGGATCCAGGATGCTGGCCAACCAGTAGTCATCATCGTTCATCATTTTGGCAATGCGGGGGTCCCTTTTTAGGATCCGCAAGGCATAATCGCACATGTGGGCCAATATTCCAGGTGTCAATAATGCACTGCCACTGCTGGGTGGAGGAGCACTTTCTGGCAAATCCACATCCCTCCAGCCACGCACAAACTCTGTACCTGACCTTGCCATGCCAACATTTTCTCTTGCCCCCTGAGAAGCATCCTCCTCCCCTAAATAATCATCCCCATCATCCTCCTCCTCCTCTTCCTCTTCTTCCCCCACCTTGTCCAGGAGAGTTCCCTGAGCAGACAATGGCTGACTGTCATCAAGGCTTCCCTCCTCCTCTTCCTCTTCCTCCTCGGCTGCAGACGCCTGCTCCTTAATGTGCGTCAAAGTTTGCATGAGCAGACGCATAAGTGGGATGCTCATGGTTATCATGGCATCGTCTGCGCTTACCAGCCGTGTGCATTCCTCAAAACACTGAAGGACTTTACAGAGGTCTTTCAGCTTCAACCACTGCACACCAGACAACTCCATGTCTGCCCTCAAACTGCCTGCCCGTGTATCCTCCCACAAATGCATTACAGCCTGCCTCTGTTCGCACAGTCTCTCAACCATGTGCAGGGTGGAGTTCCACCTTGTTGCAATGTCGATAATTAGGCGGTGCTTGGGAAGGTGGAGCAATCACTGCAAATTCTGCATACGACTGGAGTGTACGGGCGACCGGCAGATGTGTGAGCACAGTCTTCACACCTTATGGAGCAGGGCTGTTAACTCCAGATAATTATTGAGGAAGCACTGCACCACCAGGTTCAAGGTGTGAGCCAGGCAAGGTATGTGTCTGAGTTTTGAAAGGGCTATGGCTGCAACAAAATTCCGTCCGTTATCACTAACTACCTTGCCTGCCTCAAGATGTAGACTGCCCAGCCATGACTCAGTTTGTCGCTGCAAGTTGTCGGCCAGCACCTCCGCGGTGTGTCTGTTGTCGCCCAAACACATCATCTTCAACACAGCCTGCTGACGCTTACCACTAGCTGTTCGATAGTGGGACACCTCGTCTGCAACACTGGCAGCTGCAGATGGAGTGCTCGTGCGACTGTGCTCTGTGGAAGAGCTTTTGCTTCTGGAGGAGGAGGGTTGAACGCCTACAGCCAACTGATTCCTATACCGTGGGCTAGGCAGCACTGTCCCACCGCCGCTGTCCCCTGTGGACCCTGCATCCACCACAGTGGGGGAAGCGATGTAGCGTTGCTGACTACCTTCATTCGGAGCAGGTGCACATGTGGTACGTGAGGTTTGGTAGTCCGTCCACGCTTGCAAGTGCATGGTGGTTAAATGTCTAAGCATGCAACTGGTATTCAAATTTCTCAGATTTTTCCCTCGGCTAAAGGTCTTTGCGCACTTCTTACACATAACCTTTGCCTGATCATTAGGATTCTGTTCAAAAAAGTGCCACACTGCACTCTTCCCACTATGGAAGACATTTTGAGGCCTTGCATGCTGTGTTAATTTGACCGTCTGGCCAAGCTGTCCTGCAACTCTTTTGGTTTTTGTAACCCATTTTTGGACTGCTACGGGCCTGGCAGCTAACAGCTGTTGCAATGTTGATGCCTGCTGCGGATCCTCCTCCTCTTCTGAGCTATTGGCAACGGCACCCTCTTCCCCCAATGGATGCCAATCTTGGTCAACAACTGGGTCATCCATCACCTCCTCTTCAATTTCATGTGCACCTTCCTCTGTGTCACCATGTAAGGTGGTATAGTATGCAGGAAGGGGCACCTGAGTTTCATCAGGGTCAGATTCTGGCTCAGTACACTGCGAGGACAATGTAGTGCTCTGAGTGAATGTACCAGCAGAAAAATCTAGCAGTAGCTGTGCATCAGTGCACTCCATGTCAGATTCATCTTGGACTGGGGAATTCACGATTTGACTTGATAACCCAGGCACGGTATGTGAAAAGAGCTCCATGGAGTAATCTGTAATGTGGCCTGCCGCATCCTTCACTTTTGGTAGGGGTGAAGGACACAAGGAAAGGCGTTGTTCCTGACCAGGAGCCTCCACTGATGACTCAGTGCTTTTATTTTTTGAAACTTCAGAAGAGGAGGCAATAGAGCTGGAGGCTGTGTCAGCAATGTAAGCCAAAACTTGTTCCTGAAGCTCCGGCTTTAAAAGCGGTTTACCTACTCCCAGAAAAGGGAGCCTTCGAGGCCTTGTGGAGCCAGACGATGACACAGGCTCAACACCTCCTGCCTTAGGTGCTATTGTGCTTTTGCCACTACCAGCAGATGCACCACCACCATCAGTACCAGCTGGCAACCCCCGCCCACGTTCACGGCCTCTTCCACCATACTTCCTCATTTTTGGGAAAATGTACCCAAAATACCACCAGCTATATGGTACTGTAAAACAAGGTACAAGGTGTATATAGTATTGGGGAGAATTTGAATCTCCCTAGAGATTTTAGGAGGCAGAACTATTATCCCAGGCCCACTATAGATTACACCTCAATTTAACAGGCTGAAAGTGACTGGTGTATGACAAAATACAAGGTGTATATAGTATTGGGGAGAATTGGAATCTCCCTAGAGATTTTAGGAGGCTGAACTATTGTTTCCGGCCCACTATAGATTACACCTCAATTTAACAGGCTGAAATTGGCTGGTGTATGACAAAGTACAAGGTATATATAGTATTGGGGAGAATTTGAATCACCCTAGAGATTTTAGGAGGCTGAACTATTATCTCAGGCCCACTATAGATTACACCTCAATTTAACAGGCTGAAAGTGGCTGGTGTATGACAAAATACAAGGTGTATATAGTATTGGGGAGAATTTGAATCTCCCTTGATATTTTAGGAGGCAGAACTATTATTTCAGACCCACTATAGATTACACCTCAATTTAACAGGCTGAAAGTGGCTGGTGTATGACAAAGTACAAGGTGTATATAGTATTGGGGAGAATTTGAATCTCCCTAGAGATTTTAGGAGGCTGAACTATTGTCTCAGGCCCACTTTAGATTACACCTCAATTTAACAGGCTAAAAGTGGCTGGTATATGACAAAGTACAAGGTATATATAGTATTGGGGAGAATTTGAATCTCCCTAGAGATTTTAGGAGGCAGAAATATTATCTCAGGCCCACTATAGATTACACCTCAATTTAACAGGCTGAAAGTTTCTGGTGTATGTGTGGGAGGAACGGCCCCCATCGAGTGTCCGAGCCGGAACCAAGGGAGCCATCATCTGGTGACAGAATTCGGGGATGGACCAGTGTGACAGACAGAAGTGCTGGGGGAGGGACCAGTATAAAGGAGGCGGGGAATTCCCGGGACGATGAGTCAGCAGACCGGGACAGAGGCAGCAGGAGACCGTGTGAGCGACTGAAAGCTAGAGAAACTTACCAGTGCCAGGGAAGACGCTCACCGAGGACTTCTGAAGGACGGTGCCAAGGCGATCATCTGAGACTTGCGGCCCCTGTTCAACCCGCGGCTGCTGCCGCCTCCTCTCAGCCCGCGGCTGCGGTCTACCCACGGTCGCCCACGGCCACTGCCATCTCGCTCCAGCCCGCGACTGCGGCCTGTTCCCCGCCACCTGCAGCTGCCCTGCTCTCACCAGTGGCCATAGCAAGTACAATGCCGTCGGCGGCCACCACTATCCCGCTCCGGTCCGCAGCAAGGGCCGGGCCTCTGCTGACCGCGGACTCCCCGTCGCAGCCGTTAGCTGCGCAGGTGGCCTGTCATTCGCCACCACACATCGCTGCTGCTTGCCCCAGTCCGGGGGCTGCAGCCCATCCATCTAAGGACTCCGCCGGGGCCTGTGGGGCTCCAGTGTCATCAGTGCACCGGAGCGCGCGAAGACTTCGCCAATGCCTCAGCAACTGAGCCCAGCAACTACTACCCCGAAAGACCACCATCCTGAATGTCGAGGGACATCTGGACGGCTAAGTTGACTATATATTTAAGGACCCGTAGTTGGCCATACCGCGGCCCTATAGTGACCGGCTATTGCCGGAAGTAGTCGTGTTCTACCCGTTTGTGTTTGCTTGTATAGATTCCCTGCGAGGGCAACCAATGTTACCCCTTTTGTGATCAGGCCGTGACTGAGGAAAGTTCCCTCTAGTCTTATAAACGTTATTATAGAAAGCACCAAATTGTCTCTCGACTCGTCACTGCATCCTGCATACCTGCAAACACCATATATGACAAAGTAAAAGGTGTATATAGTATTGGGGAGAATTTGAATCTCCCTAGATATTTTAGGAGGCAGAACTATTATCTCAGGCCCACTATAGATTACACCTCAATTTAACAGGCTGAAAGTGGTTGGTGTATGACAAAGTACAAGGTGTATATAGTATTGGGGAGAATTTGAAACTCCCTAGAGATTTTAGGAGGCAGAACTATTATCTCAGGTCCACTATAGATTAGATTACACCTCAATTTAACAGGCTGAAAGTGACTGGTGTATGACAAAGTACAAGGTGTATATAGTATTGGGGAGAATTTGAATGTCCCTAGAGATTTTAGGAGGCTGAACTATTATCTCAGGCCCACTATAGATTACACCTCAATTTAACAGGCTGAAATTGGCTGGTGTATGACAAAGTACAAGGTGTATATAGTATTGGGGAGAATTGAAATCTCCCTAGAGATTTTAGGAGGCTGAACTATTATCTCAGGCCCACTATAGATTACACCTCAATTTAACAGGCTGAAATTGGCTGGTGTATGACAAAGTACAAGGTGTACATAGTATTGGGGAGAATTTGAATCTTCCTGGAGATTTTAGGAGGCTGACAATGATGCTCTCAGTCCAAGTATGGCAGCAGGCAGCCTAATAAGCATTTAAAAACGCGACTTTGGTGCTCTGGTCGCCGATCTCATGGCCGACCTCACGCTATGGTCGGGTTTCGCTTCATGAAACCCGACTTTAGTGAAAGTCGGTGACTTATGAATTTGACCGACCCGTTTCGCTCAACTCTAGCCGTGACCTCTGAGTCCTGGTGTCTTCAATCAAAAACAGGACTTCCACCTGTGGCCAGGCCTCAGAAGTCACAGCACATCATGACATCAAGATGCTATGATATACTATGACTTCTGAGGCCTGGTCATGGCCGGAGCCCTGTTCAAGAGTGAGGACATCGGTGCGTGACTGTGGAAAGAAGAGGCCTTGATGATCATATGGCGGACATCAAACACAACAGGCAGCGTGGATGCCGAGACAGATGAGTGTTGAGGTATTATGCATTTTTTTTAACCTTTTGCTAGCCCTCTACAGTTCAGCAAATGACAGTCACCATTTTGTGGAATTTGCTCAGAGCAAATTGCAAAAAATGCATATTCTAAAGAATACATATTTTTGTTAAAATTTTAGTAGAATTCAAATCCACTCCAATAAATTCACCCATCTCTAGTAACTAATGATCCAAAGTGATCTGAAAATTGGAAGAACATGCCATGTGTTTTCTCTGGAACA
The DNA here is from genome assembly GCF_039654945.1 of Dendrobates tinctorius. Lineage (NCBI taxonomy): Eukaryota > Metazoa > Chordata > Amphibia > Anura > Dendrobatidae > Dendrobates > Dendrobates tinctorius. Next base: position 15,112,037 of record NW_027361692.1, read on the forward strand.
CTTTTTAGTAACAAGACAAGTTCCATCAATGCAATCAGTTGTATTCAACAATGCAGGTAACGTCACATGAAATATTAAATCTACAATCATTCAGTTAAACGCATGCTATATTTTTGCAGTTCTCACTTATTTTAGTCTTTTCTTCTGTGCTACCTGGAAACCATTAGTATGCAGGCTGACTTCAGCTGGCAGATCTTATTACATATATTAATGTTCTATTTATTCTAATCATGGCTTTTTATTTAGATACATCACCAACATTCATCCAGACTTATTCGGTGTGCCGATTCTTTGCATGCAAAGCCATCCAATACAAGGTATATGATTACATTTCCTACACAGTTTGTAGTATGATAATGACTAGTGATGGGTGAGTAGCATTGTTGCTCGGGTCTCCCTGAGCATGCTCTGGTCATCTCCGAGTATTTTGGCGTACTCGGAGATTTTTTTCTCCTCGTCTCAGCTGCATGATTTGCAACTTGTAGACAGGCTGAATACATGTGAGAATTCCCTAACAAACAGGCATTCCACACATGTATTCAGCCTGTCTAGCAGTCACAAATCATGAAGCTGAGGCGATGAAACCTAAATCTTTTTTTATATTGATAGATCGAGCGATTTTGAATGCGGCGATACCAAATATGTGTATATTTGATTTTTTTTTTAATTGTTTAATTTTGAAAGGGGCGAAAGGGGGTGGTTTGAACTTTTATATTTTTTTTATTTTTTAAGATTTTTAAAAATATTTTCTTTTACTTTTTGCATGCTTCAATAGTCTCCGTGTGAGACTAGAAGCTGCACTTGTCCGACCGCCTCTGAAATCAGAAATGCTCACTTGCTATGAGCGCCGAACACCAGGCGACGCTCATAGTGATCCAGCAATGACAACCACAGGGGTCTTCTACTGACCTTGTCATGCCAACCTGTTGGCAACCCACAGTCATGTGACACGGGCGCCAATGGGAGAAGGAAAGGATGCGCTTCCTGCACTTGCATGTTAAATGCCACTGTCAGATATTGACAGCGGCATTTAACATGTTAACAGAAGTGGGTGAATCGCGATTTCACCCGTGGCTGTTCCGGGCACATGTCAACTGATCAGATCAGCTGTCATGTCCCGGAAAAGGTGTGGGCTCATCACCTGTGCCCACACTAAACAGGGGGAGGCATCCAATGATGGACACAGGGGTTAAAATGTTGTTGTGATAAAGAAAAACGGGAGTAATTTTTGGATTCAGAAGCCAAAATTTAGTCAAAAACAAGTGCCAGATCTATCGCAATGAAAATTGTTTTCCCCAGTGTTATCAGTTGACATTTCTCCCAAGCAAATTAAAGGTTTGTCTCAGCATAGATTTTTGAAAGGGAATGGTCTCCCTTGTTTGCCGGCTTCCTGCTTGCCAGTGGAGGGGGCAGTGATTGCTTGACAGTTTGGAAAAGCGGCCTGGTTGCTGCACTGGTCTCGACTCTGGAATCTCCACTGCGGCAAGAGGAGGCAGGTTTGCCTCTGCAGTATCGGAGGAGTACTTACAAAAATAGCTTGTAAGCATTGAAAAGAGCATGTAAGTGATACATGCCTTGCTAGGAGACTGGCAACAGTAAAATGAAAAGAAGTGTTATGTGCAAATATGGTAAAATCTTAAAAGCCTACTTATGAAAAAACAAAACTTAATATTGAATATGAAGGTGTGGACCATTTTTTGAGCCTTATTTTAGTGTTTGTAGTAGGGTGACAAGACATATTTTTCTGATTATTCAGTATTGGGTTATTTTTAATTGTTTTTTAAATGTTTGTCTCCTATGTAAATACACTTTTTGTAATAAAATAAAAAGATTGCATTTTTCATTTCTTGGTAGTGTTCTCTACTTGTCTTTCAAGATAATAAAAAATAGTATATACCTAATGTTTCATTTGCTTGGCAAAGAGCCGCGATTGTAGCGGACATAATCTACAAGGTAATCTACACTGACATTCATGTTAAAGTTTGGAGACTGCTTTATTCTTTTCAACAAAACATGATAAAAGCCTTTGCACAACTAAGATCCATTGAGATTTTTTTCCCATCCTGGCTTCCTACATGCCCGGCATAAATTGACTGTTGAACGTGAGATGTAGACAGGAGAGAGAAAAGCAGAAGGACTTAGCATGAAGTGGAGAATAATTAGGCATGAACAAAGTACATATTTAACCAAAGAATTAACAATATGCAAGTTATGGAGCAGCAGCTGTTACAGTAATTGTCATTTGTGGAGACAGGAATTGTTATCATTATGGATTTTTGTTTTCTTCTTTACTAAAAAAAATGTTGTGTTTAACATTGTTACGCATCAGCAGCTGTTCACATAAAATCAATGAATTCATCCATTATAAAACTCATAGAGAATTATCAGTGACCCAAATATTCTGATTTAAAATTAATTTTATTGCACACAAAATAGAGTTTTCAGTCTCTTTGGAACAATTTTCTTGGGAATCAAAACACAAATTCACACATCATTTCTGACATAAAGTCTTTTAAAGAAAGGTCACGCTATTTAAAGCTTGCTTAAATATGAGTTTCAATATGTAACCTGCACTAAAGAACAACATTCCTGAACTTTCTGGCAAAAATGTGAGAAAATTTTGTTCAGAAATTAATAATACTAATAAGAAAAGACGGATGTCACAACATGGTATTTATAATGACGTAATGGACCGGTATTGGCTCTTGATATTTGGAATACTAAGGCACAGTAGAACATCAGTGCAATAAAGCTATTTTCTATTCCAATCTATGAATTATGTAATTTGTTAATATGTACTTCATCGAGCATCCTGGTGCTCGAGACACTCGGTACTCGATCAAGTATCAGGATACTCGGGCTCCATTCTTAATTCCACCCTGCATGTTTCGCGGCTGATTTTTAGCCACTAAACATGCAGGGATTGCTTGCCTATCATGGTAATGCTGTAGCCATGTTAGCTGATAGCATTACTGTGATTGACCTGCCACATAGCATTATCGGGTATATGTAAGACCTGGTGATGCCATGCTCGGTGCATTGTGCTCGGAAATAATGTAGGGAGAAATTCTACTGGAGAACGGACAGTATGTTATAGTGTTTCAATACCTGCTGGTGCAACATTAAACCAACAGTCCTTTTCAGGGCTCATTCAAATAGATTCTATTCTATAATAATACTGCCCCTAGCCGCAATTAGTGTAGGGTTAGCTGGCAGAGTAGGGATAGCATATTAGAGTCATCTAGTTGGGGATTATTGCCTTACAGTCCTTGGTGCTGTCATGTACAACCAAAACTACTTTCAAGGCCAATTTAAATAGATTCCATTCTCTAATGATACCGTTCTTAGCTCCAATTAGCGTATGGTTAGCTGCTCGAGTAGGGATAGTTTATTAGAGGTATATTGCCTTACAGTCCTTGATGCTTTTCTGCTAAACCAAAAGTCCTTTTCATTGCTAATTCAAACAGATTGCATTCTATAATAATACTTCTCTCAGTTGCAATTAGTGTAGGGTTAGCTTCTGGAGTAGTGATAGCGTATTAGACAAGCCTACAGTCTGCAATGATCCTCGGTCTACTGAACCACCACATGACCTGCTCTATCCTCTCCTACTGTATCCTCACACATCCCTGTAGACTGTGAGCCCTCGTGGGCAGGGTCCCCTCTCCTTATGTACTTGTGTGTCCCTTGTCTTACACATCTCTATTGTACCTGTTTATAATTCCCCTTTTCACATGTAAAGCGCCATGGAATAAATGGCACTATATAAATGCATAATAATAATAATAATTTAGGCAGAGTTCATTGTCTTACAGTACTTGGTGCTTACATATACAATCAAAAATCCTTTCATGGCTAATTTAAATAGATTTTATTCTATAAGAATACTGATTTTAGCTACAGTTAGTGTAGGGTTAGCTGCTAGAGAAAGGATGACGTACTAAAGACAACTAGTCAGGCATTATTTTCTTACAGTCTTTGCTGGTGCTACGTTAAAACAAAATTCCTTTTCATGGCTATTTCCATTATTTTCTATTTTCTAATAATACCTCTCTTAGCTGCAATTAGTGTAGCACTACCTGCCGGAATAGGGATAGTGAATTAGAAGCATTTAAGCAGTGATTATTGCCTTACAGTCCTTGCTGCAGAAACAAAAAAAACAAAATTCCTTTAGAGGGCCACATCTATTCTATTCCTTATTACTAACCCCGTTAGCTGCATTTAGTGCAGCAGGGATAGGTGCTGGAGAAGGGATATTTTGGATTTGAAGAAGAATAGGACAAGAAAAAAAAGAAACAATTAAATGTATTCCCTTTTTTGGATGAGAAGGGTGCATGGAAATACACCAGTAAAAAAGGAACACCTAACCCTTGGTTTGGGAAATTTCTGCAAGTGGGTGATCTCGTGAAAAATTGTCCACCTTCTCCAACTGGCCATCCCACTGCCTCTTCCTGCCTGTTGTGGTGCTTCTGATCCCGCCACCTCTGCAATGCTCTCCTCTCTCTGCATAGTACCTTGCCAGGTTGGATCAGTAACCTCATTGTCCACCACCTCATTTTACACTTCTGCACTCTGGTCCTCCTCCTGGCTTGTTGACTTTGCAACAATACTTGTTGGCAACTGCTTCTCATCATCATTGACCATTTAAGACACTAATTGCATTTGCACACTGTCATATTTTTCTGACCTTGGCTGCTCAAATATTTGGGCATCTATTCACTACACATGATTGCCTCATGTTCCTCTTGAAATGTGCAGGGCGGCGAGGCTGGAATCAATAAATGGAAATATAAGGACTTACTCCTTGGAGTGTCTGAGTGTGGGATCACTTGGCTCCTGTGATTCGCCATGGTAGGAGGAATGAGAATCAGGTGGAGGATTATGTGGTCCAGACTCTTGGCTAGTGAGACTTGACAGTGTGGTGGGAAACATACAGGAAATATATGCCATCCAACTGTGGGACAAAAAGCTAGGTGTCGTGGATGACTGTGTTTGTTGTGCTATCACCTGCAAACTGTATGTTTTTTTTTTAAATAAAATATGCTGTCCTGAAAATGAATTTAGTGTGAGGGCCGCCCACTGGCACTTCAAAATTTTTTCTGTAAGGGCCACCTGATGGCTCTCCAAAATGTATGATTGACGGCTGCACAATGGCACTCCAAAATGTATGATGTAAAATGTAAAACATTTGTAGAGAAGGCCGCATGATAACTCTGTTGATATGGTGTTGGAGGATGACAAGAATAATAATAAACCATGAACCTGTTTACCCTTTTTGAGGTGGGAATGGGTGCATGGGAATGCACCAGAAAAAAAAGAGCATTTGAAATACATCAATGCTGTTGTCCAATGGGGTTGAGAAGTCTTGGCCAATCCAGGCCTTGTTCATTTTGAGAAAGGTCATCATGTCAGCATTTTCAGCTGACAAGCAGATGCGCCTAACAGTTATTATGTCCCCAATGGCAATAAAACCCCACAGAATCAAATTAAGCAGGAAGCTTGTTGCCTGCAAGATTCAGATAAGCCACAATTGTGTGTAAAATAAAAATAAATATGCATTCATACAATGGAATGGTAAAGGCCCAAATGCACCTCTTGTGGGAATAAATGGACAATGGACTTGTGGTGTTATTTTCCCAAGACGGGTTGGCGAAGTTTCCCCCACATAGGTCATGAGTTTTCATTGGCAAAGGTCTCCAAGGAGATAAAATGTTTTGAAAACCCTGCTTCAATCCATTTGAAGGCTCGGGGCTGCCTGATGCCTGATGAACTGCCACCCACCTTAGCTGAATCAAAATAAGAGTGGGATGCCTGAAGGTCCTTATTGTGCCAGTTGTACCCTGAACTGATGGACACAGATAGAAAAAGGCCCTTGTGCAAAACAGTATATAGGCCCTTTGCAGTCCGATCAATATAATGCACAATTTCACCTGCTTTGGAGTCGGGATTGGGTCCCCTTACCTCTTGTGCCCCTGTGCGGTCACACAGGTTGAACCAATGATATGTCCTCCCCAGGAACCCTGAGTAGTAACCTTGAATCCGAGACTCTTTGCTGTTGGCTGCAGAAGTACCACGCCTTCTAAATATAAATGTTTTCTGAGGCCTTACTCAACGTGTGTTCCAGGCTGTATTGGAGTGTCTCCTTCTAATTTTTGAAGCCCGTGCACATAGTTAAACACTATGTCTGGCGCCAAACCAACACAGCTCATCATCCCAATAACACCATCCTGACAATGAAACATTGTGGTGGCAGCATCAAGGTGTGGGGATAATTTTGGGCAACAGGGACAGGGAAAATGGTCCAAGTCGAGTGGAAGATGGATGTTTTGAAATACAGGGATATTCTTGAGCAAAACCTTTTTTAGTCTGTCAGTGATTTGAGAGTGGGATGGAGGTTCATCTGGAGAAGCTTTGCCATGAGGACTGGGGTGAAAACCCCAGTGGCAAGATATGGAAAGCTCATAGAGACTTTTCCAAAGCGACTTGCAGCTGTAATTGCCACAAAAGGAAGCTCTACAAACTACTGACTTTAGCGTGGTGGATAGTTATGGACATTGAAGTTTTCATTTATTTTGTCCTATTTTTTGCTTGCTTCACAATAAAAAGAAAACCAAATATTGACAGTTGTAGGCATATTCTTTACATGAACTGATGTAAACCCTCACAAAAACAGTGACATTCCAGGTTGTGAGGTAGCAAAACATGAAAAATGCCAAGAAGGTGAATGCTTTTGCAAGCCACTGTATATGCAATATGTAATTTATAGTTTTGATATTGAATGGTTGTTTGACCTTTGGCTCCAAATCCCTAATGTGACTGTCAATTTCAAAAATCGCCGACTTTCGCCAAAGTCGGGCTTCATGAAACAAAACCCAACCACAGCGTGAGGTCGGCCATGATGTCGGCGACCCGAGCGCCAAAGTCACGTTTCAAATGATGCTTTCAGTGCTTTTTTTCAGCCAATGATGGAGGACGCACACTGTGGGCAACACAATGACATAGGCAGCGGCCAGCACCATCTTAGAGAAGGGCATTGAAGTGATTGGCTGGCTTTGTGTGGCGTCACAGGGGGTATAAAAGGCTGTGAACGCCGACTGCCATCTTACTTCTGCGGATCTTACAATAGGGAGAGGTGCTGCTGCTGATTCTGAACAGGGAGAGCGTTAGGCAGGGAAGAAGAAAAAAAAAACTGCTTCTGCTGATAGCGCTTTTCACTTTACAATTAGTGTGCAGTGACAGGGCAGGATTTTTGTTGTGTGCAGCAGCGCTTGTGGTGATTAGGCTGCCTTTTAAGGCTACCTGCTAGCTGCATTGCTGTGTGCACACTGCTGTTAAAACTGCTTTTTTCAAAGCACTCCAAATTTTATTATTTTGTATTTTGTATTTTGTCCTGATGATTTACTGAGCGTTCATTTTTTCACACATTGTCTAGCAGTGTACGCTCCTCACACACTACCGTGTATTCCAGCTGGTATCACAGACAAATAGAAGCTATCTGGGTGTGACTATGGAAGAAAAAGCTGAGGAGTTTGTAAATTTTTCCAGACCTACACCTTAGAGTCGTGTCCGTTTTTCAAACAGTTTCGAGTATCTGCTGTTTGATCACAGTCAAAACTAGAAAGTGACAGCTTGTGTCAGTCCATATACAAATACATGGAGCTTGACAATTTTACATACACACACCGTACAGCGGTGTACGCTCCTCACACACTACCATGTACCGCCTTCTAGCACGGACAAATTTGAAGCTACCTGTGTGTGACTGTGGAAAAAAAAACGAGGAGTTTGTCCGTTTTTCCAGACCTACACCTTAGAGTCGTGTCCGTTTTTCAAACAGTTTCGTATATCTGCTGTTTGATTACAGTCAAAACTAGACAGAGACAGCGTGTGTCAGTCCGTATAAAAATACACGGAGCTTGACAATTTTACATACACACACCGTACAGCGGTGTACGCTCCTCATACACTACCGTGTACCGCCTTCTAGCACGGACAAATAGAAGCTACCTGTGTGTGACTCTGGAAAAAAAAAAGAGGAGTTTGTCCGTTTTTCCACACCTACATCTTAGAGTCGTGTCCGTTTTTCAAACAGTTTCGTATATCTGCTGTTTGATTACAGTCAAAACTAGACAGAGACAGCGTGTGTCAGTCCGTATACAAATACACGGAGCTTGACAATTTTACATACACACCGTACAGCGGTGTACACTCCTCACACACTACCATGTACCGCCTTCAAGCACAGACAAATAGTAGCAACTTTGTGACTCTGGAAAAAAAAACGAGGAGTTTGTCCGTTTTTCCAGACCTACGCCTTAGAGTCGTGTCCATTTTTCAAACAGATTCGTATATCTGCTGTTTGATTACAGTCAAAACTAGACAGAGACAGCGTGTGTCAGTCCGTATACAAATACACAGAGCTTGACAATTTTACATACACACACCGTACAGCGGTGTACGCTCCTCACACACTACCGTGTACCGCCTTCTAGCATGGACAAATAGAAGCTACCTGTGTGTGACTCTGGAAAAAAAAACGAGGAGTTTTTCCGCTTTTCCAGACCTACACCTTAGAGTCGTGTCCATTTTTCAAACAGTTCCGAATATCTGCTTGTTGGATTACGGTCCAATACATACTGTGAGAGCGTCTGTGACTAACATATTATATACGTTGATTTAATTTGTTTAATACACCTTACACAGCTGGATGCTCCTCATACAGTACCATCTCTCTGCTGGTATTTTTGGTACATTTTCCCAAACATGAGGAAGTATGGTGAAAGAGTCCGCGGACGTGGGCAGGGGGGCGCAGCTGGTACTGATGGTGGTGGTGCATCGGCTGGTTCTGGCAAAAGCACAATAGCAGCTAAGGCAGGAGGTGTTGAGCCTGCGTCATCCTTTGGGCCAAGAAGGCCTGTAAGGTTGCCTTTTCTTGGAGTTGGAAAACAACTTCTAAAGCCGGAGCATCAGGAACAGGTTTTGGCGTACATTGCCGAAACAGCCACCAGCTCTTGCCTCCTCTTCTGAACTGTCGAAAACTGCAAGCACGGAGTCATCAGAGCAGGGTTCTGGTCATAAAAAACCCCTTTCCTTGTGTCCTTCACCCCCACCAAAAGTTAAGGATGCGGCAGCCCACACTTCAGATTACTCTATGGAGCTCTTTTCACATACCATGCCTGGGATATCCAGTCAAATCCTGAATTCCCCAGTCCAAGATGAATCTTACATGGAGTGCACTGATGCACAGCCACCGCTAGATGATTGACCCAGAGCACTACATTGCCCTCGCAGTCTATTGAGCCAGAATCTGACCCTGATGAAACCCAGGTGCCCCTTCCCCTTCTCATACCATACCACCTTACTCGGTGACACAGAGGAAGGTAAAGAGGAAGGTGCAGATGACTTTGAAGAGGAGGTGATGGATGACCCAGTTCTGGACCCGGATTGGCATCCATTGGGGGAGGAGGATAAGGAGAAGGATCCGCAGCAGGCATTGACATCGCAGCAGCGGTTATATAGCAGGCCCGCAGCTGTCCTAAAACGTGGAACAAAAACTAAAAGAGTTGCAGGACAGCTTAGCCAGACGGTCAACTTAGCACCGCATGCAAGGCCAGAAAATGTTTGCCATAGTAGGAAAAGTGCAGTGTGGCACTTCTTTGTCCAAAATCCTACTGGTGAAGCAAAGGTTACCTGTAAGAAGTGCAAAAGGACCTTTAGCCGAGGTAAACAACTCAGAAATTTGAATACCAGTTGCATACTTCCCCCATATGCACCTCTCCAGTCCAGCTCACCCTACCAGACACTCTGAGTAGGACAAGAAAGTTGCTCATCCTCTCAACCGCGTACACTGTGTTTGAACGCCTACATTGCCAAACTAATCTCATTAGAGATGATGCCCTACCATTTGGTTGAATGCAAGCTTTCCGCGACCTCATGGCCTACGCTGTCCCACACTATGACCTACCGAGTCGGCACTTCTTTTCTCGAAAAGCCATCCCTGCCCTCCACCGGCATGTGAAAGACCGCATTGTCCATGCACTAAAACAGTCAGTGAGTGGAAAGGTGCACCTCACAATGGATGCATGGACCAGTAGGCATGGCCAGGGTCATTACGTGTCCATCACTGCGCACTGGGTTAATGTGGTGGATGCAGGCTCTACTGGGGACAGCGGCGGTGGAACAGTGCTGCCTAGCCCACGGCATAGGAAACAGTTGGCTGTAGGCTTTCCCTCCTCCTCCTCCTCGTCTATCAGCGAAAGCTCGTCCACAGAGCGCAGTCGCATGAGCACTACATCTGCAGCTAGCAGTGTTGCACACGAGGTGTCCCACTATCGAACAGCTAGTGGTAAGCGTCAGCAGGCTGTGTTAAAGATGATGTCTTTGGGTGACAACAGACACACTGCGGAGGTACTGGCCGACTACTTGCAGTGACAAACAGAGTCATGGCTAGGCAATCTACATCTTGAGGCAGGCAAGGTAGTCAGTGATAACGGCCGTAAGTTTGTGGCAGCCATAGCCCATGCAAAACTCACACACATACCTTGCCTGGCTCACACTTTGAACCTGGTGGTGCAGTGCTTCCTTAATAATTATCCGGAGTTAACATCCCTGCTCCATAAGGTGCGAAGACTGTGCTCGCACATCCTTCGCTCAGCTGTACACTCCAGTCATATGCAGAAGCTGCATCGATTGCTCCACCTCCCCAAGCACCGCCTAATCATAGACGTTGCAACAAGGTGGAACTCCACCCTGCACATGGTTGAGAGGCTGTGTGAACAGAGGCAGGCTGTAATGCATTTGTGTGAGGATACATGGGCAGGCAGTTTGAGGGCAGACATGGAATTGTTAGGTGTGCAGTGGTCAAAGCTGAAAGACCTCTGTAAAGTCCTTCAGTGTTTTGAGGAATGCACACGGATGGTAAGTGCAGACAATGCCATCAGAAGCATGAGCATCCCACTTATGCATCTGCTCATGCAAAGTTTGATGCACATTAACGATCAGGCGTCTGCAGCGGAGGAGGAGGAAGAGGGAAGCCTTGCTGACAGTCAGCCATTGTCTGGTCAGGGAACTGTCCTGGACGAGGTGGAGGAAGAAGAGGAAGAGGAGGAGGATGAGGGGGATGATTATTTTGGGCAGGAGGATGTTTCTCAGGGGGCAAGAGAAAATGTTGGCATTCGAAGGTCAGGGACAGTGTTTGTGCGTGACTGTAGGGATGTGGATTTGCCAGAAACTGCTCCTCCACCCACCATGGGCAGTGCATCATTGACACCTGGAACATTGGCCCACATGTGCGATTATGCCTTGCGGATCCTAAAAAGGGACCCCCGCATTGCCAAAATGATGAGGGATGATGACTACTGGATGGCCAGCATCCTCGATCCACGCTACAAAGGCAAATTACACAACATCATGCCACAGGAGAACCTAGAGATAATATTAGCAAACAAACAAGCAACTCTGGTAAACCGTTTGTTTGAGGCTTTCCCAGCACACAGCAGCGGTGCTGGTTCTCCCACGAGCCGTAGTGGGCACATGGGAAGAGGTGTTTGTGGTGCACACAGCAGAAGTGGCGTTGGAGACAGGGGTTTAATGACCACGCTGTGGAATGATTTCTCAAGTACCCCTCACACGACTGTTAATACAGCATTGATTAAAAGTGACAGGAGGCAGCAGTTGTCAACTATGGTTACAAACTACTTTTCCTCACATATCGATGTTCTCCCTCACAGGTCATTCCCCTTTGACTATTGGGCCTCTAAACTGGACGCCTGGCCTGAATTGGCACAATATGCCTTACAGGAGCTAGCTTGCCCTGCTGCTAGTGTGTTATCTGAAAGAGTCTTCAGTGCTGCTGGATGAATCCTGACAGAAAAAAGCACCCATCTGTCGACCCAAAATGTTGATGATCTAACTTTCATTAAAATGAACCATGCATGGGTTTCAAAGGATTTTGTCCCACCTTCCCCTGATGACACATAGGTTACCAGAAAAGTGCCTCGGTTTTTTCCTCCTCTTCCTTGGACTTGCCCAATTACGCCCTTTGCAGCAGCTGAATGTCCAGCCAACACATCAACATATGCCAATTTTTAAACCTCCATAACTGGTCTGCCCACCCCTCCCCCAACCGCTGGGGTCAAGACCTGGCGCACCCGGGCAAGTGCCATTGCTCTAAACAGATGGATGGGCCCACTGATGGCCGACGGCAATGGCACAGGGCCCCTCATAGTACAATACAGTGTCTCAGAAGGTGGGAGGGCCCACTCGCCGTCAAACACACCAGCGTTCTATGAGGGGCCCTGTGCCAGTACCATCGACCACGATTATGCCCTCCCTGCTTGGTCATGGCCACAGCACTTGAAAGTTGCAATACTTACCTCTCCCTGCTCCACCACTGTGTAGTCTGGGCAGTTAAATCCTTCACAGGGATGGCCACTAGAAATTTGGTGTATTGATCAATGATGGTTAAGATGTAGCTATGGCCTGTCCTGCTGGCCTCTACCTTCAGATGATCAATGGCTACCATTTGAAATGGACATAAACTTACAAGCGGATGCAGTGGTGCTTTATGATCACCTTTCACAGTTGTGATAGTCACAGACGTGTGACATTCCTGCCAGCATTTTTCAATGTCTCCTCTCATGCCAATCCAATAGAATCGCCTATGGCCTGTGGCTTCTGTCTTTTGCACTCCAAAATGACCAGACACATCGTGATAGGCAGTGAGGACCATGGGTACATCTCTCCCTGTGATCACAATTTGATGGAGACGAGTAACGGTGATGTGATCCATGCTACTGCGATAAAGCAATCCTTTCTTCACAAAGAACCTTTTTCGCTTTCTCCACAGACACAGTAATTGAGGGTTTGCATCGCCTCTGCAACATATACCGGGAGGTTTTCCCGCGATGAGTAATTCCAAAATTTCTGCTAACACTCGACTTTGCATCTATACTTGTATCCATGTAGTTTCCAGTTGCGGAGATTCTTGACTGGCTTACTGAGATTGAAATATATACGAACATTTAAAAGTACCACAACACTGTATACTCATGTACGCTATGAATACCTTTTTCTACTTTTTTAATTCTGGTGTATACATAGTGAGCCTGTGAGTGTCTGTGTCTGACTCCGGAAGTATAGACGGAAATTTAACCCTAGACTGGACACACCTGGTATGTGCTGATACAGTACCTTGTTTCAAAAATTTGTGTTAAGGCATCATCTGTAGGATAACCAACTGTGGGGGGGAACCTCTTCTTGCCGCAGACAAACACAACACTGAGACAGAGTTTGTATTGAACAGGTCAGTTTTTAGTGCCCATCCTTCTGTCGACAATAGCAATTCACCACAGCCATTCCACATTTCTCTGTACACAGGCCCCGATACCTTCACTTCCTTAGTAACTATAATGGTGGTGTCCTCTGTGGCTCTTCCACTGTGGCTGGCCTAGGCCTAACCACCACAGCGCTGCACCAGTCTGAGCACACCGTCCATATGATAGCCCCAGGCCGTCTGCGCCTGCGGCTACCGTCCTCTGGCCCACCCCCCCATGACCGCCTCAACTGTCAGTCCTCTCTGGAGCCTTTTCACTGTCTCTATTTCCTCAGCAGAACTTCCTCTTTACTGTGCTTCCTTCGCTGACTGACTCTTCCAGAATCTTTCCTCAGCCTTTTATACTTCCAGTTCTGGTAACTCCGCCCACCATCACCTAACAGTTTCTCTGACCAACGGCAGTTATTCAGTCCCACTCCTACACTCTCCACTGCCCTCCAATGGGCAAGCTAAAACACTGCACCCTTTCTCTTTATCTCAGTGGTTTCACACCTACACTGCGCTACACCTCTGCTTCTCACTACAGGCTGGTTTGCCAGTCAGTCGACCTTCCCTACATCATCCATTGTGGTGTGTGGGTTACGCCTTCTCTATATACAGTGAATCAGAGAAACAAATTTTTACACTATACTCGATACAGCTTGTATCTTGTTATACAGTACCTTTGTTCGACATTTAGCCTTACGGTCCAATCCATACTGTGTAAGCATCTGAGAGTGACTACGGGACTATTTATATGGAGATTTCAATTGTCCCCTAAAAAATATATACTTGCTCTCTTGTTATCCAGGAACTTTTTTACAACATTTTTTATTATGGTCAAAACCAAACTGAGTGAGCGTCTGAGGGTGACTACGGAAATATATACCGATATTTTCAATTTGGCCAACACTGTATACAACAGAACGCTTCTGATACAGTAACCTTTTTAGCTGTTTAGATTCTGGTGTAATCCATAATGAGCCTGTAAACGTCTGTCAGTTACTCCGGCAATATGTTTGGAACTTTAAGATTACCCCAACACTGTATACAGCTGTACGCTTGTGTTACATAACCCATTTACAGCTTTTCATATTCTTGTGTAATCCATACTGGGCCTGAGAGCGTTTGTGTCTGCCTCCTGAAATGTATACGGAGAATCAGAATGTTTACACTATACTATATATAGCTTTTATCTGGTGATACTGTACCCTTTTTCAACTTGTTATTTTATTGGGTAATCCATACTGAGCCTGTGAGCATCTGTGTATGCCTCATGAAATATATACAGAGATTTACTGTTATCCATAGACTGTATAGAGCTGTGCGCTTCTGATACAGTACCATATATCTACTGGTATTTTGGGTCCATTTTCAAAAACATGAGGAAGTATGGTGGAAGAGGATGCGGATGTGGGCATGGAGGGCCACCTGGTACTGATGGTGGTGGTGGTGCATCTGCTGGTAGTGCCAAAAACACAATAGCAGCTAAGGCAGGAGGTGTTGAGCCTGCGTCATGGTGTAGCTCTGGAAGGCCTTTAAGGCTCCCTTTTCTGGGAGTAGGTAGACTGCTTTTAAAGCCAGAGTATCAGGAACTGCTTGTGGCTTACATTGCTGAAACAGCCTCCAGCTCTATCGCCTCCTATTCTGAAGTTGTTAAGAAATGCAAGCACTGAGTCGTAACTGCAGGCTTCTGGTCAGGAGCAACCCCTTTCCTTGTGTCCTTCACCCACACCAAAAGTGAAGGATGTCGAAGCACACACCTCAGATTACTCCATGGAGCTCTTTTCACATACCATGCCTGGGTTAATTAAAAATAGGGCCCATCGTGTACTGGAGCAATGTAAATGGGGCAGATCACACACTGGAGCAGCATCTAAGGGGCACATTATACACTGGAGCATAACAAATGTGGCCCATTATATATGGAGCATTATTAGAGCCCATCATACACTGGAGCATCATCCATGAGGCCCATCATGTACTGGAGCAATGTAAATTGGGGAAGATCAAACACTGGAGCAGCATCTAAGGGGCCCATTATACACTGGAGCATTACAAATGGGGCCCATTATATATGGAGTATTATTAGGGCCCATGATACACTGGAGCATCATCCATGAGGCCCATCATGTACTGGAGCAATGTAAATAGGGCAGATCAGACACTGGAGCAGCATCTAAGGGGCACATTATACACTGGAGCATTACAAATGGGGCCCATTATATATGGAGCATTATTGGAGCCCATCAGACACTGGAGCATCATCCATGAATCCATGAGGCCCATCATGTACTGGAGCAATGTAAATGGGGCAGATCAGACACTGGAGCTGCATCTAAGGGGCACATTATACACTGGAGCATTACAAATGGGGCCCATTATATATGGAGCATTATGTGGAGCTCATCAGATACTGTATGGAACATTATATGTGACTAATTATTTGGTATGGAGAAATATATGGGGCTCATTATTCTGTATGGCGCACAATGCTGTGGCCATAACACTGTATGGAGTAATATACTGTCCTGTTTTTGAGCTATTGTACAAATTAAAATAGATCAGTCATGTCATGTAAGCAGTGAAGTATGTGTCATTGTACTATACCTATATTTCTGTGGCGTATCGGAGCATCATGAGTTGTGGTATGTGTTAAAGGGGCGCACTGTCACTATTTGGCCCAGGGCACACGGAAACCTGGAGCCAGCCCAACCCCCCCACAACCTTAGCCAAATAACCCCAAGTTTTCAATACGTAACTATTATTAGGAAGTAAATTAAGGTTGACAAGCTTCAGTTATAAGAATTTATGTTTTTGGCATTGAAATGGGCACTGTTGGTGTGTTTACTGTCCTCCACTCCCTGCCGACTTTGCTTCCCCATTGACTTGCATTGGGTTTCGTGTTTCAGTCAGCCTCTGACTTTTCCCTGTAGTCGGCCAATTTCGTTCGACCCGACTTTTGCGAAAGTCGGGTTTCATGAAACCCGACTCAACCCGAAAAAAGGCAAAGTCGCTCATCTCTAGTCATAAGGAAACCTGCAACTTCTTGAGGAGACCTCATGGAATACAGATTTTTACTGCTTATATTGACTTTTATAATAGTTGAACAAATCCATAAGCACAGTGGTGTCTGGAGACTGATAACACTTCAATTTTCAGATTGAATAGAAGCATGTAATTTGGAGTGCATTCGGATACAGTGATGTCCCACTGCAAATATGAGATAATAAACAGATTTTCTGTGTAATATAGACTATGATGTCACAAAGTAAGTAACTATAGTGAAGTAACAGCACAGGAATACTAGTCATAGTGATGTTATGGTACATGAATTACAATCATTGAAGTCTTAAAGGGTAACAATGTGGCAAGGCTAATTAAAAGGTCAATACTGACTTTTTGGATTGCTACCTCCTATATGTGGCACTAAAGTTTAAGTTTTCTTCCTTTCATTATTATTTTATTTTCATATTTGAAGTCTTAAGAAAACTTTCCACTCATTTAACATGATTTGATGCTGAGTTTGCTTGGAGAACCGTACTACATCAACATCCTCACAGCGCACATTATTACATTAAGGCAGGAAATTAATTTTTTTCTTTACTATTTTAAAAGGAATCTGTCACTATATTTGAGTAATTTAACCTATTAATATGGGCATACAGGTTATAGTCAGCTGAAAAAGTGATCCCTGTATGCCTCATGGATGATGCCTGTTGTGTAAAAATCATCTTTTATCGTTTAATGTAAATGAGTTCTTCTAGGCCTGGAAGATAACGCTGCCTCCTCACTTCATTATCCTATCATTCTCCTCCCTTATCGTCACTGTGTCCCTGTGATGTCAGGTGCATGGCCAGAAATCCTGTGACTACGCATTCTGACTGCCCTTGCTCCTCTTCACTGCTCCACCCTTCTAAGGGGATTGACATTACTTTTGTTCTGCACATGCTCCCGAGAGTCACTGTAACTTCTTTTCCCAGCGTCCTCCAGCGAACAGAAAAAGTGCAGATGACATGCTTACTATGCAGGGAGGGAGGAAGGAAGTTGGGAAGTCTATAACCTGTATGCCCATATTAATAGGTCAGATCGATCAAATGTGATGACAGATTCCATTTAAGTAGCTGAATTATCGCAGGTATATATTTTTATAATGTAAAGTACTTACAGGTGGTCCAGGGGGTCCTGGTCTGCCTTGAGGACCTTCGCTACCCTGTAAGAAAGGAGAGAACATTTAGAAGCTTAAAAGATGATGATTTCTAGTACCTGGCAGTGACAGCAACAAATTAAACTAAGCTGTGCTGGTGTTCAACCTTTGGAGTTAATAACAGATGATCCCGGGGGTGCTGGGTGTTAATCTAAAACAGGTTGCCAGTCACAAGGATAGATTGTAAATATTTTAAGCAATATACATAAACCACAATATCTTTAATTATGTCATAGAAATACCCTGTGACAAAGGTAGTTTAGCGGGTAAACTGAGAAGACATAATTTTGCTTATTCCAGGTCTACAAATCATGAGTAGCAGTAATGTAATGGACAGCTATTATTACAGTACTAATATTTTAAATGAATACTAGAATTCAGCATAATAAAAGCATTTAGTTTAAAAAATAAATAAAAGTAAACTAAACAATAGAAAAAAAAAAGAAATAAAACCCACACACCTCTCTGATCCCAACTATGCCAACATAAATTAAAAGACTCATAATCAAAGCCCCCCATTAACATTAGACTAATACTGAACATTGGCCGAACCCATGGATTTCCTCGGATTCAACTACAAATCCTTTTGTTCTCAGGGACATAAGCCGCTGGCACAAATGTCTGGCAGCGGCTCTCTCATTGTCAGTGCTCCTGTGTACGGAAGAGTCTGGTGAGACAACTACTGGCCGAACGATCGGTTGAACCATTATTCGTTGGACAGTCTTCTAGAATGTATGAGGTCATTAGAAAGCGGCATTCTAAAAGATAAACTTTTGCCCAGAAAGAGTTAAATTATTGTTTATGAAGAAATATTGTTGCTTTTTTTGTTTATTAATAGCTTCTCTTTCTGGAGCTTAAACAGAAAAGAACGAAACACAACATGGTTAAATACGATGTGCAAATATAAACAGATAAAGTTACGTAAACAATTAACTAAAATTAATGATGTAAACAAGTTATGCTAATTGAAGTTATTATTACTACTGTTTTCTGATTGCTGTTTCTTCAATATAACTTCTGTTTACTTCCGTAATACATTTTGCATTTTTTAAAATTAAGACTTGACTTCAGATCTGTACCTTTTCTCCTTTGACCCCCGGAGGTCCTGAATGTCCAGTTCGCCCAAAATGCCCCTGTGAAAAGTAAAAATGTTTAAATTGTAAACAACAATAAAAAGCTTACAGCAACACATTTGCTTTGAAAACTTGTACTTTCGAGGTCGCCCTAACCCAATTAAGTCTCCCAAGAAGCATCTTCTCTTCTTTGACTGATAAAACAGCTGCATCCTACTGATAAGCAAACAAACCGAGAGGATACAATGATTCTAGTGGTTGCTTTTTCACCTTGGCAGATCAAATGTAAAGACCCTACCTGGTGTGTGTTGATACAGTGACACATTCATTTTGCTGCTTCATTTGAAATCTGCATATCATTATCAAATTATTTTGAATAAATATCTGTGCAGAATTTTGTGCATGCAGAGCAGATAGAAAGTGTGAATCATAGCATATAATATGGAAAATAAATCATATCCTGGAGTACATAGTGACAGAAAGCTTAAGGGTAACAGTCAGCACTGTGAACTTTGAAGAATTCAACCAAATGTCAATGCTAAAAACTTTTAATTAAATTAATTTGCAAAGCGATCTCGTTAGTTGTGTTTGAATAAAATATTTTTAAAAATAAAAAACTAATGAGTTTTAGATAGATCATGAATGCAATATTCATACTACAATCATAAAGAGACCTTCCAACCCACAATACAAAATTCATAACAAATGCATTATGTATGGTTAAAAAGGCTGGTGCCCTCTTAAATCTATTTGGGCACTTTCTCTGCTTTTCCGTCCACTCTTCGTTTCTGTAAGGCCAGGTTCAGATAGCGTTAATGCAGTCCGTTCAACGCATAGCATTGACGGACTGCATTAACGCTACTGTCATATTCTGATCGCGTTTACGCTGCAAACCGCGTCCGAGGGTTCATCACAGAATGACGGCACATTGCTAACGCATGCCGCATGCACATAAAAAGCTGGCTTGCACCACATGCCCATACTGGGAAGCGCCTGTCTTCATCCTGTTCATTTAGACACTGTTCAGGTTTTAAATACATTAGATAGGGACTGCTTCAATAGGGTTACCTTGACGCGGTGAGGCAGCTTGGTATACATTTTTTTGCAAAAAAAGTATCGACTAAATACCCTGTATTTGTTATCATCTTTTTTATCAGCACTTGCTGACTACTGTTATATGCTTTACTGCAGGATATTTCTGCACAATTGTTATTCTGTGCTCTCTGTTTGTGTTTGAGTCAGTGGGTGGTATGAACAGTGTCCTACTGACTTGTTCATATGTGTGGCATGTCACATGTGTTTTTAATCCAGTTTTTTCCGTGCCTATGCAGGATTTGAGAGACCCCACCCCTCTCTTGTGTGACATGCACATAAAAAGCTGGCTTGCACCACGTGCCCATACTGGGATGCACCTGTCTTCATCCTGTTCATTTAGACACTGTTCATATGTTCAGGTTTTAAATACATTAGATAGGGACTGCTTCAATAGGGTTACCTTGACGCGGTGAGGCAGCTTGGTATACATTTTTTTGCAAAAAAGTATTGACTAAATACCCTGTATTTGTTATCATCTTTTTTATCAGCACTTGCTGACTACTGTTATATGTTTTACTGCAGGATATTTCTGCACAATTGTTATTCTGTGCTCTCTGTTTGTGTTTGAGTCAGTGGGTGGTATGAACAGTGTCCTACCGACTTGTTCATATGTGTGCATGTCACATGTGTTTTTAATCCAGTTTTTTCCATGCCAATGCATGATTTGAGAGACCCCACCCCTCTCTTGTGTGACATGCACATAAAAAGCTGGCTTGCACCATGTGCCCATACTGGGATGCGCCTGTCTTCATCGTGTTCATTTAGACACTGTTCACATGTTCAGGTTTTAAATACATTAGATAGGGACTGCTTCAATAGGGTTACCTTGACGTGGTGAGGCAGCTTGGTATACATTTTTTTTGCAAAAAAAGTATCGACTAAATACCTTGTATTTGTTGCCATCTTTTTATCAGCACTTGCTGACTACTGTTATATGTGTTGCTGCAGGATATGTCTGCACAATTGTTATTCTGTGCTCTCTGTTTGTGTTTATTGTGCATACAAGTAGGTAGTCTGAGACTGCTCCCCTCCATTTAGAAGCAAGCGGAGAGAGGTGGGCTCAGGTTACTCTATTCACAGTTTGCTTTGGTAGTTTAAAACACTCCCCCTGCTTTCAGATGGATAAACCAAAATCAGGATGTGTCTCACAGGCTAGATTAGCGGTATATGAAAGCTGAGCATGAAATAATGATTATTGGGAATGAGAGGAACCAACCAAGAAAGGTTTAAAAACAGAGTATTAGTTATTTAACTAGGCATAATGCATTTATTGTAAACTGCTGTGTCCCTTTAAGAAAGGAAACACACATTTATATGTTAACTCAAAGGATATTTAATATTTACAGCTAAATTTTGATAAAGAAACAGCAATATTTCTGCCAGTTTTTCCACCTGCTCTCCCCTCTGCGTGTTCTATTTCTATTTTGCAACCTGCAGTCATGGCCAAAGTTTTGAGATTGACTCAAATTTTAGTCTTGGCAAACTTTTCTCCTTCAGCTTTTATACTTGCATTAATTTGCATTAACGCAAGATTTTTATGAAGAGTGAAAATCGGTATGAAAAATGAAAATTTAAAAGATATTCTTTGCCATGACAGTTAACATAACCCAAAAAAATATTCCAGTGGATTTCACCCGGTCACAAAATGACCTGCTTACATCATTTCAATCAGGAGAAAGTGCTATCACAGCCTATATCACTCTGTAATGCAGATTGTATTATAATAGCGGATTAGTTGCTTTAAAATGCAGCTAGTGCTTGAAATCATTGTCTTTTTATGTTAACCAAGGAGACATTCAGTCATTATTGCTTTGCATCAAAATATCTTTACAGACTTTACAAGCAAGGACATTGCTGCTTGTAAGATTGTCCTTAAATTAACCATTTATAAGACCATCAAGAAATTCATTTATTAGTGCTGTGATTAAGGCTTCAGGGTGGCCAAGAAGACCAGGATCATGTCCTAAAGTATATTCAGCTACATGAATTTATTCAACACCAGTGCAGAGCTTGTTCAGAAATGGCAGCAGGCATGTGACAGTGTATGTGCATGTCCAGTGGGGTGAAAACATTTAGAGGTTGGACTAATGTCAAGAACACCATTCAAGAAGCTACTTTTTTTTCTGAGAAATAATCAAAGACAGACAAACTCTATAGGAAGTACAGGGATTGGACTCCAGGGGACTGGGATAAGTTATTTCTCTGATATAGCCCCCTTCAGACTCTTTGGGACATCTGAAAAGAATGGTTGTCTGAAGAAGTAAAGATGAGTGCAACCCCGAGTCCTTTATCATGCCATTAATAAGGCATACTCAGCCCATTAATGTGCAGAGTTGCTATTCATCCAAGTGAGTAGGCTCACATACAATTGTGCTCAGAATACTGCCAGGAATAAAGAATGATATCTAAGCATTTTCCAAGTGGAGCAATTTGGTGATGAAAAATACATTTTCCAGTATGATGGAGCACCACATAACAAGGCTAAGGTGATAACTAAATGTCTGCTTGAGCAAAACATTGACATTTTGGGTCCATGGCCAGGAAAGTCCCCAGACCTCAATCACATCACATGCTGTGGTACCATGGTATACAGCCCAGAGCACCATGGTATACAGCCCAACATGGTTTAATACAGCCCACTATGGTATAATACAGCCCACCATGGTATACTGGCTGTATACCATGCTGGGCTGTATACCATACAATACAATACAGCCCAGCATGGTATATAGCCCCCCCAGAATGGTATAATACAGCCCAGCATGGTCTAATACAGCCCAGCATGGTATATAGCCCCCTCAGAATGGTATAATACAGCCCAGCATGGTATATAGCCCCCCAGAATGGTATAATACAGCCCAGCATGGTATAATACAGCACAGTATGGTATATAGCCTCCCAGACTGGAATAATACAGCCCAGTATGGTATAATACAGCCCAGCATGGTATATAGCCCCCCAGAATGGTATAATACAGCCCAGCATGGTATAATACAGCCCAGCATGGTACATAGCCCCCCCAGCATGGTATAATACAGCCCAGCATGGTATAATGGAGCCCAGTGTGGAATATAGCCCCCCAGAATGGTATAATACAGCCCAGCATGGTGTAATACAGCCCAGCATGGTATATAGCCCCCCAGAATGGTATAATACAGCCCAGCATGGTTTAATACAGCCCAGCATGGTATATAGCCCCCCCAGAATGGTGTAATACAGGCCAGCTGGGTATATAGCCCCCCAGAATGGTATAATACGGCCCAGCATGGTATATAGCCCCCCAGCATGATATGATACAGCCCAGCATGGTATATATCCCCCCAGAATGGTGTAATACAGCCAGCATGGTATATAGCCCCCCAGCATGGTATGATACAGCCCAGCATGGTATATAGCCCCTCCACAATATTGGTGTAATACAGCCAAACATGGTATAATACGGCCCAGCATGGTATATAGCCACCCCAGAATGGTGTAATACAGCCCAGCATGGTATGATACAGCCGAGCATGCTATATAGTCCCCCCAGAGTGGCCCCACAGTCCAGTACTCACCCTGATTTAAAAAAAAAAACACTCCTCACCTTCTACTCGTGCCCGCGTTGCTGGCTGCTCCTGTCTCCTCCTGCTCTGTCTGGCACACAGTGAGAGCGCGATGATGTCATCGCGCCCCCCACTGTGTCAGAGGCAGAATGAGGAATGATAGGAGAGGGAGCGTCAGCTGACGCTCTCTCCTCCATCACTGCCTCCTTCAGTGCGGCGGGAGTCGGCGCAGGGGGCAGGCGGGCCCCCCTGCCTCAAAGGGGCCCCATAGCGGCTGTGTTATGTGCTGCTGGCTGGGGACCCCTGGAAGAGCGGGGGCCCTAGGCAGCTGCCTGGTCTGCCTGCCCATAACGCCGGTCCTGACCCTAAGAATTGTGGTGCATGGAGACTAGATGCTTTAATTTCTCTTATACACTGTAGACACAGACAGAAATGGATTACAACAAATTTTTTTCAGTTCCACAAAGACAAATGCAATGGAGGCATGCATGACATTGCACAGCAGTACTGAGCAGTGTAGATGTGAATTCTGCACTCGAATAACGTAAATAGAACAAGGGCATTATCTGTCTCTCTTTACTTATCTGAGATCTTATGGTTCAATCCAGAGAAATCCACATTTTTCTTATATGTAAATGAGCTGTTAAGATCTATGGGCCGGACATAGATCTGCATAAGAATCTGCATTCAGGGCTTATTATAAATTAAAGGGGCGATACCAGTGTGAGAAATGCAATTAACAAGGTACAGTAGAACTGAACATTTTCTAATTGCAAACATATTTGCAGGTTTCACTGCTCTGCTGTACTGCAATGCTGACTGCCTGTGAGATGGTATCTGAAGCACTGAGAGGAACCTACAGATGTGTTTAGTGCTGCAATATGTCTGTTATAATCTCACACATATCTCTGCAGTGAGATCAGGAGAGCAGAGAGCAACCATTATATATCACACAGGTAATGCCTTTTTTTTATTGAAAATAATCTCTGGATGCAAATTATCAGGTCCAGCCCATAGATCTTAACAGTTCATTTACATAAAAGAAAAGTGTGGATTTCTCTGTAAGGCTGGGGTCATACTGGCGAGGAATACGGCCGAGTGAGAGGCACTAAAAGCACGCATTACACACGGACCAATGATTCTCTATGGGGTCCCTCGCACCAGCCATACATTTCTCATCCGTATTCTACGGTCCGTGCCAATCGCAGCATGCTGCGATTGTCAGCGTACTACGGCCGTAGTACTCCAATGCAAGTCTATGGGTGCGCAAAAAATGCGCATTACACACGGACCACACATGTGACTTGCGAGAAATATGCACCAGGTGTCTTTTACCAAAGCCGGCAATTCAGTGCGGTATACAGTAAACTCACACTGACAGGTTTAATAAAGAAAGAAAGAATAGATATAGACACATAGAATACATATATATATATATATATATATATATATAAATATATGCATTCTATGTGTCTATATCTATTCTTTGGTTTCTGTTAGAAACCCTGTCATAGGGCTCCATTATATGTCCATTTTGCAAGCCTGCGAGAAAATCTCGCCATACGGATTACATACGGATGCTTACATACGCTAAATATGTGACCACACCTTTATTACGGATGACATACGGAGCACTGTTTAGGGGCCATTCATCCGTATTACGCATGTAAAATACTGACCATATTTTGCGTCGGTTAGTGTGACCCCGGCCTAATAAGAAATCTCATTGCAGGTATCAGGCTATGTGCAACGTCCGGAATTCCCGTGGAAATTTCCGCTGCAATTCCGCAACTCCCTGCCGCAGGAAATACGCGAGAATTCTGCATGCGTAATTCCCGTGTACTTCCCGCCAAAAAACTAGCGTTTTGCAAGCGATCTGTAGCCTAGCTTGGAAAACTGATTGACAGGTTAGTCACTCTAGTCAAACATAGTGTTTGGCCAGTGTGACCAACTTTTTACTATTGAGGCTGCCTATGCAGCATCAGTAGTAAAAAGATGTAAAGTTTAAAATAATAAAAAAATAAAAAATGATATTCTCACCTTCTGGCGTCCCACACAGCATCCCCAGGCCTCAGCGATGCTCCCGGCAAGTCCCGTTCCCAGCGATGCCTTGCAACAATGACCTTTGATGACGTAGTGGTCTCGCGAGACTGTTACATCATCACAGGTCATTGTCGCAAGGCATCGCTGGGAACGGGAGTAGGCGGGGAGCATCGCTGAGGCCTGGGGACGCTGCGTGGGACACCGGAAGGTGAGAATATCATGATTTTTTATTTTGCTTCTTTTTTAACAGGGATATGGTAGCCAGAGCCTGGAGGAGAGTCTCCTCTCCTCCAGACCCTGGGTACCATCTGCACATGATCTGCTTACTTTGCGCACGGTGGGCATAGCCACATGCGGAAAGTAAGCGGAACAATGCATTCCTATGTGTGCGGAATTCCCGTGATTCTGCAAAAAGAATGAGCACGCTGCGTATTTTTCAGCGATGCGATTCCGCTGCGGAAAAATATGCAGCATTAGCTCAGCATGTGCGGAATGCCATTGAATTCAATGGGTTGCTTATTTTATGAGTTTTTGCAGCGTTTTTTGCAGCAAAAAAACGCAGCAAAAGCGCATAAAATCCACTGGAATTCCAGACGTGTGCACATAGCCTCAAGGTATCATTTTATTCTTCTTTGTATTACCTACATGCCCAAATAGGCAACTTAAAGAGGATTGATTGGACTGACAGATAACCTTTATTATGCTTTGTAACCTGACACCTCACTGTGCTGACAGTCCAGTTTATCATGAGCAAGATAATTTAAGCAGTTTTTTATTTTTCAAATGTGGAGAAAGAAGCATATTTCTCTCGTGAGACATGTTACAAAGTTTCCAATATAGGCTTGTGTTATTCATGTATGCAAAGGTTGTTGAAAATATAGAACCCATTTAATAAATTAACATTAAAATAAAAAAAAGGATAATTGTAAGACTATTAACATGTTCTTTATATAGAAAAGGGCAATCTAGCAAGTTTATGCTATGCATATCACCAATGAAAGGGGATAAGGAGCAGTTTCCTATTCGGTGAGTGGAAAGAATCATGGATGTGGAAGTACAGTTGTGCTCAAAAGTTTACATACCCCATCAGAATTTTTGCTTTCTTGGCATTTTTTCAGAGAATATGAATGATAACACCAAAACCTTTTCTCCACTCATGGTTATTGGTTGGGTGAAGTCATTTATTGTCAAAATACTGTGTTTTCAATTTTTAACCCCTTCAAGACCCTGCCCTTTTTCGTTTTGCGCTTCTGTTTTTGCTCCCCTTCTTCCCAGTGCCATAAGTTTTTTATTTTTCTGTCAATATGGTCGTGTGAGGGCTTGTTTTTTTGCTGGACAAGTTGAACTTTTGAATGACACCATTGGTTTTACCATATCATGTTCTCAAAAGTTGGAAAAAAATTCCAAGTGTGGTGAAATTGCAAAAAAAAAAATGCAATTCCACAAAGGTTTTTTGGATTTATTTTTACCATGTTCATCAAATGCTAAAACTGACCTGCCATTATGATTCTCCAGGTCATTACGAGTTCATAAACAACCAACATTTCTAGGTTCTTTTTTATTTAAGTGGTAAAAAAATCCAAAGTTTCTAAAAGAAAATTGCACCATTTTCCAAGGCCCGTAGCATCTCCATTTTTCATGATCTCGGTTTGGGTGAGGGCTTATTTTTATCATGCTGAGCTGATGCTTTTATTGATTCCATTTTGGTGCAGATCACCCGTTATTGCATTTTAATGCAATGTCGCGGTGACAAAAAACAATTCTGGTATTTTGAGTTTCCGCTTTCTACACCATTTAGTGATCAGGTTAATCCTTTTTTCATTGATAGATCGGGTGATTCTGAATGCGGTGATACTAAATATGTGTATGCTTGATTTTTATTTTTTGCTTTATTTTAAATGTGACGAAAGGGGCGATTTAAACTTTTATTTTTTTATATTTTTAAAAACTTTTTTTTTACTTTTGGCATACTTCAATAGTCTCCTTGGGAGAGTCGAAGCTGCCATAACCCAATCGGCTCTGCTACACACAGTCGATGATCAGATCACCTGTATGTAGTAAAATTGCTGACTTGCTATGAGTGCCGACCACTCGGCGGCGCTCATAGCAATCCAGCACTGATAAACATAGAGATTTCCAGGAGACCTCTGGTTGTCATGTCAAGAACCGGTGACCCATGATCATGTGACAGGGTTTACCGGTGGGAGGATTTCCAGCCCGATGGCTGGAAGCGTGCAATAAATGCCACTGTCAGAGTTTGACAGCAGCATTTAACCATTTAATAGCTGTGAGTGGATCGCGATTCCACCCGCGGCTATTCCAGGGAAATGTCAGCTGTTCAAAACAGCTGATATGTCCTGGGAAAGATGTGGGCTCAGTGCCAGAGCCCACATCAAAGGGAGGGAAGTGACCTCTGCAGTATTAGTATGGTGGAGGTCGTAAAGCGGTTAAATCATAATGACAACCCAAAATATCCAAATGACCCTGATCAAAAAGTTTACATACCCATTTCTTAATAACGTCTATTGCCCCCTCTAGCATCAACGACAGCTTGAAATCTTTTGTGGTAGCTGTGGATGAGGTTCTTTATTTTCTCAGATGGTAAAGCTGCCCACTCTTCTTGACAAAAAGCCTCCAGTTCCTGTATATTCCTGGGCAGTCTAGCATGAACTGCATGCTTGAGATCTCCCCATAGTGGCTCAATGATATTAAGGTCAGGAGATTGAGATGGCCAGTCCAGAACCTTCACTTTGTTTTGCTGTAGCCAATGACAGGTCGACCTGGCTTTGTGCTTTGTGTCGTTGTTATTTTGGAACGTTCTAAGTATGTCCCATCCGCAGCTTCCGGGCTGATGATTGCAAATTTGCCTCCAGTATTTGCTGATAACATGCTGCATTCATCTTTCCTTCAACTTTGACCAAGTTTCCTGTGCCTTGGTAGCTCACACAACCCCAAAACATCAGTGATCCACCTTTCGTGCTTTACAGTAGGAATGGTGTTCCTTTCATCATAGGCCTTGTTAACCTCTTTCCAAATGTAACGTTTATGGTTGTGGCCAAGTTCAATTTTGGTCTCATCACTCCAAATTATCTTGTTCCAGAAGTTTTGAGGCTTGTCTCTGTGCTGTTTTGTGTATTGTAGGCAAGAAACTTTGTGGCATTTGTGCAGTAATGGCTTCTTCTGGCAACGCAACCATGAAGCCCATTTTTCTTCAAGTGCCTCCTTATTGTGCATCTTGAAACAGCCACACCACTTTTTTTTAGAGAGTTCAGTATTTCATTTGATGTTATTTGTGGTTTTTTCTTTGCATCCCGAACAATTTTCCTGGCAGTTGTGGAAAATTTTTTTGTTTGGTCTACCGGAATGTGGTTTTGTTTTTACAGAGCCCCTGATTTTCCATTTGTTAATCACAGTTTTAACGCTGCTGACTGTCATTATCCATTCCTTTGATATCTTTTTGTATCCATTTCCTGTTTTTTACAGTTCAACTACCTTTTACCGTAGATTCGTTGACAATTGGTTTGCTTTCCCCATGACTCACAATCCAGAAATCAGTGGCTGGATGAAAGATACAAGAGTCTGTCTGGATCCCAGAAACTCACTCTGCTTTTATGCACACATAATGATTACAAGCAAACAGGTCACAGGTGAGGACATTATCTTTAGCAGTCAGTCAAACCCATTTGTGTCAATTTATGTGGATGTTATCAAGCCAACATCACCAGGTACTTTTGATCAGGGTCATTTGCATGCTTTGGGTTAATATTATGAGTTAAAGAGAGAAAACACAGTAGTTTGACAATAAATGGCTTTACCCAACCACTAACCATGAGTGGAGAAAAAGTTTTGGTGTTATCATTCATATTCTCTGAAAAAAGGCAAATAAAGCAAAAATTCTGCTGGGGTATGTAAACTTTCCAGCACAACTGCATATAGTGGAAAAGAGCCACAGTCCTAGTAATACATTTTGAACATCATGGGAGTTGAGTTGATCCATTTTTCAGTGATGGCATATCCTAGCAATAAGCCATCCTGTCTTGTCATGGGAAAATTAATGTAAAGTTCTGAAAAGTTAATAGTTAACTACCTTTGGACTGAACATAGATTTTAAAAGTACATGCAGTTGACATGTATCCCTTCACTGATGTTCTAAAATATCAATGCATTTTAAGCAGTAAGCACAAGATTGTGTAGTTGTGGGGAGGGAAGCTGACTGCCCCTATAGCCAACCTAAGCTAAGCATGGGTTAGTATTGTGGCTACCTTCTTGATCTCTGTATACATAGTGCTAAACTAGCATTGTTTATATAAATAAGGTAACACTTACCCTGCTTTCTCCTCCAAACCCAGTAAACTTGAGATCACTAAGCGTAGTAAGAGAACCGGAGCTGCTGGGTCCTAGGAAACACAGACAGGACTGCTATGCAGCCAGGAGGCTGAAATTTCCTTTGCAGCTGTGGCTAACGTTCCTGCCCCAATTACAAGAGAAACCAGCAAAAAAAAGATGAATTGATATGTTAAAATTCTGTTCCAAAGGTTTTTAAGACCTTCTGGTGGGGGGGGCACAGTGAATAAAATATGTTAAAAACTAATTAAAAATAGCAAAAAATAAATAAATTAAAAGAGGCACTGGCAGTATAAATTGCTTTTTCTAGCCAAATTTTCATCAAAAAATATGTCCAATAGATAAATTAATTTCTACAGAAAGTTAAACGCAATATAAAACATTTTTAGCGGTCCTTTATGGTAGTAAAAAAAAAATTAATAAAAAATGTGAAAAATAAAAAAAATCACTTTTTTCTTTACATTTACCCTTGATATCAGTAAAAAAAGAAAAGGAATATAAAAATGACTTAAAAATTATGGTATGCTCCATGTCTTGAGAAATAAAGAGGTAAAAATAATTTGATTATCTGAATAAGAAAATATTATAGAGCCATTAAAAGTGCATATATGATAAAATCCAAAAATTTCCCTAATCAAGAAGGGGGATAAATGGCCTGGTCACAAACTAGTTAAAGTTAGAGAATCAAATATATTATTGTAAGATAATGCTCACTGTATATATAGAGGGACACTCACTTGGCAACATGATTAAGGCACAGGAACGATTTATCACTTAAACAGACCATCCGATTTATTTAGACACAGCATAAACCGGATAGAGCACAGTCCATTTCGTTTCATCCACGAAACATAATATGACACCAGTCTGTTCATGTAGCAGATACACCTATCTGCCTTTCTTACAACCCCCTTGTTCAAGGTTGCCTTCCAGGAGCTCCGCTTCACGCACTGATTTCTTGTCAATCCTGGCTTCCAGGGAAGCTGCCTTACTGGGATCACTGTCCCAGATGATGACTTGCTCAACAGGTCAAACCCAACAGTTCCAGACCCTCAGAAGGATGGTAGCTTCCCCAATGCAGTTAGCTGTCACAGACTCTACAGGTACATGGCCTCACCATGTGCTATTCAGGAAACATGTCCTATTGCAGGACCTTCCAACACAGAAACCAGGTGACCAAACCACAGTCTCATTATATCGTATGAGATACAGCCATTGATGGGAGGTGTGTGGTTAGCCAGAATCGCCCAGCTTTCCAGCTAACCCTGTAAGCCCAGCCCCCTATAAGCTAAACAAGGCTCATGGAACTATAGGTCCCAGAGCAACATTTTAGGCTTACAGCGCAGAGGACCTCCTCCTCTGCGACACATATCGTCCATTCACAACACCGGTCACTGTCTCACTATATATATATATATATTATATATATATATTGATAGATATGTGTATACTGTATATATATATGCATATATATATGCATATATATCTACACTTAAATATGGTAAGATATTGTGCTGCTAAAAAGTCTTGCTCTACAGTAGAGACTGCGGGATGAACAGGATCCCCACTCATCTTGATTAATTTGTAGAATAACGTGTTAACCTCTAATGCCTGATATTGTTTGTACCATCTGAATTGTAAAGTACTACAGAACTACAGAATATGTTGGCACTATATAAAAAATGATTATTATTTTGAACTAGAGTATTTTTTTGGCATATAATTTAACAGTGCACACACTATGTAGAAATTGTTAACCACTTGAGCATTTATTAAATACAGTTTATACAATTTAAAGTATTCCTTCACATTATTTGCTCTACTCTAAGAATGTTCAAACGAAAAACAAAAGAAAGTTTTGACTTTGACATTAAATGATGGTCAAAGATCCACTGCAGAGAGTACATTTTAATGGCAGGTAAGAACATCAAGGACATTTTATGAAACCTCTCTCTCTAATGCATTTTCCATTGTTAATCTGTTTAGTTAGGATGGAGTATGCTGCTGTAGCATACCAGGCTCACTGCAATGTGATTCCATTAGTGAGGTAAATAGGGAAGAAAAGTTAAAGGCATTATTTGTACTGGAGGAAGACATTTCACATACAGAAATCTCTAACCTTTCATTTAATCCTAGTTTTCAAGAGACAAGAATGTCCCTAGACTCTAAATCTGAACTAAAAGCAGTTTTTCTTTTCAGCTTTTGTAGCAGTGCAAAGTGTCTCTAGGCATTATGTGTGTTCCCTTTAATGTTCAGTTCCATTTTTTAGGGGGTAGATAAAATGCATGTGTGATACACCATGTTTTTAAAAGCTGCATTATTTTTCTCTTTTCTAGGTTGAAAAAGGAATTTTTAACTTTTTCTGTATAAAAAGAGGTTAATAATAAATTGTGCATTATAGATGCTTTATTAAACAACATGTTTGTGCATAAAAAAATTTCACTTGGCACATGTCTGGTCAGATTTTAAAGGTAACCTGTCACCTCGTTTTGCTGCTATAAGATGCAACCAATGCTGTAGATAAGCCCCCGGTCTGACCTAAAAGAGAAGAAAAACAAGTTTTATTATTCCTACCCCGGGGCGGTCCGGTCCGAGGGGTGTTGCAGATCCCGGGTCCGGCACCTACCATCTTCATGTAATGTTGTCATCCTGTGTGCTTTGTGCCATGCTCCTGTGCAGGTGTACTGATTTGCCCTGTTGAGGGCAGATCAAAGTACTGCAGTGCGCAGGCGCTGGGCCTGTCTGACATTTCCCGGCGCCTGTCCACTGCAGTACTTTGCGCTGCCACCAACAGGACAGATCAGTACACCTGTGCAGGAGCACTGCATGAAGCAAGCAGGGTGACGACATCGCATGAAGATGGGAGGCGCCAGACCCGGGATCTGCGACAACCATCGGACCGGACCTCAGCGAACCGCCCTCGGGTGAACATAATAAAACTTATTTTTCTTCTCTTTCAGGTCAGACGGAGGGCTTAACTACAGCATTTTAGAATGCTGTAGATAAGCCCCAAAAGGCAGTGGCCGCATCTTATAGCAGCAAAACGAGGTGACAGGTTCCCTTTAATGAAACCTAACCAGTGTTCATCTATTACCTATGAAAAAACTACACACATTGATTGTGGCTGTCAGCCAACCTTATTTGTACTGTTCTGAAATACATAAAGGGGTTGTTCAGACATAATTTATTAATGATATCCAAAATATGTCATCAGTATTAGATTGGTTTGGGTCTGACACACAGCACTGATCGTCTGTACAGGCAGTGATGAATGTAGATATTGAATGGAGCTGAATACCACAGCTCTGTCTAATGTGTAGCAGTCACTGCTGGGTACTGCAGATCAGCTGAAATTTAAATGTTCAGCTCAGCTCCATTGCATATTTATGTGCAGTTTGCAACCCCGTTTGTCTGATATTGACAATGATCTATGGAAAACCATTTTTAAAAGATCACACATTTTATTGTAAAAAAAGTCATGCTTATAAACTATAATTTGTGCACTGCCCCATGTCCCACTTATTATCCTGATCTGGCTTTGCACAGTGCTTGTACCAGTAACATGTAGCAAGTAGTGCTGAGCGAACATGCACAGACAAGGTGTTATCTGAGCATGCCCGTGTGCTAACCAAGTGACTTCAGCGAGCTTGAAAAATATGTTCGAGACCCTTTGACAGCATGTCTCATGTCTGTTCAACAGCCACAACACTTGCATGGATTGCCTATTTGTTAGGCAATCCCTACATGTGTCGAACAGCCGTGAGACATGCTGCCGCATGGACTCAAACATATTATCCTATCATGCCGAAGTGACTCCGTTAGCACCCAAGCATGCTCAGAAAGCACTGTATCCATGCGTGTTCGCTCATCACCAGTAGTAAGCAATTCATCATCTTTTATCAACAATATACATGTCACGATTTGACTGGCGAGTGACCTGGGACCAGGGGGCACGTTTCTTAGCCCTAACACTAGGGGGAGCCCTAGCTCGCCCTGTTCCCCCAGATACTTCAGATTTTGAAGATGCTGGGGCCTCTGCTCTTGCCTTATCTCCTACAACTGCCCTACATCTGTCCCCTTTTCCCACCCAGAGAAGGGAGGAGCTACTGTGCACCACAGTATACCAACCTGACAGACAGGGTAACAAAAACAAGGATAAAAAGAAGACTCCACACACATAAAATATACACTCACATATAACAAAGGTATTCCCAGGGTGTGAAGGGAAGGGGAAGAAAGTAAACTGGAAGGATAAGAAATTTCCAAGTGCACAACCCAAACAACAGTCCCTAATACTGTAAACTCCTCCAGCTCTCTTTCACAACGTCAGCTTCTCCCACTTCAGATATATGTAGCTAATGCTAAATCAGACAAGAACTTGGTAATCAAGCCCAGCTTTTATAGAGGAGGGGAGTGGCTAACTGAGAACAGCAGAAGTGCTTCTTCTCAGTGGAGGAGTAGGAGCCACCAGACGGTGCGGTCTTCTGTCTCTGCTCTGTTGCGGTAACCCCGTGACAATATAGTGAAGGAAATAATTATTTGATCCCTTGTTGATTTTGGAAGTTTGCCCACTAACAAAGACATGATCAGTCTATAATTTTCAGTGTAGTTCAATTTTAACATTGAGAGATACAATATCAAAAATAAAATCCAGAAAATCACATTGTATAAATGTTATAAATTTATTTGCATTTTTCAGTGAGAAATAAGTATTTGATCCACTAGTTCTGGCTCCTACAGACCAGTTAGCTGCTCCTAATCAACTCGTTACCTGCATTAAAGACAGCCATTTTACATGATCACCTTTATAAAAGACTATTGTCCACAGACTCAATCAACCAGTCAGACTCTAACCTCAACAACATGTGGAAGACCAAAGAGTTTTATAAGGATGTCAGGGACAAGATCATAGACCTGCAGAAAGCTGGAATAGGCTTCAAAACCATAAGTAAGATGCTGGGTGAGAAGGAGGCAACTGTTGGTGCAATAGTAAGAAAATGGAAGAAACAAAATGACTGTCAATCGACATCAATCTGGAGCACCATGCAAAATCCCACCTTGTGGGGTCTCTGTGATCATGAGGAAGGTGAGAGATCAGCCTAAAATTACATGGGGGAATTTGTTAATGATCTCAAGGCAGCTGGGAACACAGTAACCAAGAAAACTGTTGGTAACACATTACACAGTAAAGGTTTAAAATCCTGCCGTGCCAGCAAGGTCCCCCTGCTCAAGAAAGCACATGTACAGGCCCATCTGAAGTTTGCCAATGAACACCTGGATGATTCTGTGAGTGATTGGGAGAAAGTGATGTGGTCAGATGAGACAAATATTGAGCTCTTTGGCATTAACTCAACTTGCCATGTTTGGACGAAGAGAAATGTTGCCTATGACTCAAAGAACACTGTCCCCACTGTCAAGCATGTAGGTAGAAACATTATGTTTTGGGGGTGTTTCTCTGCTAAGGGCACAGGACTACTTTACCGCATCAATGGGAGAATGGATGGAGCCATGTACTGTAAAATTCTGAGTGACAACCTCCTTCCCCTCGCCAGGACAATAAAAATGGGTCGTGGCTGGGTCTTCCAGTAAGACAATGACCCAAAACATACAACCAAGGCAGCAAAGGAGTGGCTCAAAAAGAAGCACATTAAGGTCATGGAGTGGCCTAGCCAGTCTCCAGACCTTAATCCCATAGAAAACTTATGGAGGGAGTTGAAGCTCCGAGTTACCAAGCGATAGCCCCAAAATCTTTATAATTTAGATGATCTGCAAAGAGGAGTGGACCAAAATTTCTCCTGAAATGTGTGCAAGCCTCATCATCAACTACAAAAAACATCTGACTACTGTGCTTGTCAACAAGGGTTTTGCCACCAAGTATTAAGGCTTGCTTGCCAGATGTATTTGATCCCTCTGGCAAGCAAGACTTAATACTTGGTGGCAAAACCCTTGTTGGCAAGCACAGCAGTCAGATGTTTTTTCTCACTGCAAAATGCAAATACATTTATATAATTTATACAATGTGATTTTCTGGATTTTATTTTTGATATTCTATCTTTCAATGTTAAAATTAACATACCCTTAAAATTATAGACTGTTCATGTCTTTGTCAGTGGGCAAACTTACAAAATCAGTGTCATGCTCCCGGTCTGGTAATTTCAGGGGTTAACTTTTCTCAGCCTCAGTCTGGTTTCAGGTTTGCTATTTAGCTCCGCTGCATCCTGCAGGTGGTGTCAGCTATAGTTCTGCATGTGTTTCTTACTCTGGCATATCATGATTTGTCCAGCTGTGATCCCTGACTTACCTCATGTCTGTTTATTCCCTCTGTCTGTCCTGATTCGGTGTTTCCCTATAAGTTTGTTGACTCCCTGGTTTTGACTTGGCTTGCATTTGGACCTGCTTCTGTCTTTTGTCTTCTCTGCTTCCGACCGGTGCTGATCCCCTGGCTTGTTTCTGACCACATGTACTGCTGTGACCTCTGGTACTTCTGCTCCTGACGGTTTCTGACTTGGCTTGCCTGACCACTCTTTTGCCACCTGGTGGTGCTTGTGCTGCTACTCAGTGTTGCTACGCTGTTTGTTCAACCTCTCTTCCCTCGCTAGCACCCCCTGGTGGAGGTTGCGCTATACTGCACTGCAGTAGCATGACAATCAGCATGGGATCAAATAATTATTTCTTTCACTGTAGATAAATGCTTGCAATGTGACTCTTGGTTGCCCTACACTTTACATTTACAGTGCTGTCAACAGAGACAGGCTACTGTAACAATGGAGAGTGTGAAACAAGATTCCTATCTTGGACATTTTAACCTTTACTGTTGATGCTGTGGTCAATGCTCAGTGGTTTATGGAGGGGGCAGGTTCCCTTTCTCTCTCTATTATCTCTTGTAATGTGAAGATTTGGTACCAATAGGCTGCTATAAAAGTCAAAGGCATAAAAATGGCCGCACATCTGCTATTTCAGTATGCCTAATTTAATGAGATGCCTGTGTTACACTGACGGCATAATACACTGTACTGGAGAAGTTTTACAGCACATTATACAAATGATTTATTTGGTTCTCTTAATATATTTTTATAAATTGTGTGAAACTCCAGTGTAAAAGTAAGAAGTGTTCACAAACTTTAAAGCACCTTTCTATATATGTTTATATCAAATAGTAACAAGCTTTGGTTTAAAAAAGTTTAAAAAACCTCTGGAAAACAGACCAACTAATGGTAGAATTTATGCTAATTGAAACACAGGTGACTAATTGAAGACAATTAAAAGTCGAAAATTATGAGACCTGATTCCAATATTATAGCTAAAAGTAATTTCTTTAAGATAATCTGTCAACAGGGTTTTGCTATGTAATCTGAGAGCAGCATGATGTAGGGGCTGAGACCCTGATTCCATTGATGCCCCACTTGCTGGTCTGCTTGCTGTCATTTAGATATAATCACAGTTTTATCTGCTGCAAATCTAGCAGAGCACAAGAGTGCTGAGCCTTGTATAACACTACCCACACCACTGATTAGTAGTTTTTTATGTACACCGTAAATTATCAGAAAGCTGCTAATTAGTGATGGGGCATGGTTACACATCGCAATTGACTAGGAAGAGAAAACTAGTCTTGTAATGATAATCTACTGCTCATGAAACACTGATAGTATTGAAACTTCACAACCAGTCTAGTAAGTGACACATCCATGGAATCAGTCTTTCAGCTGCTTCACAATGCTGCTTTCAGATTACATAGCAAAAATCTGCTGATGGATTCGATTTAACGAATTTATTTTTAATTTTAAAATGAAAAACACTGGAATGTGTACACAGAGGAAACCAAGAGACTGCTGTGAGGTTGATTGAAGTGAAATCAAGGATGGCCTCATTTCCCTTTTCTGTATTTTGCCACATATATTAATATGATAATACCTAAGAAACAAGGCATCTAACACAGCATGATGTCTTCCTCAGGGAGCAAGAATACGTAGAATGGGTTAAAACTCTGAACTCATGAGTTGCGGATTGCGGAGGGGAGTTGTCAACCAGTGCCAGGGGCAATTCATTTTTACTTTCGACATGATGTCTAGATATTCTGTGTGTTTACTGAATGTGCATGATCTCTTTGCTTTTAATCCAAAGTGAAAAATTAGTCCGTGGATTAAAGGGGTTGTCCGGCCTTAAGATTCAAGTCTGTAGTCACTCTATTCTGCATGCAAAGAGGATTCTCTGGTGCCAGCACCTGGAGGGGTGGGTACATGATTTACATATATGTGGTTACTAGATTTAATCGGCCTCTATCAGTGAGCGAGGCTTGAGGAGTCTAGTTGGAATGTGGCCGGAAATATGCAAATCACATAATTGTGATCATATGGGTGGGAGCTCCCAACACCACTATCGGAGAGTCCTGACACAATGCAGTGCATGCGCTGTGAGGATTCACAAGTCTGCAGTCACATAGAGTGACTGCAGACTTGTGCCCAAAGGCTGGACAACCCCTTAAATACTAACACATATCCTTGTGTTAAGCATACTTCTCAGTTTTGCACAACATTGTGTCATTTACTAAATTTTCCCTTCTAACAAATAAAGACTTTTTTGGCCAAGCAATACAAGTTTAAATGCAAGTGAATGAACTAATGCAGTAAATATTTGCTGCTTTTTGATAGTAAAATACAAAATTAAATCTGACAACTAAAAGTGCAGTCCTTCTACGAGTTTTCAAAAAGAAAATGACTGTTGTGCCAAAAATGAGTAACTACACCAAGCAACTGTTACGTAAAATTCCATTTGCCAGTAAAATAAATTACCCACGCATCCTTAATTCTAGCAGGCATTTAGCAATTTCAGTGGTTCTTAGAATAAATGTAACCTTCCTATTGGCATCTTTTTAAATTGAGGTCCTGAGTAAAACACACATCAAGGCACAGCCAGCAACATAGCATTAAAGAGCTGATTTATCTCTGGCGTCTTATCATTTGAATTAAACACATTAAAGACGAAATTAATTAGTATTTGCTTTAATAACATAACGTGAACATTGTTCAGAAAAGTGCCAAGTTAATTATCAGAACCCATTGATCATTTTTGGTTTGCATTTGATTTTCATCCACCCTTGAAATAAATAGTAATGCAAGAGTTTCAAGCTGAGCTGTTCAGACGCATCATAGAGTATGGCCTAGAATTATCAAAGGATTCATTTCAAACTCAGTCTATCGTCCTTTGTGTTTTTATCAATGAAGGCTGCATAATGATGAGCGCTGGCTGACAAGTGGTCAATTGTCTTTAGCTGAAAAGACGGACAGTTGGGAACTGAGCAAAGACGATAATAAAGAACCCTGAAACGCTTACATTCCCAACAACATATCATGGTTACAACAGAGAATGACAATTTAAAATATGGACTTGCCTGAAAATCAGATTTTGGATGAATTGAAGGTGTATTAAAAATCTTCATTAACTACATCAATTCCCCCTCGGTGAAGAACGAGCATGGTTTGGATGACTAATGGCAGCAAGTGTTAAGTATCTCTTGTGACTAAACGAGCTTCGACTTTTCCAACCAAGAAGATGTAGAATAACAGAGGGAATTACTTGTGGCAATCAAATTATATTTTTGTCGCGTACCCACTCAAGACACTAATGTTATGGAATCCAAATGTGCACGTCGGTCTTATTGAACTCAATTAGATTCAAGAAAGAATTAAAGAACAATTCACTAATGTAATTCCAGATTAAATATATGATAATATTGAGTTCACATCTCATAATCATGTAAGCAAAGTGAGCAGCCAATAAGACATTGATAATGCTGATTTTATTTAGTCTGTCAGCCTTTGGTCACTGTCACATTGCAATTCAGTAAAGAATCTACAGCTGTCCAATCTAATGGTATGTTCACACAGTTTATTGGAGGTGGAAAAATCAGATCACTTTTTCAAGAAGAATACGCTTCATTTTTTTTCCCTGAAACATTTTTTGAAGCGGTTTTGAAAAGGTTTTTGAAGCACTTTTTCCACACTCAGAATTCCAGGATTTTGACGTTATTGTCAAATATGAAGCAGATTTCGCAAGAAATCTACCTCGAAGGAGGGACATGTCACTTTAAGTTTATAGTGGCAAGGTTTTCAAAAACTTTGTCAGAAAAAAACTCTAAAAAACAAATCTTATGTACACTACAGTGGATTTTCCATTAATCTGAATGAGAAGAATATTTCAAGTATATTTAAGGGTGTTTTGATTTGGATTATGGAGCATACCTTAAGCCATTGTTTCTCAACTCCAGTCCTCAAGACCCACCAACAGGTCAAGTTTTCAGGATATCCTTAGTATAGCACAGGTGATAATTTCATCACCTGCTCGAGCATTAATTCCATCACCTGTGCAATACTAAGGAATCATGAAAACATGATCTGTTGGCTGGCTTTTGAGGACTGGAGTTGAGAAACACTGCCTTAAGCAGTCATGCACACACCCATACTCTACATTCAGAGCCCACTAAGGCATGGCACTGTATCTGTGTGTGCTTCTGGTCTTATACAGGGGCCCACAAAGGTTTGTGCTCACTAATTTCATGTCAGGCTTTGAGAAATAGAAGTTGGATTGACAACAATGGCTTACAGAAACACCAGCCCTTGTACTATCTACTGGGAACTACAGGACCTTCATGTGCTGCTAAACTGTTTTTTTCATATGGAAATTCCAGGGCCATAGACTATATCATGATATATTTCCAGTTTTATACATAAACTGAATGAAATAATGACAAATTACAAAAATGGCTATGATAAAAGACAAAACTGTGTCAATCAGGTAAAATAGCCTTGCATGAAAGATTAGAGACAAGCATATGCTTTTTTTCTCAAGAAACAGCACTACTTTATTGGAATAAACAGTCCTAGCAGACTTTTTTGTTTTCTAGCCATAAAATTCACAAACCAATAACCAACATAGCTTCCTTCTAAATCAGAAATATTACGGTTACCATAATAAGACAGAAGTACAGTACATCGATGACATCAAGTGGTGAAAAAATAACTGTCTACATATGTGGCAGTTCTCTGGGGTGCACATACTATCATAGCTGTATTTATTTATAATTTATTATTCTTTGCTTACATAGAACCATTATTTCCACAGCACTTTACAGACATTATTGGCACTGTCCCAATTGGTGCTCACAATCTAAATTTCCTATCAGTATGTCTTTGTAATGTGGGGAAAAACCCACAGAGACACAGGGAGAACATAGAAACTCTTTGCAGATGTTGTCCTTGGTGGGAATTGAACCCTGGGAGCTGCAAAGTAACAGTTCTAACTATTGAGCCACCATACTAACTTAAGTATCCCCAGGGCTAAAGGATGATGGGGCCCATACAATTGCAAGAAGATATTAACTGTTAATGGTGTCTTCAATTAAACTTCCAATGAATCTATGTGACTTCGCTAAAATATGGCACTACTATCCATCCCATAGCCAGATATCAAAGTAAAAATATCTATGCTGCAGTTTTCATGACTAAGGCTGGTTTCACATTAGCGCTTTTTAAGCGCACGCACGGCTGGGGGTAGCTCCGCCCCCGAGCCGGCTCTCTGCCCGGCGTGCCCGCCCCTTGCTTGTAGCGCCGCCTCCTAGCGGACAGCGGCGCCTGCGATCGGCGCACCCTATCTTTAGCATAGGGTGCGCAGATCGTGCGAAGGCCGTGCGCTAGTTGCGCTTTGACCTGCGCTGCGCACTTTTGACGGTGCGCCGTGCGCGCCAAAATCGAACTTTTCGGATTTTGGCGCGCACGGCGCACCGTCAAAAGTGCGCAGCGCAGGTCAAAGCGCAACTAGCGCACGGCCTGCGCACGATCTGCGCACCCTATGCTAAAGATAGGGTGCGCCGATCGCAGGCGCCGCTGTCCGCTAGGAGGCGGCGCTACAAGCAAGGGGCGGGCACGCCGGGCAGAGAGCCGGCTCGGGGGCGGAGCTACCCCCGGCCGTGCGTGCGCTTAAAAAGCGCTAATGTGAAACCAGCCTAAAATTCTGTAATCCAGAATGAAGAGTTGCCCCTAAGGGAATCTCTTGCTCAGATTGACTTGGTTGGTCATGCATTACATGATCTGCAATTTATTTGAATGGCTTACATGTATTGCTATACTGTATTTCTACTGCAGTAGTTGTTCCTGGGGAAATGTCTGGCCAAAGTATTCTATATAAATGATACCCTTTATCTATCAACCATTCTGCAGTACAAATTTGGATCATAGCCTAGACTAGGAAGCGTTCATAGGTGTGTATGAAGATTTATAGCTTATGGACATTCCAAGGGGAGCGACTTGTGAGTGAATGTGAATCGGATATTTCACTGCTGTCTACACTCCTAAATGTCACCTTGCCTCCAGTTATTCTCTCACCCTCACTAGAGTACATATATGTCACTCACTGCATTTTATACAGTACTTCCACTTCTCATAGTTCATTTCTTTAGCTTTTCGCAGTAACCAAGTTATTTCCTAACAGTATAGATAGGACTTCTTTTTACATACAGTTATGATTTTTATATCTAAATGTTTGCATCTTATTTTTTTGCTCATACAATTTATATAAAGATAGATAAGTACAAATTATTATAAAGTAT
Organism: Dendrobates tinctorius; assembly: GCF_039654945.1. Classification (NCBI taxonomy): domain Eukaryota; kingdom Metazoa; phylum Chordata; class Amphibia; order Anura; family Dendrobatidae; genus Dendrobates; species Dendrobates tinctorius. Next base: position 15,154,254 of record NW_027361692.1, read on the forward strand.
TGTTCCTAATATGAGTCTTTAATTGTCAAAAATCTGAATTTTTTATTATATTTACTCATGGGGCTATAAAAGATCTTTTGAGTGCCTGAATACAGTAATAGAAGATGCATTTTTCTAATTTGTCTATTTTTAGAAGCCTGACAAGTCCAGTGTACTGACTAATCCAGAGGCATAGATGGATGCCTGACATCTAGCCACCGCATGGTCAGTTTCACTTGATGACGTTCCGTTGACTAACCTTGACAGCTATAAGCCCAAGAAATCACCCATGTATCTTGGCTAGTTATAAAGGCCTTTTAAATGAAATCTCAGTCCCAATAGAGGATTAAATTCTTTACAGATAGAAATCCTTTCGTGTCAGATATCTATGCATTAAATGCTGCAGAGCTAAGCAGCAACAAGCATAAAGTATAATGCCCATGTTATTTTAAATTTCATATCCAGCCACTTTACCATTCTGGACTATAACTAAGCCATGTGAGACATGTTTGTTGGAATAGTCACAAAGCTCATAAGAGGATTCATTCTAAGTGGAAAATGTTGAACTTGCTGCTAAATTCTAGCATCTAAGTTATTAACAAGTGATATAACACAACAGTGAAAGAATGACATAAAGATAGTACATCAATCACAGTTAGGAAAATAGATATAGAACAAGACTAAACTGACATTTCACAACCACTAAAGACACATGATGACAGCACCAGGATGTCAGGTAGCAAGTAAAAAGAAAAAAATCTACACGTTATTGGCTAGTACAAGAACAAGTGAACTAATTTTAGAAAAATAATGACATTACTACTATAATTATTACTATTATTATTAACAGAATTGATTATTTCAGTGTTTTTTTGCAAATATGCCTCATTTATTAACTACTTCTGGACTGCCAATAGACTATAAAAGTCCAGCCAGTTCACACTTTTACTTTGTGGATAATATTCTGAAATATCTTTGCATATTAAACAGCTTGCAGGAGATTGTGCAGCTATAGGGGTGAGAATCCAGTTATCAGAAACAGCCAGACTCCCCACAGAGAAGATAAACGTGGTTAATAAGCATCCTGATCATTGTGAACAGAAAGGCTTGTGTGTATTAGGCTTCCTCTTCTGGTCCCAACTATCATTTTTTAGGAGGTTATAAGGGTTAAAAGTTGACCAGCGATTTTTCATTTTTACAATAAAAATTACAAAACCATTTTTTTAGGGACCACCTCCCATTTGAAGTCACTTTGAGGGGTCTATACAATACTTTAGAAAATACCCAAAAGTGAAACCATTCTAAAAACTGCACCCCTCAAGGTGCTCAAAACCACATTCAAGAAGTTTATTAACCCTTCAGGTGCATCACAGGAATTTTTTGAATGATGAAAAAAGTTAAAATTAAAAAATTACAGGCTGATCGCTTGTAGAGCACAGGGATTCAAAAGCATCCTTATGCTATGCAAACTGTCTGCTCTGCACTGACAAATAAAGTTGCTGATCATGCAGTGTGCATGATCTAGCAACTTTACTAGCTCTTGTGACAGATGTTTTCATGACGACATTGGGTCACTATGGCAATGATAGGGACCCTGTTATGATTGAGTCACCATAGGAGGCAAAAATAGAAATGCTAGCTAAGTCCAGAAAACCAGAGAAGTTGGCAGCTATCGGATTGCAGACCCCTGAACCTATCAACACAACTAGCAGTAGCCGTGGGGGGCTCCTACGATGCCCTAGGCCCCTCGATCACAGCCGGAGGACTACATAGCCTAAAGACAGAAAGGGAAATCTAAACTGCCCCAGAGCAGACCCCAAAGCAAAAGGCAGCCCCCCACATATAATGATGGTGAAGCAAGAAGAAAGAACAAAACACAGACAGAAAGATAGACTGAGCAAAGATGGGGCCCACGCTAGCTTAGATAGGAAAGGACAGGAAGGCTGCTGTCTGCAATCCATGAAAAACCCTATGAAAATAAGAGCCAACAAACTGACAGTAAAAAAGGCCCTGAAGACGCTAGGCTTCAAAAAAGCTATGTCAGTACTCAGGAATATTCTGAAGACAGAGCAACAGGCAAAAGGAGATTCAGCTCACCCCAGCAGGGAATGGCAGAATCCAGAAAAGCAAGGAAAACAAAACACTAATGCAAAAAGGCAAAGCAGAAATCTTAGCTTTAGATGAGCAGGAATCAGACTGGTTTCCTAGAAGTCCACAGAGAAATCACCCGCAGGCCAGAAGGGCGTCGGCAGCCTTATATCCAGTCATTAACTCCACTCAGCCAGTCATCATCATCAGCCCCAGGTGTTTGACAATCAGGCTCACTACCTTTCTTCACCAGAAGAGGGAGTTCCTCGGGCCTCAGTAGTGAAGGGGAAAATGAACTCACAACAGTACCTCCCCCTTGAGGAGGGGTCACCGAACCCTCAACCACGCCACCAGGGAGATCAGGGTGAGCCCGATGAAAGGCACGCACCAATCTTTTGGCATGAATATCAGAGGCAGAGACCCAGGAATTATCCTCCTGACCATAACCCTTCCACGTAACCAAATACTGGAGTCTCCGTCTAGCCAGACGGGAATCCAGTACTTTCTCTACCTCATATTCCATGTTACCTTCAACCAATACAGGGTCTGGAGGTGCCACCCCCGGAACAACAGGTTCAACAAACCTCTTCAACAAAGATTTATGGAACACATTGTGGATTTTAAATGTGACAGGAAGAGCCAAACGAAAAGAGACCGGATTAATAATCTCCAAAATCTTGTAAGGTCCAATAAATCTAGGCTTAAACTTAGGAGAAGCCACCTTCATAGCAATATTTTTTGATGATAACCACACCATATCACCAACCTTAAATTGGGGACCAATGGTCCTATGTCGGTTGGAAAACCGCTGGGCCTTTTCCTGGGAGAGAGATAACTTATCCACCACTTGGTCCCAGATCTGGTGCATTCTCTCCACCACAGTGTCAACCCCTGGGCAGGCAGAGGGCTCCACCTGCCCTGAAGAAAATCGAGGATGAAACCCAAAGTTACAAAAAAAAGGAGACATCAAAGTGGCAGAACTAGCTCTATTATTTAAAGCAAATTCGGCCAAGGGCAAAAATGAAACCCAATCATCCTGATCAGCAGAAATAAAACATCTCAAATATGACTCCAAGGTCTGGTTTGTTCTCTCTGTCTGCCCATTGGTCTGAGAGTGAAAAGCAGAGGAGAAGGACAACTGAATTCCCAGCTTGGAACAGAAAGTTCTCCAAAATATAGACACAAACTGGACTCCTCTGTCAGATACAATGTTCTCAGGAATCCCGTGCAAGCGAACCACCTGTTGTAAAAACAGGGGCACCAATTCAGAGGAAGACGGCAACTTAGGGAGTGGTACAAGATGAACCATCTTAGAGAACCTATCACAAATCACCCAAATAACAGTCATCCTTTGAGAGACAGGCATATCAGAGATGAAATCCATTGAAATATGGGTCCATGGCCTCTTGGGGACAGGCAAAGGCATCAACAACCCACTAGAGCGAGAACACGATTTAGACCGGGATCACGTCCCACAGGACTGCACAAAATTCTTGACATCACGAGACAAGGAGGGCCACCAAAAAGACCGACTCACCAGATCTCTAGTACCAAAAATACCTGGATGACCAGCCAAAGCAGAGCAATGAACTTCAGACATCACTCTCTTCCTCCACTGGTCAGGAACATACAACTTTCCACTGGGACAATGCTCAGGTTTGTCCTCCTGGAACTCTTCCAGAGCACGTCTCAAATCGGGCGAGATGGCAGAAAGAACTACCCCTTCGCCTAAGATGGTAGCAGGCTTGGTCACCACAGGAGAATCAGCAAAGAAGCTTCTAGAGAGGGCGTCAGCCTTGACATTCTTAGTTCCAGGAAGAAAAGAAACCACAAAATCAAAACGTGTAAAAAACAAGGCTCACCTAGCCTGTCTAGGGTTCAAGCGCTTATCCGACTCTAGGTAAATCAAATTCTTGTGGTCAGTGAGGACCACGACTTGATGCTTAGCTCCCTCCAACCAATGTCTCCACTCCTCAAATGCCCATTTCATGGCTAACAGTTCCCGATTCCCCACATCATAGTTACGTTCAGATGGAGAGAACTTTCGGGAAAAGAATGCACAGGGATTCATTTTAGATGTTACAGGATCCTTTTGGGACAAAACAGCTCCTGCACCAATCTCAGAAGCATCCACCTCTACCTGGAACGGAAGTGAGACATCAGGTTGCCGCAAAACCGGGGCGGAGGTGAATCTTCGCTTCAGCTCCTGAAAGGAAGAAACAGCCTCCGGAGACCAATTTAACACATCAGCACCCTTCTTAGTCAAATCAGTCAATGGCTTGGCAATACTAGAAAATTTTGCTATAAATTTCCGTTAAAAATTAGCAAAACCCAAAAACTTCTGGAGGGCCTTCAAAGAAGTGGGCTGAACCCAATCGTAAATGGCCTGTACCTTGGCCGGGTCCATTTCAATAGTTGATGGGGACAAAATAAATCCCAAAAAAGAAATCCTCTGTACTCCAAAAAGGCATTTAGATCCTTTGACATACAGGGAATTCTCCCTCAAGATCCGGAACACAGTCAGAATATGTTCCACATGAGAATCCCAATCCTTGGAGAAGATCAAAATATCATCCAGATAGATAATCAAAAATTTATCAACAAAATCTCGGAAAATATCGTTCATGAAGCACTGGAAGACAGAAGGGGCATTAGTGAGCCCAAAAGGCATCACCAGGTACTCAAAATGTCCCTCTGGAGTATTAAACGCCGTCTTCCATTCATCCCCATGCTTAATGCGAATAAGATTATATGCCCCCCTGAGGTCAAGCTTTGTAAACCAGCAAGCACCTTTAACTCTGGAGAATAGATCAGAAATCAGGGGTAACGGATACTGATATTTAACAGTAATTTTGTTGAGAGCACGATAATCAATACAAGGTCTTAATGATCCATCCTTTTTGGCTACAAAAAAACAAACCAGCACCTAAGGGTGACGAGGATGGTCTAATATGACCCTTCTCCAATGCCTCCTTAATATAGGATCGCATAGCCTCGTGCTCGGGTACAGATAAATTGAAGAGCCGACCCTTGGGAAATTTACACCCCGGGCTCAGTTCAATAGCACAGTCATAACTCCTATGAGGAGGCAGAGACGCAGACTCATTCTCACTAAATACATCATAAAAGTCCGCCAAATAATCAGGAACATCATGCGACTGAGGAGAGGTGGAAAACACCGGAGCCTCACTAAGGGCACACCGACAACCCCAACTCACCACAGACACAGATTTCCAATCCAAAACTGGATTATGAATTTGTAACCAGGGAAACCCCAGAACAATAGTGTCATGCAGATTATGTAACACCAAAAACCTGCAATTTTCTTGATGGTCTGGGTGACCCGCATTACCACCTGGGTCCAAAACTGAGGTTTATTTTTAGCCAAAGGAGTAGCATCAATCCCCCTCAAAGGGATAGGCGTCTGCAGAGGTGTCATCGGAAATCCACAACGTTTAGCAAAATCCAAGTCCATTAGGTTTAGAGCTGCTCCCGAATCCACAAGAGCCTTGGCGGAAAATGTGGACAGGGAGCAGATCAGAGTAATAGCCAGAAGAAACTTAGGTTGAACACCACCAACAGAAAACGTGTGTGCAAAGCGTTTCTCGCGTTTAGGACAGAGAGAAATAATATGCGAGGCATCTCCACAGAAAAAACACAACTTATTACGCCTTCTGAACTCCTGACGCTGCTCTCTGGAAAAAACTCTATCACATTGCATAGGTTCAGACATCTGTTCAACAGGTGGCAACACCTCTCGTGCAGCTCTGCGTTCGCGTAAACGCCGATCAACCTGAATGGCTAAAGACATAGAATCATCAAGACCAGAGGGAACAGGAAATCCCACCATAGTATCTTTTATGGCTTCTGACAACCCCTTCCGAAAGAGAGCAGCCAAGGCATTATCATTCCAGGTAGTAAGTACTGCCCACTTTCGGAATTTTTGACAGTACAATTCTGCAGAATCACGACTCTGGTTCAATGCCAGCAGGGTCTTTTCAGCATGATCAATGGCATTACGTTCGTCATACAACAACCCCAAAGCCTGAAAAAATGCGTTCACATTAGTCAGAATAGGATCATCTGGTTTCAAAGAAAACGCCCAATCCTGGGGATCGCCACGCAGCAAAGAGATGACAATTTTAACCTGCTGCGCCGAGCTCCCTGACGAGTTAGGCTTCAAGGCAAAAAATAATTTACAATTATTTTTGAAATTCAAAAATTTAGACCGATCCCCAAAAAATACATCAGGTGTAGGAATCTTTGGTTCAGCAGCATGTGAATGAGCAAGGTAGGTGGAAATTCCCCGCACTTCCGCAGCGAGCTGCTCCACACGATCAGACAATTGCTTTATCTCCATTGAGAGAAAAAAAAATTCCCCCTACGGCCTCAGAGATATAGAGGAAAAAATATACACACTTTTTTTTTTTTATACAATTCTTTCCTGCTATTGAGTACCCTAGAATTTGCGGTATGGCGGGCGATTCTGTTATGATTGAGTCACCGTAGGAGGCAAAAATAGAAATGCTAGCTAAGTCCAGAAAACCAGAAAAGTTGGCAGCTATCGGATTGCAGACCCCTGAACCTATCAACACAACTAGCAGTAGCCGTGGGGGGCTCCTACGATGCCCTAGGCCCCTCGATCACAGCCGGAGGACTACATAGCCTAAAGACAGAAAGGGAAATCTAAACTGCCCCAGAGCAGACCCCAAAGCAAAAGGCAGCCCCCCACATATAATGACGGTGAAGCAAGAAGAAAGAACAAAACACAGACAGAAAGATAGACTGAGCAAAGATGGGGCCCACGCTAGCTTAGATAGGAAAGGACAGGAAGGTTGCTGTCTGCAATCCGTGAAAAACCCTATGAAAATAAGAGCCAACAAACTGACAGTAAAAAAGGCCCTGAAGACGCTAGGCTTCAAAAAAGCTATGTCAAAGGGGTTATTGAACAGGCCAAATTTTTTAAATCTGACCAGTGTCACTTTATGTGGTAGTAACTCTGGAACGCTTCAATGGATCCCACTAATTCTGAGAAAGCTTTTTAGCTACATATTGTATTTCATGTTCGTGGTACATTTCGGTCAATGTGATTTGCGTTTATTTATAAAAATATAAAATTTTACAAAAGAATTAAAAATGTCACAATTTCCAAACTTTAAATTTGAATGCCTTTAAATCAGATAGTTAAATAATTAATATCAAATAATTAATAAATAACATTTCCCACATGTCTACTTTACATCAGCACAATTTTTGAAACTTATTTTTTTTATTAGAAAGTTAGAAGTATTAAAAGTTGACCACCAATTTCTCAATATTCCAGCAAAATTTACAGAACCATATTTGAAGTGACTTTGAGGGATCTATAAAGAAAATACCCAAAAGTTACATCATTCTAAAAATTGCACTCCTCAAAGTCCTCAAAACCACATTAAAGAAGTATATTAATCCTTCATGCTCTTCACAGGAATTGACTGTGGAAGAAAAAAAAAGAATATTTTTTGCAAAAATTAAGCTTTAGCCCCAAATTTTTTACTTTTACAAGGGTAATAGAAGAAAATAAACATTACAATTTGTTGTGCAATTTCTCCTGTTTGGCTTTTTGAATGTAAAAATGGCTGGAATCAATAGCGGACACCTTGTTGCGTTTGGAGAGCCCATGATGTGCCTAAACAGTGGAAACCCCCAGAAGTGACACAATTTTGGAAACTACATCCCTTAACGATTTTATCCAGGGGGTATAGTGAGAATTTTAACCCAAAGATACTACACAGAATTTGATAACATTAGGTCGTCATATTGAATATGTCATCATTAGTGCTGACCACAAGAGCTCGCTATTCGAGTTTGCATTGGGGTACTTGAGTATGCAAATTCGAGTAGTGAGCACTTGTGCTCAACACTAGTCATTATATCATCATTTTTTTGTTAACTTTTGAAAAAATCCTAACCCCAATGCTAACTATAGCCCTAACCCAACCCTAACTGCAGCCCAACTCTAACCCCAACCCTAACCCTAATGTAAAACATTGAAAGAAATAATTATATAAAAAAAATAGGGGCTGACACAGGGGTGATGACATACTAATTATTGCCTTTTCATCACTGTGATAGGGTCTTTAACAGTGATCAAAACAATAAGAAAAATCCCTGCTGTTGCAAGTTGCTGGCTGGAAGATCCCAGCGGGCGTACTGTGCATGCACCCGCCATTTTTTTTCCAGGAAGTTGGTAGAGGCCTGGGGACAAAGCTGAGGGATTGAAGGATGGCAGAGGTACTAGGGTGGGGCTTGGGGACCTAATTTCTCTGTCCTTTGACATGTATATCATGTCAGATGAAAGAGAAGTGTTTTTAATAGCGGGCACAATTTTTTTTTCCGCCAACGGGGACTGGAAATACCGGCCCTGATCATGCTATCTAGAGTTTCAGCTACCCCCAGTAGCTAAAACCCTGGAGAATTTCCAACGCTGGGTGGAACTATACCCTTATTCCTGATTGCCTTTTTAAAACAGTAATGAGGGAATAAGGCCACTTGACTGCCGCCATTTTAATGCATATTAACGTCCATTAAGGGGTTAGCGAAAAATATGTCCAATATATAAAAATCATTTCAACATAAAAGGAAACACAATTTATAATTTTTATTAGCTGTCTATTGTGGTAAAAAAAAAAATAAATAAAAATAGACACAATTTCTATTCTTCTTTACAATTTTCCTCAACTTCAGCAAAAAAAAAAAATATAAAAAAAATTACAAAAAAATTATGCCCCCTATATCATAAAAACAAAGAGGCAAAAACTTTTTAAATAACTATAGATGATTTAAAAGCACACAAATATTAAACTTCCAATATGTGCCTGGTAAGGAACGGGGAAAATGGACTGGTCCTGAAATCTAACATTGGTCACTTTGCCAATAGAAGCCAATTACATAGGAGATTTCATTTTATAGATCAATTATAAGAAATCAAAACTGAGTTCTGATTGGTTGTTGTCCAAATGAGAACACAGAAGGGATTGAGGGGGTATCTAAGGTTGTCCATGCCAATCAATCAGCTCTTGTTTTACCAACTTTGAAAATGAAAGCACAATATAATTGATTATTGAAGTGTAATGAGCTTCTTTTAATTATTATTCAGAAGTCTGCCTTTTTTTCTTTGAACACAAGAAAAAAAGGACTGTTTTTCCATTATTATGCTGAATTCATTTACTTTCTCTGTCAGTCTGTTTTTACCTTCATTGTGGCTTCCATTTTTCTCATATTAAAAAAAATGAAAACTGAAGGTTTCAAGCTTCTAAGCAAAAGACAGTGAAAAAAAGACCATTCTAGGATGCAACATAGATAGCATCGGCGTGCCGTTCATTTAACTGACACAATAACCCACAAAACAGATCATAAGATTCATTCACAAATCACATGTATATGAAAAGGCACAAAGAATTCCATGTGTATCAGTTCAGTGAAAAATGTGGAAAGAACACAAATATATATTTGAATGAGTCTTTGCATTGTATGTATCCAGTGACACATTTTCATGCACATGTTTTTATAGCACAAGAACTCATTCCCTGATTAGTATTCAATCTGAACACATCAGAAAACATCCAAGGGCTTTAGTCATGTCAATACAATCTATGTAGTTCATTTTCTTTTGCACTATACATTTAGTTTTTATGAGGTATAGGTATAAATCTTACAGGTGGTCCAGGGGGACCTGTGATGCCAGATATCCCAGGAATTCCAGGCGTGCCCTAAGAATAAAAACACAAATATGCATAAACAAAAAATAGTTGATTGAAATTTTGGAAAATCTTATCATAATAAAGTCCCAAATATAACATTTATTGTTTTTATCTCCGTATTCCCTAGCCTAACCAAAATCCTCAATTATTTCCTCAAATGAAATTTCGGAACATTTCTAGGCTGTGAGCCACTTTCAAATATGACAGCTCCTTGTGATGATCCTGTGTGAAATGCGCATTGAGGCACCAGGGCTTCACCACCACTAGGTTTTACATCAGTTACACAATGTAAGTTTTCTTTATAACTTTTGCCTGGCATCATACTTCCACTATGATTTAAATTTTAGGCACTAGGTAATCTAGGCATGTGGTTGTAGCCCTCTTTTGAGTCACTCTGCTTTTACGTTTAAACTATGTCATTATATATGTTTTTATATTAATAAAGTATTTACTTTATGTGAGACATTTTGCACCTCTTCTTGTTGTTAATTGTTTCTATTCTACAGGTGTGTCTCGGCTACTGGTACCACTACTTTTTGGTAATAGCAAAATCAGTGCTGTAGTCTGCTTGTAAGGTTGGGATCACACATGCAAGAAGCATCTTAATACCCCGCACTGTAGCCAGCACTCGGATCGGAGCGTTCAGCTGCATAGAAATACATGCACCAGCACACTCCAATCCTGAGTGCTGGCTACAGTGCCGGGTTTTAAGATGTGAGACTCGTCGAGTTTCTTACATGTGTGATCCCGGCCTTATAGCAGTGATCAGATCACAATGTTTACATTTTTTAAAAGTTACTGTCAATCTCTGACACCAGCATGTAAAAGGACGGTCATCACACCCCTACATCCTTTCACAAAGCGATCGCAGAGTGTTGATGATTTGTCATGGCAGCTGAGGGCCTGCTCATTGCTGCCATTTTTCTTTTCACCATTTAAATGAAAATAAATTTAAATAATCCAAGTTTGTTTTCTCCATAATCATACTGATCTAAAAAATCACCTTTATGGCACAATAAACATTGCAAAAGCAAAACCCAAAAACTAGGCAATTGCAATTTTTTTTTTCACAATTTTAGCACACGTGAAATATTTTTCAGGTTTATCAAAACTACAACTTGTCCTGGTAAAAAACAAGCCCTCATTTGATTATGTCGATGAAAAAATAAAAAAAGTTGAGAAAAAAAGCACAAAAATGAACTTCACTGGGAAAAGGTTAAAAGCACTGGGAAGTGATACCACTATTGCCCTAGGTTTCATAATTATTACCCAGATGCCAAGTGTTAGTGACATATCCTAGTATAATGGAAAACGTTGCTGTGTTTCTGACTATCTGGTTCTGAATAGTTTTCTTTCACTCAAAAGATACACAGGATCTACAATATTTTTATCATGTAAAAAATCGCATTATATATGTAAAATTATTGAACTTTTTTATTCAACAGTTTCATGCTAAAGTGTAGAAATTATGGGTGGCAGAAATATTTTTATGTTTTAAAGGGGTCATCTTGGATTTTGTTTATATTTTGTTATGGGTCTAAGAATATACAGGCAGGTAGCTGCTAACTCTCTGCCTGGTGCTGACCTCTGTCAGCTCAGATAGGTCAAGGACCACTACTTTTGGTGATTCTGCTGCTTCATTTAACCTCACATCAACAGAGCAGCTCTTCTTCTTCCAGTCGACAGGGTGTCACTGCTGATATCATACTGATTAACAGCCAGTTACCAGAAATCAGGCAGCTGGCTGTTAATCAGTATGACATTGCCAGAGATACACATTTACCAGAGCAGAGTAGAAAAAGAAGTTGCTCTGTCGATTTGATGTCACCAGAAGCCCCACATTGACCAGTAGAAGTGGTTCGCTACCACTTTGAGCTGACAGAGCAACTACCTATCTGTATGTTCTTAGCCCCACAGCAAAAAGTAGGCAAAAGCTCGGATAACACCATTAATGTTTCAAAGTTTTAAAAGGGTTGTCCAAGAATAAAATATAATGACATATCCTGCATTACCCAGCAGAGGCCACTACACATTAGTGCTACTTAGCACTATTGAATGTCTACATCCAGCTACCACTGGACCAAACAACAGATGATTATCGGCTAACTGGATGTGGGACCCCCAATGATCTAATACTGACAAATAGATTATCTGTATTTGATCAGTGGGGGAAATACATCCATTACATCCACTGATCAGCTTGGATCATGCGATATGTCATCAATAGAGTTGAGCGACTTTTGGTTTTTTAGGGTCGCGTTTCGTTTCGTGAAACCCGACTTTTCCAAAAGTCGGGTCGAGCAAGATCGTCCGATTATAGGGAAAAGTCGGGGTCGTCCCGAAGCACGAAACCCAATGTAAGTCAATGGGGAATAAAAGTCGGCAGTGAGAGGAGGACAGGAAACACACCAACAGTGCCCATTTGAATGCCAAAAGCATCAATTCTTCTTACTTAAGCTTGTCAACCTTAATTAACTTCATAATACAAGTTACGCACTGAAAAATGGGGGTTATTTGGCTACAGACTGTGGGGGGGAGGGCTGGCTCCAGGTTTTCATGTGCCCTGGGCGAAAGAGCGCCCCTTTAACACATACCACAACTCATCATGCTCCGATACGGCAGAGAAATAGTGGTATAGTACAATGAAAAATACCTCACTTTTTACATCTCATGACGAGGCCCATCTATTTCTCCATACAGAATCATTGGTCCCATATAATGTTTGAAACAGTATATGATGAGCTCCACATAATGCTACAGTATATGTTGGTCCCCATGGATGAAGCTCTACTGTCTTATGGGCCCAAATAATGCTCCAAACATAATGGGCCCCATTTCTAATGCTCTAGTGTATAATGGGCCCTGTAAATGCTGCTCCAGTGTCTGATGTCCACCTTTGGAATGTTCCAGTGTATGGTGGGCCCCATCTATCATTCTCAGACGGTGTTAGGCCCAGTATGGATTGCACGTGATTGCACAAAGGTTAGAAAGGGTACCGTTTCCCCGGATAACATGTATGGATAGCGTACACATTCAAAATATATGTCTCAGGAGGCAGGCTCAGACGGTGTTAGGCCCAGTATGGATTGCACGTGATTGCACAAAGGTTAGAAAGGGTACCGTATCCCCAGATAACATGTATGGATAGCGTACACATTCAAAATATATGTCTCAGGAGGCAGGCTCAGACGGTGTTAGGCCCAGTATGGATTGCACGTGATTGCACAAAGGTTAGAAAGGGTACCGTATCCCCAGATAACATGTATGGATAGCGTACACATTCAAAATATATGTCTCAGGAGGCAGGCTCAGACGGTGTTAGGCCCAGTATGGATTGCACGTGATTGCACAAAGGTTAGAAAGGGTACCGTATCCCCAGATAACATGTATGGATAGCGTACACATTCAAAATATATGTCTATACATCAGGAGGCAGGCTCAGATGGTGTTAGGCCCAGTATGGATTGCACGTGATTGCACAAAGGTTAGAAAGGGTACCGTATCCCCGGATAACATGTATGGATAGCGTACACATTCAAAATATATGTCTCAGGAGGCAGGCTCAGACGGTGTTAGGCCCAGTATGGATTGCACGTGATTGCACAAAGGTTAGAAAGGGTACCGTATCCCCAGATAACATGTATAGATAGCGTACACATTCAAAATATATGTCTATACATCAGGAGGCAGGCTCAGACGGTGTCAGGCACAGTATGGATTTGACGGCCCAGATTACACAGCGGAGGAGCAGGGAGAGGTAAAGATTGCAAATGCTGGGGCCCTGCCCAAGCAAGGGGGGCCCACTCGTGGGCATCGGTACTGGCACTGGGCCCCTCATAGTACAGCGGTGTGTCTGACGGCGGGTGTGCACCACCACCGTCAGAGACACTTGATTGCACTATGAGGGACCCTGTGCCAGTGCCCGCGCCCAAGAGTCGGCCTACCCACCTGTCCAGGGCAACGGCACTCGCACGGTGTCATGCGCTAGGTGGTGACCCCGGCCATGGGGGGGGAGGCAGCACAGTTAGGGAGTTTTAGAAAGTGGCATATGTTGATGTTGGACATTCAGCTGATGCAAAAGGCGAAATAGGTGAAGTACCAGGAAGAGGTGGACCAAAGCAAGCCATTTTTCTGTCACCCTATGTGTCATCAGGGGAAGGTGGGACAAAATCCTTGGAAACCCATGCGTGGTTCATTTTAATGAAGGTTAGATCATCCACATTTTGGGTTGACAGACGGGTCTTTTTTTTCTGTCAGGATTGATCCAGCTGCACTGAAGACTCTTTCCGATAGCACACTTGCAGCTGGGCAAGCAAGCTCCTGTAAGGCATATTGGGCCAATTCAGGCCAGGTGTCCAGTTTAGCGGCCCAATAGTCAAAGGGGAATGACCTGTGTGGGAGAACATCGATATGGGAGGAAAAGTAGTTTGTAACCATAGTTGACAACTGCTGTCTCCTGTCACTTTCCATCGATGCAGTATTACCAGTTGTGTGAGCGGTATTTGAAAAATCAGTCCACAACATTGTCATGAAACCCCTGTCTCCAACGCCACTTCTGCTGTGTGCACCACGAACACCTCTGCCAAGCTGCCCCCGGCCCGTACGGCTCGTGTGAGAACCATCACCGCTGCTGTGTGCTGGGAATGCCTCAAGCAACTGATTTACCAGAGTTGCTTGATTATTAGCCAATATTAGGTCATGGTTCTCCTGTGGCATGATGTTTTGTAATTTGCCTTTATAGCATGGATCCAGGATGCTGGCCAACCAGTAGTCGTCATCGTTCATCATTTTGGCAATGCGGGGGTCCCTTTTTAGGATCCGCAAGGCATAATCTGACATGTGGGCCAATGTTCCCGGTGTCAATGATGCACTGTGAGTGCTGGGTAGAGGAGCACTTTCTGGAAAATCCACATCCCTCCAGTCACGCACAAACCCTGTACCAGACCTTGCCACGCCAACATTTTCACTTGCCCCACGAGATGCATCCTCCTCCCCTAAGTAATCATCCCCATCATCATCCTCCTCCTCCTCTTCTTCCTCCACCTCGTCCAGGAGAGGTCCCTGAGCAGACAATGGCTGAATGTCATCAAGGATTCCCTCCTCCTCTTCCTCCTCATCAACATTGGCTGCAGACGCCTGCTCCTTAAGGTGCGTCAAAGTTTGCATGAGCAGACGCATAAGTGGGATGCTCATGCTTAGGATGGCGTCATCTGCGCTTACCAGCCATGTGCATTCCTCAAAACACTGAAGGACTTTACAAAGGTCTTTCAGCTTCGACCACTGCACACCTGTCAACTCCATGTCTGCTCTCAAAGTGCCTGGCCGTGTATCCTCCCACAAATGCATTATGGCCTGCCTCTGCTCGCACAGCCGCTCCACCATGTGCAGGGTGGAGTTCCACCTTGTTGCAATGTCGATAATGAGGCGGTGGTTGGGAAGGTGGAGCAATCTCTGCAGCTTCTGCATACGAACGGAGTGTACAGGCGACCGGCGGATGTGCGCGCACAGTCTTCGCACCTTCTGGAGCAGGGCTGTTAACTCCGGATAATTTTTGAGGAAGCACTGCACCACCAGGTTCAAGGTGTGAGCCAAGCAAGGTATGTGGCTGAGTTTTGAAAGGGCTATGGCTGCCACAAAATTACGGCCGTTATCACTAACTACCTTGCCTGCCTCAAGATGTACACTGCCCAGCCATGACTCAGTTTGTCGCTTCAAGTACTCGGCCAGCACCTCGGCGGTGTGTCTGTCGCCCAAACACATCATCTTCAACACAGCCTGCTGACGCTTTCCACTAGCTGCTCGATAGGGGGACACATCGTGTGCAACAGTGGCAGCTGCAGATGGAGTGCTCGTACGACTGCGCTCTGTGGACGAGCTTTCGCTTCTGGAGGAGGAGGACGAGGGTCGAACGCCTACAGCCAACTGTTTCCTATACCTTGGGCTAGGCAGCACTGTCCCACCACCGCTGTCCCCTGTGGACCCTGCATCCACCACATTAACCCAGTGCGCAGTGATGGACACGTAACGGCCCTGGCCATGCCGACTGGACCATGCATCAGTTGTGAGGTGCACCTTTCTGCTCACTGACTGCTTGAGTGCATGGACAATGCGGTCTTTCACATGATGGTGGAGGGCTGGGATGGCTTTGCGAGAGAAGAAGTGGCGACTGGGTAGGTCATAGCGTGGTACTGCATAGGCCATGAGTTCGCGGAAAGCTGTGCTTTCCACCAACCGAAAGGGCATCATCTCAAACGAGATTAGTTTGGCAATGTGGGCGTTCAAACCCAGTGTACGCGGATGAGAGACTGAGTACTTTCTTGACCTACTCATAGTGTCTGGGAGGGTGAGCTGGACTTGAGAGCTGCATATGGTGGAAGTAGCGGTGGACAGGGCGGACTGAGAGAGGGTTGATGATGGTGATGGAGTTCGTGTTCTTTCTGATGGCCTAGAATCAGTCTTTCGTTGATATAACAGTGGGATTCCCTGACTGCTGTGGTCTTGCAACGACACCTCAACATTTGCTGCTGTGCTAACCGGTGGGCTTACAGTGGGGAAAACAATGTAGCGTTGCTGACTACCTTCGTTGTGATCAGTTGCACATGTGGCACTTGAGGTTTGGTGTTGTGTCCACGCTTGCAAGTGCATGCTGGTTAAATGTCTAAGCATGCAACTGGTATTCAAATTTTTCAGATTTTTCCCTCGGCTAAAGGTCTTTGCGCACTTCTTACAGATAACCTTGGCCTGATCATGAGGATTTTGGTCAAAAAAGTGCCACACTGCACTCTTCCTACTTTGGCAGACATTTTGCGGCCTAGCACGCTGTGATCTTTTGACCCTCTGGACAAGCTGTCCAGCAACTCTTTTGATGTTTGGAACCTGTCTTTGGAGTGCTCCGGGCCTGCCAGATAACAGCTGTTGCGATGTCGATGTCTGCTGTGGATGCTCCTCATCTGAGCTATTGGAAGCAGCACCCTCTTCCCCCAATGGATGCCAATCTGGGTCAACAACTGGGTCATCCATCACCTCCTCTTCTATGTCATGTGCACCTTCCTCTGTGTCACCGTGTATGGTGGTATAGTGTGCGGGAAGGGGCACCTGAGTCTCATCAGGGTCAGAATCTGGCTCTGTACACTACGAGGACAATGTAGTGCTCTGAGTGAATGTACCAGCAGAATCATCCATCAGCGGCTGTGCATCAGTGTACTCCATGTCAGATTCATCTTGGCCTGGGTAATTCACCATTTCACTTGATAATCCAGGCATGGTATGTGAAAACAGCTCCATGGAGTAATCAGTAGTATGGCCTGCGTCATCCTTCAATCTTGGTTGGGGTGAAGGACACAAGGAAAGGTGTGGTTCATGAACATGAGCCTCCAATGACGACTCAGTGCTTTTACTTTTTACAACTGAAGAAGAGGAGGCGATAGAGCTGGAGGCTGAGTCAGCAATGTAAGACAAAACTTTTTCCTGATGCTCTGGCTTTAAAAGCGGTTTGCCAACTCCTAGAAAACTAAGCGTTCGAGGCCTTATGTAGCCAGACGATGACGCAGGGTCAGCACCTCCTGCATTCGGTCCTATTTTGCTCTTGCCACTACCATCAGATCCACCACCAACACCATCATTACCAGCTGCCAACCCCCGCCCAATTCCACGGCCTCTTCCACCAGCCTTCCTCATTTTTGGTAGAAATGTAGACAAAATCCAACAAACTATATAGTAATGTAAAACAAGGTACAAGGTGTCTATAGGACAGGGGAGATTTTGAATTTCTGCAGACACTTGTGGACACTGGACACTTTTGGATTGTGTGAGGCCCACTGATATCTGAGCGCTATGTGACAGGCTCGATGGCACAGCTGTGACCAAAGTGACTAGAGGATAAGGGAGATTTTGAATCTCTGCACACACTTTTGGACACTGGACACTTTTGGATTGTGTGAGGCCCAATGAATATCTGAGCGCTATGTGACAGGCTCGATGGCACAGCTGTGACCAAAGTGACTAGAGGATAAGGGAGATTTTGAATCTCTGCACACACTTTTGGACACTGGATGGACACTTTTGTATTGTGTGAGGCCCACTGATATCTGAGCGCTATGTGACAGGCTCGATGGCACAGCTGTGACCAAAGTGACTAGAGGATATGGGAGATTTTGAATCTCTGCACACACTTTTGGACACTGGATGGACACTTTTGGATTGTGTGAGGCCCACTGATATCTGAGCGCTATGTGACAGGCTCGATGGCACAGCTGTGACCAAAGTGACTAGAGGATAAGGGAGATTTTGAATCTCTGCACACACTTTTGGACACTGGACACTTTTGGATTGTGTGAGGCCCAATGAATATCTGAGCGCTATGTGACAGGCTCGATGGCACAGCTGTGACAAAAGTGACTAGAGGATAAGGGAGATTTTGAATCTCTGCACACACTTTT